>NC_090935.1:970211870-970836870 GCF_040938575.1 Ambystoma mexicanum | reverse complement strand
ATCTACTCACACTACCACCCAGATTTTCCAAAACATGTATCGCAATACCTGCTCCTTCCAATCACAGTCCATTAAGCCAATCCCATTGCTCCTGTCACAATGCCTCAGTCAATCTGCTAGTAGTACGGAAGTTCCATAACCCTCCACTGCATCATTGTAGCACTCCAACCTGTAGGTGCAGCGGCTTGTCAATCTGCCAGCTAGAGTAATGTGTAGGATGTTCATTGCAGTACCATCCTTATGAAATGTTCCAAAAGAGAGGGCCAATGCAAAGTGGAGACCCCAGCTCCATCAATAGGAGCTACCAAAACACAAGGCCAGTGGCATTTTTATTACAGTACATCTTGAAGAAAGATATCACCAAAGCCGGCCAAAACGTTCCCCCATCCCGTCATTCATTCCTCGCCCACCCCTACCAATACAAAGAAAAAGAGAAAACACAAAGGGAACATAATAACAAAGAAAACATAACTAGCAATAACAGTGTATTCACAGTAGGTGGTAACAGCAGTCTGCCCGCAGATATGTATACCTTGATCATATTATCATAGCAGGGTTCAACGATGCTGATCGAGCATGCCTCATTGCGAGTAGCAGTAAATCAGTTTGCCATTACTGCAACTTGGTCCTTTGGTTTTACCATAGGCCTATGAATGGTAGCACAGCGGTGTTACTCCCCATTCCTGGGGTCCAGTGGACTTCATAGGGATTTTTAGCACATTTACTATGAGCAATAAATCTGTGCCGTAAATTCAACGAAATTTGGCAATAAGGTGTAAGATTTATCTCTAGCTTTTTGCTGAGGCTAAATCTTCCACCTTTCCGCCAAACTCATAGTACATCAGTGCAGTAATAGTGCAGTAAAGTAGTGGTAATGGAATTACTGACACTTTAGCACCATGTTTTACCACCTGGTATTTGTAATGAGGCCCACTGCCTTTCATCCAAATTGCCAAATGAAATTCATTTTGTTGGGATTTTTTACGTAGATTTATATCTTCAACCACGTTAGCAATATACCAACTGTGTTATTACCTTTTCAAAATACTGATGAACAAATATGTATTTCGTTTTTCTGCTAACTAACTCAATCTCTGTGTGTTTAAATGGGCGTTTCCATTTTATTGAGTAATAAACACACCTTTTATAAAATAGCATAGACATGAGAGAAATGTGGCATGACGAACTATGGAAAAACGTGGGTTTATTATTAAAAATAAGTGTTGCTCTGTTTAGTACGTTTAAAAATGAAGCCTGATTTCCAGGCATGAACATAAACATTTCTCTCTCTCCTCCGCGGGACCCTCCCTCTGGAATGGTCTCCTGGCCCCTCTCAAGATTGAACCGGATCTCCTTAAGTTCCGGAAGCTCATCAAGGCCATCCTTTTTTTCTTCTTCCTTCCCTCTCCCCCTCCCCTGCTAACACTCCTGTCTGCCGCAGTGACTGGTTGCCTGGTTCCCTCTGAGTTCTACAGCGCACCAGGCCCCCCCACCCAGTCCACCCCCCTCCTCGCACTTAGCATGTGGACCCTCACACCCTGCACCCTGTGTAATCCCTGGCACTTGCCCTCCTGGCTTCCCCTCAGCACTCGCCTAGCCCCTGTGGCCCTTTTCCCCAACCCCCTCTTTAACTTGCACTCTCTCTTTACACTGAACTCCCCTTCCCACCTTGGCACTTCACATTTCCCCCTACCGGCACTCCCCCACAGCCTTGGACTGGCCTGTAGGGCAATAGGCCGATGGCCAAACCAAAAACACAAAATGCTGGTGTGGGCAAAGTGGGCCACTTTTTTGGCCAATTTGGGCCAGTTTGATGAGTTAATTCACTCTGCGGCTAGCAGTTTTGACCGGTGTTGCTGAATACATTGGGCCTCATTACGACCCAGGCGGTAAGTTACCGCCTGGGCCGTGACTTTACCACAATGGCGTAAACTACGTTTACGCCATGGTGGTTGGCGGACTTACCGCCCCATTCCGACCTTGGCGGGGCGGTAAGTCCCCAATCCCCATTTACCCTTCCCCATTCCCATTTTTGCCCCATAGGGCATAATGGGAGTGGGGAAGGCGTTAATTACGCCACCGTAAATTACGGTGGCGTAATTAACTCCATGGTCCCTTAGCGCCATGGATTTTTACACCTGCTAAAAGCAGGTGTTAAGTCCGCCATGGCGCTAAGGGACCTCGTACTCAGGCGGTAAGGGTCGGCGCTGTTTACGGCGCCGTAAAACCCTTACCGCCTGAGTTGTAATGAGGCCCATTGTCTTTAAAATGCATCATTTGCATCAGACTTTATCAAAAAACTCCCCCTTAGTTACTATTCAAACTGTGGCACAAAAGGAACGAATAGCAATTTGCAACTCTGGGCCTCTTTTTCTTTCTGCCCGAGACAATTTTATGACCCAGTCCGATCATGCCACCCCCGTCCCCCTGTCTCACACTTCTTGTTACTGGACTTGCACGATCCAAAAGTCATAAGGCCTATAAGGACTGTTACTGTTATCTTTCTCCCCTGTACCCCCCCATTTTTTGTCTTGTGGTGCCTTGAAACACCATTTGTTGTATAGGCGCCTTACAAATATCCAATAAAAAACAGAATAAATGTTTTAAAAATGCAGAATAATAGACCAAAAAAATGTTGCCACTGTCCCTTAGCAACCGCATGTACTGCTCATCTTAGTTTTAAGGTGCTTTTTTTGCATCAAATTCTTAATTAGGAGTAGAGCAAACCGTTGAGAAAAACAGCTTGCACCTTAAGGATAGTTTTTGACGTCACACAAAAACAGCCTTTGCTGTGGCGTCTCCCTCACTCGACCGCCTGTGCAGATTCCGATCATGTAACTTGAGCAATAACGCAATTTTAACGTCATTATTTTTGTTGAATATTGTTGCCATACAGGGCTGATGCCTAAGAGCTTTGTTGTATATTTCTGTCATAAATCTCTATTAATCATCATATAAAGGAGACAGAAAATACATTCCCCACTCAACAGTGATCTTTACATATCGTGTGATGCTGAAAAACCCTATTTATACCAATAGTCTTGAAAAAATAGACCTAGTACTTATTTGTTTTTTTATAATATCAAAAATAGTTTATTTTCTTTTATAAAGCTAACTCTAAAACAGTGTTTTCAGTAAAAAGGACCCCACAACACAACATACAGTGGATACATTTACAATACAAATTACTAGTTTCACTCACATCCATTCCTGTAACATGACAATACAATACATCAACATATAAAATTTATATAATGATTTAAACATTTCCAATCACTGAGTGTTATTAACTCAGAATAAACATGTAATCCAGGGCCCCAAAAGTACTCTTCAAACCGTACTCCTCACAAGTAGGATTGCTGCAGTGTAGGTGTGCCTCAGTGCACCCAAATGCCCTCCGACCTCTTTCAATAAGTCTGATCCTGTTCTATAAATGGTTCTTTGGTAACCATGAACCTGATTCCAGCTATTACGCCATGCCACTACTCCTGCGTGGTTGAAGAGATTGTTTACATATTCTTCGTCGCTGTTAAATTGTCCACAAAATTGTAACCTTAATTGAGGACGGAAACTTCACCCAATGCAGTTCCGACAACCAGAGATCGATTCCAGTAAGGGCCTGGTTTACATGGTGGAGAAAAAATTAAAAGTGTCTTCCCCTGAAGAAGGTTCATGCATTTGGTGCCAAGAGGAACTGAAACATGTCGGGACTGTTTATTCTGAGTTAATAACACTCAGTGATTGGAAATGTTTAAATCATTATATAAATTTTATATGTTGATGTATTGTATTGTCATGTTACAGGAATGGATGTGAGTGAAACTAGTAATTTGTATTGTAAATGTATCCACTGTATGTTGTGTTGTGGGGTCCTTTTTACTGAAAACACTGTTTTAGAGTTAGTTTTATAAAAGAAAATAAACTATTTTTGATATTATAAAAAAACAAATAAGTACTAGGTCTATTTTTTCAAGACTATTGGTATAAATAGGGTTTTTCAGCATCACACGATATGTAAAGATCACTGTTGAGTGGGGAATGTATTTTCTGTCTCCTTTATATGATGATTATGTTGGTTATCCCCTAACCGTGTGAGAGAGGGAATGTTAAAACAAGGGGAACGGTAGACCTTTGTATAGATAGATAAATCTCTATTAAAAATGAAAGAATGTCAGGACCTTAGTTTCATGTACTCTTTCTTAAGACCAAGGGTTTCTATTTTCCCTTGATACCTGGGAAAACACCCTGAGACCATTGAAGCCCTTCCCACATGCTACACGTGAGCTGCTCGCTGCTCCGGGCCTGATTAAAAAAGCATTGGAAAATGCTTTTGTAAATCAGGCCCAAGTACTTTTGCCCTGCTCGAGCAGTGCAAAAGTACAATATATTTAAGCAAACATTTTGCTTGTGTTTCCTTTTCCATTGCTCGGCATGAGAATACTTGTATATTTCTTGGAAAATTGCTCACACAGTGCAAAACAATACAGGGACCAAATAACACGAGCTTTAGCTTAACATCTTGGCCTAAGTCTGCAAATGTACATCTGCAAAACCACATTGGCAAATTTGACCCAAAGTGTGCACATCTCTGAGTCATGTGAAAATCCCTTGTATGGTCAAGCAGGCAATCATCATACCAGTGGTCAAATAAACTTAAGTAGAGGTTTCTTTGTATCCTTCCTTACTTCAGACCAATCGCTGTACTTCACTTGTGCAGGTGCAGGCCTCAGTCCTTCTCAAGATAAAAGTGTGATATCTGAGAACAAAAGCACACACGTGTTCAACAACTTCAAGTATTGTTCCATTTATTTCTCCCGGTCAGGGATATATAATGCGCAAAGGAACAGCAGAACCACCTTCTGATCAATGGGACACTCCTTCGCTCCTTGGTACAACTGTGGGTTGCCAAATAACAGTGATACAATTTGCCAGTTTCAAAAAAAGCACTTTTATGTAGTGTTCAGTAGGGAGCTTTGAATTTAAACGTCATTCAATTCCAACATCCTTTTTTCCATGTTCATTTGGACATGTTTGCTTTACCAATGATTACAAATATCACAGCCACTGCATGCGCATGTTTCGATCTGTTGAGATCATCGTCAGGTGGCGTGAACATAGATTGATGTGTAGAGCTCTCAACTTTCCCTTGGTTTTAGCTTAACATCCTAGTCCAAGTTATAACATCTGCAAATGTACATTGGCAAACTTGACCCGCAGTTTGCACATTTCTGAGTCATGTGAAAATCCCTTGCATGGTCAAGCGGGCAATCATCATATCAATGGTCAAATAAACTAACGCAGATGTTTCTCTGTATCCTTCCTTACTTCAGACCAATCTCTGTACCTCACTTGTGCAGGTGCAGGTCTCTGTCCAGAGGCGTAGGAGACACACAAAATCTGCGGGGGACAGGGGACACCTTGGGGACTTTTCGACAGACACAACTATCCCACTCCAAACTACCTTAGGGCAGAGTGCGAATCATTAAAGCCCATGTAAAGTTGTGTCATTAGATTTATTTAGAAAACGAAAACAAAATATTGACAGTTTTCTAATCTATTGCACAATATTTCAAGGTTATTGTACTCACATTTTCACGAAAGCAGTGTTAGAAATAAAGCATGTGTGCACTGCCGGAACAAACTTTCAAACATTTGAGATCTTAAAGGAGTTATTTTACAGAAACCAAGTTCTCTTAATTCCTTTGAAACTCTCTATGTAGTTGTAGTGAGGGGGCTTGGATATTGTTCAATGGACAACTGCTGAAATTGAAGAATGTTTTGGGGGTCGCCATGAAAATAGCTTTTCTTTTATATAAAAAGTGTTAAATCAATATTTGAATGAGGACTTCCATATGAAGAAATATAGTTCCAGTCACACAACATTCACAGGCAGCATTAAGAATATGGAGTTGGCTGATCGGTCAATTGATTAAAAATCTCCCCTGGCCATAACGGTGTATCCTGGACCCGTCTGATCATCCCACTGATGCATATAGATCTTTGTTAAACAAGCTGAAAAATACTCTATTTATGAGGACAAGAACGATGGAAGAAGAGGAATCAATGCGTGTGGCTCACTTAGGATGGGCTGATGTCTTTGTAAAAGGGTGAGCACAGCAACCTTATCTGTCAACCTTGTCCATGCCTCAAATACAATGCCTTTTGTGCTCTGGCCAGCGCAGATATCTTGATGAACAATCGGAAGAAATGGAACACTGCACTTGGTGCAAAGTGCAAATTATGCAAGGAGGAGGATGAACATGTGGACATTTTGTCTTTACATACCCTGCATAGGAGCCTTTAAGGTCAAGAAGTGTTTAACCTCATATACTGAAAGAAGGTTTTACTAAGAAAGGGACTGCAGCAATGCCCCTTCTTCCGGGGGACTTCAACTGTGATATCAGTAAATCAGTGGCTGCTCTTATTTACGGGGCTTGGCGGCAACGACAAACTATGCTGAGCACATTCTTCTAGGTTGTTAGAGGCTGCGAGTGAGGATGATTCCAGATAGTTCCTCAGACTCTCCACTGGGACCTGCCTATGCTCCCCTTAAGTGCCAGGCTATTATGCAAGTCTATGAAAAAAGGACGAGCATACTTGTCCTTGGCACTTTAATGGGGCTGTTTAAATTAGGGGTGAACAGAGTGATGTTTGCTTATTCTTTTCAACCTGAACTCTCTCCTTTTAGGTGAGACATTATATTCTATATTTTATTCAAATGCAATGTGCGAAATTGTGGTTTTTAGTGTTTGGAAAGGAAACTTTGTATATAACTGTAGTTTCTTTATTGTGTTGTTTTATATTTCAGTCGTCGCAAATCATTAAAGCTTCTCTCAGCCTCACAGTAAAAGTGGGAACAGTTAACAGGCTCTGCAGTAGGTTCCCCAACTGCGCTCTTTCTGTGGGAAGCATCCTTTGAAAAATGTCTACCGATTTTGAGACTGAAGAATACTTGTGGACGTTTCATAAGGTTGTTCTGCAGAGAGGAGGAAATATTCAGTTTATGTGCATGGGTATTTAACAATCATTTTGGAGCTTCTCCCTGGTTGGTGTAAAAATGGAATAGAAGAGATTGGAAGGTGGCGTTGAGGGACAGTAAAAGAAGGGAGTGGACAAGAGGACAGGGGGAGATATTTTAACAAATTACAGAGAGAGTGGTGGGAAGAGATTATCAGGGTGGAGGAGCATCTGACAGGAGCAGTGGGCAGGGCCAGTGCAATGATTTTTGCCACCCTAGGCGAAAGGCCATTTTGACACCCTCCCACTGCCAACTACATGTGTCCTGACTTTGGCATCCTCTTCCCCAAAAATGTGTCTTCATCCCTTAACATAAATGGCCTGCCCACAACAATTACAAACTGCTGTTTTGGCATCTTATCTTTTTATCTTCTTTTGATAACAAGGGCAAATCAAAATACCCTTACATGTAACCTAACACTTAGCATGATTAGGAAAAATCTATATCAGGCATACATAAAAATATAATGAACTTCGGGCTTCCAAACCCCACCGTACTCTCCATTCCCACCCACCTTTACCAACACAGACTCATGTGTCTGCGTGAGCCATTTTACTAGGTTTTACTTGGTTCATGTGGGTCACTTCAATGACCTAAAGTGGGCATGTTTAAAGGATGTTGGCAGGAAGCTTTCACTTACTTTCACTAACTGCGCTTGCGCTCTGCTAGCACTGCTAGATTTGAGGTGGAGCAATCCCTGGCTTCGCTTTCAGTATCTTTGCCCTGCCTCCATCTTCACTAAACCAAGCAGCAAGTCAGTGAGAAGCAAATGGTGTTGTTGGCTGGCGGTAGCTTTTCTACTTCCACCACTAGCTTGGAGTTGGTGGTATTCCCCTCACACACTTCTTTCATGGATCAGAGATGGCAAATAAATCCCCAGACGAGTGGGGGGAATTCCTTTGGAATCTTAAAGCCTGGGAGGAGGATAGAAGTGGAACTACCCGCTCTTGCCCTTGGCAGTTGCCAGTTGGTATCCTATCCAAAGCAGGTACATTCTTCAACCAGTCTGACTGCTGCCAATGTACATCAGTTATCATCAGTTAGCAATGACTGTGAAAATGAGACAGCAGTTCTGCCTCCCGACCCGGCCACCAGAAGGTAGAGTGGTGAGCTCTGCTTCCGTTATGTTCCATAAACGGGAGCTTTAGTGTACTCTGCGACTGGAAGTGTTAACCAAGTTTACTGGCTTGGTGTTCTTTCAAATGTGCAATTTCCCACAATGCTTGCCCAAAACAAACCTCCTATGGTGGTATTACGTTTCTGTGTGAAGTTATGAATTGTTTTGTGAATGTGGCCCAATCTGACATCTCCTTAACGCACTAAACAGGTACAGCACTGACAGAAACAGTGCATACTATATTCACACGCAGAAAACACAGCACATGCATCAGAAGTTCAAAGTACAATATAGACAGCAACCCTACATGCTACTATCACACAGTGACCAGGTAAAGCATGGGTGGCAGCAGTGGAAGCTTCCCTCACGGACACCCATAACAGTCACTAGCTAGGCAACAGCACTGCAAAGTTCCCCAAAGCATGACCTTTCTTCACAAATACAGAACATGGGCAGGACCAGCACAGGGCTCCACCACAAACAGAACAGGGATAGCCTAGGCAGGGCCTGTGCAAGCTTTCATCGGACAGACAGTATGGGATCCGGTATAGCATCGGCTGGGCCAATAGACATTTTCCCCACAAACTGGAGCAGCATGTGCAGGGTTACTGAAAGCTTCCCACACAAATAGGTATGTCATGTTCAGGGCCAGTGCAAGCTTCCCCATCAAAGAGGTACAACATGGACAGGTGCAGTGCAAGCCCCATCAGTATGGGGCTTGGACAGGTACAGTGCAAGTTTCCCTTACATACATCCACACGAACGGCTTTGGCAAGACAACTGCCTACAAGGGCCTGTGCATATTTCTCTCATAAAATGTGTGCAAGTATCACAGAGATATGACGAGTGCAAAATTCCCTCATAACCTGGTATAGATACATCATGTGCAAGCCAGGGCACATGGTAACAGTTGCAGCATGGTAAGGCCTCTGTAAAGAAGCTTATAGATAGGTAAATGCACAGCACGGGCAGAACCAAGGCAAGCTATGCTCGCACATAACTGGCACAGCATGGACAGGGCCAGTGCCATTTACATGTGCAATGAACAGTTACAGCATGGGTGCTGGCTCCATACAGCCTGAAAGCTTTCATGCACACAAAGCTCTCTGCATTCAGATGCCCCTCTCAGTCAATCGGAAGCTGGCTGGGAAGTGGGGCAGCTGCAAGGATCATATTGTGCAAATATGCCTGATATCTGCGCTCTCTCTAGGCAATATCTCACTGTCGGTCTTTTTGTGTGTGAGTGAAGTGTGAGGTGAAGAAAATGGGGCTGTTGATAGAGACACACACACACACGCATACACATTGCCCTTTTGAGGGCAAGTACACTGAATGTAAAGTGCTATGACCGTCCCCTATATGCATTTTCTCTCCTACTTGTCTAATACACCTGCCTTGCTTTTAAGTGACCCTAATTTAGAGGGTCATAACTTTTTTTAAGCATCACATTTCCTATATTCAGTGATGACCTTCCAAAGTGCACACTTAGTTGGATGCCTTTCACTGTAAATTTAATATAACATTTGATGACCCAAATAAAATGCCGATAGGTAGAGAAATGTGCATTTACTCTCAATATGCAGCAGACAGCATGCCTATCTTGGTTTTATAACATACACTAGATAAACACACATGGCATACAGGAGCAAGCCCTGACTGGCCCAAGCAGCTCAGCATTGTTTGGAAATTTAGTACGGAAAATTGCAAATAAACTGTGCAGGTTTTGTTTGATAACTTTCCAAGAAATACTATTTAATGTTTGCAGCTATGGATTTACGCACATTCAAAGTATGACAACTTGTCAGTATTGTGTGTGCTTAATGAAGTTCATGCAGTCATTTCAAGGTTACATGACTAAATATAATTCAGCTTGAGAGCAAACCCTAAAACAAACTCACAATGGGGTCTGTTTTCAGAGCCAGCTTTTCTTGCAAAGAGCTACAACTATCAGAATGTTCATACTAATGATAATGTTTAAGAAACATTGTACTGAAAGCACAGCACACTTTGCCCTATTCTGAGGTTGTGAGGAAAAATCGAATTAGCTCCTTGTTGCAGAACTTGTATGAGACCCCTCCTCACATCCAATCTCCCGCCTGCTTCTACTCGGGGTCTCTGGATCGGCAGGCCCATTCTCCGCCTGCAGACATTCCAGGAGGGATCTACCATGATTATGACCTACCTGGAGTGAGTGACCAGTGGGGTTCTGATGCTGTTTATCAAGACTTCCTATTAGGCCTTTTTACTTTTGCACCAGCAATGTCATGTGCTGTCTGAAAACAGGTGTAATTAGGAAATAACACTACGGCTACTGCCAAGGTAGTGATTCATAGACCGGTGAGCACTGTGGTTTGCTGCAGTGCATCATGTTGCCACTTTATTTTCGATTGGTTTACTACTTAGAGGCAAAACACTGTGTGTATAGCACCCCTTGCTAGCCAGCAGCATAGGCCGCTGCCTAGTTCACCTATTGCTTGCACCAGCCCTGGGAGTAGGGCATATATATGTAGATTATGACCATGATAAAGGTCTCCAGCTCCAGTTACTTATTTGTGTAGTAGCATGCCTGCAATAACACTTTCGAACATGCATTGACAAGGCCAATAGATTTTGCTGCTGTATAAGAATTTATAAAGGCAGAAACTTCATAACTCTAGGTATGTATGAATGCTAATTACCTGCTATTTTAATCATAATCCCAGAAAGTACCATCACGTGTCAGGTATTTTACATCATGTTCTCTGGTACTCACAGTATGCACCATATATTGCTACCCAATAACAGTTAATGAAATCAAAAGCCTGGACACTCACCATATCAAAACCCAGGGTACTTATACCTTTATAGGGTATTGCCATAAATACACCAGGTCCTTGCACCATTACAATTACCATCCAATGCCCAGGTATTCACTTCATTATCGAAGCTAGGCACAGTTAGAATTGGAGTGCCAGTTTCCACGATGCCTAATTAGGAGGCAGTGCCAGATTCCATTATGTCCAGCTAGCAAAGAAGTGCTTGGATATACTACGCCCAGTTAGCATAGCAGTGCAAGATTCCATTATGCCCAATTAGGACAGCAGTGTCATGCTTAGTTATGCCTACTTAGCAAAGGCGGGCAGTATGAATGAGAACAAAACGGGATGAATGAAATGTTGGATGTGAGTCAGTGTTTCTAATCTATACAGCACAAGACACTTGTATCTGTGGTATAACATTGAGTGGGCCAGTAGAAGCCCCAGATATGCTAAATCACTTGTCTGCTTTGCAATTTTGCACTGAACTAATGACCCGTGATGATTGATTGGTAATTTATTAATTTGTGAATTTTGGGATTGTGGCAATTGATTGCCTTTTAACTTTGCATTGATATTAATAAAATTGATTGTTATATTTTTTTGAAATAAGTCTCACGAGTTTTGACTTGGAGGTCATGGTTGTGTTTCACCTAACCAGTTCTGCCACCTCATCACAGCAACTGAGAAACTTGCCCCCTAGCGCATGTGGTTTGTTGTTCAAGGCTTCGCCTATTTCAGGATTTGCTAGAAGTGGGTGTCATTATCCTCCTCATACCTCCTGTTGTGTTGTTTTGGGCTATACCAATATGCCAGATGATCACATGCAATAGAAGATTCAAACAAGTCCAGCTAGCACAGTAAGACCGCATTCATTAGTTGTAGTTATCACTGTAAAGCAAGGCACTGTTATGAAGCACCATCACCGTAAATCCAGACTTCAATATACCCAGATAGCACTGTATTTACATATTCTGTAGGGGTTCTATGAGTGTGATGCAGTAGAATGTATTTGGTACTGTGTGAGTGTGCAGTGCTGTGGCACCATGTGCACACTGGGGTGGTGTGTCTGAAGTGCAGTGCTGGCATTGGATGTGCAGCACAGTTCTGAGGACATTGTCTGTGAATTTCAGTACAAGCACATTATGCGTGTGTGTGCGTGCGTGAAATGCACTGCTTGGGTGGTGTGTATGTGTGCATGCAGTACAGTACTGGGACCATGTGTAAGCAGTGCTGGAGTGGTGTGTGCATCCAGTGATCTGTGTGCAGTGCTGTGGCAGTATGTAGGTGCAGTACTGGGATTAGCTTTGTGTGCAGTACTATACAGTGCTGATGACAATGTGTGTGGTGCCGGAGGTGAACTGTGTGTGTACAGTGCAGTGCACTAGGTGGTGTGCATGTGTGTATGCAGTTCATTGATGAGGGGTGTGTGTGCAGTGCTTGATGCAATGTGGGCAGAGAAGTGTTGTGGCTGTGTGCCCGCATGCAGTGCAGGGATGGTATGAGTGCAGCAAAGTGAGTAAAGTGCTAGAGGCCATGTGTGCAGCATGGTGTTGGGGTTGTGTGGATGAAGTGTAGGGGTGGTGTTAGTGCAGAACAGGTCTAGAGGCAGTTTGTGGAGAGCAGTATTGGGTTTTGTACATGCATGCATTGCTGGGATGTGTGAGTGCAGAGCAGTGTTGGGCTTGTGTTCAAGTCTGCAGTGCAGTGGGTTGGTTTGATTACAGATCAGTGTGGATGTGCAGTGGGGAGGGGTGTATTTGCATTGCTGAGCCGTGTAGGTGTACAATGAAGTGGGCTGGGATGCTGCCAAACTCGTAATGAGGCCCAATTTCTCTTCTTACTGTCCCATTAGCAAATATATAATATTTCAATATTTCTCCTAGTTTGAGAAGACAACCTTCAAAGTTGTATTTCTGCAAAACTGTGCAAGAAAGAGAACCCATGTAATCTTGTGTTTCTGAGAAGGTGACATTTTTGCACGATAACCTTTTATCACAAAGGCATCAATTTGATTTTTAAAAGTATAAAATTCCAGCAATTCTATTTTTATATCAATACATTTTTACACTGAATAATACAGGTTATGAAGTAACGCTCAAATCGTTTCACTATCATTGAAAAGAAGTTCTGCAGATTGTTTTTGAGTTTTTGTATTTACCCTCCAAACTCTGACAGGAAGGTGGGCGGGGGTGTGACAGCATCCAGCTGTACACCAACTCTCCCCCCTACTCTGCCAGGGCAATGTCAATGGGCACTGCAAGTTAAGAAAAGCTGTGCCTTTTTGTATTTTGACCACTTGGAAAAAGAAATGCACATTTCTAAAAATAAATATTAAAAAACGTCCCTGCTTTAAAATTGCCAAACATAAACAGCCCTTCTTTCCCTTTGCTGAGACTGTGGAGGGTTTGTGGGGGGCGGGGGGGAGTACATCCTATTGTATCCCCCTGCTTAAAATTCTAAGGGGGATCCCTGCGCCCCCGATTTCCTACACCCATGCCTCTGTCCTTCTCAAGGTAAAAGTGCCCCAGAGTGACTTTCTGCTCCTGCTGTGGCACACAAACCAGCACCATTGGCATTAGGGATGGCGCAGCATCCACCAGACTTCAGGGTCTCGCCTGTGCCTTCTTTTTGTTTCCTCTGCCTTTCTGCTGCGAATCGCTGCAGTCTACTAAGAAAGATTTGATGGTAATAGGTGGCAAAGCCCTAAAATGGGGTGCCTCTTTTCTAATTAGATGAATTAGCAGATAGCGTCCATGTTACAGAACCTTGCACTGGTGCAAGTGCAATTTCCACTGTACTAGCCCTATGGCAAACATTACACTAGTGCAACAAATACACATCCAGCATTATTACAGAAACATTGCACTGTTGCAAATGCAATTAGCATGAGGGCAAAAATTGCCCTATTGCAAGTAAAATATGTTTCAATGCTTTTCTCTGAAACTTTGTGAATCAGCGGTATGTGTATAATTTTTTTAAACATTTTTATTTTTATTTTGTGCCTTTAGGAGAAATTGGGCCTCATTACGAGTCCGGCGGTAACCGAGGTGGTAAAACCGCCTGGTTACCTCCGGACTCGTATTACCATTCCGCCTCCGTGATTCCCAGAATTACCAGAGCATTACAACCCCGGTGACCCGGGAATTCCGGAGGCGAAATGGTGTTAATCCCCATTCCCATTGAGTCCCATAGGACTCAATGGGAACGGGGATCATGGAAACACCGGCACCATCTCGTGATGGTGCCGGTGTTTCCTCGTCCGCCTGCAGGCGGGAGGTGTTCAACCCGCCAGGTCAGACCTGGCGGGTTTGACGCCTCCGCCTGCAGGAGTTGTGATCACCCTGCATGGAAACAAAGGTGGCGGCGGGTTTACCGCCACCGTTGTTTCCATACCGGGTCGGTTGTAATGAGGCCCACTGAGTCATTTTGCACATAAAACCATAAAATACATTAAAATTACATTGTAAGGTACACAAATCAATACTTCATCAACAACCAATAAAATATTTTTTGCATTACACAAGGTACTAAAATTCATTCATTCTCTTTAGTTAAACAGTCACTTATGCCTTGCCTTGATTTTAAGCCATGTGTGGAAGGCGGCTGCTGAGGTACCTACGATTCCCAACAATAAAGCATGCTCCAGAACTGAGCAGAGCCGTAGTTTACAAATTTGTCATATCCCCGTATGATGAGAGCGCTAACAGCCTGACAATCCGTGAGTACATGTTGCGCCGTTTTCACCTGAGGAAAGCATAACCGGCAGAGGTGCTCCTCTCTTTTCATCCCCGTCCATGCCCCAGCGTATGCCAAGACAGGAAGTATATCCAATCAAAGATGGAGTAAAAATCTGATAATAGCAGGGAGATAAAGTGTGACGAGATATCTACGCGTAGAGTCTCTAAATAGGCCTTGCTGAGAATACACTGCATACCTGCTCATATGTGTATAATGCAGGTCTGCGCCAGTTCTAAGTGGATTCCCGCGCTTTGGCTGAGGTAGAATGCAGGACTGGACTTTGTAACTAACAATAATGATAATGGGCCTCATTACATGGTAGGCGCTAAGGGATTACCGGCACCGGTAGGGGCACCGGTGCCGGTAATCTCTTAGCGCCCTATTACGAGCTCCCTCAGCTGGTCCCGTCCTTAACGCCTGGTCTGACCAGGCGTTAAGGACGGGACCCGCTGAGGGACTTCAGAGCTAATAACGGTACTGCAAATTGCGGTACCGTTATTAGCTCCTTCCCCATTTCCATTGAGCCCTATGGGGACTCAAATGGAAATGGGGAATGGTATTTGGAATGGGGATTTACCGGGTCCTCCAGGGTCGCAATGACCCGGTAAGTCCCCATACCGCCTACCCGGACCCGGTATGCGGTAAGGGAGTAGCCATGCCGCTATTAGCGGCTTGGTTACCTCCTACCGTGTAATGAGGCCAAATGTGTTGTCATTTACAACACTTCATGCAGGTTGCACACAATGGGCCTCATTACCCGGTAGGCGGTGAGCCATGGCGCTATTAGCGCCATGGCTCATGCCGGTAAAATACCGGCACCGCCTTGGCGGAAAGGGGATTTACCGCCCCATTCCAAGGTTGGAGGGGCGGTAAATCCCCTTTGCGCCATTGCCCTTCCCCATTCCCATTTCTGCCCCATAGGGCTCTATGGGAATGGGGAAGGCGCTAATTACGGCACCGCAATTTTGCGATGCCGTAATTAGCTCCGAGGTCCCTTAGCGGGTTGGATTTTAACGCCTGCTAAAAGCAGGCGTTAAATCCCACAACCCGCAAAGGGGCCTCGTAGTAAGGCGGTAGGGATTTACTGGTACCGGTATTTTACCGGTACCGGTAAATCCCTACCGCCATCCGTGTAATGAGGCCCAATGTAAACACAGGTGTTCATTTTACCCAATTTTAATGGCACTCAATGTATTGGCTGCGGCATAATGACAGGCTAAATCAGCCCTACCACAGGATCGAAACTTGTGAAGTGCAGGCTGCCTTCATTTCAGAGACCGTTGCTTTAATCATGAGCTATCCAATCGGCAGAGTATGGCATGCAATAGGGCTAACTAGTCACGTGATTTTCAAATCCATTTCTTTTTGTAAATCTGCGGCATTTTACTCATCTGTAAATTACACATATTGTGAGTATAAGTGCTTTTTTGGAGCAAGCTTCCCTTTCATGCATTGGTCACGACCTTCTCCTTACTTGATGCTGGTTCTGTTTCTAATCAAGCAGCTGAAGGCCAAGCAGTAGACAAACTGTGTCGGTGGCGTAAAATATATGTACTTTAAAGTACGTGGCAGGCTATCCCAGAAGTACATCGTGCTTTTGTTCCAACCAAGTCTCCTCAGCAGAAAATACCAAGGTCGTAAATTACACTGGAAAGACCAGAAGGTGGTAAAGTGAAAGAAACATTAGTCCTATTTGGATCCATGAAAGGGAAACTGTTAGTTCTCTTCTGTTCAAATATTTACAGTAGAGGCAAATTATAAGTCACATTTATTCACAGAGAGATAAAAGTGTATGTTAGCCACTATAAAACCACAGAAAATAGAATACATAGCATTCTTCCACAGAAAATCTGGAAAGTCACCGAATTATTCCCTTCGATTATATAAAAATAACTGTAATGAAAGCAAACTTCTGTAAAAATACAACAACATTACCTGTGGCTTCTGTGTGCAGTGGAGAGCAACCAAAGAGATGTAATGTAATTTATCACGCTGCTTTGGCAACATGAACCTTTCATGCCTCATTACGAGTTGGCCGATATTCCGGTGGTAAATCCGCCAGAATACCGCCAAAAGGAATTACCGTTACCACCACTTGGTCTGGCGGAATTACCGGTGGATTACAAGTGCTGGTGGTGGAGTTAATCCCCATTTTCTTAGAGTGCATCAGACTCTATGGGTCATTGTTGGTGGAATTACCGCCAGCTGTGATTTTGCTATTTTCCACAGAAAGTGCCAGGATTTCCCTCCAGCATAATGCTGGAGGTAAATCCCCCACTCCAGGGCCATACTCATAGTATGGTGGTGCAGGAAATGTGGCTGTAATTCTGTTACTGGCAATTTTTTCCCACAACGCCATACTTGTAATGAGCCGATATCTTTTTTGCAGTTGCTGATGACCGTTGTTTGTTCTCTAATTCTGCAGCAGGGTTGTATTTATAAGGCTGTATTCCTGTACTATGACATCACAAAAGTGGACAACCACAATCGGTTTCCACTTCCCTGATCTTATGTCAGAGGAAAACAGCATTGTCTATGAGTACCCTGGGATTTAGGATGCAAGTGTACCTTTTCTTGGGCTTGGGGGCAGGGGTTCCAGACTCCATGAGGAAGGGTGTGGAGAGAGAATGCCAGGTATAGTTTTCCTGAGCAGGGGCAGGGCACTCCATGAATGAACTTTTTGTGAAGGTTGGGGGAAGGGCCTCTATGAGGAAGGATGGGGAGGGTGACATGACGACTGGTATGATGTTACTTTTTTTGGAGGGGGAACCACTCGGAGGGCAGCTGAGAGGAAATGGAGGACTTCCTGTTCATCCTCTGACAAAATGGCCTGTTGCCTGCTACAAAGGCAATACCGACTCTCTGTCCTCACCAAGAAGAGAGTCCACATTCAAGCTCATGTCTCTGCGGCATCTAATAACTCGGCCAAACTCTTTAAAATCTGCAAGGAGCTGGCCAACCCTGCTGCAGTCTCTACCCCTCCTGTTGCCTCCCAGGCTCTTTGCAATGCCCTTGGCTCTCACTTCATTTAAAAAACCCAGGACATCCTGTCCACCCTCTCCACCCACACTCATCCTCTTCCCTCTCCATCTGCGCTTGCTGACCCTCCTTTAGCCACCCTCCCACCATCCTTCTCGTCCTTTCCTCTTTTCACCCCTGACGAGGTTGCTAGACAAGTCCGATCTATGAAATCCTCTTCAAAACAGGTTCATCCCTGTTCCTCTAAAACCATCAAGGACCACATTGACACCCTCGCTCTGGCCCTTGCTGATTTTTGCAACCACTCCTTTGCCTCTGGATCCTTCCCCTCCCCTCTGAAGCACTCCTTTGTGCATCCTCTTCTCAAGAAACCCACGGCTGATTCTTCTTGTCCAGCTAACTATCGCCCAATTTCCATTACTCCCTTTCTTGGCAAACTCCTAGAAAAGTTGGCCATCTCTCAGCTTAACCTTCATTCCAATTCTGTTGGCTGCCTCCATGACCACCAGTCTGACTTCAGAGCTGCCAGAAGCACGGAAACTGCTCTCCTAAACATCCGTGAAGATCTGCTCACCAACCTTGACTCTAACATTCCCTCTGTCCTCATCCTCCTTGATCTCTCTTCTGCCTTTGACACGGTCAACCATACCATCCTGCTCAACCGTCTCCGTGAAAACTTGGGTATCACTGATCAGGCTCTGGCCTGGCTGACCTCTTTCCTCTCAGATCGACCCTCCCAGGTCCATCTTGGGTCCTTCCTTTCATCTAACTTCCTCTCTACCTGTGGTGTTCCCCAGGGGTCTAACCTCTCGCCCTGGCTTTTCAACGAATACCTGGCAACTCTCGCCCACTGCATTGCCATTTTCTGCTCAAATTTCCAGTGCCACGCTGACGACACTCAACTCATTTTCAGGCTGCCCTCTGCCACCTCCTCTCCCTCTCTCATCTCTGATTGCCTAACTGCCATTCAAGATTGGTGTGCTGCCAATGATCTTTGTCTGAATGCCAGCAAGACGGAGATCCTCCTCATCGGCACACCTTCACCATCCTTTCCCCTCACTCTCTGGCCGGCCTCCCTTGGCCCTCCTCCTACCCCCACTTGCGAGGCTAAGAACCTCAGGGTCATCTTTGACTCCACCCTTTCCTTCTCCGCCCACATCTCTGAGGTCTCTAAAACGTCACATTTCCGACTGCACCTCCTCAGAGGTACTCTGCCTTTCCTCTCCTTCCCCCAGAAGCTCATGGTATCTCAAGCTCTGGTTCTCTCTAGCTTGGACTATTGTAACAGCCTCTTTCTAAATCTACCTGCCTCTACTCTCCAACCTCTGCAACTAATCCAGAACAGGACTGCAAGACTTGTCCTTGGCCTCAAGCCCTGGGATCGTATCTCTCCAGCTCTGAAATCTCTTCACTGGCTCCCAGTGGATGCAAGGATTAAATTCAAAACCCTCTGCATTGTCCACAAGGCTTTCTGGGGCCTGGGTCCAAAATACCTTCAGCTATCCCTCTGCAAATACCTCCCCTCTCGAGCTCTTCGCTCCTCTACCTCCAACTCACTCAGGGTCAGTTGTTTTTCTAAGAAACAAGCTGGGGGTAGATCTCTGTTTTCGGCTGGGGCATCCCTCTGGAACAGCCTCCCTGCCACTCTAAAACGTGAGGAGAACCATCTCTGGTTCCGGAAGCACCTCAAGACCTTCCTCTTTTCGTCTGCCTTCGCTCCCCCTCTCCCCTACTGATCTGTTCTCTCTTGGCACCGTGCACCTGGCCACCCTCTGTCTTTTGGGCCCAGGTACCTGCTCATCCTGTCACCCTCCTGCACTGCCTCCAGGCCACCCCTTGCACTGGGGTCTGTATCTGTACCCATACAGCCCCCCCTTTTTCTTCCTGCACTTATCGGACCTACCCTGTCTGCTGCCTTAAACCTAGCACTTGCAAATTGCTGGCTGCATTACCACTGTTTGTTGCCATTATTGTTTATTTATTGTTATTTATCTGTTTCTCCTCTGCTTCGCACTTTCCACCTTTCCCCCCCTTCCATGCACTTTTCCCCTCCCCCCTCTCCCATGCACTTGCGCGTTCTCAATGTCACTGGGTCTAGTAAGATCACTGTTTTGTTCTCCCCTGTTCCCCTCCCATGCCTTGTCGCGCTCTGAAACACTTGTGTACGAGCGCGATAGAAATAAAATATCAATCAATCAATCAATTGGAGGGTTACTGCACACTAGTTATGATTATACTTTCCTAGGAGAGGAGCCACTATTGGGAAGTGAGGGAGGGTGACTGCACATCAGGTGTGATTTTACTTTTCTGGGAGAGGAACCACTATTGGGAAGTAGGGGAGGGTGACTGCACACCAGGTGTGATTTTACTTTTCTGGGAGAGGATCCACTATTGGGAAGTAGGGGAGGTTGACTGTACACCAGGTGTGATTTTACTTTTCGGGGAGAGGATCCACTATTGGGAAGTAGGGGAGGATTACTGCACACCAGGTGTGATTTACCTTCAGCTGTCCCTCCGTAAATACCTTCCCTCCCGAGCTCTTCGCTCCTGCACATCTACCTCCCTCAGGGTCAGTCGTTTTTCAAAGAAACAAGCTGGGGGTAGATCTTTGTCTTTGGCTGGGGCCTCCTTCTGCCACTCTGAAACTGGAGGAGAACCATCTCTGTTTCCAGAAGCACCTCAAGACCTTCCTTTTTGCTTCTGCATTTGATCCTCTTCTCCTCTGCTGATCTGTTCTGTCTCTGCATCGTGCACCTGGTCACCCTCTGACTTTCTGGCCCAGTACCTGCTCACCCTGCCACCCACCGCACTGCCTCCTGACAATCCCCTGCACTGGCGTCTGTATCTGTAACCCTACAACCGTCCCCTTTTTCTCTTTCTGCAATTTACAGACACACCCTGTCTGTTGCCTTAAAACTAGCACTTGCCACTTGCTGGCTGCATTACCACTGTTTGTTGTTTTTTATCATTTATTAACTTATTTATTATCTATTTTTATATTTATTTGTATTGCTTTGCTCAACACTTTCCACTTTCCCCCCGCTCCCTCCCATGTACTTTCCCCTTTCCCTCTCCTATGCACTTGCACATTCTCAATGTCACTGGGCCTAGTAAGATCGTTGTTTTTGTTTCGCCATTGTTCCCCTCACTTGCCTCGTTGCGCTCTGAAACACTTGGGTACCTGCGCGATACAAATAAAACATCAATCATTCAATTTTACTTTCTGGGAGAGGAGCCATGTTTGGGAAGTGGGGGAGGGTGACTGCACACTAGGTATGATTTTATTTTTTTTGTAAGGGTTGGGCCAGTACATCCATGAGGGATGTGGGGGACAGCCAGGATGCCATACACAGTACAAACCTTTAAAATAATTTTGAATCAGTAAAGGACGTAAATTCCACTACGGGGTCCCAATTGACAGAACAAACAGCTTCACTCTTGTCTGTCTGATGACGTTCTCGCCAGAAATTCACTGGCAGCATGGATTCTATGATTTGTAGCATGGAGTGCGAAAGATCATGGATTCTGTGATTTGCAGCATTGAGTGCTAGAGAGCATGGATTCTGTGATTTGTAGCATGGAGTGCTAACTCAGGTATGCAGGTAAACAACGCTAGGGTGGCAGACACCCACCTGAAGGAGTGTGGCAATTCCAATGACTACACTGATCGGCTATTTTGGTGGATTGTGCCCATTTTTGCTGCAAAAGCAAAAAAGTGAACTCCATCAAAATGAATGGTGGTGGCGGAGGTGGTAGGTAGGTGGAAGGGAGGCTCCTCTCATCCATTGAATGCTTACAGTGAAAGGTCGCGCAACCCTAGTGTTAAGATGGATTTCTGAACTCTGACCTGGTGGGCAGAGGTTCAGAAGGCCAGCCTAGTTTCTTGGAAAAGGGTAACCTCTGGACAAGCCACACCAATCAAGGTAACTATGGCAGGCGGTCAAGACTAGGTCTCAGGAGGGGTGAGGGTGACTGAAGGACCTCAATGAGCACACACAGCAAGGACACTTATAACACCTGTCTGGGAGTAATTTGTATAAAAAATATAGACACATTTATTACAAGGCCTTTGTATAGACACAGAGCTAGCAGTATACTAAGTTTCGAGGGCCTCCGCAAAATGGTGGTGGTGACAAGACAGAGCAAAGCAACTGGGTAAGCTGGTCAGCCCACTGGTTGGCCCAGGGACACTTCCGAGAAAGCTTACTTGCAGGTTTGGATGAAGGTGCCGAGAATAGTTGGTCCCACTATTCTAATGGGTCGAAGCGTCTTCGTAGACCTTCTAGATCGATGAGATGCAGAGGGGTCCCATGGGAGGACAGCGGGCTTAGGGTGCCAAACCTTCCAGCGGGTTACCAGGGTTCCTCGACTCAGCTTCGTAGTTTCAGGATACTTGGATCCTATCCTTCGTTCAGTGAGAACTCCAGAGATCGACATGGTATGGGTGTTTTTGGCCTCATCTTGGCTTCATCTTATCCAAAGTTCCCTTTGCGCCAAAACAAAGAGGACCCAATGGGAGATCTGCTCACAAACACACACTCCATACGTGGACCAATCATGGACCATGGTGGTCCCAGTCATTCATGGCACTCCAGAGTCTCTGGCACCCAGAATGTTTATTGGATTCAGACTTTCCAGCCCACATCCTGGAGGCACACACACAAGGCATGCAGAAGCCTGCAAAAGCATTGCGTTTCACGGGAAAATGCATGACCAAATAAGGACGGACCCGGGTCGACGCGACCTGGGGAAGTTGAAGGGGCAAGATGGCCAAAGGACATGACAAAGAACCTCGTGGCATGGCCATTTTGGAGCCAGGCCACCTATTTGTGCCAAATGCGGTTAATACGGTTAACATGGCAGGAAAGTGTTAAAAATAATGCAAAAAGATAGTTGCCACCAGCCCTGTCCATGACACATCTGCACATCTCACAAAAAGTCCATCAGGAGTATCTAGGGCCTTTGGAAAATGACTACAGACCCAAGTACACTGTACTGGAAGGTACACTGTGCACTTGCTACATGTTGCAGAAAGGTTGCAACACTGGAAAAGGACTAAGGGAAACAAAGTCTCCCAGTACTGACTGTCTTAAGGGCATGTCAGTTTCCCCATTAAAACTGAGTGAAAGCCCAGAGGAGTGCAGCTGAAGGCTGTGCTTCTCTGGCAAAGTCAGTCTATGGTGTCTAAACAGCAGCAAAAAGTTTGGGGGTCTACACATGGAGGGAAAATTACATACAATCATGAAATCTTTCCTAACACCTGGAGCCTCACAAGCATGCAGTGACATCCTGGCCCATCTCCACTGAGTGCGCAGATGGATTGGAAGGGCCGGGGAGAGAGTGCCCAACAGTGTGAGGTATTTGTCAAGGTTTCCTCACGCCCTTCCTTCATGTCTCAGAATCGGACTGTGAGTGAGCTGGTCATGCGGATGATGGCCGTCTAAAAGAGATAATCCATTGAGCAGGGTACGCTTCCAACTGAACTGAAAACTCGAAACAATTGGAAGGCGACCATTCATCTGCGGACTTCCAATGTTGTACTAACCAACAACGTGTGTATTCTTTTTGAGAATCATTGTCCTTATTGGCCCAGACCAATATGGTATCTTTACAATGAATCTTTCAGGATTAAATGTACTGCCTGACCCTCTCACTCCAAAATAGGGGCTGAAGACATACTGTGCGTGCATCCACCAATATACAGTGGACAAACAATGCAGTAGCTGCTCCTTCAGCAATAAGAAGCTGGGGAAAAAACGACATTAATAAGGCATGATAATGTCTTGAGGCGGTGGGCAGGAGGAATAACAGCTGTAACAAGGAGAATAATGAGGGTTAGAACTGGTCAGATTCTTAAATACCTTCGCATTGATTCATTCCACGAGTGTAACACAATCCCTAGAATTCAGAAGGAAGCATCTCCACACACAGTTAGGTCGAATCTTGGAGCATTGATAAACCATTGTCTTTATACATTTGCAAACGGCACTTGCACCAAAAAGTAAATTGCAGCAATAGTTAACTTAGTCCAATATGGAGGAAAACTTTTCCCTGATTATTAAATGCACCACCGAAAACATTTGCTACCTGTGTTGAATTAGCTATATATAGCATGGACTCTGCCTACCGCGGATTAAATAACTCTGTCTAGCAAGGACTCTGACTAGCTATCTAGCATGGACTCTGCCTACCGCGGATTAAATAACTCTGTCTAGCGTGGACTCTGCCTAGCTATCTAGCATGGACTCTGCCTAGCATGGATGAAATAACTCTGTCTAGCAAGGACTCTGCCTAGCTATCTAGCATGGACTCTGCCTAGCGTGGATTAAATAACTCTGTCTAGCAAGGACTCGGACTAGCTATCTAGCATGGACTCGGCCTAGCATGGATTAAATAACTCTGTCTAGCAAGGACTCTGTCTAGCTGTGTAGCATGGACTCTGCCTAGCATGGATGAAATAACTCTGCCTAGCAAGGACTCTGTCTAGCTGTCTAGCATGGTCTTTGCCTAGTGTGGATTAAATAACTCTGTCTAGGAAGGACTCTGCCTAGCTGTCTAGCATGGACTCTGCCTAGCATGGATTAAATAACACTGTCTAGCAAGGACTCTGCCTAGCTGTGTAGCATGGACTCTGCCTAGCATGGATGAAATAACTGTCTAGTGTGGACTCTGCCTAGCTGCTTAGCATGGACTCTGCCTAGCATGGATGAAATAACTCTGTCTAGCAAGGACTCTGCCTAACTGTCTAGCATGGTCTCTGCCTAGCATGGATGAAATAACTCTGCCTATCGTGGACTCTGCCTAGCTGTTTAGCATGGACTCTGCCTAGCATGGATGAAATAACTCTGTCTGCCATTGATGCTCCTCTTTCCGGACAGGAATTGTGGCCAAAATGGAACATGGTTCCTGTACCAAGTATTTCCTAATGTTATCCTCATGAATGCAAAACCAAAGGTGGACCTATAGTCACAGTGGTCGTACATCTATAAGCTATACTATTCATGCATCTTTGGGCCGAGGGTTCAGCGACATGACAGCCTAAGCTCAATGATATCAGGACCGTTCCGAGCGCAATACAGGAGCTTCTGAAGTGAAAAACCACCTCTTTCTTACTTTGCAGCAGGTGAGTAAAATGCAGGCTAAGCAATTGATATGAATTTATTACATAACACGTTTGAATCGATTTAAAAGGAACACGTTTGTGTAAGGAATTTCTTGTTTTAGGTCCGTCCAACACAAAAAGACCGCTCATGTTTTCAAGTTCAAGGGGCATTTTCGACGTAGCTAAATAATATTGGGAAGTGCATTAGATTTTTGAAAACCTTTGTTTTACTATCACCTGGAATTTAAAATAGGTACTCCCTACTTTGTCCTGAAAATCATGTTCATAAGTGAAATTTGGAAATTATTTCAGTTGCTAATTAGAGAAAATCGTTTGCGAGAGATGGGGTCACAGCAATTAGCCCAATCGACCAAGGGTCCAGCTAATCTCACGATCCCAAAGAGACCTTCCTAAACAGACCTTCCCAGCAGTCCTCCGCCTTGAGAAACCAACCCCTTGAGACCCAGCTCCAGTGGGTTTCATCATATCAGGCTTTTCATATGCACTTTATAGAGAAAGACACATAGCTTCTGCATGCTAGGCTTAGACCATGGCAGTACCAAACAGTGCAACACAATTAGAAATAGAATGACAATGCCACGACAAAGGAATCCATCTTGTAAATATTTCCATAGTGAAGTAAAAGTAGAATAAGCCATTCGAGCCAAGTCACACATGCCACACTGCCCCCCAGTAGACATCACTGACATTTCACCTCCAGGTCAGAGCCACATGCGCAAAGCATTTTGGGTATGCAAATCAGGCCAAAATGCAAACCTTTAGCTACAGAACAATGTGCTTCTCTACGGGTCCGGCAGTACCCCTGCCGGTGCTACCGGTGAGTTGCCGCCAGACCCATAAAAATGTACCAGCGCCTGACTTCCCGGTGCCACCGGCTCATTACGAGTCTGGCGGCCAGGAAGTCAGGCGCCGGTAAATTTGTTATCCCCTATTCCCATAGAGCCCAACAGGACTTTATGGGAGTGGGGACATGGAAGCACCGGCATCGTTGCTAACGGTGCCAGTGCTTCTGTGACGAGACCGCTGTGCCCGGCAGGGCCAGATCTGTTGGGCACAGCGGCCCCAGCAGGCAAACCCATAGCTTGCCAATCAAGAAACATGGGTGCCGGTGACCTTACCGGCACCCTTGTTTCCAGACCGGCAAACATGTCATGAGGGGCAATATCTTTGTCCTACAGGGCAGTGCTATTTCATACATAACTTCTTATACCCAAGATAGACATTTCTCAAGGCTGCAGATACCAACATACCTAGTTTCCCCCTTATGAGGGATTTTCGGTGCAGTATTTATTTATTATATTTATTTATACAAATCACAAGAAAGCAATGTCTTTTTGGCACAAAAATGCTTACAAAATGTAACATTGACAACAGAGCAGAGGACATGGGCCCCTGACAATAGGGTGAGAGAATGTGACTTGAATACCAGATGTTGCAGTGGAAGGTGAAAACATAAACCAGGGACGAGGACAGGATAGTATTACATAGGAAAGGGATGTTGGAGAAAGCACTGAATTAAGGATGGCGGGGTGATGGAAAAGTGCTGTAAGGTTGTGCATGAGGATAGGGATAGAGGCAAGGCAGGGTGATGAAGTAACGTAGAGTGGAAGGGTTCTTCAGAAAGGAGCGGGGCTTTGTGGTTGCATTTAAATAGTGGTAGAGTTGAAATAGTACAGAGAGAGAGAGAAGGAGCATTCCAGAGTAGAGGAGTGAGACGAGGGAGAGAGCGGAAACGTGAGGGAGCACAAGGGGCTCGACTAGTGGCAAGGAGGTGAGCCAAGGATGATCGTAACAAGCGAGTGTGAGAGTAGGGAGTGAGATGAGCAGACAGGTAAGGTGGGTAAAGTCCATGGATAGTTTTGAAGATGATGAGAAGAAGTTTATACTTAGTTCTTTGTTGCATAGATAGCCAGCCCACCTGGTGATGAGTGGAGAAGGTAGAGGTAAAGTGGTAAATGTTGAAAAGTGTGTGGATGGTGAAGTTGAGGAATGTGTCCAGAAGTGAAAAAGCATACTTGGGAAGGCAATAGACGAGACTGGCAAAGTTGTCCAATTTAGAAAGGACTAAGGAGGAGATTAGCTGTTTGGCAGTATTGAAAGGTAGAAGATGACAGATTCTTCTGATATTGAGGAGGTTGAGTCTAGCTGCAGTAGCAGATTTGGAAATGAAGAGCAAGACATTGTTAGATGGGTCCAAGATGACACCAAGGTTACGAGCAGAAGCAGATTAAGCAAACGAGGCAATAGAGAAAAGAAGAAGAGGGGGAGAGAAATAGATTGGGCCTCATTCCGAGATTGGAGGCAGCCATGGCGCTACTAGCGCCATGGCTGCCTCCAATACCGGGTCCGGTCTGATTGAATGGGGACTTACCGGGTCATTCCGACCCTGGAGGACCCGGTAAATCCCCATTCAACCAACCATTCCCCATTCCCATTTGAGCCCCCATAGGGCTCAATGGGAATGGGGAAGGCGCTAATAACGGGCCCGCGAATAGCAGGCCCGTTATTAGCGCCCTGGTCCCTTAGCGGGACCCGTAAAGGATGTGTGGTCAGACCACACGTTCTTTGCGGCTCCCGCTAAGGGACCTCGGAATTGAGCGGTAAGGGTTTACCGGCACCGGTCTCCTTACCATTGCCCGGTATCCCTTACCGCCCAACTCAGAAGGTCCCCCATAGTCTGTTCGGCTGGGACTTAGAGAACTTCAGTCTTAGTGGAGTTGAGCATGAGCAAGTGAGACACCATCCAATATTGGATGGCGGAGAGACAGCTTGTTGGATAAGGAGGGAAAGGAGAATAAAATCTGAGTGTCATCAGGAGAGAACTGATAGGATAGGCCATTAGAGGCGACCAGTGCACCAAGAACTGAAGCCTAGAGAGTGAAGAGAAGTGGACCAAGGACCGACTCTATAGTATAAACAGTATAGTCCAACAGACTTGCGACTGGATCATTGGGGCATATGTACTAAACACTCACAAAGTTATGGTGAGTTTCAAAATTCTTGTGGCTATTTCGAATAGATTACAGGCTTGCGACCTAATGCAGTGTATGTGGATTGTGTGGGTAATGCATGAAAGCATCATACATTTAGCATTTTGCACTCCTAATGGTTCATATGAATCACATGTTCCATTGTATCCTGTTATCTAATTTCTTCCCCTAACTACATGAGATGGTGAGCAGACCTCGTAAATCTCTGGGCACATTAAAATGCACAATTTAAAAGGCCAGAATCAATTATGTTTCACCACTCTGATAAAACCACATATGTTACACTGGCAATGCTGACCAGTTGATCACCCCACAAGGGAGGAACTGGACTAAAGAGAATTTCCTGACTTCATCCTTGCCAAGACGATATAGTTCTTCATATGATGCTTAAAATGATGTTTATTCCAGCCAAGCACATGTAAACCCGGCGGAAAATGGTATAATCCCCTCTAGAGTTGGCTAGTGGAACTCCCTCAAATTGGTATTACCTAAATATCTTTGGAACTCTCTGAACATGACATAACCTAAATGGTTTATAGTGATAATTTCGAAAACAATAATGTCGAAAGTCATTATTTCGAAGAAAAAAAAAAAATTCAATACGTTTTTTTTTCGAAATGGGGGGTTCCCCCCCCCCAACCCTCCTTTTTTCAATTTTTTTTTGGTTTTACCCATTTTTTTTTACTCCCGGACCCTAAAATAAATATATAATTTAAAAAAACGGAATTCAACATTTTTTTTCGACATTTTGTTTTCGACATTTTTGTCATTCGACATTATTTTTTCGAAATTATGACTGACCACCAACCTAAATAGCTATTTGGCCAGCTCTAGTGTTTTAATAAAATTGCAGCCCAAGTGCTTAGTGGAATATGAGTAAGGGGCCCGCACACCACCCCAGTTATCATTTTTTTAGACGGTCTGCCTGCCACTAAAGGGAACAGTTGAAATCTATTTGCATCTCTCATAAAGGTACATGCCCATCACCCTAAATACTTAAGGCGGACATTCAAGCAACATTTACCCGTTTTGTTCTTGAGATCATCCACAGGTTAGGGCACTTTTGTTTAACCAAAACTAGTAGCAAAAGGTTCTTCATACATTTTGCAATGGTGGTGGAATCTGCATTCCCTTAATATAGCCTTGCACACCAGTGGAGGGGTCATTATGGTGGGATAACGAGCTGCCATCAAGTTATGGCCTGATACCAAGTGATAATTATCCCTCCCAAGGTCTATACGGCTATTAGCACATAGTGGTAATAGCAATACATGTTTTGGAGTTTTCGTGGTTGTCGGAATCATACTTACTTCTTACAGGACTTGTCATGGAACAGTGTTTTTCTCTAGGAGCCACAGACTATAGTGCCAAACAACCTCTCCCTGATAGACGAGACTTGGTCAGTGAGCAATAAACACCAACCCAAATGCCGTCTCCCTGGGTGGAGGCGGCTTATTCATGCACTTCGGTATGGGTGATTGATAACCTGGAGCTCTAGATGGGCAAAATAAGTAACAAGGAGAAGAATCATACATCTCTGGAGAAAGGTGCATGAAGAATGCCTAAGAGTACACCCCCCTTTAGGTCTTCCCTTTGGATATAGGGACTCTCTGCATTTTCCATGCTGGATTTTACGATACCTGCATAATAATCTTGGGCATGCACATCTTTAACCGGTACCTATGATCTCTACTCTGGTTAGTAACCCTTCCAATCAACCAAGTATTCGATTCTATTTCTGCAACAACTAGAATCTAACATATTGGTGATTGGTGATTTGGTACTCTTCTTTGGGAGCCACTTGGGAAGGAATGGAATGCAAGCAATCAGAGAATTTACGTGAATGAGTGTCAGTTTTCCGAAGAGAAACATGAAAGAGAGGGTGTATATTATATGTGAGAGGAATGGCTAGATTCATGGCTACTTGATTCACTATTTTCTCTGTAGAAAAAGGTGCACTGTATCATGGTTTCGGTTTATGTGGACATGCATGAATGTGAAGATACTTGGTTGATAACCATACTGAGCCACCAAGATTATAACTGCGACTTGGAATTCTCTTCTTCTCAGCATATCTTTTGGCAGTTACTTGAGCTTGGTTTAAATGTGTATGGGTTCTTTGGGCTTCTTCTTGAAGTGCTTTAATCATATCTTGAACTGCCATTGGGAAAGATATGTAGGAGGACGGGATGATAACCAAATGTTACATGAAAAGGAGTGTCCTGTCGGCTCGACCTGGAGGAGGTGAAGGGGGCAGACCATGGAAATATGGTGTACATCATTATATGCGAATTCCGCTAAATGCAGAATAGATACTCACTTATATGGATACTTGGTTGAGTTGCAGCGTAAGTATTGGCCAATGGTTTGGTTAACCCTTTTTTATGAGGATGATAAGCAGTGGAAAAGTTGACCTTGGCACCTAGGGTCTTGGTAAGGGATTTCCAACAGACACAAACCAATTGAGAACCTCTAACTGAGATGTTGGTCTGAAGTAATCCATAGAGTTGGAATATGTGTTTGACAAAGCTTTCTGCTAATTGAATAGCAGTAGGGACCTGAAGTAAAGCTATGAAATGGCTTAACTCAGTCAAAGAATCCACTACGGTCCATATTACCACACAACCATTGGTCTTTGGTAAGTATGTCATAATATTCATAGTGCAACATTGACATGGGGTATTCAGGATTGGCAAAGGATGTAATGGACATATGGAAAGATCTCTGGAGGGTCTATGATGAAGCACATACTCCACATCTTTGAAGGTAATCAAATGTATCGCTTTTCATGGATTCCCACCTTACAATTCTCTCGTGTTTCTTCTGGGTTTCAAAAACTCCAAAATGCACTGCACTTGGGAAGTCATGTCCCCAGAGGAGGGAGAGAAGTTGCTACCTTTTAAATGGTATCCAAAAGGAATTACCTCTGAAACATAGGCTTTGCTTGACTTGGTGGGACAGCTGAGCTGACAAAAAGCTCTGTATCTTTCCTGGGGTGTACTTCTCTTTTAATTCCTGTTCCCAACATAGCAGAGAACTGGAAGTAGACATGATTATTCTTTCAGGGTAGATGAACGGAATCCTTTGACCTTCTTTGTTATCGTCTGAATATCATCTGGACAGTGTGTCCACTTTGGTGTTGGTCACCCCTGGTTTATATGTCACGATAAAATCGAACCTAGAGAAGAAATGTATCAACCTGTTTTGGCTCTGGTTCAATGCTTCAGCCGTCTTAAAGAATTCAAGGTTATGATGGTCAGTGAGGACACTGGATGTTTTGCTCCTTCCAAAAGGTGGCACCATGTGAGAAATGTGTCTTTTATGGCTCCTATTCCAAGATACTGTAGTTATGTTCAGGGGGGTTTAGTGCCCTTGAATGTTACGCCACAGGATGCATGAGGCCGGTTTCTACATCATTCTGTAGCAATAAGGCTCCTAAAGCATAATCAGAGGCATCTGCCTCAACCGTGAAAGGTTTACTGATATCTGGGAGTCGACGTATCGGGCTGTGGTGAAATTCTATTGTAGGATCTCAAAGGCTTGTTGAGCTTGGGGACACCAGATATAGGGGATGTTATTCTTGAGTAGATGAGTCAACAGCAGTAAGATCTTGGAATATGCCCAAATAAAGTGTCTGTAGAAATTGGAAAAACCAAGGACATTTCTTAATTTCTAGATATTAGAGAGCTGAAGCCAGGACAGGATGGCTTCGATTTTAACCAGATCCATTTCCTCCACTTGAGGTGAGAGAACATAACCAAAGTAGGAAATGTGTGTTTGATGAAAAATGCATTTAGAGAGTTTTGCATATATACATGGTGAACTTGAAGTCAGTGGAGTAACTCCTTCACATGTCTCACATGATCTGGGTAGTCATTGGAGAATATCAAGATATCATCATATAAATGACTATGTATACATCCAGAATGTCCCGAAACACATAATTGAGGTCATGTTGAAATGCTGCTGGGGCATTACAAAGACCGAAAGGCATTACCAGGTATTCAAAGTGTCGGAAGCGAGTCCGGAATGCTATCTTCCATTCAACCACTGGGAAAATATGTACCAAATTATAAGCACCTTTCAGTTCTAGTTTGGTAAAAATACTGCTGTTCTTAGCCTGGTCCAATAAGACTTGAATCAGAGGTAGCGGGTATCGATTTTTTACTGTATTAAGGTTGAGCTGCCTATAGTCTATGCAAGGTCTTCATTTGGTCTCATCCTTCTTTGGACTAGGTACTCCAGCAGGCAAGGAGGAGTGATGTATGAAACACTTTTAGAGATTTTCATCAATGTACGCCTTTAGGATATGGTTTTCTTTTTCTGAAAGGGCAGATTTTCTACCATAGGGAATACTAGCCCCTGGCATAAGATCAATTGGGGAGTTAGATGATCTGTGTGGAGGTAGTTAGTTTGCTTACAAAGGATCTAATAGTGCTATAAAGGCTTGGTATTATATAGTTATCTCTGTAGTGGAAGCACCTCCAACAAACAGGGTCCACTATGTGGGACAAATAGTAGGAATGGAAGGATATGCAAATTTATGGACTAAATGAGATCCCAACACTAGGGTTCTTTTTCTCCAGTCTATGAGAGGCTTATGGAAAGTTAACCAGGGGGAGCAGCAATGGCATCAACACAAATGTTCTCGGGATCGGGATGAAGTTTATTACAAATATAAGTATTTGCTTGGTTTGTTGTGTTATGGGGCTGGAGGTTAGTTGAGGCCCATCAACAGAAACTATTGGTTAGATGATATCCTTTTCCAATAATTCTATACCATTTTTCTTAGCAAAGGAAATGGCCACACATTATTTGTTGGCTCTGGAATCAAGGAAGGCTGTTATTTGAGGCCATTGCTCAGTAGGAGGGGAGAAATTGACAGTAATGGGGTGCTTGAGAGGGTGATGTATTATGATTCAGTCGGGAAGTGGGTGATGCATTGCTCATTAAGGTATTCACAGGTATTAACAAGCTGATTTGTTTCCCGTCTTGGTAGAATTTTTCCATTTACATTAATAAGGTATATGCCCATCACCCTAAATTCCTAATGCGGACTATCAAGCAATATTAACCAATTGTGTCCTTAAGATCATCCCCAGGTTAGCGCACTTTTGACCAACCCAAACTAGTAGCAGACGGTTCTTCATATATTTTTCAATGGTGGTGGAATCTGCATTAACTTAATATAGCCTTATAGTCCAAGGGCAGGGGTCATTATCCTGGGATAACGAGCTGCCATCAAGTTCTGCCTGATAATTATCACTCCCAAGGTTTATACGGCTATTAGTTCATAGCGGCAATAGCAATACATGTTTTGGAGTTTTCGTGGTTGTCCGAACAGACTTACTTCTTGATGGACTTGTCGTGGAACAGTGTTATTTCTCTGGGAGCCACAGGCGATAGTGCCAAAAGACCTTTCCCTGATAGACAAGTGCTATCAGTGAGCAATAAGCACTGACCCAAATGTTGTCTCCCTGGTTCGAGGCAGCTTCTTCATGTGCCTCGGTATGGGTGACTGATAACCTGGACCTGGAGCTGTAGGTGGGCAAAATAAGTAACAAGGATAACTATCATAAATGTCCAGTGTTAATGAGGCTTCATTGCCTTAACCCCAGTAAAGTACCTGAATGCTCGTAGCCTGGATAATAGCCATCAAGTCCTAATAAGCTTGAATGTGTTGAAGTCACAAAGGATACATACAGGAAAACATAACAAGAAAGAGCCAGTAATTCTCCTGTTGTTTTTATCCTCTGAGGACCATAGAATGTACATCCTTACATTCATGGCAGGACGTTGCAGTGCCCATATTGGATGGGGCCCATGTGTCGGGACTCCACGGCCATCTTGGAATGGCTTAACCTTGTCTTGGTGAATAATACCGGCTCAGAGAAATGGTTGGAGTCCTGGAGCCTTGACAGTCCGACATGATCTTTGCGGTAGGCCATGCAGGCATACCCCAGATGGTTCACCATTAGTAATGGACCACTGATGCCATATACCGGCATGTCTACCGCAGATGTCAAAGCCACCATGGAGGGCGTGGTACTCTTGGTAAGGTCGGTGAGGAATTCCTAACAGTGGTGAAGTAAAATTTGTGTTTTAATAGTGAGTAAAGTAAATAGACAAACAAATGTGCTTTTATTTTGTAGTATTTAAAGAAGGCTGTCTTCATAAATCAAGCATTTAAATTGCAAACTTTAGGATGCATTAGGTGTCATGTAAAAGCAAATTATTTCTCTATAATAAGGCAAAAGCAATTTCCCATGTTTTTGATTTCTCTGTGTTGTGCTCAATAGGATTTAGCAGTGAAAAAAGGTCCTCTCTGGGAGACACTGGGCCTCATTACAAATATGGTGGTAAGGCAACAACGGCACTGGTATTGCTACCGGCACCGTTGCTACTGTACCGCCATAGTAGGAGTTCTGCTTGCGGGTGCCCTTGCAGCCACCAGGTCTGACCTGGTGGCCATACTGGCACCTGCGAGCAGAACATGATGGTAGCAGTGGTACTGTTATTAACGGTACTGGTGCTACCACCCTCTCCTTTCCCATTGAGCCCTATGTGGCTCAAATGGGAATGGGGATGTACCAGGCCCGGCACCCGCAAAAGGGCAATTACTAGGTCTAGCTGGGCCGGAATAGCCTGGTAATTGCCCATTCGCCGGTTCCGGACCCAGATGCCAGTTTAGAGGTAGCCTTGCCGGTGCAACCGGCAAGGCTACTTCCATCCTCGTAATGAGGCCCAGTGTCTTGTTGAAAAAAATCTTGCCTGGAAATTGCATTGTTATTTCCCAGTTTGCTTTTGAATTCATACTGTTCAGAATGCAGGGAGTACCAGTTGTTATTGAATGCACTCTGAACATTCTGATTTACTTAGAGGAGGTCCACAACGATCTCCATGTGCTAATATCAATTATCTAGCTGGACCTCTGAAATTTGGGGGAGGGACATTTTTGGCTTTTCTTCCAGCAATTCCTGTCAGTGATAGCAGGACTAATGAGTCTTTATTTCTTGCTTGGGGATTTCAAAGAAGCCCCTGGTGAGTGATTGCACGCTGTGTAAGTCTATGACACACCATAGCACTACATTTCATACATGTGTTATTATTGGATATTGGAGAATCTCTTTGACTCTTCATTTGCAGCGCAGAGAGTACACAACCTACCAATATATTGGCTAATTTATGCCTGTTAGGAAAGATTTCTTAATTGTGGGTAATTTTCCTTCCATGTGGCAACCCCTAAACTTTTTGCTGTTGTTTTCACCATGATCTATACTTTGCCAGAGAAGTGCAGCCTTCTGCCGCACTCCTCTGGGCTTTCACTCCATTCTTACGGGGAAACTGACATGCCCTTAAGACAGTCAGTACCGGGAAACGTTGTTTTCCGTAGTTCTTTTATCATGTTGCAGCTTTCGCGCAACATGGCACAAGAGGGCACTGTAAGCTAAGTTACTGCTCTCTTGGGTCGCTAGTCTTCTACAGGCCCTAGATACTCTCTTTGGATTGTTAATGAATGGTGCAAGTGAATCACGGACGGGACTGGTGGCAGCGATCGTTTCTTTGTGTTTTTGAGCTCTTTTTGGCGTTTAAGCGCGTTTCTCGCGCTTAGCCCAAAATGGTGGCCTGGCTCCCAAAATGGCCAGACCACGAGGCTCTTTGTCCTGTCTGCTGACCGTCTTGCTCCCTTCACCTCCCCCAGGTCTAGCCGACCCGGGGCCTTCCTTATTTGGGCATGTACTTTCCTGCGAAACACAGATGCTTTTGCGGGCTTCTACAGGCCTTGTGTGTGCCTCCAAGATGTGGGCTGGGATGTCTGGTCCCAATACACATCCTGGGTGCCAGAGTGTCTAGTGTGTTGTGAATGCCTGGGACCACCGTGGTCCGTGATAGGTCCACGTATGGTATGAGTGTTTTGTGAGCAGATCTCCTATTGGGTCCCCTCCGTTTTGGCACAAAGGGAACCGTGGATAAGAGGGGGCTGGAAACACCACTACCATGTCGATCTCCTGAGTTCTCACGAACAAAGGAATACAGGAGCCAAGTATCCTGCAACTACGAGGCTGAACTGAGGAATCGCTGGTGACCCGCTGAAGGACTGCTCCTCTGCACTGCTGTCGCTTTGTGAAACCCTTTCTACCTCTGATCGAACAAGAAGGCCTGTACTGGTACTTCGACCCTTGGAATAGTGGGAACAACTATTCTCGGCATCTTCACCATCTCCTGCACGTAAGCCTTCGGAAGTGTCTCTGGGCCATCCAGCAGACTGACCAGCCTACCCAGGAGTCTTGCTCTGTAACCGACGTAAGGTTGTGTTGTACTACGAGTCCTTGCCTCTCTCACACGATTCGTACACTTGACATTCCCAGGTCTGACGTGAGAAGTGTACATTGGGCTGAAATACACACGGCCGCTCCGTCGCCCTGCTGTGGTGACAATCTGTGCGGGTTCACTGCGGTTGGGACATCCTCAACTCTAACTTCTGCTGCTGCGGAACCTACACGACGACGAGACGTCCCCTGCTCGTATCTTAACCTGCCAGCACTGAAACTGATGCAGGGAAGCCTGGGTCTGCCTGCATCGGGGACCAGTCAGTAGCATCGCTAGGAACTGGTCGCCCTCCTGCAGTAGCCCATAACTTTTCTCTGCTGTGTCTAACAGCACGCCTTTCCGTACTCGCGCTCTGCTTCTGCCCCCAGTGGAGGCTGCGCTTGAGTCGCGGAGCTCTGTTCATCTTCATTTGTTCATCGAACCAATCTGCCTGATTCCCTCGAAGAGACTCCCCTTTGCCCGTTGGCACCAGCGTGTGCAGGTACTTTTGAGCACAAGGCTCCACTCTTCGTAGGGCTTGGACTTCCTTTTAGTTAGGTGCCTCTGAAGGCGGACTGGGTCTAATTATTATTTGCACTGCCTGTTTTCCTCCCCATCTAGGTGGTCTACACATTTCGTGCGTCTAACTCGTTAGACTCGTTTGTATTTGTATATATATTGTATTTGATTGTGATGTGTTGGTTTACTTGAGTTTTATTGTGATTTCTCGCTACAGTCAATGTTACAAAGGCCTTGTAATAAATGTGTCTATATTTTTAATATAAGACCTGCTTGGAGTAATTTGTAAGTGTCCTTGCTTTGTGTGCTCATTGCAGGCTTTCAGTCACCTTCACCCCTCTTGAGACCTAGTCTTGACCGCCGCGATCGCTACCCTGATTGGTCTGGCTTGTCCAGAGGTTACCCTGTTCCAAGAAACTAGGCTGGCCTTCTGAACCTCTTCCCCTCCAGGACAGAATTCAGAAATCCATCTTAACAATGCCGATGATCTAATCCTTTTAGATTACACCAATTGGGGTTGCAACACCTCATAGATGCGACTTGCAAGTATGCTAACTGATAAATTAGTAATTAATGCTAACCAAAATTATTCGCTTTGCTAGAAGTACAAGGAATTCCTATGGCTAAAACTTGAGAATTGGGTCTACCACCCTTATTTCGGTTGCACATGGAATTTACTTGGGATTCAATTTGGATGCAGCACAAAATAACATTGTAATTGCTATGAGGCTAAATGAAAAAGCAACTTTATTGGCTGCACAAATGAAGAGAATTAATAATAAGGATTGTAGATTCTCACTGCTTCCCCTTATAGATTTTTACAAGGCGAAAGTGATTCCAACTCTGCTCTATGGGTATAAGATATTTCATTTGGCTAGGAAGATTTATTGGGATACTATCGAAAGCATTATTTTGGGCCTTCTTAATTGTATCCCGATTGTTGTTGGGGATAACATTGATGAATGGCTAACTGAATTGGAAAACTCTTAAATTCAGCAAAATCATTCTGAATTCTCCCAGAAACTCTATTTATACAGATCTAAAAAAAGAAACTGCATGCTCATGGGAGACCCAGGCCCCATTAAGAATGTTATGTTCCTTAGTAAGTCTAAACTGGGTGTTATTGCGCAAACAGCAGAAACATTAAGGAATAACCCAATGGAAACCAAAAGCTCGCTTTCGGAAGGATTGGTACGATACCATTGAGAAGATGGGTAATCATAAACTATATAAATGCTTCTCTATGCTTGTCCAAATGCGTGTGCAGTTTTGTCATTTTAGATTTAACTTGATACCTTAGGTGAAATTCAGTATATCCATTCTAAACCTAGTGAAACTCCTAACTTTTGTGCTCTATGGAAATAAAAACAAAGTATACAAACTTTAGAGCATTTAGTGATCTCTTGCCCAACTCTTCAAAACCTGAGATTGTTGCTTATTAATTGTTTTTTTTGTAATGCATTTGTTTATATAGCGCCAAAACCCGCCGGCATGATTGAGATTAGATGGTAAAGACTCTTACCATCACTTTCAGCATCATTTTGTGATTTATGTTTTAATTAATTATTGGAGGATAGCACTAAGCACTTTATCAATAATTATTGGTTTGAAATATATAGTTAGTGCTGTCTATACATCCTTAATAAAGGCACTAATCTCTGATATCTTTAAAGTTTTAAGCTGCTGATTATGGAATTTTAGAGGAAATTTTAACTTTGTAGTTCTGTGCTTATATCTTTGTGATTGTCACAAATCAAATTCCGGGGTAGAGGTGGTCCAGGGGTGAATATCAGTGTCTTAACTATCAATCAGCCTCACATCTCTAATGCACCAGAATGGATCTGAACAGATTGGAATAAACAAGCATACAATTCCTCCTGGTCCAATTTTGGTAACGTGGACGTAACTGCAGGCTTATCTCCTCTAAAGGTCATGGACGGGTTGGTTAGTTTCAGCACAGTGAAAATACAATTTATTACCCAGTGATAAAAGGAGTGTCCAGTCAAGGTTGTATAAACATATTTACTTTGTTATTATTACAATAGGCAGTCTACCAACATTACAAAATACAACCCACCCTGCAAAGCAATGCAGAGGACCCACAGTTTCAAAGAAGGAAAAGGGATGCACTCTGGATACTGACAGGAGGTAGTCAGTATGGTTAATAGCCACAACAGTTTGTTATGGTGTCTTGGCTTTAGCACAAATGTGGAAAATGGTCTTACAATATCTCTAAGGGCTTTCTGGGAATTACCAGGGGGACAGAACCACAATGTACCTTTTGTTGTTGGGGTTGTTGGTGCTCGACAGGAACGAATCAGCTTCACAGCGCTTTGCAGGCTTTTGTAACAGAGTTTGAGACAGGAGTCAGCTGCGGGTATCAGGAGGCAAGATGGTTCGGTGAGCGAAGCTAGATGAACGGATGCAGGATGGCCTCCATGGCGGCTCTGGGTCAGGAATCTTTGTCTCAGTGCTGATCAGTGGTTCTGAAGCACTGGTCGAGACATCTCGGATTTCTTCAAGAGACTGCGGCTTGACAACGGTCAACATTGCAGTTGGATGCGGATCAATGAACTCGACTGGCTCGAAAATGTGCTTTAAGGCTTATGGCTGTAGATGTTCTGCAAGGCACTTCTCTCAGCTTATTGAATGAGCTTGTGTCATGATTTAAGGCGGATGGCCCACAGCTGTGGAGTGTGTTGCAAGAAGCTGCCTTGTCCTTGGCTTTAGGTTCAGAGACCTTCTGGCACTCCCTATCCAGGAAGCTTGCTGCAGAGTCATGCAGGGCATGCTGTGTGCTGGCTGGGTACTGGTTCTAGAGCGACTGGAGGGTTCTCTGAGCTCTGTTTCTCCCTCTGTTCCCTGGGAGAAGTTCAGGGGAGGGATCTTGCTTCCCTCTTTGGATATCATGGCCTTCCTTCACTGACGGAAGATGTAAGGCAGAATGTAACTTCACCTGTTCAAACAACAGGTCAATTCCTTAATTATTTTTTACAGGGAACTTGTGACAGAACATGAATTAAACGTATCATAACACTCCAATCAGCAGACGTGAGCACATTGACTAGAAGCCGAGTGGTGTCATCTGAAAGGGGCATGCTGCGCAACAACAGGTCACATAAGTACCCCATTTTCTGAAGATAAAAGAGGCTGCGTCTTTGTGTTGATAGAAGAACTTAAGACCACATGTTGATATACATGATGCAGCAATAAGAAATAGAATGTGCTCCCATGAATGATGAAAAAAGGAGAATGAATATCAGCCACACGGGTTAGGGAAGAGTTTGGATCTCTGTATATAGACAATCACGTTCTGTCCTGATGAAGGCCTAGAAGAGAAATGACAAGAGGTTGCAATGGATGGGCGGAGCTCACGGGAAAAGGCGGAAATGCCTTGTGTCGACATTTGTTTTAACTACATTCTGTGTTAGATGAAAAAAGACATTGGAATATTAGAAAATAGCAATTCTGAGGGGAAATGTTTGGACATTGGGCCTCATTATGACCCCGGCGCTAAACCATGTTGCTATTAGCACCATGGTCCATGCCGGGGTCCGCCAGGGTGAATGGCGGAATTACCGCCCCATTCCAAGGTTGGCGGGGCGGTAATTCCCCATTCACCATGGGACCTTCCCCATTCCCATTTTTGCCCCATAGGGCTCAATGGGAATGGGGAAGGCGCCAAGTACGGTGCCGCGAATTGCGGCACCGTACTTAGCACCAAGGTCCCTTTGCGGCACCCTACTTTAATGTCTGCTAAAAGCAGGCGTTAAGGTCGGGTTCCGCTAAGGGAACTCGTAATCCGGCGTTAAGGGTTTAACGGCGCCGACATCATTTACGGAACGCCAGGGTCGTAATGAGGCCCATTGTGTTTTCTCTAGTATTTCAAAAAAAGTGAGAGTCTCCAAACAAAAAACTTTGTGTATCTAGGTACCTGAATCAAGTGGGCTCATGAACACCTCACTCAAGAACTTTAGAAGAAATAATTGAATGTTGTTGTGAAAGCCACCACATTCTTGAAACTGTACTGTATTTGCACATATGGCACTTTAACTCACCCCTATTCACACTATTACACTTTAGAATATTAAAGGGCTGATTCATGGAATTATTTGCGCCGTAAAACAGGGATTTGTGTGCCATTCTGGCCACAAATCCCCATTTGTTAAACAGGGATTTGCGGGCAGAATGGCGCTCAAATCCTCGTTTTTTCGGCGCAAATAATTCCATGAATCAGCCCCTAAATGTATATGTCCTCTGAGTTATTTTACTAGATGAGTTGTAATGAAATAAAAGAAGTACATTTTGAATTGTATACATTCATATATTTAAAAAAAAGCTGGAGTCTGACACATAGTTATTGAAGTGACTGGCTGTATGTTATGTTATAACATTTCTACAGCGCTAGAGCCCTCAGGCATCCAAGCGCTCCTTCACAAGCAGAAAGGGTCAGTGAGGATGAACCGAAAAGTAGATAGTTAGATAAAAAGTTCCATTTTCAAGAGCTTTCGAAAAGCCAGATGGTTGCTTTCTTCTCTGAGCACCAGAGGTAGATTATTCCATGCCTTACACACAAGCACAGGGAAGGAGCGTACATTTCCACGGGCTATCTTGACCTTGCCACCTGTAGGAGTAGGGTGGGTGTAGAGTAAAGGTTTTTTTGTAGGCTGGTATATAGGGCTTTTGTCCTTTAGGTAGTTTGGAGCTGTCCCGTAGACGCATTTATGACACAGGGTCAGCATTTTGAAGGAGATCCTGGCGGATATAGGAAGCCAGTGTAACTACTTTCTGGCAGAAGTAGGTTCATGCCTTTTCATGCCATAAATTATACGCACAGATGCGTTCTGGATTTTCTGCAGTCTGAGAACATCTTCTCTACTAGCCCCCCCCCCCAATAGGGTGTTGCAGTAATCCAGGCGTGGTAGAATAACCGCTCTAACTAATTTGGCTCAATTATTTTTTTAGATTAAAGGGGCGAACTGCCTCATTACTCGCAGATGGTATTGGGTAATTTTTTCAATAGCATCTACTTGTGCACCTGCGTCCAAGGAGGCCTCCAGGTATGCACCTAGAGTCTTCACCTTGTCGACCACTTTAATGAGGCTGTCCTCGACCAAGAAGCTGGAAAAAGCAGGGACTAAGGCCTCTTTAGATTTTTTGGACCCATAGATCATAGGTTCCGTTTTCCCTGCATTGAGGCATAGCCAATTTGTAGTCATCCAATTTTTTATACCTCTATAGACTTCATTCAGTTTGAATTGATCTTTCTGATGGTCTCCTGATAGTTCCATTGACAACTGGAAATCATCGGCATAATTTGTAAAGAAAAAGCCCAACTTTTCCAGTTCTCTACAAAGAGGGACTATATACATGCTAAAAAGCTGTAGATGCTTACAGAAGCTGCATAAGTGAAATACAGGAGGAGGGTGTAGCTTATGGAGTTTGTAGTGTTAAGACTATACCATCATCCAGGGTCCAAGGTTGAGTTCTTCTTTCTTACTTCTTGTGAAGTCTTGAGATGATCTGTCAAAAGAGGGGCTCAGCCCTTTTTTAAAGCCAAGTGGCCCCAATGATTGGTGCAGGCTAAGCCTACCTTAGTGAACCAATCCTGGGGTCCCTGACAACAATCTTCTCTATGCATTAGGTCATAACCAGCGTGCTTTGCAACAGGAAAGATAAAGGGGTGAAAACAGCAACAAGATGTGCCCTAGAACTAATATGGCGGAACCCTACTCTCAACAGAAAGAGCTCTGGGCACACTCCTTTGTGCTACAAAGTCCCACCCATCTTCCTGTCTGTTGTGTTCAAAGAGTCTCTCTGGTTAATGATTCTCCCTGCGTGGTCCTGTTAAAGCGGCAGGTCTCCCCTGAAGCTGCTGAGAGACCAGACTCTCTTGCTCCTGCAAACCACATTCTCGTACCTTATGAATAGGGTCCCTATAGTGGTGTGGCCTACTGTATCAACAGCTCAAGACATGACAGTTCACTTCCATTGATACTGAGAGGCAGGAGCTTGCTTCAGGTTGACACAGTTACATAGGAAAGGTTGTGTTTCCTGCCTCCTTTGTTATCCTCTGCAGCCAGGCCCTGTGTGAGTCTGTTTGAAATACTGACTGTTGGTGTGATAATCGCTGCCTCCAGTTGCAGGGCCTAAAAAAAGCAAGGCGTTTCCATGAAGCCTTTGTCAGTTAATCGGACTGACCATGGTATGGGGAAAGTTGGTCCTACCCCTTCCTCGGATGACATTTTGTCCTCCTTCGCTGTCACATTCCAGCTAAATATGGCATCGGTGGACTGTGCCTGTAGGCAGTGTCAAGTCCGGATTACATGGGTCTATGTTTTTGCTGTATTGTTAGCATAGGGAAATGTGTGTGAATTAGCCCCACATATTTTACTGAGGTCAGTCTACTATCATTCCATTCAATTAAACATTTTTTAAAAAGCCCAGGCAAGCACACCCACAATCCGGATGGTCAAATTCCTCACAGTGATTATGAAATATTTGTAGCTTGATAAAAGAAAAAATGTTTAGGGAAAAGGAGAAATTGAGATGAGAGATTATTAGTAATTGTCAAATAATATTATGTATTTTATTGAATTTGTATGATTTGACATCACTGATTTGTAAGTTTATAATGTGTAAGTTTTACGGTGATTAACCAATTCACAATTAAAAATAAAATAAAGTTATTTTTGCAGGCTACCATATACCCTTGACTCCAGCTAATACAGCTATTTCTCTGAATATGCCTTTTGCTTTTAAGCACTGTTATTCCTAACTGTTTTGCTACTGCAACAATACTTTGCTGTGGGCCCAGAACCTACTCTTGATGAAATGGGTAGATTTCTCCACATAGGCAGTGTATACCGAAGCCCGTCCATGTTTTAGGACTATTTTAGCATAAACATGCCAGCGTTAAACACTTTTATTCTGGATCTGAGACAATCAAGGTTAAGACTTGTGTTCTGAAGGTATTTATGCACTTCTTTCAATGTGTGATTTTTAAAGTTTAATGTTGACTCTGGTGTTTGCGTTTCACCTGTTCACCTATTCAATAGGCCTCATTAAAAGTTTGGCGGTATTTCGGTGGTAAATCTGCCAGCCAAAAATACTGCCAAACAGAATTACTGCAAGATTACAAGTGGTGGTAGGTAGTGTAAAACTTCAGGTAAATGGGCTGGCAACACGTTCGCCTGGATCTTGTTGATATCCTGACACCCTGATCTGCCATTTTGAATGTAATGGGACAGCACCGAATTTCATTCACATACCCCATACATAGCATAGTGCAGGATGTCAGGGATTTTTGGAGGAGAAGTGGCGGATTTAACTCCAGCAAATAGCTGGAGGAGAGTCCTCCACTTCACCTCTGAGTCGGAGTTCGGTGGTGCAGTAAAATTTGCAGTAATTCTGTCATCACCCAAAAAGTGGCAGTAACGGAATAACTGCCTAAAATTGCCCCTAGCGCAAGCTCTCCTAAGGAGGCCCAATGTGTTGGGGACTCTGCAGCCTACTTCTGGGGTCCAGGGAAATTCTGGGGGCAGGCACCTTCTCACCACTGCTGCTTCTGTTAATCACACATGTTTGCTGGTTTCTGGGATATTTGGAAGCCCTCCTGCTCCATATTCACTGGTGCAGGCATGGCATAGGACAGGTGTAGTGGGGCAAGTGGGGAAACGCTGCATTGAAAGCCTGACTTCATGGCACTCGAGAGCTGATGTTTAGCTGCTAGGCAACACTTCTCATGGACGATGTAGCTTGCTTCAGCGTAAAAGTCGCATTAAGTGCAATTTATTTATTCCAATCTACATGCAGATTTTAGAAGAATGAATTATAGGCCAACAATATGACCAAGTAAATGGTCAATACGGTACATTAATTTCCACTTTATATTGAAAAAAGCGATCATTTCAGAGTTGACACTGATGGCACGTGTTCTTGGCCTCTTGATGTATGACTGTATAATCAGGCACAGGAGTGGTGCCTGCTGTTGTACACCTGTGATTCTGTATCGCGAGCCCTGCATTCAGCGAGGCCAATGACATCATGATTGTCACCTCACAGTGAAGACGATTGGACGGTGCCCGGAAGGCACTATCTGTCCGGAGGCAGCGCCTCAGACACGGCTACACTGAAGGTTCACTGGGTCTTCTTTTACTACCAAGAAAAGTACAATTCCATACGTAAACCAAACAAAGAAATGACACGCGGACTCTCTCACAGGAGGGAGTGCCAAGCTGCTGCGGGTGAGGGCGTAAAAGAAACCGCTTACTGCTCATGGATGGCTGGAGACACGAGCCTTCAGCCGCGCTTATCAAAGCACGGTCTCGCGCTGTAGTAAAATCAATGGCTGAGCATGACACAAGGTATTGATTATGCCATACAATCATACCGCTCTGAAAGGCACTGCATGCACGGCGATAGCTTAAGCAATGGAACGGCAACCCGCCTCTCTACATGAAATAGCCTCCTGCCAATTCAACACTTGCTCGCACCGGTGCCTGGCATCGAGAAGGAACTGTTCCAAGGGCTGAAAGGAGTACTGGGTACTTTGTTCTGCAGCACATGAAGGCCCAGATGAAAAAAAATGTTTTGCCGGCTCCAGGTCTCCCAGCGCCTGTGTGAGGTTTTTGCGTGTGCCCTTCCTCCTTTTCTGGCCAGCGCGTGCGAGTTAGGCTGAGCACAGAATGCCATGCCACAATAAAAGAACTGCTGAGTGGATGCATTAAAATGCCAGTCTAGCCACGTAATAACACATGCCATGCTTAGTTTATCATAGATCACAGAAACGCTGAAAAAAACTCATGCCACAGAAAGAAAGGGCTAGACTGGCTGCCCCAAAATTCCAGTATATTTATTTAATGGGTATTTATAATACGCCTATACCATGGGTGCACAACATACGGCCGCGGGCCAGTTGCGGCCCGCCATGCTCTTTTGTCCCGCCCGCGAGGCAGGAAAGTCTTTGTTGTCTTCCGGGCCGAACAAAACACTGGCCCTCATTGGCTCAGCACACACACGCACCACGTCGCTCCTACGAGCCACGTAATGCGTGTGTGCTGCACCAATGGAGGGCCAGCACTACGGCTGGCGTGGTCCATAAGGCTTGATGCCGGAAGGCATTTCAGCCTTGGACCACGCCAGCCGTAGTACGATTCCAGCGTTCCAGCTTACCTGCTTTCCAGCCTTCCAGCACGTCTCTGGTAAGTGCTCTGTTTGTGTTTGTGTGTCGGGTTTGTTTTGCTTTATGTTTGTGTGTGTATGTTGAGATGCGGGGGTGGGGGTGTGTCGGATGTGTATGAATGTTTGTATTCGAATGTATTTTGTGTGTATGTTGAGATGCGGGAGTGGGGGGTGTGTCGGATGTGTATGAATGTTTGTATTTGAATGTATTTTGTGTGTATGTTGAGATGCGGGGTGGGGGGTGTCGGATGTGTATGAATGTTTGTATTTGAATGAATTTTGTGTGTATGTTGAGATGCGGGGGTGGGAGGTGTGTCGGATGTGTATGAATGTTTGTATTTGAATGTATTTTGTGTGTATGTTGAGATGCGGGGGTGGGGGGGTGTCAGATGTGTATGAATGTTTGTATTTGAATGTATTTTGTGTGTATGTTGAGATGCGGGGGTGGGGGGGTGTCAGATGTGTATGAATGTTTGTATTTGAATGTGTTTTGTGTGTATGTTGAGATGCTGGGGTGGGGGGGCGTCGGTTGTGTATGAATGTTTGTATTTGAATGTATTTTGTGTGTATGTTGAGATGAGGGGGTGGGGGGGGTGTCGGATGTGTATGAATGTTTGTATTTGAATGTATTTTGTGTGTATGTTGAGATGCGGGGGTGGGGGGGTGTCGGATGTGTATGAATGTTTGTATTTGAATGTATTTTGTGTGTATGTTGAGATGCGGGGGTGGGGGGTTGTCGGATGTGTATGAATGTTTTGATTTGAAGGTTTTTTGTGTGCTGAGTTGGGAGGTGGGGGTTCGGGTCTGTATGGGTGCATGTTTGTGTGTGTGCTGAGTTGGGGGGTGGGGGTTTGGGTCTGTATGGGTGCATGCTTGAGTGTGTGCTCAGTTGGGGGGTGGGGGGATTGGAGTTGGGGGGGGTTCGGGTCTTTATGGGTGCATGTTTGTGTGTGTGCTGAGTTGGGGGGTGGGGGTTTGGGTCTGTATGGGTGCTTGTTTGAGAGTGTGCTGATTTAGGGGGGCGGGGGGTTCGGGTCTGTATGGGTGCATGTTTGTGTGTGTGCTGAGTTGGGGGTTCGGGTCTGTATGGGTGCATGCTTGAGAGTGTGTGTGCTGAGTTGAGGGCTGGGGGTTTGGAGTTGGGGGGGTTCGGGTCTTTATGGGTGCATGTTTGTGTGTGTGCTGAGTTGGGGGGGTGGGGGTTCGGGTCTGTATTGGTGCTGGTTTGTGTGTGCAGATTTGGGGAGTGGGGGTTTGGTTGGGGGTGAGGGGGCCATGGGGTGGGGGGTTTGGTTGGGGGTGAGGAGGCCATGGGGCATAGTGTTTGGTTGGGGGTGAGGGGGACATGGGGCATAGTGTTTGGTTGGGGGTGAGGGGGCCATAGGGCATTGTGTTTGGTTTGGGTGTAAGGGGGCCATGGGGCATAGTGTTTGGTTGGGGGTGAGGGACATGGGGCATTGTGTTTGGTTGGGTGTAAGGGGGCCATGGGGCATAGTGTTTGGTTGGGGTGAGGGACATGGGGCATAGTGTTTGGTTGGGGTGAGGGACATGGGGCATAGTGTTTGGTTGGGGGTGAGGGGGACATGGGGCATAGTGTATGGTTGGGGGTGAGGGGGATATGGGGCATAGTGTTTGGTTGGGGGTGAAGGACATGGGGCATAGTGTTTGGTTGGGGGTGAGGGGGGCATGGGGCATAGTGTTTGGTTGGGGGTGAGTGACATGGGGCATAGTGTTTGGTTGGGGTGAGGAGGCCCTGGGGCATAGTGTTTGGTTGGGGGTAAGGAGGCCCTGGGGCATAGTGTTTGGTTGGGGGTGAGGGGGCCATGGGGCATAGTGTTGCACTCCAAGAGTGAACCCAATAATAAAGCTAAAACAGGCACAGTTAGGAGATGTTCATCTTTGGCTTTTTGAGGAAACCTGACTCAACGAAGGCCATACTCCTCTTGGGCAACCCAAAGAGCAAACTGTAGCAGTCCAAAATAACGGCATGTCCAATCTAGGGTCAATAAAATATATATAAGTTAATTAAACAGGCGAGATACAATAACTAAATAGAAATAAATTATAACAATGGAAAATGTGTAGTACAAAATGTAAGTTTGAAATGCAAATAAAAATCGTTACCCCTCAAAAACATTCTTTTTCCATGTGTTTAGTACAACTTGGGGGTTTAAAAAGCCTCCTGCCACGCCCCGCCTACCACCTCGCCCACATTTACTTTTCGGCCCACTATAGCCCTCATGTAAGGTACTTTTGGCCCTCTGTCAAAATCAGTTGTGCACCCCTGGCCTATACAGTAAATGGTGATTCAAGGTGCAACAAGACAACAAGGGTGGGGGGACAGGGATGACGAAAACAAAAATGATCCTACTAGGCCTTGTGTCATTTGGATCGTGCTAGAGCAGTAACAAGAAGTGCGATCGAGTGGGCGGGGGTCAGAGCGGAATTAACTAATGCTAAGGAGGGGAAGAAAGTGCAGGTCGGAGTGGCAGATGTGCAATAGCAGGCGGGGAAGGGGAGATGGGGCCCAAGTGGACAAGTGCCAGGGGACTGCAGAGAGTGCAGCGGAAAGAAGGTCCCCAAGTTAAGTGCGAGGAACAGGCTAAAGAGGTGCAGGTCCAGTCAGGCTAGTGCAGGGCAGGGAGCCCGGTAGGGCAATTGCAGGTAAAGGGGGGGTCAAGGGAGACGAAGTGCACGGGTAGACTGGTTGTGGAGGGCCTGGTGTCCTATATGAACCTGAAGGAACCAGGCAGCCTGTCAAAATGAGGAAGAGGGTGACATTTGCAGAGGAGGGGGGAGAGGGAAGGAGGATGACAAAATGAGGATCTTGAGAAGCTTCCAGAATTTAAGGAGATCCAGCTCAAGTCTGAGAGGGGCAGGGAGGCCATTCAAGGGGGAGGCACCTGCGGAAGAGAGACATCTACCCCCCACTCTCTGCTTGGAAAAGAATCTGATCTGCAGAGAGTTGGAGCTAGAAGACGGAAGGGCTCTAGCAGGGAGGTATTTAGGGTGAGGGAGTTGGATGTAGCTGGGCCCCAGGCCCCAGAAAGCCTTGTGGATGATGCAGAGGGTTCTGAGCTTAATCTTTGCAGCAACCGGGAGCCAGTGGAGAGATTTGAGAGCTGGAGAGATGCGGTCCCCGGGCTTCAGGCCAAGGATAAGTTTAACAGTCCTTTTCTGGATTAGTTGATGGGGAAGAAGGGAGGAGTTAGGCAGGTTGAGGAAGGGGCTGTTGCAGTACTGCAGCCTAGAGAGGACCAGAACTATTGAGTTTCTGGGGGAAGGTGAGGAAAGGGAGAATGCCTCTGAGGAGGTTCAGCTGGAAGTGGGCCTTCTTGGCAAGGCCTGTGATGTGTGGAGAGAAGGAGAGGGAGGAGTCAAATATTAAACCAGGGTGTTTTGCGTCACAGAGGGTGAGGGGGGAATCGAGGGTGGCCAGAGAGTAACAGGGAAGGAGGGAGCCAGGATCCTAATGAGAAGGATCTCAGTCTTACTGTCATTAAGGCAGAGAGCGTCAGCAGCACACCATGCCTGTATAGCAGTCAGTCAGAAATGAGAGAGGACGAAGAGGCAGTGCAAGGAAGCTTTAAGGAGAGCTGCGGGTGGTCTGTATAATACTGGAAGTGAGGAGAGAAGGCAGAGATCAAATGGGCTAGAGGGGCAAGGTAGATGTTGAAGAGCCATGGCGAGAGGATAGAGCCCCGCGGGACACCGCAGGTGGAGTCTGACAGAGGAGAGAAAAGGGCCCAGTTTAGCCTGAGATGGTCGGTCAGAGAGGAAGCAGGTCAATTAGTCCAGAGCCAGGTCTGTGATGCCAAGGGTATCTAAGGGTAGCATGATTGACCGTATCAAAGGCAGAGGAAAGGTCAAGAAGGATGAGAATGGTGGGAGATTTGGAATCAAAATTTGAGAGCAAGTCTTCATGGGTGGTCAGGAGTGCAGTTTCTGTGCCTCTGGCTGCTCTGAAGCCAGACTGGTGGTTGTGGGGACAACCAACATATTCAGTGTGGTGGATCAGCTTCTCCAAGAGTTTGCCCAGGAAGGGGGTAGTTAGCTGGGTAGGAGGGGTCGGCAGAAGGCTTTTGAGGAACGGGTGCACAAGGGAGTGCTGGGAAGGAGCAAGTGGCAAAGGAGTGATTGCAGAAATCAGCCAAGGCTGGAGCAAAGGAGGCAATGTTGTTCTTGATAGTTCTGGAGGAGCAAAGGGCCACCTGTTTGGGTGAGACTTTCATAGAGGGACTTGTCTAGAGACCTCATCCAGTGATATGGGCGAGAAAGAGGAGAGTTAGAGGGAAGGGGACAGAGGGGCCAAGGGTGGCCTGAGAGTGAGTGAGAGAGAAGGGAAGGGTGTAGAGGAGAGTGAGGACATGATGTCCTGACTTCAGGCTAGGAAGTGAGAGGCCAGTGCAGTTCAGAGGGCTAGGGATGGCAAAGGAGAAGTAGAGACTTCAGTTGGATTGGTGAGTTCCTTACCGATTTTGAACAATTCAGCCGTGTTGTTAGTGGCCCCAGAGATGCAGGCTTGGATAAAGGCCTTCTTCTTAGAATGGATGGAAAGTCTGCATTGCCTTTGGAGCAGGCGGCAGGCCAGTTTGTCAGAGGATGTGCTTGATGCCTGCCGCTTCCATTCAGCTGCTCTGCACTTGCGTTTCAGAGAGGATAGGTCGGAATCATACCTGGTGTTGCACTTGGAGGGAGGCTTCATGCAGATCAAATGACAGGAGCAAGGTTGTCCAGGGTGTTGGAGATGGAGAGGTGAAGGTTAGCAAGGGCTGTGTCAGTGAGCGAGTCAATGGCCGGAGTGGGAGGGGGAATGAAAGTGGTGGCAAAAACAGCAACTTACACATGCTTCAACTGTCAAATGAAGAAGAAGGAGACTGGCAGTGCGGGCGCAGGCTTAGCCAAGGGAACCAAGAGATCCAGTTGAGAGGACAGGAGAGCATGATCAGCCCATGAGAGAGGTGTAGTGAGAGGGTTGGAGATGGGGATGTCTGCTCAGATGAGAGCATCCAAGGTGTATCCGGCTGAATGCGTCGGACCAGAGAAAAGAATGGTGAGGGAAAGAGAGTTGCAGAGGCTGTGGAAGAGCCTAGAGGCCGCATCAGGGGAGTCAAGGTGAATATTGAAATCTCAAAGGAGGAGAAGCTTGGAGGTGGAGGCCGGGACAGAAGAGGTGAGGTCAGACCACTCCACGAGGCAGAGGGAGACTGGCCCAGGGGTCCTGTAGATGGTGGCAAGCGTCAGCGAGAGGATTGGAGAGACACCAAGCCTGCAGACAACGCATTCAAAGTAAGAGTAGGATTGAGTAGGTATGATAGTAGCAGGGACCCGTTCAGGGAAGATCAGGCCCGCTCCGCCACCAGACCAGTTAGGCCTTGATTTAGGGAGGATCTTGCAGCCCTCCAAGAGGAGAGTGTCAAAAGTAGTGACAGAGCTGGCCGTGAACCACGTCTCAGTGAGAGCGAGAACATCAAGGTTGAAGTCTTCAAGGAGGTGGCAGATGTCAGAGGAGTGTTTAATGGCAGAGTGAAAGTTAAGGGTAGCTAAATGGAGATGGTTGCCACCTTTAAAGGTCTTCCAAGGATGGGTACAGGAATATGGTATGCCCGTCAGTGGTGGCGAAATGATTAGAAGAGTGGTACAGGAGACCACCAGGGGGCGCAGAGGCAATGGTAGCCTAGTGCCGAGCTCCCGCCAGGACAGGGCCTTACAGAGGGATTGAGCCCCCCCCGGACCCCCTCGGCGGATCAGCTATCTGGCCATCGACTGGTGGCCCCCCCGTGAGACGCCGGCACGAAGGAGCGGATCTCGCCGCCCCCCCGAGAACCAGAGTTCGAGCCGCGTTGGAGTCGCGGCCGAGGGAACGGGGAGAGGCCTGCGGACGTACGGAGCCCAGCAGTGCAGCCCGATCGCCAGCCGGAGCGCAGTGTCTTGCCGACCCAGAAGGAGCAGCCGAACGGAAGCGGCACCAACATCGGGCGGAGAAGGTGGGGGGCCACGGTAGCAAAGACCACCCCCGGCCGAGGGATCACCTCAGAGGATCGGCACGGGCCCGCCCCTGCCGAACCCCGGCGGTGGGAAGCGGCCCGGGAAGAAAAAAAAAAAAAAACCGAAGAGCCGGACGGGCCCCTCCCGCCGGCTCACCACTGTCAATACCCCCCCGGGAGGGGAACCGGACTCCCAGCCTTGGCCCTCGCACCAGGCCGGGACGACCCAGTCGGCGGCCCCGGGCCCAGCATCCGGGGCCTGGAAGCGTTGCCCCCCGAGCCCTCAGGAGACAAACGCAGGAAAAGGAGAGCCCACCCGGGATCAGGGGTGGCCAAGGCGACCCCCGCAGCACGCCCCCCCGCTATCGTAGTCCTGTTGGGGCCCGGGCCGGGCAGCACAGCGCAAGACACGCTGGGGGGTGGGGATACCACCCACCAACCCAATAAAGGAACCCAGAGAGCCCGGAGGTACTGAGACCAGGCCTAATCGGGTGGTGGCCCCCGGTGACGACCCCGGGGCGTGTGCCCGCCTGACTCCCCCCCTGGGTGCAGAACTTGGACGGCAATCAGAGGCTGGGACGCGACGTTGGCAGCCTCCCCCTCCCCACGGGACCACTCCAAGACGTGCGGGATCTGGGTCAGCGGCAGACCCCGAGGGGGGCACAGAGGGGGATCGCATGAACGGGCTAGAGTCGCTGCAAGCGTTCAGGTATAAGGACCGCAACAGCAGCCACACGGGCTCCGGGGACCCGACCCACCCGGGAAACATGGCAGAACCCGCAACGGCGATGGAGAGGGGCTTTGCCTCCATCCTTCAGGAAATTAGGGAAATGCGATCAGATATCGCCCAGAAATTTGAAAAAATGGAACAAAGGGTGGACAAAGTGGAGGAGAGGCTGCAACGGGTAGAAACCAATCAGTCCTCGTCAACGGCACAGGAGGTCCAATTTGACATGAGGCTCTCGGCCTTGGAGAAAAGGGACGAGGAAAAGGCCAGACAGTTTGACGACTTTGAAAACAGGGAAAGGAGGAATAACTTAAGATTTTTCGGGATCCCGGAAACGGAGGGGGAGACAGAGAGAGATCTAACCCGAGTCGTGAAAGACATTATCACCCTCCTGTTCGCAGAGGAGATGACCACGGAACCCACGTTCGACAGGGTGCATAGAGCAGGGGGCAGGGCCGGGAACCCCCGGTCTGTCCTAGCCCGATTCCACTACTACACGGAAAAAACCAAGGTTCTGGAAGAAGCGAGGAAGGCAGGGGTGATCACCTACAACAATGCCCAGATTACTATTTTTCAGGATCTCTCTGCCTACACCTTGGCGAAGCGCAGAATGTGCTGTCCCCTGACGCAGCTACTTAAGGAGAAGGGGGTGCGCTACAGGTGGGGCTATCCTTTCTCCTTATCCTTCGAATACATGGGCCAACGCACCACGCTGGTCACAGAAGAGGATATTAGAGGAGCCATACACGATTACGTGGTGGACCCAGCCCCCCGGAGAAGTCCAATCGGCCCGGAGGCTCTGGCCGGGGGTGGGCCGGGGCAGTCGGGACCCAGGAGAAGGAAAACAGCCTCAAGAAAATACAAAAAATTGAATACTCCACCTCCCGCCCGGGAAGGAGAACAAATGGACTCGGAAGGCTGACGGCGGGGGAACCCCGACAATCTGCGGGACAGGCGTGGATGCACGTGAGGTCCCAGTGACGACTCTGTCCCCTGGAACAGCAAGTACACAGTGGGCAACCGAGGGGGAAGAGGCTGGGGGGGGGGAAGGGGGCTCAAGGAGATGAGCATTGTTCAGCGGGCCCAGCCTGGGGAGGCCAGGCTGGTGGTCCGGCCACAAGCCAGTGATGGCGGAACTCAGTGGCTGGACGTCGGGTAGGGGGGTGGGGGGTTCTTTCAAGTTGGCGGGGGATGTTTTCTCAGGGAGGGGGGAGGAGGGGATGTTTGGGGTCAGTTTTAGGGCCCTGGGGGAAGGGGGAAGGGAAAATCCAAGCAATCCAGTAGCGAGACAAATGAAGCGACACAGGGTTTTAGACACGACGCGGGTGGCCAACCGAGAGAGATACATAGAGAATGGCTAATGGTTTGCCGGCCCTGAGGGTGGGCACCTTGAATGTGCGAGGTCTGAATACCCCCACAAAGAGGTCCCTGGTTTGCAGGGAGTTCAGAAGAGCCAAGCTAGACCTGCTTTTCCTGCAGGAGACACATTGGGCCCGGGGGAAGGAACCCAAGATGAGGGGAGGAGGAATCGGCGAGGTTTTTTGTGCATCACATGGGTCAAGGAGGAGGGGAGTGGCAATTCTGCTAGCAAGGAGCATAGGCTTTGAGCAGGAGGCGACCCTGAAGGACCCCGAGGGTCGTTACCTAATGGTGAGGGGCACATTACAGGGGGCCCCCTTAACCCTCGTAGCTATATACGGCCCTAATGAAGGCCAAGCCCAGTTCTGGGAGGAGGTGAGGGACAGGCTCAAACTCTTTGTCCAAGGAAAAATAGTGGTAGGGGGAGATTTCAACATGGTCCTAGACCCGGCCTTAGATAGGAAGCGACTTGGCCCTCCGAACGTCAGACCGGCGGACGAGGGCATGGCACGATGCTTCCGGAGGGTCAACACTGAGCTGGGCCTGGTCGACACGATTCCACTCCCCAGGTCCGACGTCCCCTCGTTCACATACTACTCGGCCATTCATACCTCATTTTCCAGAATCGATTATATCCTGGTGGACGAGACGCTTCGCCCACACGTCTCGGGCTACAGTGTAGACCCCGTCCCCTGGACGGATCATGACATGGTCCGCGTCACTATAGCTGAGGGTTGGCACGCGGATCGCAGAGGCCGCTGGAAATGCAATGATTCCCTTCTCAAAGACGAGGCCATTGCGCAGGAAGTGCTAGATGCCATCACGGAGTTCTTTGACTTGAACGACAATGGGGAAATCGGCACACACACACTGTGGGATGCATTCAAGGCAACCCTACGAGGTGTGCTCATCAAAATAGGAGCCCAGAAGAAAAGAGAAAGGGAGACCCTGGAAAAGACCCTAAGGGATAAAATAGCCCGGCTCCGGCCTGGCGGGCTTCCGGAGCGGCCACTCGAGCGTGACCAGGTCACGGCCCTGGAGGATTACAGACTCCAACTCAAAAACCTCCTCCTGCACAAAACGGAGAGGAGCCTCCAGATGGTGAAGCAGAAATATTATGACAAAGGGGATAAGGCAGATAGTATCCTAGCCTGGAAACTAAGGGAAGTCCAAAGAAGCAGAATGGTCAAGGCAGTGAAGGACGCCCAGGGGACGATAGGCTATGATGCTCCTCACATAGGAGAGGCCTTTCGCCACTACTATGAGGAACTATATACCTCAGAATATGGCGAGGGCGATGCCCAGATAGAAGGCTTCCTGGAGTCCATACAAGTCCCGGCCCTAACACAAGAGATGTCGGAGGGGTTAGAGGGTCCGGTAACCGAGGAGGAGATAGACAAAGTGATAAGTGGGATGAAGGTGGGAACCTCCCCGGGGGAGGACGGTTATACAGTGTACTTCTACAAGAGGTTCCGCTCCAGCTTGGCCCCACACCTGGCGAGGGTCTTCAATTCTGTCCTCGAGGGAGGCACTCTCCCTGACTCCATGATGGGCGCCATTATAGCAGTACTGCCCAAGGAGGGGAAAGACCCGGCAGAATGCTCCTCATACCGCCCGATATCGTTACTGAACACGGATGTCAAGATCCTGGCCAAGGTGGTGGGGAGGCGGATGGAGGGGATAATGCCGAGGTTGGTTCATGGGGACCAGGTGGGCTTCATAAGAGGGAGACAGGGGTCGGACAATATCCGAAAAACGATAGATCTGCTCCACTTTGTACAGGAATCTGACCTGGACGCATGTGTCCTCTCTCTAGACTCCGAAAAAGCTTTTGACAGGGTGGAGTGGAGGTACATGGAACTTCTTCTCCAGAAAATGGGCTTCGGGTCCCATATAAGGAGCTGGGTATCGGCACTCTATAGAGCCCCCACAGCGAGGGTCCAGGTGAATGGGAGGTTGACCGAGTCCTTCGCACTTTCGCGAGGGACCAGGCAGGGTTGTCCCCTCTCCCCCTTGATATATGTCCTAACGATAGAACCATTAGCTATAGTGATCAGAGCGCATGCGGGCATCAGGGGGATTAGCAGAGGCGACGTAGAGTTCAAACTCTCCCTCTTTGCAGACGACATCCTTGCTTATGTGGTGGAACCGGCCGCCTCGCTCCCCCCCTTTCTGTCCCTGGTGTCCACATTTGGTCGCTTCTCCGGACTGAGAATCAACACAACCAAATCGGTCCTGCTCCCAATGAAAGTGCGAGACCCCGAGCTGGACCCCCTGGACAGGTTCGAGGGAATCACGGTGGGAAAGACATCCATCCGATACCTGGGAGTCCTGCTAACTAGGGACCTATCCAAACTAGCCTCCACTAACTATGACCCTATAATTGCAGGGATCAGGTCAGACTTGAGGAGATGGGACAAGATGATCCTGTCCTGGTACGGCCGGATGACAGCGGTCAAGATGAATATCTTACCCAGGCTTTTGTACCTGTTCACAGCGCTCCCCACCACCATCCCAGAGCAGACCTTCAGGGTCCTACAAAACGCAGTCCAAGAATTTATATGGCAGGGGAAAACCCCAAGGACTGGGAGAGCGACCCTGACACTGCCGAGGGAGGAGGGGGGATTTGGGCTCCCTGATTTCCGCCAGTACTTCCGGGCTGCACAATTGAGGGTTCTCTTGGAACACATGAGAGAGGGGATGGGGACATACTGGACTTACTTAGAGGACATGGACGCCCACCCCCTGAAGGTTAGAGACCTCCTGTGGGCACCACGCAAATCTATCCCGGGGAAGTTAAGAAGACACCCGACCCTGGGAGTCCTTTGGGAAATTTGGAGGGAGGGCCCACAGACAGCCTACCTCACTTCATGGCCGTCCCCGATGTCCTCCCTTTGGGGGCTCCCCCTTGATGTGGGCGGGAGGGGATTTCGGAATTCCCAGACCTGGTCCGACATGGGGATGGAATGGGCTGGGCAGATGTTCAGGGAGGGGGAGTTTCTCCCATACGAGGACATGAGGGAGGCCCTCGGCGGGGGATCCCTCACCATTTTTGAATACCTCCGCCTCAAGGGCATATTGTGCGACCAATCATGGGGCCAAAACTTGAGGAGGCAGCTGACCCCCTTTGAAAAGTTCATAGATACAGCGACTACGAGAAAGGGTGCGGTGTCGAACATGTATAAAATCCTGAACACTTTTAACCTCCCCGGGAGAAGGGGCTTCCGCTCATTCTGGGACGATTTGGTGGGAGAGGTCATCTCGGAAGACACCTGGTCGAGAATTTTCAAAATCGCTTTCCATGGGAACTTGTTCACCGCAGACATGGAACATAATTTCAAGGTTTTGCAGGGGTGGCATAGGGACCCAGTAAAATTATCTAAAATGTTCCCGGGTGTTACTCCAATGTGCCCGAGGGGTTGTGGCCAGAGGGGATCCAGGAAGCACATGTGGTGGCTCTGCCCGAAAGTTCAGGTCTTCTGGGGAAGAGTTCGGTCCTGGATCGCGGAGGCATCGGACGAGCCTCTCTCCCAGGACCCTCTGTCAATGTTGTTGGGAGTACCCCCGGAAGACTTGGAAATATATAGATATCCAAGGATGATGGAAACAATGCTGCGAGCGGGGAGGGTGGCCCTGGCTCAGAAGTGGAAGAGCCCGGAACTCCCCTCCAAGGAGGATTGGCTGAGGAAAGTAAAGAACATGTTCTTGATGGACAAACTCACAGCTCTGGTGAACAACGACTCAGGGTCTTTCATGGCACATTGGTATGGGGTGCAACAATCTTGGGGATGGGATGTCCACTGACTTGAGACACTGACCCACACCGAGGGAGGGGAGGAGGGCCTGGAGCCCAGCTGGGCCTGCCTTGCATGCCCACGACCGGGGAAACGGCACCATCGACCACGGCCGGAAAGAATGGTCACCCACCACAGCGTCTCCTGAACACAGGGAAGGATAAAGCCGCTCATTGTCTCTTTCGTTTGAAGTTATTGCAGGATTGCAGGGGGGAGGGGCACTGTTGGGAGGGGGGCGGTGGGAAGGGGGGGGTTAAGGGTTGAATGGAACAGTTAATCACCTGGTGTGCCTAATGGGTTATTCAGCCCGGTTTGTTAAATTTACAAAATGCCAATAAAACCAAAGTTTAAAAAAAAAGAAGAGTGGTACAAGGAGGTGTTGCAGGAGAAGGGAGCAAGTTGATGAAAGATGGAAGATGCCTATCAAGAAGGAGGAGGCTGGGCTGAGAGCCCTGGACCATGACAATGCCATTTTGCTAGACATTAATGATGCCCCTTGAGGTTGGGTGATATGTCAAGAGAACCTCTCATCAGGTTCCACCATTATGGGCAAAGAAGAGAAAGGAGAGAGCACTGAGACCATATGGGGAGTCAAAAAGGTCCGGAGAGGCAACGACAAAGAAGATGTCATTGACAGTCTGCCTGGAAGAAGCGTTGACATAGTTGTCAGCAATGGGCAGGCCTGGATTGGAGATGAGGATATCTTTCTTGAACATTTCCCTTCGAGACTTTGAGAGATAAGATAGGTGATAGAGTAGCAGTTAGAGAAGATAGGGGAGAAGGAAAGCACCATGGAGGGAGAGAGCAGAGAGATGGCAGGGGGAAAAAGATGGGGAAGGGAGGAACTGTACAATGAACAACGAACACACAAGGCGGCCTAACAGCAAGCCAGGGCAAGAAGCCTAAACTTCAAACACAACAGCAATGCAAAACACCCACATTCGATTTTCCTAGAAATAGGGAAAAAAGCCTTAATCTCAAAAATACACAACACATGCAGAACCATCCAGATTCGATTTTCCTAGATAGAGGGAAAATAAATCCTAAATCTCAAACACACACAGCAAATGTAGAGGCACCAAGATTCGATTTTCCAAGATAGAGGGGAAAAAAACGTAAATCTCAAAAACACATAACAATACCAAAAGACACCCAGAATCGGGATTCCTGGGTAGAGGCCTAACTACCAGAAATGGCTAACTAAGACAAAGGCCTAAATGTCCAATACGGATAACGTAGATTGTGGGGGACGTGCAGCAGACTACACGCATTTTGCTAATAGGAGTCATACGAGAGGTGGGACAGTTTAATAGGGAGCAGTGATGGATGTTCCATTGTCCTGCCTTGCTTACCTTGTCAGTCCCTGTCGGTTGACTGCTGCACTGCAGGCTCCACTGGGGAACACTGGCAAACACAGTCTGGAGCTGCTATGCTGGAGCTGCCCTTTGCCTCAGGGCCCTTAGCTGAGTGGACTGCATGGGCAGAGGGGCTGCCCTGGAAGGTAATGTGGTAATTGACTATGGGCCAATCAGGGAAGTGGGGAGGGTCGGGAGGCGGGAGCAAGGCAAGGAAATCAGGAAGAGACAAGGGGAGGCAGCCTACGTGCAAAATGTAAAACCCACCAAGAGCAGTAGAATGTAACCAGGAACACTGCCCCTCATCTCAAGGCATCGGTATAGCCAAATAATAAAACATACAGCATCAGAGGTACACATTGAAGTATGATGTTCACCTGTGAGTTGCTGTCCCTCTGATGATCCACGAAGCAGCGCGAGGAGCGAAAGAAAAAGCAAGAAGCCGCCCAAATTAAGGACTCAATTTTGCTGGTGAAAGTGAAACGAACACGATAAGCCATGCCCACAAGTAAGGCTACTTAACATTGTGGACGCGCGCATCAGCATGCGCATCAGAAGTACGCATTGAAGTATGCTGTTCGGCTGTGAGGTGCTGTACCTCTGAAGATCAATGGAGCTGCACGAGGAGCGAAAGAAAAAGCAAGAAGCTGCCTAAATGAAGGACTCCATTTTGCTGGGTGAGACTATGTGGGGGACACAAGGACTTTTATAACTGATATGGGCTGGACTTGCAATAGGCTTTAACCTTTGTTTCATCATTTTATCTACTCTAGAGAAAGTGAAACGAACCTGATAAGCCACACCCAATGGGGGGGCTACTTAACATTGTGGCCGTGAGCATCAGCACGTGCGTATCAGAAGTACGCATTGAAGTATGCTGTTCGGCTGTTCTGCTGTTCTGCTGGGCTTTGGGTGAGGGTGCCCGCCTTGAGAATCAATGTATAGGTCTGATTGTAGTGCATAGATTATAGATTGTACCTACTAAAAGATCTAAATATTCTAACTACTTGGGCAGGGTACTAAACCACTAAACTGTTTGTCATGTGGGGCCTCTATTATAGGAGCTGTCTACGGTTGGTAAAAACAGTAAAGCTACAATACAACAAGGAAATGAAGGAAAAAACTATGAGTAGCTGAAAATAAATCTTGGCGGCCCCTCTGATTTTCACTTATAGAGGAACACACTGCCAAGAGCGTTAGCTTTGGCCCTCCCACCATCTCGGGAAACAGAATTTGAGTTGGAGGAAAGAGATGGGGAGGAGGTAACGGTCGATCTAAGTGAAGACCACATACCAGAAGCTTTAAAGTATATGGAAGGGGGATGGTGGCACAAGAAGGAGGGGTGCCAAGTCACTCCCAATCACTGTATGAGGATGAGGTTGAGCGGAATGTTGGGGGGTAGGAAGAAGGGGAACACTAGGATGAAAGGGTGGAGGGGAGTCGAGCTCACAACTACTCATTTTTGGATACCGCGCCTATTTAATCAAGGGGGAAATGACACTTCTGGCTATGACGGAACATTTGAAAGAGTTGGGGATGGGAGAGGTGCACATTGGGGAGTCAACAGATCTAAGTAATGAGAACCAAGATCAGAAAATGATACTGCACAAACTCTTGGAAATGAAAACAAGGGTAAAGAGCAAATTAAGTTCACACACTGTCTACTTAAAAGAGATAATTAGTAATCTCCTGGCAAGAGACCAGAGTAGAAATTCAAGTGGGGCCGGTACAGAAGGTATTGAGACAACAGACCCAGATGTGAATAAGTCAAAAGAAACAGGGACTGAATCAGCAGTGGAAATACGGGATTGGAGTAGTGGGGTTGAAGGGGCATTGATTTTGGTCCCGTCAGATGTACAAGGAGAGGCAATGCAAGAGATGGAAGGGGTGAGCCATTTAGAATAGTGACTTCCAAAAACATTAAAAAGGGGGAAAAAAACAGAGATTGATTAAGGCATCAAAACTTGAAACTTCAAAAGTTACCTCACGTAAATTCCTATGTAATATTTCCAGGGATGTCAGTTATGAGCAGGAATAAATTGAGGAAGATGAATGTTTAAGTAATGAATGTGAAAAGGACCGGATGTATGGGGAAGAAAAGGCTGGCTATGAGCATGAGAAATATGGGAGGGTTCTTCCACTGTGCCCTATAAAAGGAAATAACAGGCAAAATGAATACACAAATGCTGAAAAAAGACTTGTAGATTCTCCAAAACAAAAAAAAGGAAAGAAGATCTTAATAAGAATTAAACAAAATCTGTGGAAAATAAACAAATATATGATATATTTAATCATGCCATACAGCCCCAGCCTAAGTTACCTTGGTCTCATTATATTAGCCAACAAGTGAGCCATGAAAGTATTTGGGAGGTGGAGAAATCAGGTAACACTTCAGTGTCAGCATTGGAAGGGGGAGACTGCCAAAAAGGATGCAAACAAAGGAAGGGTGAAATTGAAAAAAAGGATACTTTAACAGCAGGAGAACAGGAGGCAGCTGTTGTGGACCTACTGATGGGGGAGGGGGAAGGAGAAGGTGGGGAGCCTCAAAGAAGGGTCCGGCCCTATCCAAATCTGAAGTGAGAAGTTCAGTGAGAAATATCTTGGAACAGAAAAAGAATGAGAAAGTAGTTGATCAAAAGGACTTTGTAAAAATGAATTCAGGAGGTAGAAACCCAGAAAAGAGAGGAGACTAATGGAGGGAAACAGAGGATCAGTTTGGTATGCAGAAAAAGAATGAGAAAGTAGTTGATCAAAAGGACTTTGTAAAAATGAATTCAGGAGGTAGAAACCCAGAAAAGAGAGGAGACTAATGGAGAGAAACAGAGGTTCCATTTCAGGGGACTATACCTGGCCAGTGCGCAATAGGAGAGTTAGATTGTAGGCACCAAAATCCCTACGGAAGAGGTGAGGAAAATATGAGAGGGCAAGTAGCAAAATTACGAGAACCTAAACATCCAGAGACCCCACAGTTCAATTTTTAATTATTTATTTGATGAAGGGGGACCAGATTAATTGCATAGGATGGGAATACGTGGACTCTTTGATGAGATCCCTGCACTACGCTTGATTACATCTGCAGACATCCAACTGGTTGATTGTATTCACCCTCAACGCCATGATTTTGTGAGACTTATTATACAATGCCCGTTGATACGAAACATCACATTGAAAGAAACACTCAGTGTGCATAAATACGGGTACGATATTGCAGTATTTAAAAATTATATGTATATTCAGGAGGAGACCAGATGGAGTGAAAAATTAGAAAGTGGGGGGAGGGTGAGAGAAAAGGAAGAAGTACTCAGCCAAGGAGCACCGACTGGCGAGGGTCCGAATTGGCAATGTTTGGCACTAACATTGAAAGAGTCAATTGCTCAACTTAAGTCTTTAAACCAGCCACTTAAGAAAGAAATGTACTCCTAACTTCCTTACCTGGAACACCAGGGGGTATAGTCATCGTAGAATCAAAGTAAAAATATGTGAGGAGATAAAAGAATACGATATAATATTTTTCCAAGAAACCTGGGATATCGCCAATTTAATCTTGGATGGATTTGAGATTACCAATATTTGTGCTCAGCAAGGGTTGAAGGGATGGCCAAAGGGAGGTTTTGCTGTGGCAATCAAAAAGGGGTGAGAATTACAGAAAATTCAAGAATGGAGGATTATAGATAACATTCTGGGAATTGGGGTAGAGGTAAATGGAGATAATGGGACAACTATTGATTGATGTATACTGTACCGCTGATAGTAACTTGGAAATGGCAATTGGGAAGTTGAATCAAAGAATTGAAGAATGGTACCTAATCCACCAGGGGGCGGGTGGGAGTTTAATCCTTTCAGGGGATCTAAACTCAAACTGTATTGTAGAAAGGATGGTCATTCTGAATGATCTTATGGAAGATCACGGACAGGTGCCGAAAGAGAAAAAAAAATAATTCAAGGGGGCACGTGTCTAAACTTTTCAGAAAGCTGGGGCTTAGTACTTCTGCATAACGACTCCCCCACGTGGGCAGCAAGGGGTTTAACATCTGAAATAGACTACGTATTTCTGTCAACAAATCTGTTTAACAAGGTACTGAGTTATGAGGTTAATCTCACAGAATTTAGTGATAATGCACAACTGAGTGTACAGTTGAAATGGACTTTCCAGAAAGGAGTAGAAAATGTAAATTTGAGTAAGCTGGTAGTTAATACTAGTGGGAACAGATTGAGATGGACCTCTAACAATATGAGTCAATTTAACACTACAATGATGACAGAGTTTAATTCAACCCCTCTAGAAGAAAAAAGAACGAAGTACTGTGTTCGGGGTTTCCCTGAATACATGGATCAGATTTTACTTAGTATGAGTGCAACAAGGGACCAGAAAAAGAGGGTACAAACAAAAGAATGACATGTTTTCAATCTTGAGGTGAAAGAAAGGAAAACCAAATTGTACAGAGAAATTTGAGCCATTCAGAGGGACAAGGGAAATGGTGATGGTAACAGAGAAAAGATTTGCTTACTGAAGCAAGGGTACATGAACTGGTTGAAGTTTGAACACGCAAAATTACATCGAATTGATGGGGAAAAAATGTTAGAAAGTTTGAAAGGGAAAACTTCCAGATCTTTTTGGGACTTAGTAAACAAAATGGAGGAAACTCAACAACTATCATTAATTAATCCTATCTCAGAGGAGGTTTGGTTGCAATACTTTGAGGGCAAGGGCAGGTCCAGAAGCTACTACTTCAGGCCATACTACCCTACCACTCCTCTAACGCAACATCAACAACGTAATTACTGCGCCAAATAGCCTCTCTAAAAAAGTTGAATTGAGAAATATTCCCAATTTGCATTTAAAAGTTTGCGTTAATACATAAGTGTACCCAATTGCATTTAGAAGTGTACCCAATTGCATTTAGAAGTGTACCCAATTGCATTTAGAAGTCTACCCAATTGCATTTAGAAGTGTACCCAATTGCATTTAGAAGTCTACCCAATTGCATATAGAAGTCTACCCAATTGCATTTAGAAGTCTACCCAATTGCATTTAGAAGTCTACCCAATTGCATATAGAAGTCTACCCAATTGCATATAGAAGTCTACCCAATTGCATATAGAAGTGTACCCAATTGCATTTAGAAGTGTACCCAATTGCATTTAGAAGTCTACCCAATTGCATTTAGAAGTCTACCCAATTGCATATAGAAGTCTACCCAATTGCATTTAGAAGTGTACCCAATTGCATTTAGAAGTGTACCCAATTGCATTTAGAAGTGTACCCAATTGCATATAGAAGTCTACCCAATTGCATTTAGAAGTGTACCCAATTGCATTTAGAAGTGTACCCAATTGCATTTAGAAGTCTACCCAATTGCATTTAGAAGTGTACCCAATTGCATTTAGAAGTGTACCCAATTCCATTTAGAAGCTACGCCCAATAGCCTCTCTGTGAAAGTTAATTTTAGAACTGCTCCCTCCTCCATTAGAACTGCTCCCTCCTCCATTAGAACTGCTCCCTCCTGCATATAGAAGTCTACCCAATTGCATTTAGAAGTCTACCCAATTGCATTTAGAAATGTACCCAATTGCATGTAGTAGTTCCTCCTGATAGCCTCTCTGAGAAAGTTAAATGGTAATTGTTCCCACTCACATCTGAAGTGTACCCAGCAGCCTCTCTGAGAAAGCTAAATCTAGAATCGGTCCAACTTGCATTTAGAAACGTACCCAACGGCATTTAGAAGTGTACCCAATTGCATTTAGAAGTCTACCCAATTGCATATAGAAGTCTACCCAATTGCATATAGAAGTGTACCCAATTGCATTTAGAAGTCTACCCAATTGCATTTAGAAGTCTACCCAATTGCATTTAGAAGTCTACCCAATTGCATATAGAAGTCTACCCAATTGCATATAGAAGTCTACCCAATTGCATTTAGAAGTGTACCCAATTGCATTTAGAAGTGTACCCAATTGCATTTAGAAGTGTACCCAATTGCATATAGAAGTCTACCCAATTGCATATAGAAGTCTACCCAATTGCATTTAGAAGTGTACCCAATTGCATTTAGAAGTCTACCCAATTGCATTTAGAAGTGTACCCAATTGCATTTAGAAGTGTACCCAATTCCATTTAGAAGCTACGCCCAATAGCCTCTCTGTGAAAGTTAATTTTAGAACTGCTCCCTCCTCCATTAGAACTGCTCCCTCCTCCATTAGAACTGCTCGCTCCTGCATATAGAAGTCTACCCAATTGCATTTAGAAGTCTACCCAATTGCATTTAGAAATGTACCCAATTGCATGTAGTAGTTCCTCCTGATAGCCTCTCTGAAAAAGTTAAATGGTAATTGTTCCCACTCACATCTGAAGTGTACCCAGCAGCCTCTCTGAGAAAGCTAAATCTAGAATCGGTCCAACTTGCATTTAGAAACGTACCCAACGGCATTTAGAAGTGTACCCAATTGCATTTAGAAGTCTACCCAATTGCATATAGAAGTCTACCCAATTGCATATAGAAGTGTACCCAATTGCATTTAGAAGTCTACCCAATTGCATTTAGAAGTGTACCCAATTGCATTTAGAAGTCTACCCAATTGCATATAGAAGTCTACCCAATTGCATATAGAAGTCTACCCAATTGCATTTAGAAGTGTACCCAATTGCATTTAGAAGTGTACCCAATTGCATTTAGAAGTGTACCCAATTGCATATAGAAGTCTACCCAATTGCATTTAGAAGTCTACCCAATTGCATTTAGAAGTCTACCCAATTGCATTTAGAAGCTGCGCCCAATAGCCTCTCTGTGAAAGTTAATTTTAGAACTGCTCCCTCCTCCATTAGAACTGCTCCCTCCTCCATTAGAACTGCTCCCTCCTGCATATAGAAGTCTACCCAATTGCATTTAGAAGTCTACCCAATTGCATTTAGAAATGTACCCAATTGCATGTAGTAGTTCCTCCTGATAGCCTCTCTGAGAAAGTTAAATGGTAATTGTTCCCACTCACATCTGAAGTGTACCCAGCAGCCTCTCTGAGAAAGCTGAATCTAGAATCGGTCCAACTTGCATTTAGAAACGTACCCAACGGCATTTAGAAGTGTACCCAATTCCATTTAGAAGCTGCGCCCAATAGCCTCTCTGTGAAAGTTGAATTTAGAACTGTTCCCGCATCTAGATCTGTACCCTATACCCTCCCTTAGGAAGTTGAATTTAGAATTGCTCCCACCTACAGTTAGAAGTGCACCCAATCACATTTAGAAGTCACGCCCAAGAGCCTCTATATGAAAATCGAACTCGAATCGTCTCCCACCTGCTTTTAGAAGTGAACCCAATTGCACACCAACTCCACCAATGCCCGTCAGAAACTACTCCCACGAACCTCCTCCACTCTCCGATCTGCCCTCCCTCACCCCCCCCGCTCCCAAGACAACCCATCCTCCTCCACAATCCCTGCCAGCACCCTCTCCAAACACCAAGCCAGGGGGGCACGATGGCGTGCCACCCACCCCAAGACCACTCATCTCCTGAACCTCACCGCCGACCCGCCAGCACTGCCCAGGCCCGCTCTCCCCACTACCACACCCCACCCTGCAACCATCCACCCCGCGCCTCGCCACCATACACCTACCACCTTCCCCATCCGACTGCACCATTTCCCCTCCCTAAAAACTGCGCGCCTAGCCCTAGCGAGAACCGAAGCCGCCTCTCTCTCCCCCTCTGACCCTCCTACCCTCTCTCTCACGCCAATCGCAGCAAAGAAACTAAAAAGGAAGCGTTCCTGGTCCCCCTCTACCTCTCTGCTCTCCTCGCCCCCCTTGTCTCGCCCCACCACATCTCTCCCACAATCCCCCCTCCCCCGTATCCTCGCCCTTCCTGAAACCCCTCGCCCTCGATTTCACCACAACCGAAACTCCCAACCGCCCTCCCCCCATCCTCAAATCCCCCACCCCAATCCCGATCATCCCATCACACACATCCACCCAACCCCGCACGAAGCCTGCAAAACTCTCGGCTCGCCCACTCTTCCCTAGCACCACCATCCCTACCCCTCTCCCGCTACTCTCTGCCCCTCCGCACCTTCCCGCTCCAGCACCAAAACCAACCTTCCCTGCCGATGTGAACTGTATCCTATTTAACGCCCGCTCTGTAGCAAAAAACAGACCTTGCATCTTTGACCTCCTCACCTCTGTCAAACCTGACCTAGTTTTCATCACTGAAACCTGGTTCTCTGATGACTTCAGCCCAATCGCAAATGAAGCCTTTCCGCCCGACTACCGCCTCATCCCACTGAACCGTCCGTCCAGAGGAGGGGGGGTAGCATTTGTCTTTAAATCTCTCTTCCGCGCCTCAATCTTGGACAACCAACCCTCCATTCCATCCTGCGAATCTCTCCTCGTTAAACTATCCCTCTCCCCGTCGCTCTCACTCACCTTCCTAATAATCTACAGGCCCCCTGGCTACGATAGACATTTCGCAAACAACCTCTGCGACTCTATCGCCACCCTCCAAATAAACCATCCCAACCTCACCCTTCTCGGAGACTTTAACATATGGCTCGACATCCCCACCAATCCTATGACACACGCCCTAATCGACGGTCTAGATGCAATTAATCTCCAACCCCACATAAATGGACCGACTCATTTTAAAGGACACACTCTCGATGCCATCTTTAGCTCAGACACCCAGATTCAGTTAAAGCCCCCAACTCCTATCATCTGGTCCGATCACTTCATTCTCTCGTTTGCCATCACCGCACCCGGCCCCCTTCCCGTATCCGCATCTAAACCTCCGATCCTACGCAAATGCTGGAAAAAACTAATAATCACCCCTGACCTAGCCGAGGCACTCCTCCAGTCCCCACCACCCACCTGCAACCCTAAAAACCAACTAACACCTGAAGCCTTTGACTCATGGCTCAACGCATCTCTGATGCAACTCACCCCTACATGCAAACCATCAACCCGCCGTGGCCCGTTCCCCAGTTGGTTCACTCCTGAACTGAAGACCAGTAAACGACACTACAAATACCTAGAACGCAATTGGCAAAATGAGAAAACCCACGAAAGCAGGACCACCTTGGCCCGTCACTTGTACCGGTACAAGGCTGAAATCCGGAAAGCTAAAAAAGCCCACTACAACGCCCGAATCCTAAACTGCAAAAACCCAAGCAAAGAACTCCACAAAATCATCTCCGAATTCACCAATCCAACTTGTAATACAACCGTCGCGACCCCGTCACAATCACTGTGCGACTCACTCTCCCTCCACTTTTACACCACAGCTATTGAAAGGACAAAAACTCTAAACACCAAACTGGCTCTCTTACAACCAATTGACAATCCTCCACCCGTACCGGCCAGCCCGTCAACTACAACCTCAACTCAACCAACATTCGAATCTTTTAGTCCAATATCACCAGAACAATTTCTCAAACTCCTATCTGCCCGCAAACCATCTGGATCCCCTCTGGACCACTGCCCAGCCACAACCCTTAAAGAAATCTTTGCCTCCACCTGCGCAGGAGAACACGCAAGATCTATCATAAATGCCTCCCTTTCCTCCGGTATCTTTCCCGAAGCATTCAAAATGGTTCACGTCAAACCTCTAATTAAAAAACCCTCGCTCGACCCTCTCGAGCCCAAAAATTACCGCCCAATCTCAAACACCAGATTCCTCGCCAAACTCATTGACCGAACCGCCTACTCCCAACTAAACGCCTTTGTTGAAGCCAACAATCTCCTTGACCCCGCCCAATCGGGATTCAGAACACGCCACGGAACTGAAACTGCCTTAACCTCGATCTGGGACGACCTTAAAATGACAGCAGACTCCGCGGGATGTGCCGCTCTAATCCTTCTTGACCTATCCGCTGCCTTTGACACGATCAATCACTCGATACTCCTAGACCGCCTCCACTCACTAGGAATTCGTGGAACCGCTCTTAAATGGATAGCTTCATTCCTCAAAGACAGGCACCAAATAACGACACTCTGCAGCTTTACCTCCCAAGCCCGACCAGTCAACACGGGAGTCCCTCAAGGAGCATGTCTATCCGCCCTCCTATTCAATCTCTACCTGATCACCCTCCCACCAATAATTCATTCACACAACATCCTATGTTACAACTACGCCGACGACACTCAACTTATTCTAAAAATTCCAGAACTCGAAACCCAACTCCCAACCCGACCTGGCATCCTGCCTCGTAAACATAGAGCGCTGGATGACCCAAAGCCACCTCTTGTTAAACCCCTCCAAAACAGAAATCATGGTTTGCGGCAACTCCGACCTTCTTCCGCACCCGCTACCCTGGCCACCCGCCATGGGCAACTCACCTACACCCTCCAAAACAGTAAAAAATCTTGGTTGCACCCTAGACTCCGACCTAACACTCTCGCGCCAAGTCAACAATGTCTCAAAGTCCTGCCACCACCACCTTAAAAACCTAAGGCGCGTCTTTCCATACCTCTCTTTTCCCAACAGAGTCTCCGCTGTCCAAGCAATCGTTATATCCAGACTGGACTACGGAAACCCCCTTTACCTCGGAATCCATACCTACCAACTGAATAAACTCCAAAGAGCACAAAACGCAGCGGCCAAATTACTACTTGCGCTCAGTCCAAGAGACCACATATCCCCAGCCCTTAAAACACTGCACTGGCTTCCTGTAGCCCGTAGGGTAGCTTTCAAAACCTTATGCCTCTCGCATCGAGCACTGCATAAAACTGGACCGCAATATCTTCAAGACAAACTAATACCTTATCATCCCACTCGCACCCTAAGATCAAGCTCAGCCGGCCTCCTAGTAATTCCCAAGACAAACTCAGGCAGGCTAGGTGGATCATCATTCTCTGCCCTGGCTCCAACCCTGTGGAACTCACTCCCACCCCACATCCGCTTAACTGAAGACTTAACGTCCTTCCGCAAACTACTGAAAACCTGGCTCTTCCCATAAAACCAATCCAGCATCACCACAACAATACCGACCCATCAAACTACCTGAAGCGAGAATGACAGCTAAATAAACTCGAATGTAAACTAGAAAGACAAGCAGGCTTAAACGAGTAAAGTAGATCAAAACAATGAAACAGAGAATACGAATAAATCATTGAGAAACTCAGGAAATCTGAACCGATCAAAACGACATAATAAATGAGAAGGGAATACAGTGAATGACATAAATGAAACAGTTAGAATGGATGAAGCGTACAGAACAGACAATTACACTAAACGGAAGCATGTGGATGTGACTGGAGAACAGATGAGTTGTGGAAAGCGGTTGAGTGTGGAAAGCGGTTGAGTGTGGAAAGCGGTTGAGTGTGGAAAGCGTTGAGTGTGGGGAGCGGTCGAGTGTGGGGAGCGGTTGAGTGTGGGGAGCGGTTGAGTGTGGGAGCGGTTGAGTGTGGGAGCGGTTGAGTGTGGGAGCGGTTGAGTGTGGGAGCGGATGAGTGTAGGGAGCGGATGAGTGTGGGGAGCGGATGAGTGTGGGGAGCGGATGGGAGCGAGAGCGTAGTGCAGATGAGAGCGAGAGCGTAATGCCGATGAGTGTGGAAATCGGGTGAGTGTAGAGAGCGGGGGAGTGTGGTGAATGTGGTGATTGTGGCTGAGCGGGTGAGCGTGGAGAGCGGATGAGCGTGGGGAGCGGATGAGCGTGGGGAGCGGATGAGCGTGGGGAGCGGGGGGAGCGGATGAGCGTGGGGAGCGGAGAGTGCATGAGTGTGGAGAACGCATGAGTGTGTGTGAGCGGACAAGTTGTGGGGAGCAGATGAGCGCGGTTGAGCGCGGAAAACGGTTGAGTGGATAGAGCGGCTTAGTATGAGGAACCGAAATGAGCGGAGGTCTGTGGAGAGCGGAGGACTGTGGAGATCGGGTGAGTGTGCGGAGAGCGGTTTGAGAATGGAGAGCGGACGAGAGTGGAGAGCGGGTGACTTTGTGAGCGGATGACTTTGAGAGCGGATGATTTTGAGAGCGGATAAGCGTGGGGAACACATGAGTCTGGGCAGCGCATGAGTGTGGGGAGCGCACGACTGATTATGGACTGAACGAATGTCCTACCTCGACCAGTATGTAGACTGGACGAGTGGATAAACTACACGAGCATATAGTCTGGACAAATGTCTAGACCTGACGAAGTGTGCGGCCTGGACGAGGGTGCGGTCTGGACGAGGGTGCGAACCAAACGTAGGGTGCGGACTAGACGAATGTGTGGAGCGGTCAAGTATGAGGAACGGACGATTATGTGCAACGGACGATACTTAACATGCCTTGGAATGAAGGAAACTCTTGAAAACATACATCACGCCACACCCCACGCTTACCCTCTCCCTTACACCACCACTCATCTAGAACGCAGAGATACCATGACACCATTCGGTATAACTGTTCCCATATCTACATCTCCCGCTTACTCCACATCACTCTAAGTAAACATTGCTGGTTTCTCACCACCCAGCCAGGCGTTCTTCTCAGGCCTAACGCAGCCAAACTCGTTCCGGATAAAGCCGACCAGAACGAACACATACTCCTGATCTCTCAACCACCACACCTACAGCTAAGAAGCAGCTACCACTTGTTTTCGCACTAGCTGCACACATACATGGTGCGCACACGCACTTTTTGACTCCCCCCTACTCTCTCTACTGACCTGAACTTCGGTTCCCAAGGGCGTTCAACCTACCAGCGCCTTCCGACCATACCAATGGTATATAAGGCGCTATATAAATGCAAAATAACATAACATAACATAACATATCCATAAACTACAAGTTCCTGTAACTACAGAAAACATGGATTTCTCTCACAGGTGGAAAATAGTTACCTCAGTAGGTAATCTAGCAGCAAAGATCATGAGAGCCAATCCATCAAAAGCAGGTGGGCTGAATAATCTAACTAATACCATTCTGAAACAAAACGTGGGATTGTGCACATTCAATTTGAGAATATAGTTGAATTGCAAGAAATACCAGAAACATGGAAAATGTTTCACATGGTGCCAATATTTAAGAAAGGATCTAGATTGTTATCAACTAATTATAGATCTATCTCGTTAATGGATGTGGACTCCAAAATCTTTGCTGCTATTGTGTTGGATCATATAGAGAAATGGAGAACCACATCCTTGATTACAGACAAATAGGGATTCGTAGGAATATGGGCACAAACTATGGGACATTACTATTGAGCTGTTTACAGAGAAGGGCCTGGTCATCAACAAACTCTGCTGTATTCATTGCATCAATGGACCTTAGTAAGGCTTTTGACACTGTAAATAGAAATGTATTGTGGAAGAAGTTGGATCAGTTTGGTATGCAAAAAGGGGTTACTGAGCATTAAAATGTATCTACAAAGAGACTCCAAAATGAAAATAAGATTACATTTGGAGGGCCTGTTATCCAGGGTATGTAATACCAGACGAGGGATACGGCAGGGATGTATCCTGGGTCCCACTTTGTATAACTTATACCTGGCAGATGTAGGTACGGCACTGGATAAGAAATGGCTAGCTCCCCCCAGAATTTGTATATTAAAAATAAATTGGGCGGCCTATGCTGAAAATTTTATTTTGGTGGATTCCACACCCATAGGTCTGCAAAGACTGATCTCTGCTTTTGGGGAATATGTGGACTCCATAGATCTTAAAATAAACTCCTCAAAAACAGTCATAATGAGAGTTGCCAAAGGGCAAGATAAAAAATCATTGAAGTTCCGATGGCACTGGGAGAATAGTGTGTTGGCTATAAAAGACAACATGAAATTTCTGGGTTATCCAATTGTGGCAAGATCCACAAAAAATCTTCTTAAAAAATTACATCAAATCAAAGATATTGGGAATGAGAAGACAAATGCGGCATACAGATAGGAAATACGGCAAATTCTCACTGATGCCATGTAGGGAATATTGCAGATGTAAAGTAATAGCCAGCATCTGTTATGGGTTAGAATTCTTGCTGAGAGGACTAGAGTCTCAATTTAAGGTAATTGAAAGGACAATATGAAGGTCTGTGCTTTATTGCCTTCCTAAATGTGTCCCAATGCTGGTTATAAGATACAAGCTGGGTCTGCAGTAATTTGCCACTATTGCAGCATGGAGAAAATTGTCACTACTAAGAAAATGAGAATTCTCTCCCGATTGGACCTTCTATACATTATTAGGGGTGAATGACAATGTAGGTTTCATGAAGGATCTTTGCGAGGACTGCTGTAGAATTCTAGGGAATTTGGGTCTCTCGATAAAATTCCTAAGAACAAACTTGACTAAGGTTAAGAAGATCAATGCGAGTATGGACTGGGAAAGAAAAAGGATATTGGATTTTAGTATTTGTTCCCAAGTCGTGTCACCACAAAAATCCCTGGCTCTATGGACAGTTATTTAATAAGGTATCCAGTAGAAAGATGAAGAATGGCATTATGAGGTTCAGATGCAATGTCATGTCAACAAACCAGATCCGTTTTATCCGTAATCCTTTAGAATTGACAAGGGGCAGCTGCAGACATTGTAAAAACAGTTCAGAGACAGAATCGTTGTTTCACTTATTACTGCTGTGCCCAGCTTTACTAAGTATGCGGATAAAGTACTTTAGAGGATTCGTAATCAGGACTGGATCCAGAGGTATCAGTTCTGGTTAACCTTACTACACTGACACTCCATTTCATCACAACTGAGAGTGTTAACATTCCTAAAAAGGGTTTGCAATATAGAATGAACTCAGAAAATATTAAGATGCAATATTCATTTGTATGATACAATCTGGTGTTAAAAGTCGGATACTTGTGAAAATGGCGGTAAATGGAGTAGTTTGCGAGAACATTAGAGCTATTTTTCAAATTTAAAACTTTTTCTTTTTAAGAGTACTAAAGGAAAAAAGGTAAAAAGAGTGCAGATTGATGGTAGTTATGTGTAGAATGTTGTACGAGATGGAAAGTGAATAATAGGTTAAAGAATACTAAGGAAATTAGCAGAGATTTGGATTCTTATGAGTATTTTTTTTAAATGGTAATGTGAATATGTTGTTTTATCTGTCATTTTTAATGGATCCTTATGAACATTTTGTTTGTTTTGTAAAGGTTTATATAAACCATATACAAATAATAAATAACAATAATAAAACAAAACATGCTTTATCTAGCAGCACAGAAAAAAGTAATGACATAGTCAGAAAAGGCTAGACTGGCTGCCACAAAATGCCAGGTTCACCAAGTAATGACACATACCATGCTTGCTTTATCATAGATGGGCAACAAAAATGTCATGTCACAGTAGGAAAGGGCTAGACAGGCTGCTCCAAAATGCCAGTCTAGCCACATAATAACATATAACATGCTTGCTTTATCATTTCATCATACATTTGCATGCCTGCCTATTAAAAAATTGCAGTGTCATTATGGCACCCCACACCTCACCTCCGACTCGCCTAAATCAGCTCCTCCATGGCCGGCCTAGCACAAACACACATGCACACCCATTCACCCAAAATTCACTTCCTCATTTACTCTAATCATTTATTTGCACACCTATACACAATTCAATTGTTCATTCACACATACACCCAGGCACCCATACATCATACAGTCACTAATTCACACACACACATTACATAGCCACATATCCCTGCATACATAGATCATACATGCAACACACACACACAAAATAATTTCTTAACTTCTCCCGACCCAAATCCATCTTTTCTAGGAAGGTCTCCATTCCAGCCGACTCCTATGCTCCAGCCTCCACTGCGAAGGCAGGGAACCAGGAAGCTGGTTTCCAGTCACACACAGTGGGGCCAACAGAAATGAAGTCCTGCGCTGCAAATACAGTGTTCCTTTCCGAAGTGGGAGTGCAGGTGCTCGACTTCAGAAAACTTGACAGGGTGCAGGGACGGTTTAAGGGGTGATGCTGTGAGCCCTTTCTTGCTTGCTCCCCTATGCGGCTGCACCACTCAATCGCTCCTTAAACCGAAAATGCTGCATACACAATTCACATTCCGTGGGTAGGTTGATCCAGAAAAGTGAATCTATTCATGCCGGTGTGTATGGATGGCCAAAATCCAAACCGGTTTGCATTGCCAGAGTCGCTGTTGAGAAAAAATCCAGGCACAATGTGGGTGGGAAGTATAGCACAGCAGCAGTGGCTGCAAAAAATCAAAGTACATCACAGCTCACAAAGTGATGTGCTTTAGTCTGAAGCGTCCCTGAGGCACTTCATCTGCACCAGATCTCCCCATTGGGAGGACAGCTCAGGCGAAAGCACAAAACTGCTAGAGGCAGGGATGTCATTTCAACAAAATGCCAGGGGTACTGGCAGTGACATCACATGACTCTTGATCTCTGATGACATCACAGGAAGTGATGTCATTTGACCCCACCCCAAAGTGACATCACAGGAAGCGATGGACCACGACCTTTGACTCCTGGACAAAACAGGAAATGACATCACATAGCATTGTTCCTAAGTACACTACGAAAAATATGGTTACAATATCTCTGTAATGTGATATACATTTCATACAAGAATGGATCACCATATGTATCATTAATGGTGTGTATAGCCCCATATTACCGAACTACTGTGAAGGAAAGCAGACATCCAAAGCCAAATGATAATGATGTGTCATTATATAGTTGCATTCCAAGTATGGCTTTGTAGGCATAGTCTGCCAAGGTGACAGATATAAGTTATAGGTACAATTTTTCTGAGATAAGGATTAGAGTCTATGTCGCGTCTGGCCTGAGTTGTGGTTGGAAAGCCAATTAAACTACAGGTATAAGTTATATGATTTAAAAAACTCAGATAGTGAGACAGAGCAAAATCCAGTTGTGCAGTGAGAAAGTTTTAATTGGTCTTATTGCCCTTCTATGATGACACGTGTTTCGGCTATATCCACTAGCCTTTTTCAAATCAGGGCCTTTAATATTACAATAATCAAAAACAATAGCCATTAGAAAGTGAGAAGGTAGGAATAAGGGAGGAGGGATAAGTACGATTGGTTATGCAATTGTTTAACACATGAAATCAAAATGAATATAAATGCCATTCGTGACAATATAGTGGTGAGAAAAAATAGTCACAGAGAAACAAGGGTTGGCATAGGGGAGGATTCATAGGGTAAAAAATAATAAATGTGATACAACATGTTTGAAAACAAAAGGAAAAACATAAAGAAACATTTTTCATTAGTACATATTCTACTTCAAAGTCCATTTTAATTTTCTAAAACATGTAGTGCAATTCTGCAAATGTTTGTTACCTTGATACTGTATAATCTCAAGTTTTTGTCTCAAATCAGGTTCTCAAATAGATGGGTTCAATCCCTTAGAAAGAAAAATATATATACAATACTCAGTATTTTTATATACAATGTAATGAGCATAGGTCCTCGAATTTCTAGCGTATGGTATTAATTGAGGTTGTACAATATAAATACTGATATCTGTCTTTCCGTGTCCATTTTGGAAAAGACAAACCCAAGTTCGATGCTCCAGATTCTGTTAATGCAATTTTTGCGAGATATCTTTACAACATTTCATTTTAAGGTTAACACGTGAAAGCAAATAGTGCTCACAATGTTACCATAGATCATAATATATGCATTCGTAATTTGTTTAAATAAAGCACCCGAGTTGCATATTGTGTTGCTAACTCGTATAATGTGCATGTAAAGTATTATATTGAATTATTATAAAACTACTGTGTGCAGGTTGGATTAGATCCTGCATAAACGTTGCTTGTTAATTATATTTCTCTGTGTGTCCTTTATCACAGGTTGTTAATTGCTGATAGATCTAACTTTTAAAAGGGCATCCGTGCGTATATCACGTTAAGCAATTACATTGCGGATGCGAGATCCCGCTAGAATCCTTGTTCGCTTCTCATTAATGCTTCAACAAATATCTACTCGCTACGTATGGTAGTTTAAAGACGGTCTCTTACTTGCTCTGTTTCATCAACGCGCTCTCGCGCTTCGGTCTGATCTGCGAGGCGCCGAATGGCGTCTGTATATTAACGCTTGTTGTTGCCATCATCGTCATGACGACGGCAACGGTAGTTCTTCTACTGTTTCCCTTGTCGGCGTCTTGCTGAGAGCCATGTTTTGGGAATCGAATAAACTTAAAAACCACATTCACCGGTTATAATTGCCCAATCCATCGTAAAAAAGTTAAGGAGTTGGTTCTAAGTGCTACATTTCTTACACACTCTAATGAATGTATTAAGAACGTTGGTGAGGTCAGGTAATTTCCATCATACTTGGAAACTTGTCATCAATTGTGTGTTCTTGTAGTGGAACTGGATCGTTCCTGGCAATAATATTTAGGTAATGACACAATTATGTGAGATGTACCAAAAGTACATAAATAGTCACCAATCATATTTAATCACTAAAAGTGTAATTTCTGAGTGAGGACTCAGTGATATGGGAACCCATGGAAAGCCATGGGTATATGTTACACTGAAATGAGGATTTCACTGAGAGCTTTTAGTGTTGAACTCGACATAGGCGTATATACATAAGGTCAGTATACCATTCACATTAGTTCAAAAGGTAAATATTTATAGAAATGACACCATTTCATTGTCCTTATTGAGGCCTTGGACAGTCGAATTAAATTTGCAGATGTTCCTGGCCTCAGCTTGGCGCAACTTTCTTTCTTTGTTGCCTCCTCTTCTGCCCATTATAAGTTTCTGTAAGCCAACGAATCTGATATCTGCTTTATTGGCCATTTGATGTTTTTCTTGCCAATGGATGGCCAGAGGGAGTCTCTGGTCTTGGCTTCCAATTTTGGCTAAGTGTTCTCGTATGCATATCCTGAGTTCTCTGATAGTGCTTCCAATGTACACCAGGTTACATACAGACAATGCCATAAACAACATATTTAGTTTTGCAGTTGATTGTTTGTTGGATCTTAAACTCCTTATTGAATGAGTCTTTAAACATGTCGGCTTTCTCATGAGCATATTTGCACATTACGCATTTTCTGAAACCATTAATGGGTAACTGTAACTAGTTTGAGTTAATCGTTTTTTCTGGATCTGGTAATAGTGAGGGGCTCAGTTCACTCCTCAGAGTTACTGCCTTTCTGAAAATAATACATGGTTTGGGATCAATGTAATTTCGAATGTTTTCGTCCAGTTTAAGGAGATGCCAATGCTTGTGTAGGGTTTTGTTCAATAGTCTGTGGTTGCTACTATAGTTGGTAATGAACCCTACTGTGGATTGTTCTGTCTGTTTGGTGCTAGGTGTTAGGGTTTGTTGTTATGTCATTATATAGCACTTACGCTTAAGTGCTTTATATAGAACAAATATACATAAACTATCATCCAACCTGTGCTGGTACTAATTTATCGACATCAGAAGGCTAAATGGCTGAGATGGCCTTGCTGGGATTTAAACCTGCAAATTGCAGATCACACACACATCGCAGAAGGGAGCGCTCAACGCCTTGAGCTATTTTACCAGCTATAGTTATCTTACTGGTTGTAGTAAAATGAGCAATTACATGTTTGAATGTTCTCGAAGTCAGAAAGCAAATTACACTCTGTAGTGCATACCATTAAACTGGTAACTGAGATTTAACAGCAGGCCAGTTCATCTGCAGGTCTGGTTCAAAGTTGGCTATATGTCAAGTCTCCGTGGATATACATTTCAGGCTTCAGAGGTTGGCAAAAATAAATACCATTGGAAGAATTCATAATTGTGTATTAAAGAATTTAGAGAGTAGCGCAGGGAAAGCAGCGCACTCACACGCCATCCAGTACTCTGGGCACTCGTTACTTCATACATGCAAGCAGACATCCTGAACAGCATGTCAGGGAGATAGGAAAGATAGACACATTACAACAAAGCATTAATTGTGGCACAATTGAATCAAGGGCCACTTCATGTGCTATGGTAAAACATTTCTACACTGTATACACTTTGCTTGCTCTGGAGTGCGAGGAGAAACATCAGCCCTCTTATTTCATCTACTTACCTCGCCAGAGGTTGTGCTGACCTGCTTACACCCCATCCGGAGGTAGAAAGGCCATCTAAGGCACATTGCAGTGCCCTAGACAATGTTTGCAAATACTGAAATTTCGAAAAATGATAAAAATGAAAAAAGCTGAAACTAAATTTATTTTCGTCTGAAATGCTGTGATTACTGCTATCATGCTGCTGGGCTCTGCTTTCTTGTGACCACTGTGCTGTTCTCATGCAACATATGTTCGTGCTGCCACGTTACTTCACTACTTTCAGCCGAAATCACGGCAATTCCAAGGTGGCAGCCGGCTTTTGTCTCTGTTATCAGCGTGTGCTCCCAGCACACTTGTGTGATCTAATTGGTGATTGGGAAGCTCTTTTTGACCAGCCGGGCCCCCTCACCAAATGCCCACTCCCAAGGCCCCTGTCTGCTTCAGGTACACTTTCCACTCCCTATTGCCCCCCGTGTTGTTTCCATGTAACCCCAACCCTCTCCAGTCCCTCGTGTTGTTCCCATGTACCCCCACCCCTTTCCAGCCCCGTGTTGTTCCTATGTGCCCCCGCCACTCTCCAGTCCCGTGTTGTTCCCATGTGCCCCCAACCCTCTCTAGCTCCCCATGTTGTTCCCATGTGCCCCCCACATCCCTCCAGCCCCCTATGTTGTTCCTATGTGCCCCCAACCCCTCTCCAGCCCCGTGTTGATCCCATGTGCCTCCCACCCCCCTCGCCCACTGTGTTGCTCCCATGTGCCTCCCACCCCCCTCGCCCACTGTGTTGCTCCCATGTGCCTCCCACCCCCCTCGCCCACTGTGTTGTTCCCATGTGCCCCCACCCCCTCCTGCTCCCCGTGTTGTTCCCATGTGCCCCCACCCCTTTCCAGCCCCTGTGTTGCTCCCACGTGCCTAACACCCCTCTCCAGTCCCGTGTTGTTCCCATGTGCCCTCACCCCTCTCCAGCCCTCTGCATTGTTCCCATGTGCCCCCACCCCTCTCCGGCCTGCCGTGTTGTTCCCATGTGCCCCCAACCCCTCTCCAGCCCCCGTATTGATCCCATGTGCCCCCACCCCCTCTTGCCCCCTGTGTTGTTCCTATGTGCCCCCACCCCTCTCCAGTCCCCTGTGTATTTCCCATGTGCCCCCACCCCCTCCTGCCCCGTGTGTTGTTTCTATGTGCCCCCACACCCCAGAGGACCCTGTGTTGTTCCCATGTGCCCCCAACCCCCTCTTGCCCGCCATGTTGTTCCCATGCGCCCCCAGCCCTCTCCAGTCCCTTGTGTTCCTCCCATGTGTCCCCAATCCCCTCCAGTCCCCTGTGTTGTTCCCATGTGCCCCCTCCCACTCGTGCCCCTGTGTTGTTCCCATGTGCCCCCACCCCTCTCCAGTCCCCTGTGTTGCTCCCATGTGTCCCCCGCCACTCTCCAGTCCCGTGTTGTTCTCATGTGCCTCCCACCCCTCTCCAGTCCCCTGTGTTGCTCCCATGTGTCCCCCGCCCCTCTCCAGTCCCCTGTGTTGTTCTCATGTGCCTCCCACCCCTCTCAAATCCCCTGTGTTGTTCCCATGTGCCCCCACCCCTCTCCAGTCCCCTGTGTTGTTCCCATGTGCCCTCCAGCTCCCTCTTGCCTCCTGTGTTGTTCCCATGTGCCCCTCCCCCATCTTGCCCCCTGTGTTGTTCCCATGTGTCCCCCACCCCCCGCTTGCCCCGGGTTGTTCCCATGTGCCCCCCACACTCCTCCAGTCCCCCATGTTGTTTCCATGTGCCCCCCATGCACCCTCAGTCCCCCATGATGTTCCTCACCACCCCGCGGTCCCTCATGCTTTTCCTCTGTGCCCCCCCCCCCCTTCTGCTGGAGCTGTCTTAATACATTTGGTTCACCGCCACCATTGTGTGGCCAATACTGGGATTTCTGACTTTCTATGGTCTCATGGACTCTTGGTGCTTCACCCTCTTTCAACTTTTCATGCTGGACTTCCACTTCATCTCGTTCTCGTGGTGTCCATGAATCATGCTGTGACCTTCCTCATCTTGAATCCTGGTTTGCATTTGATTGTTCTCTTGCAACATTATGTGTTATTTCTGACTCATGCAACTGTTTTCATTCTCCCCTCTTGTTTCTCCACCTCTCTCCACCCACCCCCCTTCTCCCCTGTGATGTCGCTGTGCCCCTCCTACCCCCGCTCCCCCATTGGCTTGTGATGTCTGCCGACTTAAAATGCTCTCTTCTTGCTGTCCCACCCTCTCCCACTCCCCTCACTGTATCGTGAGCACTTATGCTTTTCAGATATGTCACCTGATATGTTCGTTAGCTGCCCGTTTGTCTCCCCCCCTTTTTTGTTTTTCGCTTACCTCGTCCCCTCCAGCACTATAATTCTCCCTTGACTCCAACCCCCCCCTACATCCACCCTCCTCCTGTTAATTCCGACACTACCTCAATTGTCGTCAGGCATAGTTATGTAGCTGCTTGTCTGTCTCATTCTCTTGCCCAACCCTCCTCCCCTCACTATCAATGTCAACTGCTCTTACTCTATGACTTATGACTCTTTGACCTATTTGATAGCAGCTTGTTTTGTCTCTCCCCCGTTCACCTTTTGTTTTCTCCTACCTCGCCCCCTCCATCACTATCTGAAATGTCATCAGGCTTAGTATGATAGTCGCTGGTTTTGTTCTCCTCCTTCTACCTCTGCTCCAACCCCACCCCTACCCCCTTTTCTTCTTAATTCTGGCACTACCTCAATTGTTGTCAGGCATAGTAATTAAGCTGGTTGTCTGTCTCATTCTCCCTCCCACACCCCCGTCCACTCCCCATCATTGTCTATAGCACTTACACTATCTGAAATGTCGCAAGGCTGATTATGATAGTTAATTTTTCACATTCTGATCGTATCAAGGACTTGTAAGAATGTCACTGTATTCTCCCATGTTACCTCCCTTCCTTGAAGCACTTTGAAACACATTGGGGGTCATTCCGAGTTTGGAGGTAAGTAATGTCCCTTACCGGCATGACGCAAATAGCGTGTCCCTGCTTTCACCAGTCCGCTAACAGAGGACTATTACGACTTCGTGGGCACGAGCTTTACGCCATGCTGGTAAGGTACTTAGCGCCATGCCATAAAAGGAACCCAAAATGCCCCTACCGGCATCAAGCATAGCGCAGATAACACTACCGACATTGTTCAATGCGTCATTAGCGGTGACCGTAAATAGCGGTCACCGTAATTAGCGATCACCGCTATTTACGGTCACCGCTAATAAGTGGAACCGGAAGTAGCGTCATCGCACAGGAACGGGAAGGAGCATGGCGGCCATCTTTAAAAACACAATCCATTGCCATCCTCACCACACAGGACTCCTGGGACACTGCTGATTGTTCAAAAACATCCACCTACAAGACCACTATGCCTAAGGTCCTGAAGAAGGGAGCTGCCTGCCTGCAAAAAGAACATTTCAATGAGGATGAGCAGCAGATGCTGGTGGACACACTGCAGGAGCATGCTGCCACAATCTTCTCTAGCAACATGAAGAGAGAGGCAGTGCTAAGGAAGAAAGAGATCTGGGCACTTGTTGCCCAGAAGGTCAGTGCTGTGGGGAACACACCACGCACAGTAAAAGACTGTTGCAAGCGCTGGGACGACCTGTGACTAAGGGTGCGCAACATCCTCTCTGTTAATCGCAGCCAGGCCATGGGAACAGGAGGAGGTACCAGTTCCCTGATAAAGCTCACCCCATGGGAGGACATATGCACAAGCATGATAGGGATGGAAGCCATCGAAGGTGTAGCCGAGATGGAGTGTGGCGCCACAACATCGGACGATGGAGGTGAGTGTCCAAAGTAAACACTGCAATGCCAAATCTGATGAAAGTCAACCAATATGTCAGTTCGTAGAGTCAAGCTATGGTCGCCCACACACACACACTCCCATAAATTAGGCTGATGCATCACAGACACATGCAGATGCCTGGTGCAAGGCATATATTGTACATGACACATACCACACAAAGTAGGAAATGCCACGAGTCGCACAGCGTGCATGTCCAAAATAGTATGCATGTCAGACAGCACTGTTCCTGGCCAACATGAGTGACGTCGACATATGCCTGCATTAACCACCCATGTATAGAATAACGTGCTCATCCAAACACAAATGCCTATTACCCCCAATTGTGTGGATGAGCAAATGTCCTAATGTATGTATGATGCCTATAAAAACATCACTCATGCCGTCCCTCTCTCCGACCCCCACAGGCACTGACCATGACAGCGATGGGCAGGACGCTACCCCTGCACAGGCCACACCCCAGAAGAGGTCCCGGGATGACAGCAACCGGCCTTCAACCTCGAGGGGACAACCCAGGGGGCGCCGTCTACCAACATGCAAGCCACCCCGGCACCCATTGCACCGGTGCCACCAAGGCCCGTGGAGGGCGAAGCACCACCACCACCTCCACCCACTGCCCAGCCTGTTGATACATGCGAGGTACCACCAGAGGAGTCGAGTCTGGCTGGGGAGGTGGCAGTCATGGCACCCCTGACTGTGGAGGACACACAGGAGGACATCTGGGTCCCCATGGAGGCTGATCTTTCGGATGTGGTCCATACCCCAACTCCACCGGCATCCCCCCAAGTATCGTTGCTCGATACAGAGCACGCCACCACCCCAGAGCAGTCTGCTCCTGAGCAGACGGAGGGACAGTTCAGTCCCATTATCAGGGCTAGGGAGGCTGAGCAGGCTGGGCAGGAAAGCCAGGGGCCCACTACCAGCACTGGTGCACCCGCAGAGCCGCAGCGGTCTGACCTGCTGACTGCCCTTGTGTGTGAACTTGTTCAGGACAGCAGACTGGCCAGGGAGGAGTGGCGTCCGGACTTAGCCGCACTAGGCAGGTCCATCACAGACAACACTGCCTCCATGTTGAGAGCATTCTCTGACAACACTGCCTCCATGGTGAGATCATTCTCGGACAACACCAGCCGCCTCTGCGAGGAGGTCTCGGCCCTCCGGCAGGTGTTAGGCCACATCGCGGATGCCATGGAGGCAGGCCATCCCGCTACACAACCACAGCAGGTGGCCACACCTTCGTCCTCCAGTTCCACGCAAACAAGACCGCTCCGCAGGCCGGCCCGTACACAGCGCCGGCAAGACATGCCGCCTCTTGGGCCAGGGAGTGCCGAGTAATTGTCAGGGCAGCCTCATGTAGGCTTTGGGGACTCTATGGGACTTGTGTGGGGGAGTTTTTGGGGAGGGGGGGTGAGGGTGTGTAGGGGAGTTGTGGGGGGAGGGGATGGGGTGGTGTCATGATCTCTGCTTCCAAAAGGTCAGGGTTTTCCCAACTCCCTTGGAAGCAGATCCATAACCCAGGTTCCGAGTGCCAACCAGTCCCAATTGGGACCTTTTGGACCCAGTCCTGGCGCCAGTGGCACCAGGCTCATAAATATGCCCAGTCCCAGCGCTGGAAGCGCCGGGCTCATAATGCTTGGGTGGACTTACCTGCAGCAGACCATGCTGCTTACTTGCCTGCCAGTTGAGCCTCTGATCCTCTTCTGTTTGGAACTACTTTTCCTGTTGGGTGGGGCTGGAGCCACTCCCTAGAATTAGAACACTGGAACTCTTCTGGAAGGCAGGAACTCTTTTCTTACCAGGAACTCTTTTCTTACTTAGGCGTGGCTGTGGAAGGAGCAACCTAAGCACTACAGGAGGCTATTTAAACCACACCCGGTGGATGAATCTTGCTTTGCGTTATTCTGCACCCTCTGCAGCAGGACGCTCATCGTGTCTTCTGCATCCAGTCCTGGGCCTAAGGAAAAAGGCTTACCATCCTGAATCCAGTCTTCAGCAACACCTATAAAGACAAGAAAGAACAGGTTAGCATTCCGGCATCTGAAAGGCAAAGGCTTACCTACTCTTCGTGCGCTCCGGAGGTCTTCACACTGCATTCCGGCATCTGAAAGGCAAAGGCTTACCTACTCTTCGTGCGCTCCGGAGGTCTTCATACTGCATTCCGGCATCTGAAAGACAAAAGCCTACCAACTCTTCGCACGCTCCGGAGGCCTTCGGCGCTGCATCCGCATCTGAAAGACAAAACAAGGTGCGTTTAAAGACATTGGGGAACTTTAATACTCACTTGCCATTACTCCTTTCCACATCTAATCCAGTGGGTATTCCGGCACCCTGCAGCCGCTCCGGACTCGTACCTGCAAAATAAAAAGACAGTTAGAGCGCATCGTGAAGCAGGCAACAAGCGCTTACTCACGTGCTTCCAGGCGCTTCTATTCATCACACGGGCTCCATCTTCAACTCACTTCAGCCCGTCATCCGCCATCGCCGGAACCCTGCAAAACAAGAGACATCATTACTAAAGACTTTAAAAAGACATTTGAATGACTCGAAACTTACCGTTCGTGCAGTAAACGACGGACAGCAGTCCTCTGAAGTCAAGAGGCCTGCGCTACCTATCCAGTGCAGAAACTGGCTACAGCACCCTGCCCCGAGGCAGATGGAGAGCTCGGCATTCACTTACCTAAGGTGAGAGCGTTAACCTTTGGGGGTCTACAGGAGAGGAGAAGAGGAAAGAGATAGGGACACCCCAATAACCCCAGTTCATTAACCCCATATTTTCTATCTGCAGACATCTTACTCTACACGTCAGGCATACAGTGCACAGAGGTCCAGCCCAAAGAGCCAACCGGGTGCTACACATCACCTTTGAAGATACGGTAGTCGCCCAGTCAAGACCGGCGCCTCTGCGAGAATCAGGTGAGCGTTACAGAACGCAAAGCCTACCGCAAAACTCTCGCCCAGGCGCTATGGAAACCTCGGATACTGACCCCCTAGCCCGGTTACTTGGGGAACTAAGGGCAGAAGTGCATGCAACTCGTCAGGAAACGAATGCTCTAAGAAGGGAACTAATTATTTCCAAGGAGAGAACAGACAATCTTGCTAGACAAGTGCTACAGTCACAAGCCGGACAGACCCCGTTACCCGCATCAGGGGCAAATCTTCCTTCAACATCCTCTATGAATCCAGTGCAGATCAACCTACCTGGGAATGTACCTCTGGCTCCGCCCGAGCGATTTTCTGGTGACCCAAAGAGGTTTGCAGTATTTATCAATCAGTGCCGGTTGCACTTCGTATGCCGGCCAGCAGCCTTTCCAACTGATCAAGCTAAAGTAGCTTTTGTACTTTCGTACCTTAGTGGCAATGCGGCAGACTGGTCGATCCCTCTAGTTCATCAAGATGATCCGGTTCTCCATGATTTTCAAGCCTTTCAGCTTAGTATGGAAAAACTGTTCGCAAGACATTCACAGGGGCAGGCCTTGGACAATGAGCTTCTTTCGTTGCGACAGGGTAATCAAGACCTTTTGGCTTATATTGCATCTTTCAATAGACTAATAGTGGAAACTCAATGGCCTGAGGACAAAAGGATTACGCTGTTTTATAGAGGTCTACGTGGAGAGCTCAAAGACGTTTTAGCCCAAGTAGTGAATCCCCCACAAGACTGTTCGGATTACATAGACTTGGTCGTTCAAATAGATCACAGGCTGCAGAACAGGAAGGCCGATCGTTCCAAGTTTGATGCTCGAGTATTTTCCAAACCGCCAACTCCTTCCAAAGGAGTAGACTCCGGGGAACCCATGCAAATAGGGGGTCTGAAAGGTCCTCTAACACAACGGGAGCGGGAAAGGAGGAAACAGTTGCAATTATGCCTATATTGCGGAAACTCAGGGCACTTTCTTCGAGACTGTCCGGTGAAACCTGCCAAGAAGGCAGTAGGAGCTGCAGTTACCAAAGTTACAAACTCTGAGCAGGGAAACGACCTCGCCCGACAAGAATAGAGGTCCTCTTGCCGAGCGTAAAAACCAGTTCCGTGACCTCGCATTTCGTGATACCTATGGTCCTCATTAGCCCTGATAATCCGGATCGATTACATGCAATTGAAGCTTACGTCGACAGCGGTGCCATCGGCAATTATGTGGATCATGAAATGGTTTTGAGGATGAATCTAACTCTTTGTCCCAAGGCTGTAAAGGACGTCATTACTACGGTGGATGGTACAGAGATAGCCTCCGGGCCAGTAACGCATACCACTCAAGAAGTGACGCTAGTAAGTCAAGATGGACACCATGAGAAGATCGTGTTCGATGTGATCAAGGCCCCTCAGTTTCAGATTATTCTAGGAATACCTTGGTTAGAGAAACACAATCCTCTGATCGATTGGCGAGCAAGAACGGTCCAGTTTCCAGAATGTGTCTCTACTTGTCACCCTCCACCTGGTGTTGCACTGGCCGCAATTTCTTCAGAGACTCCCCAGTTACCTCCCGAATACCTAGAATACCAAGATGTTTTCCGGAAGGATCAGGCTAACTCTCTACCTCTTCATAGGTCTTATGACTGCCAGATAGACCTGATACCTGGATCTACTCCTCCTTGTAGTAGAATTTATGCCCTCACCGAGCCTGAGAACCTTCACCTTCGACAATACCTGGATCAATACCTGGCAAATGGGTTTATTCGTCCTTCCAAGTCCCCTGCTTCTTCAGCTTTGTTCTTCGTTCCAAAAAAGGAAGGAGACCTTAGAACTTGTATCGATTATCGCTCCCTGAACCAGATCACCGTTAAGAATAGATATCCGTTACCTTTGATCCCTGAACTCCTGGACCAAGTCAGAAAAGCATGCATATATACAAAGCTGGATTTTAGAGGAGCTTACCACTTGGTACGAGTAAAAGAGGGCGATGAATGGAAGACGGCCTTCCGCACCAAGTATGGGCTATTTGAATATCAGGTCATGCCCTTCGGACTTTGCAATGCCCCGGCCGCCTTTCAATATTTTATGAACGATGTCCTCAGAGAGCTCATAGATGTATGTGTTGTTGTTTACATTGACGACATCCTCGTTTATTCTTCATCGGAATCTGAACATCGGAAACACGTGAAAATGGTCCTCGAAAGATTGCGTCAACACAAACTTTTCGCTAAGTTGGAAAAATGTGTTTTCAACGTAACTGAAGTTGAATTCTTGGGATTCATATTATCACCTGGCGGAGTGCGTATGGATTCAAAGAAAGTCGATGCAGTTCTCAAATGGCCATCACCATCCTCCGTAAAAGGTGTGCAAAGCATGTTAGGCTTCGCTAACTTTTACCGCAGGTTTATCCCCGAGTTCTCTCGAATAGTCCAGCCCATCACTGCCTTGTTAAAGAAAAACAAACGTTTTGAATGGTCTACCGAGGCGGAACAAGCTTTCCAGGATTTGAAGACTAAATTTATCTCCGCACCAATCTTAAAACACCCTCGCCCCGAACTCCCCTACATCGTGGAAACTGATGCTTCAAGCCTTGCCATGGGGGCAGTTCTATCACAAAAGGACCCGGTAACCAATCAGTTGCATCCCGTGGCATTTTGGTCCCGCAAATTCTCGCCTCCTGAAGTCAATTACACGATTACTGACAAGGAACTTCTGGCTATCAAGTCTGCCTTTAAGGCTTGGCGGCATTATCTGCTGGGGGCCCGACACACCGTTACTGTGATTACGGATCACCGAAACCTGCAATATTTGAAAACCGCAAAAGCCCAATCCTCTAGACAACTCCGTTGGGCATTATTCTTTGCCGAGTTTGACTTCATAATTACCTATCGACCTGGTACAAAGAACGGTAAAGCCGATGCCCTTTCTCGGATGGGAGTGGAAGAACACTTGATCAACCCTAAACCTGTACCAATCATTCCCGAACAAAGAATTCTGGGTGTAATCGCCACAGAATCCATAGAGGAAGTTAAGGATAAAGCCAGGCAACTTGTAACTCCAGCAGATATACAGAATTGGCATCTGCAGGGAAAGGACTTTGCAGCAAAGGACAACTTATTGTATTTCCAAGAACGATTATACCTACCCAGCACAGATTTACAGAAAAAAGTAATCTCTTGTTATCACGACTCTTTAATGGAAGGTCATCCCGGTATAGCCAAGACCTCAGAAAAGATCAAGCGCTACTTCTGGTGGCCGTCTTGGAAAAAAGATATCAGAGACTTTATAATGTCCTGTGGAGTATGCGCCCAAAACAAGAGTCAAAAGGAAAGACCAGCAGGCCTCTTACGCCCTATTGACATCCCACCTCGCCCTTGGCATACGCTTTCTATGGACTTCATCACTGATCTACCTCCATGCTCCGGATACAATACGATTCTAGTAATCGTGGACTTATTCTCCAAGATGGCGCATTTCATTCCACTCAAAGGCTTGCCAACAGCAGCAACTCTGGCCCGAGAATTTCTCGAAAACATCGTCCGACTGCACGGTTTTCCTTCGGTTCTAATTTCGGATCGAGGTAGTCAATTTATTTCTCATTTTTGGCGAAGTTGCTGTCGGTCGGCTCAAATTGATGTGAGACTATCGACCAGTCACCACCCTCAGAGCGACGGACAAACCGAGAGGACCAATCAAACTCTGGAACAGTATTTACGCTGCATGCTGCAACAAACTGAAAAAACTTGGAAAGATATCCTTTGGATAGCCGAGTATGCCTACAATAACTCTGTCCATTCGGGAACTGGGAAAACCCCGTTTTTTCTTTTGTACGGCAGTCACCCTCGAACCTCGGAGTTGGATCCCCTCCAAGATCTTGAAACACCAGCAGTAGACTACCTGCATTCTACAATCACCCAAGCCTTTAAGGAAGCTGTTTCTCACCTTCAAAGGGCTAAAGAACAATACAAGAAAGGAGCAGATCAACATCGGAAGGAAGCCCCTCACTATCAAGTAGGGGATCAAGTCTGGTTATCCACCAAATATCTATCTCTAAAAGGGCCACGCACATTCAACCCAAGATACCTTGGTCCCTATTCCATCACTACCATAGTAAACCCAGTAGCAGTCAAGTTGGACTTGCCCTCGCACATGAAGATACATCCGGTCTTCCACGTCTCCCTATTAAAACCCGTGCAACCTCAAACCCGACTAACCAAATCTCCAAAACCTATCCTAGTGGATGGAGAACTCGAGTTTGAAGTCAAAAGCATTCTGGACTCCAAGATCTCCAAATCTAAACTATTCTACCTAATTGACTGGAAAGGCTACGGCCCCCAAGAGAGATCCTGGGAACCTGCTGAATATGTCCACGCTCCTCGCCTAATCAAAAGATTTCACCGAACATTTCCTGACAAGCCAAAACCCCCGGAGAAGCCCGGTTTGGGAGGGGCCTTGAGGGGGGGTACTGTCATGATCTCTGCTTCCAAAAGGTCAGGGTTTTCCCAACTCCCTTGGAAGCAGATCCATAACCCAGGTTCCGAGTGCCAACCAGTCCCAATTGGGACCTTTTGGACCCAGTCCTGGCGCCAGTGGCACCAGGCTCATAAATATGCCCAGTCCCAGCGCTGGAAGCGCCGGGCTCATAATGCTTGGGTGGACTTACCTGCAGCAGACCATGCTGCTTACTTGCCTGCCAGTTGAGCCTCTGATCCTCTTCTGTTTGGAACTACTTTTCCTGTTGGGTGGGGCTGGAGCCACTCCCTAGAATTAGAACACTGGAACTCTTCTGGAAGGCAGGAACTCTTTTCTTACCAGGAACTCTTTTCTTACTTAGGCGTGGCTGTGGAAGGAGGCACCTAAGCACTACAGGAGGCTATTTAAACCACACCCGGTGGATGAATCTTGCTTTGCGTTATTCTGCACCCTCTGCAGCAGGACGCTCATCGTGTCTTCTGCATCCAGTCCTGGGCCTAAGGAAAAAGGCTTACCATCCTGAATCCAGTCTTCAGCAACACCTATAAAGACAAGAAAGAACAGGTTAGCATTCCGGCATCTGAAAGGCAAAGGCTTACCTACTCTTCGTGCGCTCCGGAGGTCTTCACACTGCATTCCGGCATCTGAAAGGCAAAGGCTTACCTACTCTTCGTGCGCTCCGGAGGTCTTCATACTGCATTCCGGCATCTGAAAGACAAAAGCCTACCAACTCTTCGCACGCTCCGGAGGCCTTCGGCGCTGCATCCGCATCTGAAAGACAAAACAAGGTGCGTTTAAAGACATTGGGGAACTTTAATACTCACGTGCCATTACTCCTTTCCACATCTAATCCAGTGGGTATTCCGGCACCCAGCAGCCGCTCCGGACTCGTACCTGCAAAATAAAAAGACAGTTAGAGCGCATCGTGAAGCAGGCAACAAGCGCTTACTCACGTGCTTCCAGGCGCTTCTATTCATCACACGGGCTCCATCTTCAACTCACTTCAGCCCGTCATCCGCCATCGCCGGAACCCTGCAAAACAAGAGACATCATTACTAAAGACTTTAAAAAGACATTTGAATGACTCGAAACTTACCGTTCGTGCAGTAAACGACGGACAGCAGTCCTCTGAAGTCAAGAGGCCTGCGCTACCTATCCAGTGCAGAAACTGGCTACAGCACCCTGCCCCGAGGCAGATGGAGAGCTCGGCATTCACTTACCTAAGGTGAGAGCGTTAACCTTTGGGGGTCTACAGGAGAGGAGAAGAGGAAAGAGATAGGGACACCCCAATAACCCCAGTTCATTAACCCCATATTTTCTATCTGCAGACATCTTACTCTACACGTCAGGCATACAGTGCACAGAGGTCCAGCCCAAAGAGCCAACCGGGTGCTACACATCACCTTTGAAGATACGGTAGTCGCCCAGTCAAGACCGGCGCCTCTGCGAGAATCAGGTGAGCGTTACAGGTGGAGGGTGTGTGGGGGAGTTGTGGGGGAGGGGGAGGTGGGTGAGGGTGTGTGGGGGAGCAGTGGGGGGAGTAGGAGAGAGGTGAGGGTATGTAGGGGAGTTGTGGGAGGAGTTGGAGGGGGGTGAGGGTGGTTGAGGGTTTTTTCACTTACGTTTACATTGTTACATTTAATACACCGGTTGTGTGATAAACAAGACCTGAGTGGACATTCATCATTGCGCATGTGTCATTTTTTCAGTTACAGTGCATGGTGTAGATGTACCCCCACACCCAGTGCCCTCTGTCCAACCATCATGTCACCCTCTGCTGCCATGTGTGTCACTAATATTGTGCAATCACTGACTTGCGCACAGTACAGCCCTCCTGTGCATCGCCACCGCGATGATGTCCAGCCACATCTTCTTCCTCCCCTTCATCATCACCAGGTGGTAGCAGTTCAATGTCAGGGGGCAGGGGCACATTCCGGCGGATGAACATATTGTGCAGCTTGACACATGCCATGATGATCTTGGCCACCTTCTCATGCCTGTAGCGGAGTGCCCCACCCAACCGGCTGAGGCAGTGAAATCGTGCCTTCAACAGGCCAAAGGTCTGCTCGATGTCCACACGGGTACGGGTATGGGAACGATTGTAGTCCTCCTCGTGCCTGTTCTGTGGCTTTCGGACAGGGGTGAGGAGCCACGGCTTCAAGGGATAGCCACTATCACCTGCATGAGAGGCAATTAAAGGTAAATGTCATGCGAATAATGATGGACAGCTGTACTAGTCACAAATGCCGGCAGATTGTTGGTCACATGCACATGTCCCTGGTTGTATGCAAGTCATTTTTAGGCCCTCAATGTGTCCTGTGCCTTGGAATAAGGGTATGGGTTGCATCGTCAAGATGATACACGGTGTGCTCTGCCGTATTGTAGCTCATGCATTGTGTACGCATAGTGCTGTGTTTAGCTGAATTTAGTGATTTGTTGTGTTGTGTAGGATTTTCTGATGGTGAGCGTTGGCAGTAGGGTCTGTAATTTTTGGCATTCTGCGCTGATTTTTCCCATGGTGACATGCAGCATTCCTGTGGTTGATCCGGGATATTGGCCACCACAATGTGTGAATATCTTGCTTGCGTCACCTTCCATCGCAACCTGTTTGTGGTGGTATAGTTTGTGATTGCGGTAAACCACCTCCATGGCATGGAGGCCACCTTTTGTTTCTAGTATCTCCTGGGGAGTCCGTGGTAGAGATATGTATTCCGTTGTGTGCTTGAGGTGGGCGTCCGCCACTTGCTTCAGGATGCAAGTGAATGAGGGTGGGGATATGCCATGCATGTGCCACACTGTGTGCTGATAGGTGGCTGTGGTAAGGAGGTGGAGCACCTACACTACCTTCAGTAGAGGGGGGATGGCGGTGCATATTTCAATGTGACTGACAGTTGTGTATCATGTCCACAATGGTGTTGAGGGTGTCACGGTCCAGACGGTACAGGGTGTGGTTGTGCTGCAGGGTTGGGTTGGAGGGACTGGCTATGATGTTTGGGATTGGGGGCTGCATGCATGGTTAAACTGGCTGCACTGGTGGGGTATGCAGGGCCTGTCTCACCCTCCTTCTCCTGCTGCGTCTCCTCTGTGGTGCCTGCTGTTGTTGTTGGTGTTGTTGCTGGTGTTGCAATGCATGCATGTCCTCCAGCTGAAGTGTTGATGCTGCTATTGTATTGATCTTGGTGTGGTAAGGGATGTGGTGTGTGGGTGTGCTCATTTTGTAGTGGGCCAGACTCCATTGCCTCCACCTGTACTGATTATGTGCACCTGTGGCATTTGGGATCACTGCACATGGCATTTTACGGTAGGTCTACGATGCCGGTATTTACGGCATGCCGGTAGGCACTTTTAATGCCTTTATGAAGCCGTTATTTACATGTCCGCTTACCTTGTGATCTCCTCCAGTTTATGGCATGCCGCTATTGCTGGCATTGTGGGTCGTGTGCCCTCGCCCAGACCGCTATTAACGGCACCGTACTTTACGATGCCGTTAATAGCGGTCGTGCTGGTCAGAATAGCCCGTAGCGGTATTCGATGCTGGTATTCCTTTACCAGCATCGTTGTTCCCTTAGCACCAACCTCAGAATGACCCCCATTGTCTATAGGCGCTATACAAATAAACAATCAATCAATCAAACAAGCTTTTAGGCACAAGGATTTTGTCAAGTGACCGAGGGCACTGAGATGGAATGTCTTGCGATGTTCATAACAGAGACAACGGCAGAAAAAAAACATGCTATCATTGCAACTTGAGAAAAGCAAAATACATAGGGGGTCATTACGAGTAGGGTAAGGAGACAGGTACCGGTAATCCCTTACCGCCCTATGATGAGGTCCCTTAGCGGGTCCCACCAGGAACGGCTGGTCTGCCCAGCTGTTCTGGACGGGACCCATTAAGGGACCAGGGCGCTAATAACAGGCTTGCCATTCGTGAGCCCGTTATTAGCGCCATCCCCTTTCCCATTGAGCCCTATGGGGGCTCAAATGGGAATGGGGAATGGCTTGTTCAATGGGGACTTACCGGTCCCGCCAGGGTCGGACTACACCAGTAAGTTCCCATTGAACAACACCGGTGCCGGACCTGTTATTGGTGGCGGTCATGGTGCAAATAGTGCCATGACTACCACCAATCTCGTATTGACCCCCATAGTCCGAAATGAATGCTTATTCTACTCTAAATGCTTTTTGGACGTTTTAGACTGCATTGTGAATTTGAAGTGTGTAAGGACTAAATCAGTGATTCACCTCCTGTTTGCCTGAAATAAACCTTAGGGTCACTGCTCAAAGTATTACACTTTTGGATTCCTCTGTTTTTTTTTAAGAGACCTGAACAAAAAACACATCCACCCCAGAAACAAAGAGCTTCAGTTTAAAAAATAAAAAAAACGTTTTTAAAATTTTTCTTTTCGGGGTAGCAAGGGAGACCACAGGGGTAGCACGACAGGCCACAGGGGTTGCAGCTGTGACCCCTGGCAACCCCCAAATGACATCCCTGGGGGCAGCATTTCTTTGCCTGAAATAGAAATGCTCATGATTGGTACAAGTGTTTCTATTTATTTTTTACAGTTGCACCTCTGAATTGGCAGTGGAAATGTAAAATGGAATGTTAGCAGTCAATGGCATTTTTAAGTCTCACTTCTGAAAATGCTCCTAAAGAGTACAGGTGGGGTCAGTCAGCCAGTGCACAACCAAGTGTCTGGAATGAACCCAACACTTAGGGATGCACCGGGGGCCAGCTGCATGACCTTTGTGTCTGCAGTTGAAAATTAATTTACATGAGGGAAATGCTGGCGCAGATTGCAATATTTTTCACTTGCATCCTGCCCTCTCTGGCTTTTGATAACTGGCCCGAGAGGTTTTTTTTTTTTCCTAAAGCTTTTCAATGCAATGGTTCCCAACTAGTGTGACCTGTTAGTCTTATCTACCTACAATTATTCTCTTGTAAGATTTTAACGGAAGTCTACATATCCGAAATACAGAGATTAGCAAATACAATGACTTTGCAGTTAAACAGTACGACACGCTTTCAAATTATTTATTTATTTATTATTTACAATGTGCCTAGAAACAGGCCCGTAGGTATAATAGTGCAGATAAAAATCGGAGGTTGCCACAATCAGCTCTATCCAAGCCCTGCTGTTACACAAACACATAGACACACTCCAACTGGGCAGGGCAGAGAACAACCCTAGAAAATTACACCTTACCTACTAGTGATACAGAACACCAGTATAGTCACATTCTAAACTGGCTGTGCTGTTTGGGTCCCATTTAGATTTGCCACATGCCTCCAACTTTTAGGGACAGGTCTGACTTATTAGAAAAAGTCATCTATGCTAGGTGTGTTGTCTTGTAATGGGTAGGATGTTATAGTAAATGGTTACATTTGGCCTCATTATGAGTGAGCCAGTCCAGAAATACCGGCACCCATTCCGGTCCGGCTCACTGCGAGTCTGCCAGTAGGGGCACTGAACTACCAGCAGGCCTGACCTCCCATGTGTTCAGGCCCCTTCCGTTATGTTTTTCACTGAAGCACCGGCACCGTTTCTAACGGTGCCGGTGCTTCAGGGTTGCCACTCCAATGGAGTCCTGGGACTCCATGTGAATGGGAACTTACCGTACCGCCACCCCTTGTGATATCCCGGTAGCACCGTGATGTCAGGGGGTGGTATCGGTAATACAGGGTTGGCGGCAACCCTGACGGTAGCAACGACGGGTTACTGCCAACCTCACAATATTGTGGCAATAAGACCCGAGGCGGTGGGCCAATACCGCCCCAGGTAATGCCCCCGGGGCCGTAGTTACAGGCCCGAGCGTAGCGAGGGCCTTAACGAAGCCCCGGGGCATTACTGTGGCCGGTATTGGACCGCTGCTGAGCGTCTTATAGCCATTAGTACCCCAGCCCGTTAGACCGGGGTACTAATGGCATTTTTTTCTGTTTTGAAACGCTGCCGCGTTTTGAAACAAAAAAAAAAAAATGAAAAAAATGGCCGCCGGGATAGGGAAAACATAGTCCGTTTTCCCTTTCCATGGCGGCCATCGGGAGCGGACGCGCTGAGAACAAGAAAAGAAGAAAAAAGAAGGTAAATGGGGTTGGGAGGGTGGGGAGGGATAGTTTGTCGGGGAGGGGAGTGGAGGAAAAAAAAACGTACCTGAGTCCCCGGTGGGGGGCGAAGGCAGCCACCAGCCATGGGGAGGCTCGGAGCGGGGATTGCCCCGTTTCGAGCCTCCTCATTGGCTAAGGGGCTGTCATGCCCCTCGCCGGGAACAGAGTACCCGGCACGCATGGTGTACATGGGAATACCGTGTGGTATGGCTCGGAAAAGAGCCAATCCACAAGTTGTATTCCCGGTGCGCAGCGCGTGCCTGGTACTAATGCATTTTAACAGCTCTCTGCAAAATCCTTAGATGCCACAAAACCTTACCTTTGAAGACAAGTCTAGTCTAAGGATGGATTAGGAAAATACATGCCAGGGTTATACGTAAATAAAAGGCGAGGGAATGAAAAGAAAACCAAGTAACACAAAAGCAACACCATCTGGTGATTGCAACAAGCAACATGATAGCATGTAATGGAATATGGGTGGCCACGAGAAGAGGGTGTAAAAATAACCGAATATCATTTGAATACTGTCAGGACGGTCCATGGTGCTGTTAGACCACTACATTGTTGGTGCAGTGTAAGGAACTTTAACATGACATAGCACATTATTCATTTGCCACAAGGTGGATTCTTGTCATGCAACGGGGGTTCAAGCCCCTGCCCTGATATACCTTAACTCTGACCATGCAAACATAGACTGACCATGAGAACGTGATTCATGGGTCATTTCAAGCACATAGGAAAGCAGGTGGCAGCGTTTCTCTGTAACGGGGTACCCCAGGTTGAGTGCTGTTGCCCAGGAACCAGGTTTCAATCCTGGTGAACCCCTCAATCGACTGCACACAAGAATTCGATCCACCAACGCTTTGTTGTCGCCATATACAGTAGACCATGGGTTTCAAACATAAGGACTGCGGGCCAGATCAGGCCCCTGAAGCGCTTGTCTCCAGCCGTCTAGGCACATCGCAGATGAATGTGCTATATCAAAGGTGATCAGGGCCCAAGGGCAACAGCGGCTTTTGTTCATTAGCGTGAGAGAAGGACCCGCTCCTTAGAAGCTTATTCTCAGCAGAGCATCTGGGGGCAAAAAGCACCACCGTGTTTAAAGAAAAACAGCCCAGAATAATGGGAAACTAGACCTAGGTAAACAACGCAATTATGAGCAAAAATGTAGCCAACTCGGTCGGTCAAGTGGCACAGCGAGTAGAGCGCTCGCTTTTACATCGAATCCCGACAGCCTTTCGTCCTTCCAAGGTCGATAAATGAGCACCACACACCGTGGGTAATAATAAGCAGCGCTCAGATGAACAGACACAGTCCCATTGAACAATTGTTTTCTATTAAGCAAAATGTGAATGGTGTTTTCCTCTCTCTGCAGTCACCCTGTAAGATGTTTTGTATACTATCAAAAAGTTATTCTGAGATCAAAGGAATGAACTAAAATGCCCACCAAACATCACTTGTGCCTGCAACTTTCTATTTCCAGGAAAACACACCTGAAAAACCTGGAATATCTAAAACAAAGAGGATGCTACCATTTTTTATTAAACTAGCAGATCACGTTCCTTTAGTAATCTCCCTTAAACTCACTGGGCAGCTGTGCAGCATAATTGTGCACCCTTGCATCAGAATGTGCTTAAGTAGGTTACCTTTCATGAAAAACTCAGATCACACGCATTCACTGCAAAATGAAAGGAAAGCTGAAGTCTGTGGTGCAGCTCTTCCAACGCCTTTGATATTAGTCAAATGTCTACTGGCTTTTAATTAGCTCATTGATATTTTTGCGCAGTGTGTACTGTACAAGGCCTCATTACGAGTTTGGCGGTTAGTGGTAAAGTTGGTGTCGGAGTGGAGGATGGCCTCCAGAAAAATCCTGGAGGTAAATCCTCCAACTCACCGCTGAAAAATAGACAGAATCGGTAGAATTACCACAGCGGAAATGCCACTGCAGTAATTCCACCAAAAAAGCCCCATTGTGTTCAGTGGGCTCAAATTAAATGGGGAATTTCACCGCCACCACCACTTGGAATCGGTCAGAAATTCCGCGGACCAAGTCGCGGTAACAGTAATTTGTTTGGGCGGTATTCCGGCAGATTTACTGCCAGGATACCGCCCAACACGTAATGAGACCCCCATTTTCAGATGGGCAAATCCATTATTTGCTGCAGGGAAATGCTCCAATGTATTGTTAGTGATCTGAAGTATTTGATTACTTTACTTGATCCCCTACAGAACTGTTTGTAAATCCTTTGGCTCTCATACAATTCCTGCCAAAATGTGTGTTGAAAAACGCATCAAAGTGACTCATTTAACAAAACAATCCTGCAGGGGGCCGTCAACAATCCTCCTGAGTGGTTTCCCTGGCTTCACTTGCTTGCATCAATTTAGGGTAACACATGAACAACATACCGCATGACAAATCCACCAGTGGACGCTGTTTATTATTATATCATTTCAATTATAGGCCCAGCGATGCAGCCTTCAAGATGTGCATGTGGACTCGATCCTGTTGAGGTTAATATTCCTGCTGTAGACAATAATGAGTCTGTGTATTTCGTTTTTATTTATTGTTATTTATTTTAGCGATATTTCTTGTTTTTTTTTTTTCGATAGAGTGCAAGTTTATGAAGGCGCCAGTTCTAAAAATGTGCGACGGGAATTTGCAGTGTAAAGCCATATTTATATATTTTTTAATTTATTTCAGCGCACACAACCCAGAAGCCTCATGTTGCAGGGTCTACATCAGGGTGCAAACAAGCATAAGAGACATGAAATTGGGGTAGGTTCACAGTCTGTCAAAGCCACGCCTCATGGTGCGGGCAGCTACATCAGGCTGCAAACAAGCAAAAGAGACATCAAATTAGGGTAGGTTCACAGTCTGTCAAAGCGACGCCTCATGGTGCGGAGGGCTACATCAGGCTGCAAACAAGCAAAAGAGACATGAAATTGGGGTAGGTTCACAGTCTGTCAAAGCCACGCCTCATGGTGCGGGCAGCTACATCAGGCTGCAAACAAGCAAAAGAGACATCAAATTAGGGTAGGTTCACAGTCTGTCAAAGCGACGCCTCATGGTGCGGAGGGCTACATCAGGCTGCAAACAAGCAAAAGAGACATCAAATTAGGGTAGGTTCACAGTCTGGCAAAGCCACGCCTCATGGTGCTGGTGGCTACACCATCCTGCAAACAAGCAAAAGAGACATATCAAATTAGGGTAGGTGCACAGTCTGGCAAAACCACACCTCATGATGCTGGGGTGGCTACATTAGGGTGCAAACAAGCATAAGAAATGTATAAAATTAGGGTAGGTGTACAGTCTTGCAAAGCCACGTTTCATGTTGCGGGGGGATACGTTAGGTGTACAAACAAGCAAGAGGAAAGATATGATAGGCACTGCCTACTGGTCCATTTGGGGTACGATGGTGTTTTAGTGGACCCAGCATGCAAAGGGAACAATAGTATCATGACGAGTTTAGTTACATCACAGGGTAACGAAGTCAGAGTAGTCAAATCCGGTAGTTACAGGCAGGTTAAGTTACATATGCAGCACAGGGTTGAATAGTTAAGTGTAGGAGTTGCAGAGACATACTTAATGATTTGAGGTTGGCAAAGGAAAATGCATCACGAGAAAACAATTTAGAGACTGAAATGGTCAAGACCGCACATAATGGCTTGGCCGCACCTGGAACAGCAGGGGGAACAACAGTAATGCCGGTCTTGGTGGAACCGTTTAGAGAACAGTGAAGATGGTGATTGAGTATGAAGTTAAATGTAGTGCGCCTTGGTCTGAGGGCTGCGGGAGAAGGCATAGTCAGCGACGTGCGCCGGGAGGCAAATGCAGGCAGCAGTGGTAGTTGTAGGGACGGCGTCCACAATCATCGCAGGTAGGAGGAAGGCAACAAGGAGAGGATGGGGCAAGGTGGGGGGGGGCAGAAATGGTGAAGAGGACTACGGCTAACTGGCAGTAGACAATCTTACCTGCCAGTTAGTGTTGTGAGATTATAGAATTCCAAGTGTCTCTGCAAAACTGAATTTTTGGCAGTTTCCTACAGGCACCAGAAGTGACATTTGTGAGTCCAAACAAACAATGTGCACCATTTAGCTGCCACTGTCGATGGCAAAATAAATACTCTGCTTTAAATTCGGTATCCAGTGATAAAGCCGCCGTGTAAATGGCCGCCAAGTGGCGACATTTGACTAAAAATGCACCCTCCAGACAATCACTTTCCTCAAATATTCTAGGATTGGAGGTAATAATATATAATTATACCCCTCTTATAATATTTGGGGAAATAATTTCAGCCACTTTTACATGGCAACATGATCACATGGAGCCGTGAATTCCACAGTGGCCGCCCACTGAGACAAAGGGTCTTTTATTGAGGCAGAAGATGCATCGTGCCAGCCGATATTAACAGTGTTGCTTGTTGAGTACAGTGCACACAACATACTGTGTATTCGGTTTCATAACGTAACAGGCTAGCTACATGCAAATATGTTTGTTTGAGCTTGTATGAACTTTGTCCCCACAGGGCAGGCCATTTCTATTTACATTTTCGAGTGTGACGTTTACCATTTCACAGCCTGCGCAGGTGGTTGGAAAGGCATGACCCTGCAATTCTTCACACAGTTCTTGTCAAGACCCGACTCGATCTGACAGCATTGATCTGTAAATGACACCGATAGGCTGTACAAGAAGAAGCAGACCATGTCATGCAAAAAGTTCACCTACGTTGATAGACCAACTTTGGGGCATGAGGTGCTTGCCATGAAATGGAGGTGACCTCAGAAGGTGAAAGAGAATGTGCCCCGATACAAAGGAAGTCTGAGGGCCTCCAGTAAAGAGGAAGGTCCACTTCGGCAACATGGATAAGGTGCTGCGCTCCACTGTACTGTGCAGTGTGTCTCTTTCCTTTCCCTCACCCTACTGCACACCTTTAGAGGCTCCATTACTGTATTGAAGAGTTTGATGTTGTGCGGGGTGCAGCGCTGTCTGTTGTGCTCTCCACATGATGAGTGACACATTCATTTTACATTACCATTCCAAGGGATTATTGATATTGCATGGGGTGCAGTACTGTCTGGTGTGGTCTCCCCATGTGTGAATCCATTTGTGAAGGCCCATGACATAAACATGCTTTATGTTTCTTTTGCTTAACGCAATGGCCTCTGCTGAGTCTCCCATTGATGGTCTTCACCCTGAGGGGGGGGGCATTCCCCTGGGATGGCAGCAGAGAGTGGGAGGATGGTATGGAGCAGATCAACCTGTCAATGATCCTAGCAACTGGGTGGAGGGTGAAGCCAGCAGTCAACAGCACTGTGAGGGGGAAGATCAGGGGTCAGAAGCTACCGGCAAGCTTCATAATGAGGCTGATATGCAGACATGTCATTCACATGAAGAAGAACATGTTCAGGTGCCCACAGAACATGCCAGCACCTGCAGGGCTTCCCTTGTACCATACATTCCTGGGTGTAGGCGATTTAAAAATACACTGTGCATTTGCACCTCTGAAGGAAGCCTGTATCCCTGCTAAGGGGGACTGTGGCAAAGGAGCACGGGGAGCAGGTCCCACAGGTCCAGATGCAACAGGGGACACTGTCTGCTATAGATTTACAAGATATCATCAAGGAGTAACCACTTCCTTGTTGCTGTGCTCCCTAACCTTATTCCTCCCCATATGATTGTAAAGTACTCCGTTGCTTCCCGAAGCTAGGTTTGTGCTCAGTAAATATCCTAATAATAATAATAATACTAGCATGAAGAGCCCATGACCATGATGTGTACAACAGTATTCCATGTCTTGAACCCCAGCAAATTCAAATATCACTGCCTGCACTCTTCAGACTGCCATGCCTCCACGTATTTACAGATCATCCCAGGGCTTGGGCAAATGTCCCTCCTTGTGTGACTTTTGCTCTCCTCATAGCACCTGTTACCATGACAGCTCCCACCATGCCCCTGCAATCCTGTGCACTGGGCATCAGCATCTCAGTAACCATGAGCGCTCCTTGCAACCGCTTGCCTCACTTGCTCCCCATGGTAGCATGGATCCCGCACCCTCAAACCCTGGTTACAAGGAAGAGTAACACCGGTTCCCTATTGCCCAACTACCCATTACAAGACATTGCCTTGGATACCGTTCTTAGCATCTGCAAACATTTCCCAGGGGAGATGGTTTGCATTCTTTTCAAATAGTACCAAGAAGGTTATTAAACAAAAAGTCAACTTTAACAGGTTGGACAAAAGAAATCAGTGGCCCTCATCATAAGGTTGGCGGAATGGGTTTACCAGCAACGGTAAAGGTGCCGGTAAACCCATTCCGCCTTACCACGAGGTCTCCTCGCGGGACCCGCAATGGGCGCCTGGAAAAACCAGCCGTCCATACCGGGACCCGCGAGGACACCAGGGAGCTAACAACGGGCCTGTTAGCTGCATCCCCATTCCCATTGAGCCCTATGGGGGGTCGAATGGGGATGGACCGGGTCCAGGTTCCTCGGACGGGGAATCACCGGGTCCGCCAAGGTTGCGATGGCCCGGTAAGTCCTCATTCGAGGGACCCGGGCCCGGATTGCGGAAAAGAGGCAACCATGCCGCTAAAAGCAGCATGGTTACCTCCAACCTCCTGGTGAGGGCCAGTGTCTCTTAATCTGAGGACCACAATTCTGTCCTTTATCTGAGCAAGATTCATGGGGGAGCAAACCCAGCACATTTATGACAATATAAAACATATTCTGCGATGACATGCATTTCTACCATTGCGTACCTACTTGCCTGCATCTGTCCCTCTCAACCGTCACCCAGAAAAGACTCTCTCGCATCCACCACGGGCCAACATACAATGGCTCTGTGTTACATATTGCAATACTCTTATCCCTGCAGTAGCCCCCCCAAAGAATGCAGTCTCGTTTATTTAAGCAGTCATGTCTTAATCATTATTATTATTATTATTATTGTACTGCTTGTTACGCGCAACACGCCTGTGGACCTCAGTGCGCACATAGAAGACATACAATCCAAGGGAGAAGGACAGGGTCCGGAGGCAGGGAGACACACGTGAAAAAGTCATACTATTCGAGTTAAAATAGTCTTTAAAGCCTTCTTGAAACTAGTAAGGCATGAATACTAGGAATGAGGGAATTCCATAGGCCAGGCTCACAGGATTCAAAGCCGGTGCCCTCAACATTTTTCATTTGCACAGTGGAGAGAAGAACTTGTGGATGCCATTGGAGCGAAGGTTGCGCGTGGTCGGAGCCTTGTGGAGCTGTTTTGATAGATAACCAGGCGCTTTACCATCAAGGCACTTGTGAGCAAGAGAGAGAATTTTATGCGAAACTCCAATGGTGGACAGGCAACCAATGCAGAGGTCTTCTTGTCTCAGTGACATGGTCATTTCTGCCAAATCCACATACAACTCTCGCTGCTCCGTTTTGAGCCACCTGCAAGGTTTTCACATTAGCTTTGGAGGTACCCACTTGTAAGCTGTTACAATAATCAATTGTATCATTGATCAGGGCACAGGCTACTGACAAAACATTAAAGCTAGACAACTATGGCTTAATTTGCCTAAGCAATTTGGTAGTGTAGGTGCAGGAAGCTTTAACTTGTGTAACATGTTTTTTGATTGTGAGACCGTAGTCCAGGAAGACTCCTTGGGTTTTCACAAACGGGTGACTTGAATGACACAGTCCGAGATTTTAAACTGTCCATAATTGGCATCCAGTTTTTCGTACATTGGGCTGAGTCCACAATCATTAGCTCTGTCTATGGTTGTGTATTGCCAAGGAATGTGTGGCCATGCAGTCTTGAATCATATTATACGTGTGACTGATATTAGTGGTGTCCAAATCATAATTACCAGTCAGCTCAAAGATCAGCAGGGTGTCGTCAGCAAAGTTAGTATATTTAACTCTGACAGCATCCAGCAGATCAAAGATGAGACGGATATATATGCTGAAAAGGGTGGGGGAAAGACAGGCCCCCTGGGGAACACCACAAGACAGTAGCTCATATGGTGCCTTTGAGCTACTAACCGCTACCCTAGCAGACCGAGAACCAAGCAAAGAGGCCATCCAAGAAATAGAGGCCTCAGAACAGTTCACAATCTCCTTTAACCTCTCAAGCAGAAAAGAATTATCAACAAGATTGAACGCTGCTGAGAGGTGAAGGAGCATGAGCGAAGCAACCCGGCCACCATCACAAATCTCAACCATGTTAGCCCTTAGGTCTAGCATGGCGGCTTCTGTGCCATTCAGTGCACACAACTTCGACTGATGAGCACCTAGTAAACAGTTGATGTGCTCCTTAAACAGTAGGTACGCAGTCATATCAAGAATTCTCAAAAGGAAAGGAACATTGGTGATAGGCCGAAGGTTACCAACCATCTCCGGGTCGAGAGTCTCCTTTAGCACAGGAGTGATCGATACGTCCTTCAGACATGATGAAACCACAGAAGAGAGGAATGAAGTATTAAAAATGTTAGTGATAAGTGTTGCTAGATAGTCTGTTGAGCCCTTGATAATTCTAGCAGGGCTGGTGTTACCAGCACAAGCAGAGGGTTTCAGTACATGGACAATGCTAATAAGCATATATTCCGATAATTGGTTCAGTCAGAATTCAGGTTGTGCACAAGAAGATACAATAGGAGCACAATCGGTCATTCTATAAAGATCTTTTTTACTTAAAGACCAATTTAGAAAGACAGCTCCGTGACCGCACAGAGCGGTCTTTCTAAATCCAACTGTCATGCCACTGCCACACGCAAGTGCATGCAGGGGCGGGCAGCCAGGTCGGGACCCGGAAGTGCAGGACCAGGAGAACGGGTGAGTGTGTGGGAACGTGTGTGTTGGTGTGTGTGTGTTGTGTTTCTATGTATGTGTTTTGGTTTCGGGTGCAGGGGGGTGGAGGGTTATGGGGCGTGGGGGGGGGCAGGAAGGAACAATGGAGGGCTCAGGGGTGAAACACACTGTATATATTTTTTAAAAAAGGGGAAACTGTATTTTAAAGGTCTCATGAGAAATAAAAGCCTCCACAATGCTGGTTATCCGATCAAAAGAAAATCGGTCAAAGTAAATCGGTCTTTTTCTCTTGAGACCTTCTAAAAAAGGTTGTTTCACATAGAACCGCACAATCATCATGCAAGGAAGGCCCAAAGGACCAGGTAGACCTTTTTGGTGGCTTTTAATGGTAGTGTGATGTAACTTGATTTGGAGAATTTATTTTGAATGTCTAGACACCAGGATTCGGTCCTATGAATGAAAGGGTCTGCATCTCTCCACCCTCAAATCTTTGAGAATAGAAAACAATTCTATCTGGTTGGATTTTATGCTTGCTATCCTTCTATCGAAGTTACTCCTTTTGGCAGAAGGAATGGTATTTCTGTAGCTAGCCGCAGTGTGCCGTATGTATTCTATTATATTGCATTTGGTTATTTACATAGCACTCTTTCCCCATTTGTATGGCCTCAATGAGCTCTGTGGTTGGAACGCCCTCTGTGACCGCAGTCAATGTGCTGGACATTCAAAAAGTTAATGTTAGGAGATGCATGTGTGCATTTTTGCCGTTCTAAGACTTGGGTGGCTGGCTAGGCCCAACTAAGCAGCCCAAGAAGAGGTCAGGCACGTGGGTGGGCGCTGTTGGTGGTTTGCGATAGAGTGCTATTGTTGAGAGAGTCGATGTGTGGCCAGCTATACTGAGTTTCTTTGGTCGTCGCCGTATGTTAGTGGCAGAGGTGTTGAGGTATGTCAGGTGTTTCAGTGTGTACTGCTATATGTGCTGCTAGACCATAGCTGCATTGTACGGTGCATGGATGCTTGGCCGTTCTTGCGGCCTGTGTCCACAGATGTGGTGTAAGGTATACATACCGTGGTCTTTGGAGTTGTTTGTCTGGAGCGATCTTTGTCCAGTGCAGACAGCGTGGTCTCATTATTCATGGTTTCTCTAATGTGAGGGTCTGAGCAGATGCTGAGCGTGGGTGTGTTTGTTGCGGTGTGCCACAGCGAAAGCTGCTGGCTTCCCTGGTGTATTTGTCTCATTCTTGTTCCCTCTGGTGTGGGGGTGTGAGGGGTGGTGAACATGGGTGAGTTTATTGCGGTGTGCCACTGAGAACTCCAGATCCGTCAGCAGCCGGACGGTCCTGTCCATGTGTTTGACAGCGATCTCCCTTGACTTGGCCCGGATGAGCCAGTCGTGGAGGTACGGGTACACGTGTATCCCTTGAAGAGGTGGACAAGGTTTCCTGACAGGGATATTTCCTCCAAAGCCTTTCACATAACCTTTGAATTTTCCTGTGCTAAATACCATCAGGAGAAAACCATGTCTTGCATAGGGCTTCCCTCTTGATAATTTTGGCATGAAAAGGATCCTGGATGTTAATGATGGAAGAGGTAATGTCAAGAAATTGGTGGACTAAGACATTCATGTTGTTAGATGGACTGTTGCAAAAGCAAAGCCTGAGCGAGGTCAACTAATGCATTGGGAGAATATTTTCTGAGGTTTCTCACCATAGATTCCAATCTAGAATAAGTATTAACCTTGTTGCGCATAGTTGGGAGGTGACAAGAAAAAGAGATGAAATAGTGATCAGTTCATGGACTTGGAGTGATAACAGGAGGAATGACAGAGAGATTATGATTGAGCACCCAGTCGAGGACATTGCCCTCTGCTTGGGTGGGGCAAGCAATACGTTGAGTGCACCCCATTGCCTGGAAGGAAGAAAGAAGTGACATAGCAATTTGGTCAGTGTCATTATGCACCCATGGATCAAAAGTATAATCATATTTGTGGTTGAACTAAGAAAATCCCCTATCAAATTCAAAAAATGTTCCTCAAAAAAGGGGATTTATGACCAAAAGGCAAATAGTGGTGTTGTGATGAACACTTAACTTGATCAGGGAGTGTTCACAGCTATCTAGTTTAGTAGAATTGAGCCGATATACATTAAGAGAGTCCCTTACAGTGAATGCAACACCACCACCTTTAGTATCAGCACAATCTGCTCTGATGAATTTATACTTGTAACTGGAGGGACAGCCCTAGAGTTGGACAGGATATAATGGGCTGAAAGGTCAAGATATGTGTACATTCGCTGCTCCTGTCCTCACTGATTCCGTACTGCAGTTACTTTAAAGCAGTTTGTGATTCAAACCTTCCTAAATGCCCCATGCATTAGTAATAAATCATAATCATGAGGTGAAGAAACAACCATTAACTATGATAGGTTTTTTGGTAGCCTCTTTATTATTTATGTGGCTAACCTTGTGAGTTTTTTTCTTTTTTTCTTAAAAGGAGATCAAGTGTTTGAGTAAAACGAAACAACACAGATGAACACCATGATTCTAACTTGACATAGCTAGGTCAAAAGCAGGTCAACAACTGTGTGTATGAACAAAGATAAAGGTAAACAATGCAAAAGGGTGCAATTCTTATCAGGTCTGTACAAACAATATGCAATGACTCCTTGTAATTGTTATAATTGAACTAGAGGTGTACACAATATTACTTCATAGAGGTCACAATCTCCCAGTTTCAATGCTGTGAAGTATTGTCTTCAATTACTGTTTTTTTCCAATACATTCAAACAGACCATTAGAGTTGAGAAAACACAAAGTCCTTTTTGATGTGGGGCATAGATATTAAGCCCTAACCGGGCTATTGTGGACAGAGGCAATTATATCTGCCTATGTAGAAGTGGTTAGAGAAAGTGGTCAGCCGTGGCTGATCCCCGACCAAGAGAGACTGGTCCGACGTCTATTAAAGAGTGAAGAAAATTCAGTCTGGTCCTTAGATGTGGTATTAAGACAATTTCCCACGAGGATCACTGACGTTTCGATTGTTCTAATTCACAATCTTCTTCTGGGGCCTTATATATGCAGGTCTCCCTAAAGGTAAACAAAGACAAGAGTGTCCACTCAGAAAGAGGTACCAAGTGTTTCTATAAGAATAAAAATACAAGTGGAAGGATAAAATGCATCATATTGGTGCTGATACAAAAAATAATAAGTGAAGGGCTGTGGGCCCTCATAGTCCAGAAACGGACCTGTCCTAGAAGCTGGGTGGAAACTCCTGTGCTTCCAGAGATCTGTGGGGGTTTATAGGCATAGGCTGTGCAGTAGAGTCACAGCCTGGCCAGGCTGCAACAAACATCCATGTGGTTGCCTAATTCTGTGGGTCGGGTATGATTAAGCGGCCCTGTGGAAAGGGATAAAAGAGGAAAGGAAGATGGAGCTGTGTCAGTAAATGGCATTACCCTGTATGGGGATAGCGCTATTGAGGAAGGCTCAGTAGTGGGAAAACGAGCAGTTTCCATGGTTAGAATAGCAAGGGGGCTGGAGTCTTCTCACCTGTATAAAGCTTCATGTGAATGAGGCTGGGGCAGCTCCGCAATGCGCGATGAGTCTGGCGAGTGCCTGTAGTGGAGTGAAATGGAGCTCTACGTGGTGTATTATAGAGCGCATGCGCGCATGGTCAGTGTGTGTGCGCACATGCGTGGCGCGTGGCAGACTAGTGTCTATGGCTCGTGCGCGGTATGTGGCACAAGTGCACGGTGTCCGTGAGTGACGCCGGGCTGTAACTGCTGTCCTGCATGTGGATGCGCAGGGGCAGGGGACTATGTGTCAGCGGCACCGAGCACGGGCACAGTATGGTTCCCAATTGATGCGTGTGGTACTACAAAGGGAGCTTAGGGCTGAGATGGCTGATCAGGCGAAGGTAAGTGGAACTGTCATGCGGAAGCTGACGATTGGTGCCCTCCTGGAAGGAGGGGGCGGGGTGGTTCTGTAGAGAGTCAGGATGAAGATGGTGGGGTCCTGGCTGCTGATGGCTGAAAATGATGCCGTGCTGGTAGATGTGATAATACACACGTGTAAGAGGTTCCAGATCTAGCTCTGCTAGTCCTTTTGGGTGTATAGCCTGTAAAGCCTGGGTGGCCAGTGCTGGTTGGCAAGGCGTACAGTAGGATGAAGTAAGGATGCTCTCAGGTTATGGCTTGGTAGTCCAAGGGGGCTGCTTCATTGAGACCGTTAGACAGGGTCTGGAGTTTGAATATCCACCAGGATTCCTTGTATTTAAGGGAGTTGGATATGTTGGTGGTGCCTAGAACCCGGTCAATCACCCACCATTTGAAGGAATCATGTGCATGTTGTAGTTCCATGAAGTGTGATACCAATGGTGCATTATGTACTTTACACCTGATCCTTGATTTATGCTCGCTTATTCTTTTGTGCACAGGTCTGGATGTTTGTCCCACGTATCTGAGTTTGCAGGTGCACTCAAAAAGATAGATCACGTTAGTTGTTTTACAATTGGTGAATTGTCTGAGTTCCCAATCCCTATCTCCTATAAGGAAAGATTTAATTTTCAACGTCTGATTGCAAGCCATGCATGTGCCGCACGGATAATGCCCTCGGATTTCCCACATGTTCCATAATGTGGACCATGTGGATTTCCTACGAGACCTGCCATGAGTTAGTAGGTCCTTCAAGTTCTTGTTCCTTTTTAGGGCCATCCTTGGTAATGGTTCGTCTGGTAGGTTGAGTTGGACGATGGGCCAGTATTTTTTGATCATGTGCCTGAATTGCGAGGTGTTTGCACCGAACGTTGAGATACACGCCAGTATGTTGTCTGTGTTGGAATCATGAGATTTGGCAGTAAACAGCGTTTCTCTCGGTGTGTAGAGGGCCCTCTTCATGGTGTTTTTAAGCAATTTTTTAGGGTAACCGCTGGATTCCAGTTTCTGTTGTAGAAGATTCGCGTGGATCTTAAATTCTCCTGTTTCTGTGCAGTTCCTGCGGATTCTGAGGAATTGTCCATATGGCAGGTTGTTGAGTAGGTTCTTGGGGTGGTGACTATTCTAATATAGAATTGTATTTCTGTCTGTTTCTTTCTTGAAAATGGAACATATCAGCTTGTTATCGCTAACACTGATTTTGAGATCCAGGCAATTGATTTTCATGTTGCCATGTTCCATGGTAAATTGTATGTCTTCTGATCTACCATTGAGCCATGTGAAGAAACTCAGTAACTTGCTGTTCTCTCCTTCCCAGACAAAAATAATATCATCAATGTACCTGCGCCATGAGTTGATGTTATCTTTAAATGGATTATTCTCGTTAAGTATAAAGCTTTGCTCGTATTCAGCCATGTAGATAATTGCCATGCTCGGGGCAAATGCTGCACCCATGGCGGTTCCACTGATTTGTAGGTAGAATGACTCATTAAAGCTGAAGAAATTGTTAGTTAATGCTAGTTCTAACAGTTCTACAATGAAGTTGATGGGCACTCTCCTTTGTGTCATGTGTATTCTGAGATGGTGCTTGATGCATTCAATAGCTTGGTGTTGAGGAATGCTCGTGTACAGGCTCTTTATGTCCATCGTGACGAATTGATTTCTGGTATTGTCAAAGGGTTGGTGTTCAAAGGTGGTGATGGTCATCATGGTATCTTTTAAATAGGAGGCTGTTTTTTGGCAGAGTGGTTTCAGGAAATGGTCAATGAATTGGCAGGTGGGCTCCAGGATGGAGCCACAACCGGAGATTATTGGTCTTCCTGGAGGCGTGGTGCTGTTCTTGTGGATCTTTGGTAATGTGTAGAAGGCGGGGGTTCTTCCCTCTGTGGTGTTGAGGAAAGCCTCCTCTTTCTCAGAAATCCAGTCCCTCTCCGTAGCGAATTTGGTTATTTCTTGTATCTTAGCTTTGATGTTATTGGTTGGGTCTTTTTTCAGTTTTTTGTAGTTATTTTCATCGTCCAGAAGGGTCATTACCATGGCATTGTATTGTTCTGTGCTCTGTATTACTATTCCTCCTCCTTTATCAGATGCCTAGATAACCAAATTATCATTATTTGCGAGTTTTTTGAGGGCTTGACGTTCGCCATTGGTGATGTTATGTCTCTGATGTTGCTGATTTTTTTGAAGTTTCTTGATTTCTGATGTGATGCATTTTTCAAAGGTAAGTATGGATGAGGGTAGTTGATTATCTCTGGGATTGAAGTTGGATTTGAGTCTGAGCCCTGTGTCCTCTTCGGCCTGTGTTACTTCTTGGTTCAGGAAGAAGATTTTTCTGCGGAAAGATCGGAATAAGTTTTGAAATTCCTCATCGATCTTGAACCAGTCTGTATTGTTCGTTGGCACAAAGGATAGGCCTTTGGTCAGTAGTGTGTTTTCATCCTGTGTGAGGAGGGCGCCTGATAAATTAAAGATGGGTATGGTGTTCAGCGTCTCCTGTTGCCTCTCCGACCCCAGCTGGGGTGGTTCCACTGTGGGTAGTTGAAGAATGGCATTTGCATTTGAGACGGTGGGGGTCCGCAGTAGCTCCTCTGGGGCCCCCTTGCGCTAAAAAAGGCATCATTGGGGGTGGTGGTTGAAACTGGCCCATGCCTTGGTTCCTGCCTCTAGTCAGGGGTTGATCGTCTGATGATGAATCGGAACCTGAGATTCCTGAGAAAGAGACTCCTTTCCGTCTGCTCCTATTAATGCCTCCTTGCCTTGCTGTTCTCTCTTTTTCCTTTTTATCCTTGTAGTCGTCTGAGAGATATGGGTACACTGTTTCCAATTTGAAGTTTTTTATATCTTTTGCTAGTTTTTTGTGCTTTTTCTCTAAAGTAGAGGCTATGAAGGTATCTAATGTCTTGTCAATTTCTTTAAGTTTTTCTCTGGCATCTGCTATCGTGTCATCAGTGATGAATTTGGTCTCTTCTGTTTTGAGGTCTATAAGCATCTGGGTATGAATTCTTTTAGCTGTAGTTATTGTAAGCGCCATTAGATCTCTACTACACTTGGTGGCGATTTTGCTGAAATCCGTCATATATACTTTGTCCTCCAAAAAGAGTGCCGGTTCATTCCTGATTAGTAGTCCTGCTGGCACCATGTTAACTCTTAAATATTCGCGTAGAAAGTGACCGTGTACCTCCATTCTAAAACATCTCTTTTTTAGGTTGAGGAGGTCTTCGCCTGTGGCTGTGGAGTCAAGGTGAGCTTGTGCACCCTCCATATTAAATAGGGTGGGGCCCTGGATAATGTCATTTATTTGTTCTTCTGAAAAGTTTAGGGTGTGCTCCATGTTAGGGGTCAGGTCAGCTAGACTGGGTTAGAAAAGCTCAAGTGCTGGGTTAGCAAGCAATCAATCACTTAGGTATAAATGGATTCTGTACTATGTGTATATAAAGAAAATAAAATGAAGGGAACACAAAGTGTGTTCGGTCCTTATTATAGCTAGGGTAAATCTAGTGTACTTGTGACTGGAGGGAGAGCCCTAGAGTTGGACAGGATATAATGGGCTGAAAGGTCAAGATATATGTACATTCGCTGCTCCTGTTCTAACTGATTCAGTACTGCAGTTACTTTAAAGCAGTTTGTGATTCAAACCTTCCTAAATGCCCCATGCATTAGTAATAAATCATAATCATGAGGTGAAGAAACAACCATTAACTATGATAGGTTTTTTTAGTAGCCTCTTTATTATTTATGTGGCTAACCTTGTGAGTTGTTTTCTTTTTTTCTTAAAAGGAGATCAAGTGTTTGAGTAAAACCAATAGTAGTGGCCAGCAGAGTTGCATGGTGGATGGTATCAGAAAACCCTGTTTCCGTGATCCGAAATATATCTACATCCTGTGTAATAATTAGATCAGCCACCTCTGTGGCATGATTAGCTAATGAGCATGTGTTCAGAAGAGCTAGTTTCAAGTTATCACTGTTGATTCGATCAAGGAACGGTAAAGAGGGCTTCATGTCGGCTATAATAGAAGGGTTATTCAAAGAGTAAGGGAGAGTAGGGGATTCAACAGACCCTGTCTCAGCACCAGCACCCTGCCATGGATGTGACTGAGTGTCTGGTACGACTCTGCAAAGAGTATCAAAAAAGGCCATATCACTTAAATCCCTCTGCACCTCTATCGGATGATTACAGTACAATCCTTCCAGACTGCTTGCAGTATAATACCAGCAGGTCTATTTGAGCTCCCGTAAAGAGTAGACAGTGAACCGTCAGGTGTCATGTGTCGTGCTACAATAGCTGCGTAGGATCAGCGTTTAACCGTTACTGAATTATTGATCAAATTAGTTCGAGCTACGTGGATCGCATCCAGCGGATTCATATTAGCAGGACACAAAACAAGAAAGGCAGGAGTACTTCATCCTCACTTAGGGATTCTCGGCACAAGGAGTGCGAATGGAGATCCCACAGACACGGGACAGCACGGACCAGCACAGACGGGCTAAACCCTAACGCGCCGATGCTGACGCGCCTCAGGGAGATTAAATAGTGCAAGGGCTGCAGGGAAATGCAGTCCAGTCACTACAAAAGTGGCAAGAAACCAATTTTCTTAAAGTTTAAGATTTTAAAGTTTCTAGGAAGGCTAGACAAGTTCAGAGCTGGTAAATTAGGCAAAAGAAGTTAATTGAGCATGTTGATACTAATTATAACAATATGGCAAATACATAAGCTAAAAGAAATTAAATATATAAAACGAGGCATAGCAGAATTTAAGAAGCAAATCAGATAAAACAATAACAATAATGCGGCAAGGGTAAGAACACCAATTTATACAGTCACAGTACAGCTGACGTGCCTGGGGGAGCTTAAATAGTGCAAGGGCTGCAGGGAAATGCAGTCCAGTCACTACAAAAGTGTTGAGAAGCTGATTTTCTAAACGTTTAAGGCTTTAAAGTTTCTAGGAAGGCTAAATCAGTTCAGAGCTGGTCAATTAGGTAAAATGAGTTAAATGAGCATGTCCACACACATTATAACAAAACAGCAAACGTGCAGGCTAAAATAAATTAAATAATATATAAAACGAGGTGCAACAGAATGTATGCAACAAATCAGGTAAATCAGGTAAAATCAGGTCAAACAATAACAATTATGTATGCATTCTGTTGAAATAATATCTGCAAACAAAAAAGAAGCAGACTTTTTTGTACACCTCTGTCATGAAGGGACCCAGGGTTTCAGGGTGGACGTGAGGGAAGTGTCATGCCAATTGATATTAATAAACATTACTAAGCATCAGGTTATACTAGCACACTATGTGTGCACACTATCTTTACCAGACAGTTGGTTCTAAAACTCCCATGAACCCTCTCCCATCGACCAGCATGGCTTTTTGCACAGTCGGGTCCAGTTGGCATAATAAAGAGACCACAAAAAAGCACCACCAAGAAAAGTTACAGGAAGCGTTGCATCCTAGGTCCCTCGAGACGAGATTTCAGAATACAACTTCCATCATCCACCCCATTGATTATGTTTGGTAGAGCTGATGGGAGTTGAATTTGAAAACATTTGGCAAGCTAGCAGCACTCCAGTTTGTTTGCCACTAAAACTCCCATGAACACTCTCACATCAACTGTGCTGGTTACACCCACTGTCTGACCACAAATAAAGGCATTGCTTCTCAGAATGGGTGCAGCTCATGGACAAATGTCAGATCAAAAAGGTTCACATCAATTAACATTACCAAACATCAGGGGTACACAAGACCCCCTGGGTGGCATAGCACCCTTTTACAAGAAGGTGAAATTAAACCACATGTCTGCAACCTGTGGCTCTCCAGAAGTTTTGGACATTATCTCTAATGATCCATCCCCATTGGCTGCTGAGTAGGGCTGATGGGAGTTGTAGTAAAATGCATGTACACAGCTAAAGGTTGCACAGTACATATTAATCCCACAATTACATTCCAGGTACATTACTATGCAGCCAGTGCCTCCACACACACACACACCATGCTTCTTCTTCCTCAAAAACAATAGACAGTAAAGATAAAGACTGCCGGGCCAAGACTCGCTCGGACTTCACTGGAGCGAACCCTTAACACCATAAACACTGTCCACTACCAATGAGCTGTATTAGAAAGCAGGATGGGCCGGAAATATCTAGATTAGGCAGGATCAGCCATTGTCCCTACGGCATGGAGGTGAGAAGGGCCGGGGCAGTTATGCAATGGAGCATCAGCGGGGTTGGGATGAGAAACAATGCTTAATCAGTAACCAGCTTGCAGAGAGTCATCCCCCTACCTGGGTGCTCAGGTTGCCCACAGAACTCCAAACTTACCACGGTCGGATGGCTGTCAGGCAACCACAATGAAAAAGGGAAGAGCTAGCGAGGACAGACAGGAACTTGTGTACGCCGCGTTGAAATGGCCAGGGCAGAGCAGAGACAGGTGAATTCTTCCAATGGGCTCAGAGCGGGCAGATGAGCTACCAGTAACACCTTAGGTTGTGAGGCATGTGGCAAGTGCATATGCAGGTGGGCTGAATTTCTGATAATAGCTGCGCCTGTGTAGAATCTTAAACTGAGCTAACTCACCCGGTGCACCCAGAGAGCAGCACAGCCTGTGGAGCACACGATCTGAGAGAAAACCTGAGGTGATTCAGGACAAATGTCACACACCTACAGTACTGTTCTATTGAAGGTGAACCTTTTCTGGACACAGTTGCTGAATAAGGACATCAGTTATCAGAAGGAGTTCAGCTGGCAAGCAAACAGGTGTTTGCACTTCTAAAGTCAGCAGGGCGAATGTGTTGGCATAGCCAGCGGCACAAGGAAAACACTTTGGTACATGTCACATGCAGGCATTATAATGTGTTTACACAGAGAGAAAATCAAGGCATATCGTTGGTACAAATGTCCAATTCTGAATTAGTGTAATGCGCAGTCCATCTGTACTTTATGTTGCACTGTAATGCAATATAACTAGTGTTTTACACTGCATGTGCTGGCTGGATGGCTGGAGAAAGTGTGTTGCCCATCTTCAAAGAACTGCAAACAAAATGGCACCCCGCCACCGTGTGCATGTTACTGTACGCACAATTATTAAAAGGCTATAAATAGCATGCACTCCTGCACATTGTGTGGTATTATTCCAATTTCTGGAACCTCTTCAAGCACCATACTAGAGCCACCCTGTTGCCCTCATAATATGTTATATGTGAATTTGTAATATCAAGAATCACTTGATTTAATCAAAAAGGTGTGTAGTAGAAAAAACCTGATCTTTGTAGAAAATGTATTGTTTTTATCTCAGCACGAAGCACGATAATGTAAACAACCATACCTGAATATAAATAAATAAAACACAGTTTGTGTAAAATAAACAAATTTGGTTGTTTTCATGAAAATGGATGGCAATTCAAAACATCCTATTCTGCCCACCCGATGGATTGAAACATGAAGAAAAAGTCAACAGTAGGTGCAAGTATGTAAGCATGATAGATACCTACATGTGCAGGCATAGAGTAGGTGAATGCTGCTGGCAAGGGGGAGGGGCCTGGAGAGTGAAACAAATTGACACAAGTGCAGATTCCAGCTACGAAGGGCTTCTATACACACCTTTCTATGAACAAGTAATCGTTGCAAACTGCACATTATCAGTCCATTGGGCCTATTTGAAATTATACAGAATTAACACACGACAACATGAGGTTAAGTAATGGAATGTAATGTTTTAGATATTTGAATACATGGCAGCATACTGTAATGAGATATAATATTGTACACAGACGTTGAAAAGAAAACACGAATTAGCTAAAATATTCTTTTGATCCAGACACCACCGTTTTTTTAGTTAAACAAGGTTAATTTACTAGAAATGTTTTAACTTGCATGATTTCAAGATTGCATAAGACTTCGAGATGAGAAGAATTTGTTTTGCTTTGAGAGAGCACACGGATTTGTGTTTTTCCTCTACACTGAAGCAGGACATTATCTCAAGTCAAAAATGTGTAGTTTTGTCAAAAGAGGCAGATGCCTGTTTACAGGGCTTGACTTTCACGTAGAAGAGATGAAGATTTAAATTGAGTTAGACTATATATTGGTATCTGCAAAATGGTTCAGTGTTGAAGTGGAGAGAAATACGCAGCACAATAAATGCTTTGTAGCGATTATATGTTTTGTGACAAGAAAACTGTTAAAGACTCACAGGCCGATTCATGGAATAAATGTGCGCCGAAAATCCCGGCGCAGAGGGGCCAATACGTGCGCTGCGCCGAAAATTAGCGAAAAGCGCAGGGAAACCAGCGCACGTCGATTCATGGAAGTCCGTGCGCAAGAAAAGCAGAGGACGTGCGCTGAAAAAGCGTGCGGCGCAGGCCGGCGCACAGGTCAACCAACGTTGTGCGCCACGGCCACTGCGCTATCACTCCGAGCGCAGCGCACAGCTCTAAAGTAGGCGGAACACAGGGCGGGACACTCGGAATGGGGAATAAAATGGGGCACAACACTCGGAATGGGGAAGAATGTGGGCGGCACGGGGAAAGTATAGGAGGCAAGTGCGCGGAACGCCCACACGCTCGCATACAACACGTATTCATGGAATAGAATAGGGCAAAAAAGCGCACGCTCAAAGCAGCGCACAGGCACAAACAGGCACAAACACGACCGCCACAAGAAAGCAGGCGGTAGCGTCTCTGCGCCTGCAAGAAATGTGCGCTAAAAGGTGCGCCAACAAATAGCACCTATATACAGACATGATCAATGTCCAATACTGTGGCCCTCCAGGACAAATGACGTACAAAGGGGTACCCACAAACACAGACACGCGCTGAGAGAAAAAATAAACGTGTGCGTGCATACCGGGGTGCGCGGGAAGTTGCACACGCGATATGGCCGGGTACGTGGATTACAGGGGTGCGCGGGAAGTTCCACACGCGATTAGTCAGGGTACGTGGATTGCAGGGGTGCGCGGGAAGTTGCACACGCGATATGGCCGGGTACGTGGATTTCAGGGGTGCGCGGGAAGTTCCACACGCGATTAGTCAGGGTACGTGGATTGCAGGGGTGCGCGGGAAGTTCCACACGCGATATGGCCGGGTACGTGGATTTCAGGGGTGCGCGGGAAGTTCCACACGCGATATGGCCGGGTACGTGGATTTCAGGGGTGCGCGGGAAGTTCCACACGCGATTAGTCAGGGTACGTGGATTGCAGGGGTGCGCGGGAAGTTCCACACGCGATTAGTCAGGGTACGTGGATTGCAGGGGTGCGCGGGAAGTTCCACACGCGATATGGCCGGGTACGTGGATTTCAGGGGTGCGCGGGAAGTTCCACACGCGATATGGCCGGGTACGTGGATTTCAGAGGTGCGCGGGAAGTTCCACACGCGATATGGCAGGGTACGTGGATTTCAGGGGTGCGCGGGAAGTCCCACACGCGATATGGCCAGGTACGTGGATTTCAGGGGTGCGCGGGAAGTTCCACACGCGATTAGTCAGGGTACGTGGATTGCAGGGGTGCGCGGGAAGTTCCACACGCGATATGGCAGGGTACGTGGATTTCAGGGGTGCGCGGGAAGTTCCACACGCGATTAGTCAGGGTACGTGGATTGCAGGGGTGCGCGGGAAGTTCCACACGCGATATGGCCGGCTACGTGGATTTCAGGGGTGCGCGGGAAGTCCCACACGCGATTAGTCAGGGTACGTGGATTGCAGGGGTGCGCGGGAAGTTCCACACGCGATATGGCAGGGTACGTGGATTTCAGGGGTGCGCGGGAAGTTCCACACGCGAATAGTCAGGGTACGTGGATTTCATGGGTGCGCGGGAAGTTCCACACGCGATATGGCCGGGTACGTGGATTTCAGGGGTGCGCGCTGTGTGCTCCCAGGCATTACCTGTACACCCTCCACGGCCCCTGCAGGCAGCACACACCACAGGGAACTACCCTGCACACCTGCTCATGTCTCCCACCACCCCCACCCCCCATCCACCAGGGACACCCTCCACCAGGCCCCCACCCATGTCTCCCACCACCCCCACCCCCCATCCACCAGGGACACCCTCCACCAGGCCCCCACCCATGTCTCCCACCACCCCCACCCCCCACCCCCCAGGGGCACCCTCCACCAGGCCCCCACCCATGTCTCCCACCACCCCCACCCCCAGCACTGTGGGGAACCTGCCAGCAGGCCCCCACCCATGTCCAACCCATGTCTCCCACCACCCCCACCCCCCATCCACCAGGGGCACCCTCCACCAGGCCCCCACCCATGTCTCCCACCACCCCCACCCCCCATCCACCAGGGACACCCTCCACCAGGCCCCCACCCATGTCTCCCACCACCCCCACCCCCCACCCCCCAGGGGCACCCTCCACCAGGCCCCCACCCATGTCTCCCACCACCCCCACCCCCAGCACTGTGGGGAACCTGCCAGCAGGCCCCCACCCATGTCCAACCCATGTCTCCCACCACCCCCACCCCCCATCCACCAGGGGCACCCTCCACCAGGCCCCCACCCATGTCTCCCACCACCCCCACCCCCCATCCACCAGGGACACCCTCCACCAGGCCCCCACCCATGTCTCCCACCACCCCCACCCCCCATCCACCAGGGACACCCTCCACCAGGCCCCCACCCATGTCTCCCACCACCCCCAGCACTGTGGGGAACCTGCCAGCAGGCCCCCACCCATGTCCAACCCATGTCTCCCACCACCCCCACCCCCCATCCACCAGGGACACCCTCCACCAGGCCCCCACCCATGTCTCCCACCACCCCCAGCACTGTGGGGAACCTGCCAGCAGGCCCCCACCCATGTCCAACCCATGTCTCCCACCACCCCCACCCCCCATCCACCAGGGACACCCTCCACCAGGCCCCCACCCATGTCTCCCACCACCCCCAGCACTGTGGGGAACCTGCCAGCAGGCCCCCACCCATGTCCAACCCATGTCTCCCACCACCCCCACCCCCCATCCACCAGGGGCACCCTCCACCAGGCCCCCACCCATGTCTCCCACCACCCCCACCCCCCATCCACCAGGGACACCCTCCACCAGGCCCCCACCCATGTCTCCCACCACCCCCACCCCCAGCACTGTGGGGAACCTGCCAGCAGGCCCCCAACCATGTCCAACCCATGTCTCCCACCACCCCCACCCCCCATCCACCAGGGGCACCCTCCACCATGCCCCCACCCATGTCCAACCCATGTCTCCCACCACCCCCACCCCCAGCACTGTGGGGAACCTGCCAGCAGGCCCCCACCCATGTCCCCCTGGCCCCAGGTCCTGACGATACACAATCATGGCAGTAATGGCCAGCATACCCACCACAAACACCCAGGCAAGGATTGCATGCACCCACATAGTGAATGCAATCACATGACACAACCCCAAAGGCAAGTATGCAAAAGAACACATGTCCGTCACACACACATACACAATGGGTGCAAGTGAATGTCAAAACCCATATCATGACATGTAAGAAACCAAAGAGAAAATAACACAAGTGTAAGATAATATAAAAATGTATTAAAAACAAAAATCAAGTAAACCAATAAAACATACAACTATGTGGCAAAGTAAATAAAAGGTCCATGTCCGAGAACAAAAATGATAAACCAAAAAACAAAGGATTAAAAAATCAATAGAATTTGTCCAAAGCAAAACCATGTAGTAGGAAATCAAAGAAAAACCATTACGTCATGGTGTAAACAATAAAAAAATTAAAAAATGTATCTCCCAAAATATAACAATATATACAGGAATGTTCCAGGGTCCATGAGCCCAACACCACAAATGAAACCTAATACTAACTAATAAAATAAATATGTACAAAAAAGTGGCCATTGTCCGAGCGGTCCAAAATAATAAAAATAAATAAAGGAAACCTAGCACTAACTAACTAAAAAACTATATACAAAGGCAGCGGGCTAGTCCTGCGGCTCACTTGGTGATGCTGGCCAGGGCATCCTCGAACTCCATGTCAATGTCCTGGAGGCGGGACTCTGTCCTGGCCCCGAGGTCTCGCAGGGACAACCCCATGTGCTCACCAAAATCCCTGCGAGCCTCCTCGAGGCACTCAGCCCGCCTCAATGCCCGACGCATGGAGATCTCCGCCCTGGCCATGGCGAGCCGCTCCTCTTCCGCCCGCTGCCGCTCCGCACCTATCCGCTGGCCAAACTCCTCCCACACGGAACACACCGCCATGCCAGGGTTGCCCTGCCCTCCGGCCGATGCCTGCCCCTCTGATCTTGATGGCCCTGAGCCATGATGCCTCCCACGTCGAGCCCGCTGCTGCCTCCGACGCCACTGCCTCTGCCAGCACGACGGCATCCAGGCTGATGGTAACCACCGACGCCGTCGTGCACGTGCCCTGCCCGATGATGCCGGCACATCTTCCATCTGCTGGGGTCCACTTGCTGTGTCGTCCACCCCTGCTGGACCTCCGACTCCCAACTGTGGCAGGGATGGGATCCCCACCGAGCTGGCTGCATTGGTCGGGGCAGGTCCACAGGGGGCCATGGTGGCATCTGGGCCGGAAGACGGCAAGGAGAACGACCGGTGGATAGCCTGCACAGAGGAGGAGAGGGCCGTCAGATTGGCCAACACATGCAGGAACCCCCCGAACATGGCCGATCCCAATTGGGCCACGTCGGCACGGTGCACTTCGTGATGACATGCGTGCTCATCCCGGGAAGCACGCACGTCATCACGAATCACAGCCGTGCGCATCGCGACCCCAATTAGGACCTGCTCCACGCGGCCAGGGGTTCCCACGGCCGCAGGTGGAGGGGAGTCAGTTGACATGGACATCCCCACTACCTGCGGACGGGCCTGGGACGGGGCATCCCTGCTGGTGCATGGTGGTGCACTCACAGGGTCAGGGACAGCGACATGCACAGGCACCTCCACGGTGACCTGTGCTGCCTCCTGCCCCTGGCCCTGGACTGCACCACTTGCACCAGCAGGGATGCTCCCACCAGGCCCCATGTGTGCACCAGTGTCGGCCTCCTCCTCCTCTGTGCAAACCACCAACCTGGATGGCTCCTCACCGTCTCCCGCCGTAGCAGGCCCCTGTGGGGGCTCACCCACCCCTTCCGCTGCAGCCGTGGGGGCATCCCCGCCGCCTTGCTCCACAGCGCCGTCTCCGCCCTCTTCTTCACTAGCCGCTGCGTAGAGGGAGACAAAGGACACAAGCATCAGGCTACTGTAAAATGGTCCCCTAGACAGGAAGCAATAGCAGATGAGCACCCCTGTCAAAGTACACTTCCATCATGTCCCTCCACAACACATGGGTCAGTCCAGGCAAAACACACACAGTAACAGGCATGGGGCATGCCATGCACATTTCCATGCATGTCCAATTGACTCTTGAAACATTCAATGATATGTAACTCACATGCATCATGGCTCATGCATATCACATGCACACACTTCACCTCAGTCACATCCATCTGGCCCCAAACACAACGAACACAGGCGAAACAAGGGTAAGTTGGGTGCGTCACAGAATCTGTGCATTGTCACACACATGTGTCATGCATCCATGGCATGCACAAGTCACAGACACGCAGGTCAGGCACACAGACATGGCTACCATATATGTACCTGGCATCAGCACCCATCCTTCACCCCCATCCATGTCCAGGTACAGAGACTGGCATGCTCTCATGTCCTAAATCTGCATAGGGCTCCCCATGCCACATTTCAACACATGCAACAACCATGTGGGTCACACATCACTGGTCGCACATGCATTACCATGATGTCCCTGCACACATACATGCATACATGGCCCATGGCACACATACAGGCAAGTATCATAGAACCAGCACACCGCAACATGCCCTGTCTCACACAGTAATGCTTGCACACTTACCGCTCAACTCCAGACGGGCCTCCCTCTCAAGGACCTGGGCGTGGAGCGCTGGGCGTACGCGTTCCAGGACCCTCTTCTGGATGGAACTCATGCGGCCCCGGCCCCCCTCCACGAGGCGCCGGGCCTTCACAAGGGTCCTGGACCTCAAGTCCTCCCAGCGCTTCTTGATCTTCTGGACGTTGCGGGTTGCCACCCCCTCCGCGTTGATGGCAACCACACAGTCGGCCCAGATCCTCTCCCGTCCTTCCTTGCTGGCGCGGGACGATCCAAAGAGGGCATCATACTGCCCCAGGACATGCTCCACCAGGACACCAACTTCGGTGGCAGTGAAGCTGGTGCCCCTCTGCCCCTCTGGCCTGGGGTTGCCACTGGTGCCAGATGTCGAAGTGCCCGACATGGCAACCCCAGAGGCAGGTGTGGGTGGGCAACTGGGTCCTGGGGCTGGGCTGTGGAGCGATGTAATCCCAGTTGGGAGTCTTCAGTTCCAGCAGGGGTGGACACAGCAACTGGACCCCTGCAGATGGCTGATGTGCAGGCACCAAATGGCAGGGCACGGTGGCAGCAGGCAGGCAGGCAGGCAGGCAGGCAGCAGCAGATAGCACGTGGGAGGCTGCTCAGGGCACTGGGGGGGCAGTAACTCGGCCTTCTGGGCAGGAGCGTGGTGTTCCGTGTGTTTTCGGGTGGCCAGCTTGATACGGAGTGATTTGGCACGTGAAATTCCTGCACGTCAGCGTGAAATCCGAGGAAAGGGCCTTAGCGCGTAAGTGCGTCAGCACGCATACGCGATTCTATTGGACCAGAGTCCCTCACCGCGTAAGCGCGTCTGACGTGATCCGCACGGGCGTTCCCCACTCAGCACGTGATGACGGAGCACACGTGGAAATACTGCACGTCAGAGTGTCATCGCGTGTAATTGGCCAAAAGTGCGCGTACACGCGATTGGCCAATGTACGTGTATTACATCGCGTGTAATTGGCCAAAAGTGCGCGTACACGCCATTGGCCTATGTACGTGTATTTCAGGGGTGCGCGGGCACTTACACACGCAAGTACGTCAGCGCACCTGTATGCCTGCTGCGTGGGAATTTCCACACGCTATTGGAGTGGGAACTAGATTCCAGGGGTGCGAGGGTCACACGCTCGCCTAGAACACGCGCAAGGCATTAATTTGCGCACTTATCAATAAACAAGCCAGATGCCAGGATGAACATACCGTTCCTAGCAGCAGTGGCAGTGGGCTACCAAAGGAGGAGGAGGAGGAGAGTCAGGGCCAGAATATTCACACCCAGAACCAGCCTATTCGGGATGCCTGATGACCAGGTGTATGGGAGGTACAGGTTTCCAGCACACATCATACTGGACCTGGTCAGTGAGTGGGAGGATGACCTCACATCACCCACCCTGTGCTCCCAAGCACTCAGCCCCCTGCAGAAGGTCCTGAATGTACTGCACTTCTTGGCCACTGGATCCTTTCAGCGGACAAGTGCCATAGTGGGTGGTGTGTCACAGGCCACGCAGTCACGCTGCCTACACCAGGTCTTGAACATCATCACTGCACGGCCATCAGTCCGCAGGCACATATATCTCCCCAGGACTCATGCAGAAAGGCGGACGTGCATCCAGGAATTCTATGGTGTGGCTCAATTCCCCAAAGTGCTTGGTGCAATTGACTGCACACATGTGGCTCTACGTCCACCCAGGGCAACAGAGCACATCTATAGAAACCGCAAGCACTGGCATTCCATCAACGTGCAAGTTGTATGCAATGCCAAGGGAATAATCACATCAGTATATGCCAACTATCCCGGGTCCACCCACGACAGCTTCATCTACAGAATGTCTACCCTATGCCGGGACCTAGAGGCTGGCCAGCATGGAGATACATGGCTGCTTGGTGAGCATGAATGCCACTGCACATGCATGCATGTCAGATACTGGGTCATGACACAACACCACTAATGATACCCATCACCACCTCCGCAGGGGACAGTGCCTACCCTATCAGCCCCCACATGATGACCCCAATCCGGAACCCCACCACGCCACCCGAGGTAAGGTACAACACAGCCCACATTGCAACACGGGGCATAGTGGAGCGCACATTCGAAGTCACGCTTTCGCTCCCTTGACCGTTCTGGCGGGCAGCTGTTATATGCTCCCCGAATAGTGTGCAGGATCATAGTGGCAGCATGTGTCCTGCACAACGTTGCAACACGCCGGGGCCTGCCCGTGGACATGGTGGTGCCCCCACATCCACAACCACATGCACGCCCGCTGCGCATGGGAGGGGAAAGGGCACGGGGGGAGGCAGCCTGTACGCAACTGGTGGCCAACTTCTTCACCTAGGAATCACAGTGCTGGCTAGTGCACACTGCTCTGGCACATACCATCTGACAATCAATGATGACACTACCTGACAATGTCACAAAATTACTTGACAATAAACTGTCAGATACACTTCAGCCTGAGATTGTTAACATGGAAGTGTCACTATGTGTGCACCCCTACCTACACATACACCAGCAATGCATCACAACGAAAAGACACAACTCCATCAATCAAATATGCATTGCCACAGGCGATTCACTACATGACAACATTGCCATGTCACCCATTCCCTTCACAGTCCCGCCACTGAGGACACCATGTCATGGTATGTGAGAGCAAACAAACTGGCCATCACAACATGACACCGGTGTCACAAATAGCAGTGCCCCAAATGGTACATAGCCGCACTTGAACAGCTAACCGCGCTGGAGCCACTACTACACACCTGTGTAAGAGTAATTTCAATAAAATTACACACCAACCCACCCTGAAGCCCACCCAAACAAGACACAATGCATGTAATCAATGGTAGTCTCATTACCTGATTCTGCTGGTATGTCCTCACCGTCCAGATGTACAGTGATGGCGCCACGCAAAAGTGTCAGTGCACATCTACCGACATGTAGTCTGACTCCAGAGAGTATGCCCGTGTGAAGAACTGTGTGAAATACCTGCAAAACATGAGCAACATATGTAAGTAGAGGCACATATCAAACCATCATGCATAGTTAGGTGCAACAACAATGTACACTATGAATGTCTACACAGTATTGACTATGGACTGGCCAACAGCTCATGGGAGTCCAATGTCACCGTGTAATTTGCTGTCACTTGGGCACACCCTTTGCAAGCCCATGGAAACGGAAGCAGGAGGGGTGTGGATGTCTGCTACCCAAGCATCGAAACCAAACTCAGGACAAGCCTGCATGTGCCCAGCCACAATACAGTGTATGCCCAGGTACCCACACAAGGCAACACTCTTGGAAAAGAAAAAAAAATATTGAGAAAAAAATGGCCATGAAAGGGCCGGCGGGGGGGGGTCACCTATGAGGTCCGAGGACAGGATGCACGCCACAATCCACCTGTGTGGATCATGGGAAACTAAAACACCCCATAGGCTCGTGGCCCACACGGCTACTCTGTTGTGGGAGATGAGTCGCTATCGCTCTGGCCAGACCCTGCAGCTGACTCAGGAGGTGGGGGAGCTGCCTCAGAAGATGGTGTGACAATGGGAGGCAGCCCACGCAAAGCACGAGTTTGCTCCTCCATGGCTGCAAGCAGGCGGGTCTGGTAGTTCTGGTTCTGGGTTGTAATCATGCGGAGGTCCCCATGCAGTAACTTCCGGGATGACCTGACCTCCGCACGAGTTGCCTGCATCTCGGCCGAGAGCGTCCGTGTCAGACGCTCCAGCTGCTCCTCTGTCCTTCTATGGGATGAAGCCTCAAGCTCTAACAGGGTCGACCTGAGGTGATGGAATTCTTCCCTCAGGCCTTCCCTGTGGCGCTGGGACTCCATGGAAAGTGATTCCCGCAGAGTCGCCAGTGCCGCCCGCCTGTCCATGTTGGACGCCAACATATCCTCCCTGTGTGCCTGGCAGATGGACTCTGTAGCCTGCTCCAGTCGCTCCATCAGCCTTTCTGGGGGGACAATGGAAGTGGCCACCCTATCCATGGCCTGTGCAATCATCTCGGATGATGCTGCCTGTTGGTTGGCCATACCGTAGATGGATTGCTCCCAAGCGGTATTGCCAGGTGGCATACGGCCACCACGTTGACGGGCACCACACCTGCCTGGGGCAAGGCGGACTGCGCCTTGCTGTGCCGGCAAGGCCTCAGGCTGCAGGACTGCATTCCCTCTCTGATCTGCAGCCCCAGGAACAGGATCAGAGATTGTGTGGTGTGGCCCTGCATCCGTAACCACCGGAGGCTGAGCTGCCGACACTGACATCCCCATTGAGGGCAATGGCCCGGCTGCAGGTGGGTCGGACAGAGGAGATTCTCTCCCAAGAACACTCACCTGCGACTGCACATAGGTGTCATCCTCCGAGTCTACACCTGAATACTGCTCGGGGGAGGAACCCCCAGAGACACCCCTCGACAGCACGACCTGCAGCACTTGTGGGTTTTCACCCACAAACACACCACGTCCCTCACTTGTGGAAGGTCGGCCCGGGTTGCCCTCCTGGGACGGCTCAACCACCACATCCCCAGCATCAACAAGTGCTTCGTCCCCTGCAAAGACATGACAGAGAAAAATGGAAACAGGCATTAGCACCATGGCATGCAACAAGGGCTGATGAACAACAGAGGCAGTAGTTCTACGACACATGTCCCACATGACTGGGAGACCTCCTATGCATTCACCATCACTGGGTCTGTAGGGGAGGCTCAGGGCATACAATGTACAGATTGGAGAGCAACGCCTGCTCACCATGCTGCCTAGCACTGCCATCACACATTGGCCGGTGATTGCCATATCAAAGGCACATGCCATCACACACATGGCATGTGACATAGCCACCAAGTGAAGAGGGAGAGGAGGGCAACTTTTTTGGATTTCAACCACTCTGGTCCTGACATTGCATCATCACATCAATAAGTTAACATGTTGTACATGGATCTGCTAGTCCAAATTGGCCACGATGCACAGTGCCTTGTCTACATCAACAAAATGCAGTAAACAATGAGATTCCACCTCCCCATCACCTGTAAAGGAATCATATAGCATTCGTGAAGCACCGGTCCAGAAATGTATGAAGGTACAGCGGAGCACTGAGGGGTGGTGGGGCAGAAGGGGATGCCAGTCAACAATCCTACTGGTGCTGGTGTCATTCATGTCACGCAAGTGCAGGGGTGGGTGGCACAATGAAGTGCAAGGGGAAGTGGCGGCTGGAAGTGCTGTACAAGGTAAGTAGGACTTAACGTCAAGGGCAGATGGTGTTAGGCGCAGACAAGTGCTGGGGGGGGTGGCCTATAGGGGTACAGATACAATCATGCAGTGCTGTGGGCTCGGAGGGGACAGGGGAGGTACACACTGCATCTGGCTCGGCAAGGTCCTTGCAGATTTCTATGTGTCCTGCAGAGTTGTCACATGCCGCAGATATGTGCCCTTGGATTGGGGATCTCATCTTGGTGAAAAGGGTGAGGCGCTATTGCCTTTGGAGCATGTGGCAGGCCAGTTTGCCAGAGGATGAGCATGATGCAGGACATTCCCTCTCTGCCACCCGGCACCTGTGGTCTGGGTTCACAAGATCCGAGTCATGCCAGGACTCTGCATTGGCATGGGGCTTCAGACAGGTGGTCATGACCGTGGCAAAGACATCCAGTGTACCTGACATAGAGTGGAGCATGGAGTGGGCCCTGTCAGGATGGGAGTGAGCCTAAGGGGGAGCTGGATGGGGGGGAGATCTTGGCAGCATGAGCCTCGACTGACACACACTTCATGGGTTGGAATACCAAGAAGGTGTGTGACAGTGGTGAGGGTGGCTTTGCCTGTGGGGTGGTGAGGGTGAGCTGGGAGGAGAGGAGAATGTGATCACTCCAGGAGAGAGGAGTGCAGAGATGGACGGAGAGGGGAAAGTCAGATGAGATCAGAGCATCAAGAGTGTGCCCTGCAGAATGAGTAGGGACAGACGGGAGTCTAGAGGGTGAGAGGGAGTTGCTGAGGTCACAGAAAGGTCACGTGGGGGGGTCAACAAGCATGCAGGTGGATGCGTACAGCACCAAGGAAGAGGATTTCTGTGTCTGGGGACATGAGTGAGGAGGAGAGGTGAGGACACTCAGAAAGGAAGTAGTACATTTGACCAGTTTTCCCAGACACAGTACGCACAGTTTGTGAATGTCAAGGTGTGGTAGAGAGAGACGTCACACAAGCCATTCCAGAGTGGAGTAGGTCTAAGTAGGAGTGACAGTGGCAGGAATACCCTCAGGGAAGCCAAGGGCACACCCCCCCTGCACAGTAGTGGCGGGCCAGGGAGAGGGTCTCCTGAACATCAGGTAGGAGTGTGTGAAGGATGCAGACAGAGCTGGCCGTCAGACATGTTTCCATGAGACCAAGGATGTCAAGGTGCATAACCTCATGTAAGTGACAGATATCGGAGGAATGCCTGATGCAGCCGCAGTGAAAGGAGTGTAATTGTGGAGGAGGTTGACAGCCTTGGAGGACTTACGGGGAGTGCTAGAGATCAGAGGTGCAGCATGTGTAGGAGTTGGAGTGGGAGGCGGAGAAGGATCATGGGAGGGTGCAGGGAGGCAGTGCAGGATTGATGAGGAGAGAGGAGGGGGGACAGCAGGAGAGGAAAGGAAGTTGATGAGATGTGGGTAGCATTTCTCAAGGAGAATGAGGTTGGCCTAAGGGCCTTGGACTGAGATGCTCCCATTACCATGCACATCAATTGTGGCCTCTGAGGATTGGAAGGAGGCCAGGAGTACACCCCAACGGGTCCCACCATTGATGGTGGAAGAGGAGCAAGGAGAGAGGACAGGGACCATGTGAAGGGTCTATGGGACAGGCAAAGGCATGTATGAGCAGATGTCAGTGAGAGTTAGCTTTGAGTAGGCTCAGATGCACTTGTCAGCAATAGGGTGGGTCGCATTGGAGGGCAGGGTGCCCTCATTTGACTGTTAGCAAGCAGGTGTCGTGAGTAGGGCACGATGGTCTGAACTGTAGAAGTCAGGGAAGATAGACCATGAAGAGCAGCATGGAGTGTGAGGGAATGGGGCTCGAAACCAGACGGTACCAAAGCACACAGGTAGGAGGTGGATGTCAAGGCAACATCCACAGTATGACAGCATGTTGGTTGGCATTTATATACAGAGGACGCATTAGCATGTGGTATCATTGCATGTCAGGCATGTGAAGATGAAACTTGATTGGCTGGGGGAAAGTATAGGAATGGTATGTAAGACATCAGATGAATAGACAGGGGAGTATGAGCAACAATGTAGTGACAAAATGACAATTCAAGGGCAACTTCCATGGTGTAGGGCCATATGTGCACTGTTGCCAGTTGGGATAGTGCTGTGGGCAGATGGTGTTGCACTGAACATACTGGATGAGGCACATGGGTGCCACTATCAACTCTGCCACACACCCCCTTGACAGGCACCCAACATGAATGCTTCACACACACACCATGCACATGGATAATACACACATGCATGTGCACTCACCGGATGATGCCTCGTAATCAGGGAGATCTCCCACACCTTGGAGTTGTCCCTCGGTGACGTAGGATCCAGCTACGGACTCGTGTGGTGTGAGTTCTATTTCCTGTGCTGGGGACCCACCTCCAGTCACCAAGGTTGCGGCATGACTTGAGGCCAGCTTATCCTTTGCCCTGCGCTTAAGGTCATTCCAGCGCTTCTGGCAATCACTAGCTGTGCGCCTCACTACTCCAAGGGCACTTATTCTGTCAGCAATGGTCTGCCAGTGTGCCTGGCGTCTGGCATGTGTGGTCTTGGACCCTGCAACGATGACCATTTCCCTATCATGATCTGACACATACTGAACAAGTGCATTCAGTTCGGCGTCTGTGAAGCTTGGCTTCCTTGATGGGCCGGACTGTGCAGCCGTGCCTGGGGAATCAGCCTGTGCCGGACGTGCACTCTTCCTCTTGCGCTTGGAAGGGGGTGGGGATCCAGAGTGTCCTACGCCGCTGTGGACACTAGGGGCAGGAGCCGTGGTGGACTCAGTACTGGGTGTGTGGGATTGCACACTCAGCATGGGAGTAGGTGCAGGCATTGGGGGTAGTGGGATGGGGTCAGGCCTGATCTGAGGTGCATGAACTAGGACCGACACAGTCTTGGCAGGGTGTATGAGAGGTGGGGTGGATGGAGCCACACCCTGGCTACGGGGGCCAGCAGATGACCTATCTGGCATAGATGCGCGTGCCCTGATGACACCAATGTGCACCGGTGCACGTGCAGTGGACCTGCTGACCTGGATGTCAGCGATGGGATCACCCTCGGACAGGTCTGCTGCCACAATGGGCTGGTCCGACAAGGGCTGATCAGGGTTGGTATCAGCCACATGACCCTCAACTGGGGGGGGGGGGCATGGGTGTCCCTGACTGGTCCTCCAGACTGGGGGGGACAGGGGCACCCTGCAAGTCACAACCACGTCCCCTAGTGGATCCTCCACGGCCACCACGTGTGGCTCGGCCACCTTTGCCACCCTTACGGCTTGCACGCCTCCCAACCATGGCACTGATGTTATTGTGCGTATGGGAGTCGGTGTGCACAATTGTCCTGGGCAATTGGGTGTCAAAGGAGTTGGGTACCAGATGGTATTCGTACCCTAGTGCAGTGGCAAGGCTATATGACACCCCTGGGGAAAGATGACGGGTCACGCAACGCACAGGCACCCCAGAAAAGTTAAGGAACGTGCACAATACCCCTCCTAGACCACGTGTGCTGATGGAAAACCCTGCACTACGCTGTGGCATCCAGTAACACAATGAACGTATGCGTGTCACACGCAGCCTAGAATGACCTCTGAAGGGGTAGGCTACACACGGGGCAAGCACAGAAGTTAGATACGTGCGTGACTCACCGTCTGCCAGGTAAAAGAGCGTGAAAAATGAGCGCGTTTGGTTGGCAACACCCCCGCCAAAAGAAGATGTGTACGCTGTCTGAGGAGACAGGACAACAGTAGAAGGGGACACTGTTTGAGGGAACAGGCCCAGGTAAACCAGTACAAGAGGAAAAAGAGAAAAAGCTGTCAGAGGTAACAGGGAGTACGAACTGGAAACGCCGTGAAGTAAATCGCGTGTGAAACGACAAGAAGTACAGAATTCACCCACTCGCTCTCCACGAAAAGCACGTACAGGGAAATGGTGTTCTACACTACCTTATATACAGGCCCACACGTACAGCGTCACTTACGGCGTGTACGTGCTTGGCCCATGTTCACCAATCACACGCTTTGTCACTTCTGCGTGTGGATCCTTTTTCACCAATCACACGCTTTGACACTCCTGCGTGTAGCTCACTTTTCACCAATCACACGCTTTGTCACTCCTGCGTGTAGATCCATTTTCACCAATCACACGCTTTGACACTGCCCATGCAGGTAACTATAGACGCACATATGCTGGTGACGGGTTTTCGCGCGATTCGCTGAGTGTGGGGTTTTCACGTGCAAAATCACTCCCTATCAGGCTGTCCACGCGTTCAAACACGAAAGACCACGCTCCTGGCCAGGAGGCCAAATTACAGTCCCCCAGAGCCCTGAGCACGCTCCCACCTGCCATCTGCTGCTGCCTGACTGCCTGCTGGCCACGTGCCCCACAGTGCTGGTGGGTGGGGGTGGTGGGAGACATGGGTGGGGGCCTGGTGGAGGGTGCCCCTGGTGGATGGGGGGTGGGGGTGGTGGTAGACATGGGTGGGGGCCTGCTGGCAGGTGCCCCTGCACTGCTGGGGGGTGGGGGTGGTGGGAGACATGGGTGGGGGCCCGGTGGAGGGTGCCCCTGGTGGATGGGGTTGCAGGGGGACATGATCAGGTGTGCAGGGTAGTCCCCTGTTTTGTGGGCTGCCTGCAGGGGCCGTGGAGGGTGTACAGGGTACACCTGTGAGGGCCCACCCAGCCTATTCGCGTGTGATAATTCCCACGCACCCCTGTAATACACGTACCCTGGCCAATCGCGTGTTGAACTTCCCGCTACCCCTGTAATACACGCACCCTGGCTGTTCGCGTGTGATAATTCCCGCGTACCCCTGTGATACACGTTCCCTGGCCTATCGCGTGTTCTACTTCACGCGTACCCCTGTAATACACGTTCCCTGGCCAATCGCGTGTTGAACTTCCCGCTACCCCTGTAATACACGCACCCTGGCTGTTCGCGTGTGATAATTCCCGCGTACCCCTGTAATACACGTTCCCTGGCCTATCGCGTGTTCTACTTCACGCGTACCCCTGTAATACACGTACCCTGGCCAATCGCGTGTTGAACTTCCCGCTACCCCTGTAATACACGCACCCTGGCTGTTCGCGTGTGATAATTCCCGCGTACCCCTGTGATACACGTTCCCTGGCCTATCGCGTGTTCTACTTCACGCGTACCGCTGTAATACACGTTCCCTGGCCAATCGCGTGTTGAACTTCCCGCTACCCCTGTAATACACGCACCCTGGCTGTTCGCGTGTGATAATTCCCGCGTACCCCTGTAATACACGTTCCCTGGCCTATCGCGTGTTCTACTTCACGCGTACCCCTGTAATACACGTACCCTGGCCAATCGCGTGTTGAACTTCCCGCTACCCCTGTAATACACGCACCCTGGCTGTTCGCGTGTGATAATTCCCGCGTACCCCTGTAATACACGTTCCCTGGCCTATCGCGTGTTCTACTTCACGCGTACCCCTGTAATACACGTTCCCTGGCCTATCGCGTGTTCTACTTCACGCGTACCCCTGTAATACGCGTTCCCTGGCTGTTCGCGTGTGATAATTCCCACGTACCCCTGTAATTCACGTTCCCTGCCTAGTCGCGTGTAGAACTTCCCGCGTACTCCTGATTTGAAGATTGCCCGCTTTGCTTTCCTTGTTTGCCTGCCCTGTGAAGTGGTCCAGGGTTAGCGCAGCCCTTAGCGATGATTTAGCGATTTTGATGGCTTTTCCTTGCGCGAGGGCGTTCTTGGGGGCGTTACTGGCGCTGCTGCAGGCTCGCTGCGATTCTCTGCGCCACGGCTGGTTTGGGAGCATGAAATCCATGAATACGCTGTGCGCGGAAATCAGTTTTAGCGCACGTGCCTGGCGCAGACTATCGCAGGCGCACGCTGTGCGCCAGCCGCGTGCGCTACTTGTGCGCTGGATTCTATGAATTACCCTGACAGTGTGAGGTGTACATACGCAGGATGTCTATATCCAGGGAAGCAGGCATATTGAGAGCGATCAGGAATGATCTTCGTTGCTCAGAAAACAAACTTAGGGCACTTGAAGAGGAATGGGCAACTGAAGCGAGCCCTGATAAACTGGCACAAATACGTGCCGAGCTGGGGACCTTTGGATCGCACGCCCTTAGTGAAGTTCATTATTTCTTACGCCCACAAGCGACAAAACGATACGGGGAGGGTGAGAGACCAGGAAGGACACTAGCCAAGCTGACCAGAGTAGAGGGTGGCCAAACCCAAGTGGAATGTGTTGTTGATGAACATGGCGCCTTACAATGGGCCAATCATCAGATTCTTTATGTTTTTGACAGGTTTTACAGCGCCCTGTACACACCGATCCAACCACATGACACCCACACAATACGTGTCCTGCTTGATCAGATCCCTATGACTACCATTAGCCCCAAACCAGAGATAATCTCAAAACCCGATCACCCTGGATGAAATAGTGGAAGCTATAACTGGGCTCCCAAAAGGCAAATCACCGGGGCCGGACGGCCTCACCCCAGAATTCTACCAAAACCACGTAGTGCTCCTTGCCATGCAGCTACTATTGTTCTGGAATGAATCACTCTGTGAAGCCACCATTACTGTCCTTCTGAAGCCTGGTAAACCCGGTACTGAGTGTAGATCGTATAGGCCTGTGTCACTCATGAATATTGACACTAAAATCTTTGCAAAGACATTGGCAAACAGGTTTCTACCACTCATGCCCCACCTAATACATGAATATCAAGGAGGATTTGTCCCTGGGAGATCCACATCCCTAAATATTAGAAGGTTATTTAATGTAATGTCCAGAATCAACCAAAAGCGGATGCAGTGGCTGTCCTCCTTGATGCTGGGAAGCCCTTCGACATGGTCTCATGGCAATATATGCGGGAGGTCCTGGAACAGATGGGTATCAGGGCAGAAGCAATTAGATATATCAAATTGTTATACACATGTCCCAGAGAGAGGGTATTAGTTAACTCCCAGAGTTCTGCCCCCTTTACGTTGGGCAGAGGTACCCGACAAAGATGTCCATTCTCCCTATCCTTTTCTGTCTGGTCATAGAACCAATGGCAGATTATATTAGAACACGCCATGCTCAAAGAGGAATACGGCTAAAAGACCACCCGAGGTTATATCATAATATGCCGACGATGTGCTCTTATAAGTCAGAGAACCGTCCACGAACATGCAACTAATATTGAGGGATGTGGTCCGAATGGTCAACTTCTCGGGATTTACAATTAATTACAATAAGTCTGAGATTTTCCCACTTAACATGGCAACCAAGTGTCTCGCTTGCGAACACTCCACTGGTTGCCCGAGGGTATTAGGTATCTAGGGGTCCAAGTGTCTAGAACTAGGCCTACTCTACTGGCTGATAACTATTTCACTGCGGAAAAATATTTAAAGGCTAAAATAGCAAGAAGGGAAATTCATCACACCCCAAACACGGTGACCAGGGCATACAGGGTCAGCACTAGAAATGCTACAATATTATAGGCTCTGCACCTCCTTCCGTGCTATGTGGCTTTGCTGCCCCGATTAACCCCCGGACACGCCAGAAATACACTACATCGCCAACTCCAGTGGGGCTCATGCGATAGTCTCTTCTCTATACAAGATACTACAAGAAAAAATCCCAGACCAACCATGCAAACTGCAAGATACTTGGGCTAATGAACTGGACCTAGAAATCTCGGACACCATATGGAAAAATGTGTGTTCCCACACACGTAAGGTCTCCCTCAATTTCCGATTTCATTGCATACAATATAAACTCCTAAACAGATTCAACAATACCCCTCACAGACTCAATGCATTCTCCCGACACCCAACTCACTCCTGCCCGAGATGCCATGATGTAGAGGTCGATCATATACATATGTTTTTGACTTGTACTAAACTCCATGACTTTTGGAAAAAAGATTCTACAGGAGCTCTCTGAGATTACAGACACCACTATTGACCTGTTCCCTACTGGGGTCCTGTTTGGAATGTGGGAAGATATCAGAAATAAGAAAATGCTAACCTTCCTGAATGTGAGTTGTATGGTGGTCAAAAAATGTATTCTCCAGCACTGGAAACAACCCTCCCCCTGACCTTTGCAATGTGGCTGAGTGCACTTACCTGAAAGAAACGTGTAAGGAGGAGAATGTGAACTCTCTGCCCTCCCGGTCTCGTCTGAAAAATGCATGGACTGAATTCCACACTTACCTTTCCAATCCCTCCGATGATAGTCCCTAATCGGCTGAACTGTGTCTACTTGAAACACTCCCCTAGCCCTTGATAAGTGGATAAATGGTGACTATGTACGACTATAACGCGCCCTGTAATTATCAACCTACCGTATGTAAACTGTCTGTATACATGCATAGAAAGGAATGCCTAAACATGTATGCTGTGTGCTTCTGTCAATAAATAAAGTTGAAAAAAAAAATAAAGACACAGGGCCTCATTACGAGAATGGAGGTAGCCATGGAGTTATTAGCTCCATGGCTGCCTCCGTTCCGTGCTCCATTACCGGGTTCCTGCAATGGGGACATACCGGGTTACTCCGACATAGGAGGACCCAGTAATTCCTCCTTGCAGGAACCCATCCCCATTCCCATTTGAGCCCCCATAGGGCTCAGTTGGAATGGGGAGGGAGGTGATAACGGGCAGATTACATCTGGCCCGTTATTGCCTCCCTCTTACCCTTGCGGGACCTGGAAAGCACGCCTGGTTTTACCAGGCGTGCGATCCGGGTCCTGCGATGGGAAGCTCGTAATCGGTGCTCCCAGAATGAAGGAGGCCGGTCCTGTACCGGCCCCCTCCATTACGGGAGCGCCAGCCTTATAATGAGGCCCACAGTGGGGTTATTTAACTCAATGAGTGCCAAATGAGAAATTGCTAAATTTGTTTCTTTCATGCATTCAGAGATGGGTAAGAGGTGTCCACCATGCCATGTTAACCTAATAGTGTATTGGGTGATTGTATGGACAACGTCGTGCCTGTTAAATGTTGCACAAGTCATTGGTTACTGTAAAGTATTATTTTGTTAACATAAAAAAAAAATCACAAGCATGTATGTTTGTAAGTGCATTTAACCTAATCGATTTACAGGAAATATTACTAACCAAAAGTTTCAAAAATAACTTCACCTTCTGCTACTACATTATTTATAACTCTAAAGCAAAAAAGAAGGCAATTCGAAATGTACTAAACTGCACATACAATTGGTAAATAAACTGTCCTAATATAAGCATTCAAAATGCATGCATATTACGTTAAAAATAAACCTGCATAATTAGTATACTCAAAATGTAAGTACCAATGCATAACGTTATTGGTAAAAGTATGTTGTTTTGGAAAGAATTACACACACATTAGCAAGGCATGGATACTACCAATGTAAAAACAAATTCCTAGCTTATGCATTCAATGTCACCTTTACATAATAGGCAATCACTTACAAAGGCTATAAAAAGACATACTTATTAATAAAATACATAATAAAGGGAGTAAATCCAACAACCTGCTTTAAACACCCGGGAATATAGATGTATTGGAGTCGCAGTTGAGACAAGTGGAGTCGCTTCCCAGACATCAATCAATACATATACAGAACAAAACACAAGCTAAGTCTCACAGTGGGCCACAAAAAAAACAATATTTTAGAAGAAATACATACATACTTGTGCACTAGTTGATGAAAACACTGAAAAGTGTATTAGGTTATTGAACACAAAAATGACAATAACGTAGTTAGGTAGCCAACACATGTTTCGAGCGTAGCTCTTCTTCAGGGCTGTGCTGGAAGAGTTTAGTGACATATAACATGGATTCGCCCAATGTCTACTGAGCATACACTGTAGACATATTTGTACAGTTTAAGCAATGATATATGTAATTATAACAGAAATAAACAAAGACAAGTAGGCAAACAAACAAAACAAGAATAAAAACCTCCATTACTAGGATACGTCTAAGCAACACATTTGCATAACATTAAATGATTAATACATATGACATCCATAGTGTGTTTCATATTAAGGAAAAACCCAATACCAGTTAATACCGAATTTCCGTGAGTTTTGTGAGGTACAGCTGAACAGTTAGTAAATAATCATGCAGCCATGATAGCGCTGACTCATGTGCCAAAAATAAAATATCAATTAAAAAACTGCAAACATTATAATTTCCAGTTTGTGTATACTATGGGTTGATATTATTCTTGGACAGAAAAGAACCAAATCATACCTAATTTTTCTGTACTGGGTTCTAAGGATAGTCGCCCTGTAATGACACATGGTGTATTCATGAAGAATATAAACACTGGAAAAGTTGGTGAAAAACCTCGTGTCAAAGGGCACGGAAATGCAAATTACAAATTTACAGCTATTTCAAGCAGGAGCATTGGTCTTTGGCCACTGCTTGGACATTTCGTTTTGTTTTGCTAGAGTTCATGTAGAGCTGAGTTGCTGAGTCCCTGTGAAAAAATAAATACAAATGTGCTTGCATTATGATACGGCACTCATAGCGAGTGCATTTGCTAAATGGCAATAGAATTATAGGATGGTCACTGAATATAATTAGAGAAGCGAGGAAAAAGGGATGGGCTCCTTTCCTTTCTTACGAGATCCATAGTTTTAGAATGACCCAACACGTCTTGTGTGAGGTGTTCAGTACGATGGCCCGCGCCATTTTGGAAGTTGTTGGTCAATATGGCAGCACCAAGTGCATGAAAGGGAAAAGGGACTTATTCTTACGACAAACTGGCTTTCTCCAATGTAATAAAAGATGAATTTATTGAAATAAAAAAGGGGGACGTTGGTTTTAAATATGCTAAATTACCACATGTTTAAAATGTGGTCATTATAGTTTACATTTAAGTCGTTGTGCCTGACTTGTATCTGTAAATTATATTAATGCTGATACAGACTGGTCGCCACGTGATGTTGGAAGAACCCATTGGTTTGCACATTGTACAGAAACATTTTGGGGGCACTCCTAGCCCCTGTTATGCATGCCCAGAAATATGGGCACCATACTACGATGGATGAGATTACCTTGTATTAAATAAGACTGCAGGTGTCTACCTAGAATAAGGTGGTCCCACCAGTGATCATGATATGTTGGTAATCTCATGTGTGGTCCTTATAAACAAAAAGGTTATGGAGTATATTGCTCCTATTGAAACATACGGGCAAAACAAAATGAGATGGTCAAATCATAACCTGAAAAGGTTTACAACAATACTGACAAACGGGGTCATCACGAGTTTGGCGGTAACCCTTAAATGTGGCAGCAACACTATTACTGCCACATTTAAGGGTCTGCCAAATCACGTGTTTGCCGATTTGCGGCGGTAATACCGCAGATGCTAATCCGTCAAAAATCCCCCATTGGACCCAATGTGGAATGGGGAATTCCCGAATGGGCCCAAATGCGAAACGGGGTATTCCCATTCGTCAAACCCGTGATCCGATGCTAATAGCGCCGTGGGGGTTTGGCGTTAGCGCTAGTAGCCCTGGCGTTGGATACCGCCCAACTCGTGATGAGGCCCAAAGAATAATCAGATTGACCAAATGAATTCAAATAATTAAATATATATAGATGCCCTTCAGATTTTAAGGAAAACACAAAGACAAGGAGGGCGGATACAGTTTCTTCACAAAGCTAATTTTGACCTGATTGTTTCTAACTTAAAAAAACAAAGGAATAGAGTAGCTAGACATATTGTGTGTTTCAAACAAAAAAACTAGGGATTGCTTCTAGCTAGCATGCGTGCTAAATATAAGAGTCAAATAAGATATCATAAAGAGAGAAAGATCCATGTAGGAAATGAATCAATGTTGCGGATCTGACTGCAAAATCAAGTTTAGAAATATAGATTCTATTAAAAGCTACAATGAATGACCCCACTGCGTCAACCTTGTTGAACAGTGTTAGCGAGACTAATTGGAATTCATATTTTACGAAAATATTTGCATCAACTGATGGAAAAAAAAACTACTTTAGTATCTAGAGAAGAAGCGAAATTGGTCACAATTGATGTTTCTTGTAAGAGGATTCAATTCAACACTACAGCTAAGTCAACGCCTAGTCTATAATACTGAATGAAAACCCTTATTGATATAACTTTATGTCCAGTTCATGCGTTCTGGATGACTACCCCTATATAACACCCCTCTCTTGGAATCCTCCTGACCCCACTGAGCCAAGAAGTAGTTCTGTTTTGCAAGTTTAAAGGTTTATTTGATAACTTAAACAATATATATTATATCACGCTTTATAATAAATTAATAATTGAATAGCACACTTAATCTGATATGATAAAGATTAACAACGGAGAATCTGGCACTAGCACACTTCTTGATAATCACTAAGGAGTTGACATGAAATGGATAAGATAGCAACAATACTTTTATAGTTTCAAATGGATGCAATGTGGAATGAAATGCAGTAAAGAAAATAACTTGATAGGATTTCAGCAAAAGACAATGTAATCACTTTCTTGGACAATTCACCCCCCCCCTTTTATGCAATGCAAGGAAATGGAAGGAAGCACACAGTTCTCAGAAATGCAATCAAATGTGATTTGGTTCACCCAGCAACTTAGACTACAGACGTTGAAAACACAGGCCCAAATGCTTTTAAATGTGCTGGCAATGTAGAAAAAAAATATGCTAAAATGCTTTTAATTCCCTCTAGGAGGTTCAGGGTGAGTGAAATCAAGTTAATATTAGTCCAGGCCCACTTTAGCAAGGATCTAGGGTGTAACTAGCAGGTCAAACGAATTTCTGGCAAATGGAAGGCAAGCAAACTGCTGTTTCACACGTTGAGAAATTTGCAAATCGCGGCAAAATTCGCGAAAGCGTCTGGCGCGATTACAGAGGAACTACAAGGGCTATCGTTTTGGGGTCCTAGGAAAGCCTAGGATATCAGCTTCCAGATGAAAGTTACTGCAAGTCTCTAGCACAAACGGTCGCGGAGATATGAGCGATTAAATAAAGGTCGTTTTTCAGATTTGAAATTTTAAAGTTCAAAAAGACAAGTGCAGCTTGCAACTAGAAAATGACAGTTGACAGCTTTACAAATGACAGGTGACAGTTAGGAGGCAGTTCTACTTAGATTAAAATAGCTTGGATTATATTATTTTAACTAAGAGATTGGTTCTGCACAGTTTTCTAGGTACTCACACTATATTCTTGAGTTAAATGGGCCACGCCACGGATCTGGTCAGGTTTTAGACTGGACGCCGGTCTCTGCACTTCACAGTGATCTGGGTCAGCTCTCTCTGGTTCCGCTAACAGTGGTCTGGATCAGCTCTGCTCTGCTGGTCTGGTCTAGGTTTCTGGTTCTGGATATTTGATAGATTTGAAGTCTCTATGTCTGCTCTCTGAAGGTTGAGGGAGGTAAAGTATGGATTTTCCGGCAGAGCTTCCAGCTGCAAATGGATTTGAAGGTCCCTATCTGTCCTGTCTCTCTGCTTTTATGTGTTTTGAAAATGGGTGTGTGTGAGCAGCATCACTAGCCAGCCCCTCTCCACTTATCATTGGCCAAGCTTTCATTTCTCCCCTGATTGGGGGAGCTAGGTTGTGTCAGAGTGATGTCATTTTACAGCCTGCAGAAAGTCCACTCCTCCTGTCAACTTACACACAAATATAGATTTGAACCAAATACATATTTGCAGAGGTACATATTGTTTTAAAATCATCTGCACCCCTCACATATCACAGGAGGTATCTCCTGTCCAAACTCTGCTCTTCCTGGGAGCTTGCATTCAAAAATGGCACATATTTCACTTTTTAACTGGTTTCGCAATTTCGGACATTAACCCAAATTTACACACATGTGCGCAAGGAGTATGGACATTAGTTGATGAAGTGTCAGATTTTTCACATGCACACATTTTGAGTAATATCCTCTTTTCCGCCAAAACCCCCCTGAACATACCACCGGGTCCTAGCACGTCTTAAAATGTGGGCAGAAAAATCACAAGAATTATGGTATCATTTAAATAATTTTCACAAGTCCGCTCTATGAGTTATTCATCTTTTTAGAGTTATGTTCTGGCCCCAAAGGGGTGTGGTTTTCCTCCAGCACAAGGTTGAATTTCTGGTTTTTCCAGTTCTGCCAAGCCAGCTTGCTCTCACAGGCAGTGCCCCTCCCCTTTGCTTCAGGAGGAAGCTACTTTTACGATATCTGCAATAAACCATCTGCCTGAGTCAGGAGAGGGCTTTGTTCAGAGCTCCTGTATTCTGTGGGGGCTTCCCTTAATTCAATTATCAGAGAGATGGCATATCCTTAGTGTGGCCAGCAAAAGGCAGATAGGCTTGGGAACACAGCTGTGACTCAAGTTTCACTCCTGATGGGGGTGGCTGGTGGGCAGAATCCAGTTCCTTAAGCCACGTTTCAGATAAAATGTCACTTTTTGTTCCCCAGTTTCTGCATTCAAATAAACTAACAATTTCACATATGCAGCTAGAATGCTGATTCTAAGTTTAAAACTATGACATTTAAACAATTGCAACCTATGTGACACTCAAAAGTAGGTCACTCATTTCTCTTAAACATTGAGATTTTTAATGTCTTTCAGTCCAAATTTACTTAAACTGATGAAATCCACAGCTCAGCCAGTCTTGTTATAAACCTTCAAGTCACTTCAGAATATGACTTTAGATTGTATCCACCTATCAGTAAGTCTTTCTTTGGCCTGTTTTGGGTTCATTTATTCAGTTTTGCAAAAATTAAAATCTGGTGTTGTTTTAAAACGCCGGCTTTTGGATAGTGGTGAGTACTGGTACTGCACCCCTTTTTGGGATTTAAGAAAATGAATTCCCAACAGTTATGGGTTTGCTTTTGGCAATCAGCATTGCCACTCCCAATGGTTTCAGACTACTGTGTGGGTAGTCCAATGGTGGTTTTAGGCAGTGTCCTTCTGTGCCCATAACATCGGCAAAAATGGGTGGCCGCCTATTCTTCATGCACTTCCCTGGGCATTTTCTGGGAAGCTCTGGCCATCATGATGTTTTCATGTCAGTACTGCACAGTTTTGAGGTAGGGCTCGGATGCATGGGTAAATACATCCCACAAGCCCCCCTTCTTGCGGTGGCCATCTGATCCTTCACTGGTGGGACCCGCAAGATCTGGGATGTAGTTCTCATCTTCTTCTGGTAGATGGCACAGTTCAGCATCTTTTCCTCCATCCGGTACTGATCGATCGGTTCTCCTCGCCGGTCCTGATGGGAATATTGGGCGGTACCCCGGGCCCATTGCGTCTCTGCTCCCGGTCTCCGGATCGTCCTCCTTGGCCCGTCTCCAGGTTTTCTTTCTCCTAGGACGACAAAGGAAGAGCGGCAATACCTATTCATAGACATTTTTCCACCACGGTTGAGATAGTGGGGCAGCATATGCATTTCATCATAACGAAACATTACATTCTTATTTTGAAAAAAAAAACAGTATAACTAAGATACAGTTTCATGCAAATCACAATATTTTAGAGACTAGATGTGGTATGTTTTATGGTTGGAACTGAATTATTCTGAGACAGTACCCGCTAGGATTCCAGAGGATTCCTCCAGTTGTTGCAGAGTGTGCCTGGGATGGCAACATTTCAACTGGTTTATGTGGACCCACTTGTCTTCCCCCGCTGCCAAATCTTTGGGGATGTGGATTTTGTAGGCCACAGGGGAGATCTTGTCGATGATCTCAAAGGGTCCCTTCCATGTAGGCAAAAATTTCCGCTGTTTTGCCTGGTTTCTTTGGAAGTTGTATAGATAGACCCGGTCCCCCACCTGATATTCCTTCCTGGAAGTTTTCAGGTCATAATGGGTCTTCATGCTATCAGCCGATCTTTCTAGATTCCGCTGAGCGTAAGCAAAAGCATGTTGGAGGTGTTTCCTTAAATTCTCCACATACTCATGAGTAGTGGAGGCATTTATCAGTGTCTGCTCTTGGGTCCTGTAGAGCAAATGCTGAGGAAGCACCATCTTGCGCCCAGTCATCAACTCAAATGGTGACATTTTGGTTGCAGATGAAGGGGTAGATCTGATGGCCATTAGGACCAGAGGTAATCGGATATCCCAACTTGGCCCAGAATCTGCCACAAACTTCTTTAATATGCTCACAATTGTCCGGTTATATCTCTCTACTGCCCCAGAAGAAGCTGGTCTATAAGCAATATGCAGCTTTCTCTTGACCCCCAATATCTCCCACATCTTTGTCATTACTTCACTGGTGAAGTGGCTACCTCTGTCTGACTCAATCCTTTGAGGTAGACCAAAACGGGAAAAGATGTGGTTAATCATCAAGGCAGCTGCAGTTTCTGCCTTGCAATTTGGGGCTGGGAGACATTCCACCCACTTGGTAAACAAGCATGTCACAGTCAACATGTACTTATTCCGCCTAGCCGAGCGAATCACAGGGCCTACAAAGTCGATTTGTAAATCTGACCATGGCAGTGTCATTCCCCTCTTTTGGAGAGGCGCACGGTGTGTGAGGGATGATGGCTGAAATTGTGCACACACAAGACAACCCTTCAAGTATTGGTCGAGGTCCTGCCCCATGTGTGGCCAGTATGCAACCGCTCTTAAGATTTCCAGTGTTGTGTGAAACCCCCTATGACCGGCGGTGGCCGCATCATGGGCGTGACTTAACATCAGGCTTCGGAATGAGGTAGGAACCACCCACTGATCGTGGCCAGCTTTGGATTTCCTTACCAACAAACCGTCTTGGATCCGGAACATTTTTGGACACTTCATCAACACTCTTAGGTCCTCTTTCCCAATGTAATCGGTATCCGTCAGGGGAAAGTTCTCAGGGTCCTCAAGGTGCTGGTAAAATTTACCAATTATTGGATCCCCCTTCTGAGCGGTAATCAAATCAGCATCAGGGGTCTCCTTACTCCATTGTGCAATTGAAAGGTCGTTGTGAGCATTTGTCTGGGACCTAGTGATAGCAGGGACCTGGATTTCCCCCAACAGGGACTCAATCTCAAGTAGATCCCCTTGGATGGCCCCGGTTTTGGCCAGCTGATCAGCTAAGTCATGTCCAGTTTTGTCTGGTCCCTCTACTTTGGAATGACCCTTGATCTTTTTCCAGTAGATGGTCATCCCATTCGATGTGACCAGATCATCAATGTTTTGGATCAACTTCCCATGTTTCAAGGGTTTGTTGTTAGCACATAACATGCCTCTGGTTTTCCAATTAACCAGGTGCTCCACGAACCCGTTCCGTACATAATCCGAATCTGTGATTATGACCAGTTCGTGGAGTTGATGCTGGACAGCAGTGAGGATGGCCTGATGCACAGCCATCAATTCTGCCACCTGACTACTTCGGGGACCAATTTTGTATCCAGCGGGGGGTTCTGGGGACTCATTCACCCATGCATTCCCTACGCCGGCCACCAGTTCTTTCTCCCTGTCGTTGTCAACATGGTAAGAGCATCCATCCACATAGACAGTGGGCATTCCCTCACACTTGTCTTCTTCAAAGACTTTGTGTGGGGAATTAAGGTATGCCTCCATGTTGTCCTTGATTTTTAGACTTTCGTCCTCGAGACAGTTTTCTCTGGCACAATCATGCAAGTCAGCCAGACCTTGCGCGAGGGGACTCTTCTTGTTTTGGCCATATCGGACCTCCACAGGAAAGCCTTGCATTGACAGAATCCAGGAAGTAATTCGGGAATTACTCACATTTCCGGCCCGGATTCTGTCACTTTGGAGATATTGCAGAGGCTGGTGTGGAGTCTCCACTATGATGTGTTCCCCCTGGATGAACGGGCGGTAATTCTTCAATGCCCACACCGTTGCCAGGAGTGCCTTCTCACAATCGTTGAATTTTTCTTCCACAGAGGATAAAGTTTTGCTCGCATAGGAGATTACTTTATTGACCTTGTCATGCTTTTGGTATAATACTGCCGTCAAGCACGTATTAGAAAACCCCGTCTCCAGGAAGAACTCCTTGTTTCTGACAGGGTAAGCTAGGCAGGGCGCTTGTGAGAGGCTTCTTTTGAGTTGTTTTACCGCCTCGGCTTGTTCTGGACCCCATTCCCACTTGACCCCCCCCTTCAAGAGATGAATCAGGGGTCTGGTGATCTCTGCGTAGCCCTTAATGAACTTTCTGCTGTAATTAGTCAGTCCAAGGAGGCTCCTTAGTTCCCGCAGAGTTGTGGGGTCTTTCAGTTTCTGAAGTGCTTCCACTTTCTTTTCCTGGGGACAGAGACCCTGAGGAGTAATCTCATGCCCCAAGAAATTAACACGGGTTCTGCACCACTGTGCTTTTTGAAAGGAAAGTTTTGCTCCGGCGGCCCTCAACTGGGTCAGAACATAACGGATCTCCGCTATGTGTTCCTCCACAGATGAACTTTTAATGAGGACATCATCTACATAAGCCAGGTTACCCCTCGCACCCAGGTCGGGCATGGCCTTATGTAGGAAAATATTGAACTCATTACCGGAGTTGAGGTATCCGAAGGGAGTCCGGGTCCATGTATACTGCTGGCCCCCAAAGGTAAAAGCCAGTTTGTATTGGTCCTCCCTACTGACAGGCACGGTCCAGTATCCATTGGTCAGGTCTATTCCAGTGAATACCTGTGACCCCTGGATCTGGGCCAGCCCTTGGTCAATGTAGGGCAGAGGCCATCGGGAAGTATGGACCCGTTTGTTGAGCTCCCTGAGGTCGGCGCAGAGTCTCCACTGGCCGTTTGGCTTTAATATTCCCAGCACCGGATTATTGAAGGTGCTGTGGATGGGACGGATTATTCCCCGGGACTCAAGGTTCTTAATTATTTCAGTAAGGGACTCCATTGATGCGAGAGGCAAGCGATATTGCTTCACAAACACTGGAGTCATGCCAGGGTCCATGGGGATTGTTGTTGTGTGGATGTCAGTGCGACCACAGTCATATGAGTCTACCGCAAAGAGATCTTGGAAATCCAAGAAAACTTGTTTCAACTTTTGCTTTTGTTCCAGAGTCACACAGGCATCAGCTAGGTTGACTCTCTCTTCCACCATCTGCCTGAAGCCTGGAAAGACTTCTGGTTTGGCTATCTCCGCGGCCTCCTCCAGCTGGGTGGAGAAGTCCCTGGTCAGAGTGCTGATTTGGACTGGAGGCTTCAGGTGGGAAAGGCAGCCCTCATGGACCTGGAAAATCACCTCCTCCCTCCTGAAGTCACAAGTCACATCTTCCTTACCATAAGGGCAAGAAGTGTACACCAGGAAGTTCCCCCCATGCCGGGTAAAAATCCTGTCTGGGGTTGTATTGTCATCGCTGTCACTGTCAAAACAGTCCTTGGGGATTGGCCCTAACAGTTCATTTCCAAGATCAATGGAGAAATGTCGGTCATCAACCGCCATTCCAATAATGGTGCCTGCGGCTAGAGTAATACTCTTTAAGTCGCTGTTATCCACCTCTATTGGAATGGTGTCATGTTCTATGTTGACTAATGGAGTTGGGTTTACCCCCAACCCTTGCTGTTGGAGAGAAGCATTTAGATGTATGTAAGCATCAGGGTTTTTCAACTCTTGTCCCCTTTTAACTTTCACTTCCAGGGAGAATTGTCGGGTCCTTTCTGGGATGGTGACTTCCTCTTTAACCTGAATTTCAACTGCATAAGGTAGCAATTGAGCTGACCTAAATGCTTTTTCTGGATCATCAAAGCCCATGGGATTATCCGCTAATCGGGACCAAGCTTTGAAGTTTATTAGGTCCAAACTAATGGCAAAGCGATTGAGAATGTCACTGCCTAAGTAAAAGGCGGCCGTGACGTCTCGCACGACCCAACAATTGTGGACTATGCTCTTGTTGCCAATGGAGATTTTGAGCATACACCTGCTTGGCAGGAGATGTTTGGAATTGGGTGCTTCCAGGTCCATTTCCCATTTGTCTATCAGTTTGAATGTGGGAATGTCTGGATCTTTTGGGAGTTGGCGAAACATGGCTTCGCTGATGAAGCTCTTACCGTTGTTCACACACACTCGAGCGAGAACAGAGTCCTTCCCATCATTTAATTGAACAGGGATGAACAACTGCTCCCCAATTTGCTGAATATCATTCAGGCTCTGAGCTGATTTCACATCTTTCTGGACTATAAGAGTGGGAGTTTCTGATTGTGGATTAGTATAGAATCTCAGGGTGTTTCCTTCCTGCGTGGAGTACCACTTTAGACTGGAAGGAAGGTTGATTTTCAGAAATAGAGAGGACCCTCCATCACCAGTCTGTTGTCCTACTGCTATTACTGTCACGTCTGGAATTTGGTTATTCTGGAAGTGGAATTCTACTTGGTCAGATTTTTGTTCAAACATGTGGCAGGTGCCGTTTAAACTAACATGGTTGACACTCTGTTTTAATTTTATTGGTCGGCTAGTCTGGGTCCAGAGGACCTTGTTTACGCAATCTATTAGGGGTGACAACCTTCTCAGGAGGTCATTCCCTAGTAAACAAGGGGTGCCCTCTGGAGTCACAACTATGACCGGGTGTTTCAACTTGTGTCGCCCAATTTTAATGTCCAAATCTGCCGTCCCCTCGACGGGAATTTCCTTCCCATCAAAGTTCTGGAGTTGCCCAGGAAGAGAGGTGAGAGGAATTTGGTAATTCCCTCCCCTTCCTGCATTCAGTTCGTCAAAGGCCCTTCTGGACAGAAGGGTAGCTTGAGATCCAGTGTCCACCAGTGCCAAAATTGTACCCTGCCCCTGTACTTGTACCGGGGCATAATATCTTCCCTCCTTCTCCTCAAGGGGGCACAGATAATGCACATTTTTGGACAACTGGTGGGCTAATTTTCTGGTTTTGGACATTGCTAGCGAAGAGATTTGGGCAGAATTCTGTGGAGAGCCTTGGGAATCTGAAAGAAAAAGTTGGCAACTGGAGATCAGAGCCATTGTGGGTTCCCCTGGCTCCGGTTCTGGGCCGCCCCCCCCTTTTTGGAGGCAGTCACCAGGATGGGTTTGAACCAGGGGATTTTCTTGCTGTTGGTTCTGGGATGAGATGGTGGGCGGCGGTAGCTCAGTCTCCACATCTCCCCAGTCTGGATTTGCATCCCTAGGGACCCATTTTTCTTTGGGAGGAGTTCCCCCCTCTCTGAAGGAGAAGATCCTTTTCCCAGGATCCTCTGAGGATCCCTCTCCCTCAAATTGGAAGATCTGTACCTCCTCCTCAAACTGAGTCTGTTTGGGTCTTTTGTTTCTCCTACCCCCCCTCTGCTCCTTAGGAGGCAGACTTTCAGGGGCAAGAGATTTTGTTTCCGGTTCCTGGGTTTCCAGGGGCTGTTTACAAGTGAGGAAGGAAGCTTCCTCCAAGGCTTTACACCCCCCTTCCCCTTGTGCCTCCTCCCTGGGAACCGGTGAGTTATCGGGGTGCTGCCCCCGTCATTGTTCTGGAGCACCAGGTCCAGAGTTGGGTGTGTTCTGCGCCGGCACGCCCATCTGAGGGTTCTGCTGAGCCCTCAGTATGTGACCCAGATCCTGCGCCATGTTTTGAACCTGGCGCTCTAACTGGGAAGCCCGCTCAGGCTGATACGGGTCCCTGTTTTCTCCCCTGGGCTGATCCCGGGAAGGGTAGCTGTCCCTCCTCTGGTAATACCCCGGGTTGCGAAGATTTTGGTACCCCTCCACCCTTGGCCTCCCCTCTCCCGGATTCAGTGGTCTGGGCTCAGGGAATTGGGGAAAGAAGGATGGATGGTTTTGGGGCTGAAAGTCGGGTGGATATCTGGGGAAAAAGTTCTGCCCAGGGTTTGGTAAATTTCTGCCCTCCTGTGGGAAGTTTGGAGGGAAGTTCCCTGGGTTAGGTGCTTGGCTGGATCCCCCCCCTTGGGCTGGAGGAGTCCACACATAACCCAGGATGGGTCGATTTCCCTTGTAACGGGGAATTACATACTCAGGAGAGCGAGGGACCCCATTTGTGGGGCTGCCTCCTTGGCTCCCTGTCTGTGACTGACCCGAGGACCTCCTGGGCCTAGCATTATTAGGTGCAGGTAGGGTTTTAGGCCCCCCCATCTCCAAATCCAAAACGGGGGTGACCTTTACCTCTGCCACCTTGGCAGCAGCAGGGGTGCTGTTGGCTTTGGGGTTTTTCTGGGCATTACTTTTGCTATCTATCGGTTTCTGCACCTCATAGATCCGGGTAGCCTGTTCAATGACCCAGTCTAAAGATCTTTTCTCGTGAAAATCCCTCACGAGCTGGGTCATGATATATTTGGGCAAGGCATGGAAAAACGTATTTATAAATTCTCTGCTATCCGTGCGCACCCTTCTTGTGGTCTGTGCAAAAGCACGCTTTAACTCCTGCACAAATTCTTGTGGGGCCTGATCCTCCCCACATTGCAAATTGTAGGCTGCCTTGCGAGCCTCTTGAGGATTTCTGTGAACAGAAAAATGTTTCAAGATGGCCGCCTTATAGGTGGACCATCTTAAATGATTTTGGTCCTCCAGCCCCGCAAAGAAACTGGAGTATTCCGGGGAGAAGGTCCACTTTACATATTGAATACAGCTTTGGCTGTCCTTCAAATGGAAAGTCTCCATCATTTGTTCAAACAACTCTAAGTGCTCCCAAACAGAATACTTAGCGTTCTTATGGTAAGGCGTGATGACGCTCCTGATCGCCTTAATCTGCTTTAAGGGGTCCTTAAGCAAGGCCCTTTTTGCCTTATTGGCCTTTTTGGTTCGGGTAACCCTTGTCCATTCGTCCTCGGACTCAGAGGCACTGCTCCCAGAGGTTCCCGTCTGTTCTTCCAGGTTTTCCCGGATTCTGCGAGCCTGGGAATGGCTGGCAGAATGTGGGGACCTGGTCTCCTGTGTCCTGCGCAGTTCAGAGGAGTCTTCAGATTCCTCCTTGCTGCCAGGATTTGATGGGTACCCCCTCCACTGACCTAACTGGGCAGAGGTTTTCAGGATGCCCTTAATGGGCCTACTCCCCTGGGGTTCCCCATTGAACTGTACTGTACTTGGGTGCCCATACCCGGATGCCCACCCCTCCATTCCTGAGTGGTACTGGCCTATGAGCCCCATACTCTTAGCTGGATAGTAATCTGCCATCCCTGTGGCCCTGTGCTCATGTGCGCCAGGGGGCATGGGGGTGGTAGAGTCCAGGGACTGGGGGAGATGAAGGCCCCTGATGTTAGGGCTCCTGCGGTTATGGTCAGGAGTCTCTCTTTCCCAGCGGACCTCATCTCTATCCGCCCCTGCTCCCTGTTGCAATGCAAGAGCCTGCATTTGTGCTTTCAGTTCCTCAGTCAAGGCCTTACTAGACTCTATCAGTTTCTCCTGCATCGCTACCTGTTGCTGGAGCCTCTCATTGTGCTGGCAGAGAGCCTCATTTTCCCTCTGTGCTTCCTGGTTGATCCTGGAGAACTGGGCCAGTCTTTGCTGCAGGAGGTTTACCTCCTGAGTCCCATCCCTACTGGCCTGCTCCTTTCTTGCAGGAGCATCTTCCACCCTTCTGGTGTGCTCTACCAAGTTCTGGTTTTCTTTTTGGAGGTCACCCAGCCCCTGGAGGGCCAGTTGATTTTCTTCCATTTCCTTTTTTAAGTGGCAGACTTCCTGGCCTAAAGTGTCTCTTTCCTGACTAAGAGCCTGCATCTGTGCCGCCAGGTCGTCCCTTTGCCTTTGGAAGGCACCGGCTTTCTGGCGCTCCTGATCAAACTCTGCCTGGGTATCCAGGTCTTTCAGGATCAGTTTATTGCTCTCCTCTTTCTCTCTGTCTAGTTGGATTTGCAGGGTGGCTACCTGCTCTGTGCATGCCCTGTTGAAATTGATCTGTTGCTCCAGCTTTTTCTGGCTCTGCAGTAAGGAATCCAAACTGTCTTGGTGCTCCTTCTGCAGGGCCAGAAATCTGGTATCCTGGTCTGTCTTTTCCTGTTGTAGGATGCCCATATCCTCTTTTATTTTAATGATATATTGCCTACTATCATTTTCTGACTCCTGGCTCCTCTGCAGCCTCTGCTCAGAAGAGGCCAGATCAGATCGGGCATTCTCTACTGCTATCTGTTGCCTATTTGCCAGATCTTGGCTTTCAGTGCATTTATCCTGCATGTCTCCCATATATAGGTACAGGTATGCTGCTATCCTGGCAATCTTATTGTGTTCATCTTTGGCTTTAGGAGCCATATATAGTTCACTCAGGGCCACATGTAATGGACCCTGATCTCTCCATAGGTTTGACCCTGTTTCAGTGACCTGTCGCGTGATGGCCTGCAACCAGGCATCCTGGCCCTGTTCAGTCCATTCACCTCTCACAAATAGTTTATGTAAGAGGTGCTCTCTGGCTATTTTCATGTCTACTAAGGTCGTCATTCTAGAGATTGGTCTCTGTCCTGATTTACAGAAATTAGTATTTTTTTTTTTTGCAAAACAGACCTTTTCCTAAGAGCGTTCCTACGAGGAGTACTTTACAGCGTAACACAGCGTGGTGATCCGACCGGATATGTGTATCTGGTCAGCTGGCACGCTGTATTAATCTGCACAAATGGTAGATCTAACCCAAACGTCCGGCACGAGCCCCCAATTTGTAAGAGGATTCAATTCAACACTACAGCTAAGTCAACGCCTAGTCTATAATACTGAATGAAAACCCTTATTGATATAACTTTATGTCCAGTTCATGCGTTCTGGATGACTACCCCTATATAACACCCCTCTCTTGGAATCCTCCTGACCCCACTGAGCCAAGAAGTAGTTCTGTTTTGCAAGTTTAAAGGTTTATTTGATAACTTAAACAATATATATTATATCACGCTTTATAATAAATTAATAATTGAATAGCACACTTAATCTGATATGATAAAGATTAACAACGGAGAATCTGGCGCTAGCACACTTCTTGATAATCACTAAGGAGTTGACATGAAATGGATAAGATAGCAACAATACTTTTATAGTTTCAAATGGATGCAATGTGGAATGAAATGCAGTAAAGAAAATAAATTGATAGGATTTCAGCAAAAGACAATGTAATCACTTTCTTGGACAATTCACCCCCCCCCCCTTTTATGCAATGCAAGGAAATGGAAGGAAGCACACAGTTCTCAGAAATGCAATCAAATGTGATTCGGTTCACCCAGCAACTTAGACTACAGACGTTGAAAACACAGGCCCAAATGCTTTTAAATGTGCTGGCAATGTAGAAAAAAAATATGCTAAAATGCTTTTAATTCCCTCTAGGAGGTTCAGGGTGAGTGAAATCAAGTTAATATTAGTCCAGGCCCACTTTAGCAAGGATCTAGGGTGTAACTAGCAGGTCAAACGAATTTCTGGCAAATGGAAGGCAAGCAAACTGCTGTTTCACACGTTGAGAAATTTGCAAATCGCGGCAAAATTCGCGAATGCGTCTGGCGCGATTACAGAGGAACTACAAGGGCTAGCAATATCGTTTTGGGGTCCTAGGAAAGCCTAGGATCTTAGCTTCCAGATGAAAGTTACTGCAAGTCTCTAGCACAAACGGTCGCGGAGATATGAGCGATTAAATAAAGGTCGTTTTTCAGATTTGAAATTTTAAAGTTCAAAAAGACAAGTGCAGCTTGCAACTAGAAAATGACAGTTGACAGCTTTACAAATGACAGGTGACAGTTAGGAGGCAGTTCTACTTAGATTAAAATAGCTTGGATTATATTATTTTAACTAAGAGATTGGTTCTGCACAGTTTTCTAGGTACTCACGCTATATTCTTGAGTTAAATGGGCCACGCCACGGATCTGGTCAGGTTTTAGACTGGACGCCGGTCTCTGCACTTCACAGTGATCTGGGTCAGCTCTCTCTGGTTCCGCTAACAGTGGTCTGTATCAGCTCTGCTCTGCTGGTCTGGTCTAGGTTTCTGGTTCTGGATATTTGATAGATTTGAAGTCTCTATGTCTGCTCTCTGAAGGTTGAGGGAGGTAAAGTATGGATTTTCCGGCAGAGCTTCCAGCTGCAAATGGATTTGAAGGTCCCTATCTGTCCTGTCTCTCTGCTTTTATGTGTTTTGAAAATGGGTGTGTGTGAGCAGCATCACTAGCCAGCCCCTCTCCACTTATCATTGGCCAAGCTTTCATTTCTCCCCTGATTGGGGGAGCTAGGTTGTGTCAGAGTGATGTCATTTTACAGCCTGCAGAAAGTCCACTCCTCCTGTCAACTTACACACAAATCTAGATTTGAACCAAATACATATTTGCAGAGGTACATATTGTTTTAAAATCATCTGCACCCCTCACATATCACAGGAGGTATCTCCTGTCCAAACTCTGCTCTTCCTGGGAGCTTGCATTCAAAAATGGCACATATTTCACTTTTTAACTGGTTTCGCAATTTCGGACATTAACCCAAATTTACACACATGTGCGCAAGGAGTATGGACATTAGTTGATGAAGTGTCAGATTTTTCACATGCACACATTTTGAGTAATATCCTCTTTTCCGCCAAACCCCCCCTGAACATACCACCGGGTCCTAGCACGTCTTAAAATGTGGGCAGAAAAATCACAAGAATTATGGTATCATTTAAATAATTTTCACAAGTCCGCTCTATGAGTTATTCATCTTTTTAGAGTTATGTTCTGGCCCCAAAGGGGTGTGGTTTTCCTCCAGCACAAGGTTGAATTTCTGGTTTTTCCAGTTCTGCCAAGCCAGCTTGCTCTCACAGGCAGTGCCCCTCCCCTTTGCTTCAGGAGGAAGCTACTTTTACGATATCTGCAATAAACCATCTGCCTGAGTCAGGAGAGGGCTTTGTTCAGAGCTCCTGTATTCTGTGGGGGCTTTCCTTAATTCAATTATCAGAGAGATGGCATATCCTTAGTGTGGCCAGCAAAAGGCAGATAGGCCTGGGAACACAGCTGTGACTCAAGTTTCACTCCTGATGGGGGTGGCTGGTGGGCAGAATCCAGTTCCTTAAGCCAAGTTTCAGATAAAATGTCACTTTTTGTTCCCCAGTTTCTGCATTCAAATAAACTAACAATTTCACATATGCAGCTAGAATGCTGATTCTAAGTTTAAAACTATGACATTTAAACAATTGCAACCTATGTGACACTCAAAAGTAGGTCACTCATTTCTCTTAAACATTGAGATTTTTAATGTCTTTCAGTCCAAATTTACTTAAACTGATGAAATCCACAGCTCAGCCAGTCTTGTTATAAACCTTCAAGTCACTTCAGAATATGACTTTAGATTGTATCCACCTATCAGTAAGTCTTTCTTTGGCCTGTTTTGGGTTCATTTATTCACTTTTGCAAAAAGTAAAATCTGGTGTTGTTTTAAAACGCCGGCTTTTGGATAGTGGTGAGTACTGGTACTGCACCCCTTTTTGGGATTTAAGAAAATGAATTCCCAACAGTTATGGGTTTGCTTTTGGCAATCAGCATTGCCACTCCCAATGGTTTCAGACTACTGTGTGGGTAGTCCAATGGTGGTTTTAGGCAGTGTCCTTCTGTGCCCATAACATCGGCAAAAATGGGTGGCCGCCTATTCTTCATGCACTTCCCTGGGCATTTTCTGGGAAGCTCTGGCCATCATGATGTTTTCATGTCAGTACTGCACAGTTTTGAGGTAGGGCTCGGATGCATGGGTAAATACATCCCACATTCTTATGATGATATTGTAATTATAATTAAGAAGCTAAGCTCATCTAAGGCTCCTGGCCTGGATGGCTTGACAAATTTTGTTCTAAAGTTCAGACCAGAGGAATGGGCTGGGATTTTTTCTTCTATCTTCCAGAAAGTATTGTGTATGCGATGCGTTCCCGCTACATGGCGCAGTGCCATCATTATTCCATTATTCAAGAAGAGCAATATGAACGATCCAACCAACTATCATCTTATTGCCCTTCTTGATATTCCTGGAAAGATATTTGCATGGCTGATCCTTGCAGAATTGTTGACTTGGCTGAGAACTGGTACATGATTGACCCCTGCCAATCAGGTTTTATAGCCGGTTTGGAGACAACAGTAAATTTGATGTTTTTATCAGCTCTTAAATATCAGGCCATACATTCTAAACAGAATATCTATTTGGCATTTGTGGACCTCCGCCAAGCCTTCGACTCAATATCGAGACTTGTATTGTGGCAGAAGTTGCAAGATGCAAACTGTCCTCCTTCGTTCTTGGATTTGGGTTAACAGCTTTATACTCAAATATCAATAAGAGTCAAGCTGGATCAAGCAGGGAAATTGTCAGAAGAAATACAAACTTAAAGAGAGTTGAAACAAGGCTGTGCCCTTGCAGGAATATTGTTTAATTTCTATATCAATGACATGGGTGAAGCCCTCGATTCTCCCCTATCTTTCCCTTTAAAAATAGGCTTGATGAAAATATCAAGAATGTTGTTTGCGGACGACATTGTATTGGTTGACCAAAAAAACCCACCAACTAGTAAAAGTAAATTGGTGGGTTGGTAAAGAGAGATTGGAAAATGCTAGAGATTATAAATATCTTGGAGTAAATATAAATGGGATAATAGGTGACATGCCCTACAAGAAGGATATGTTAAATAAAATCATTAACCTGACATCACACGCAAAGGTATTAATACATAGGTTTTGTACATTTTCATATAAACCTCTTCTGATTTTTTATGCACAAAAAGTAATTTCAATAATCACCTTTGGTGCGCATACTAAGAACATCAAAGATCAGCCGAATTGGGATTACTTAGAGGGCCAATTCTGGAAGACAGTTTTGGGGTTGCCAATGAGTATCCCAATTTAGATCATTAGATATGAGCTAGGGTTAACTTCTTTACAAACGATGGTTGAATAGCAGACTCTGAGCTATTATCGAAAATGCCTTCTGCAAGATAATCATAAAAATACACTAATACCCACAATAGCAAAGGCAATGAAAGAGATTAAACAAAGGAGTTTTTTTATTCAGTGGGAAATATATTGTAATTTGATTCTGCTAATGGCAGAGACTGACACAAAATTTTTGTTGGAGAATCCAGATGGAGTCAAGAAAAAACTGTACTACCTAGACTGGATTAACCTGTGGGATAACTGTCAGAAATATAATATAATGCATCTAGGTTGTTTTCCGATTAAAACCAGAAAAGTTATGCCAAAATATTTAGTGAAGTTTTCCGACCCTGAATATAGAAAGGGGATCTTAAGAATGCGGTTTAACTTGCGGCCAACGAGATCAGTAATTGCAACGCGGCTTAAAAACCAGATTCAAGGTAATAAGATGTGCCGTTTTTCTAGAGCTCCTTTAATGAATGAAACATTACCCCATTTATTGACAGAATGCATTGCATTGTCAACACAAAGAAGAGAGTTTTTTTAATTTCTTGGAGTTTTTAAATTGTTAACGTCTGCAGACTTGCAGAAAATAATGTTTAATGCTGCACACACATCCTTGAATCTGCCTGTGATATCTTTTTTAAATCAGTTGCAAATTGAGGAATGAGTGTATTAAATGTTGCAAATCTTAATGCTAATTATGACTTTTAAAATATGTATGAAAAATAATGCTGTATGCACAGAATGTTTAGTTATTGATGCCATCTAGTTTGTTTGGTAGTTTTACATTTTTTTATATTTTCTTGAATTGATGTATTGATATGCTTTAAGTTTGATGTATTAATATGCTTAAATTTGTATTGAAAAGGTTAAAATGTTTAACCAAATCAAATAAACAATGAATAAAATAAGGTGGTATTTAAACATGAATCCTTGTTGTTCTAGTTTGTGATGTTATGCCTGACTCGCGTTTACGAATTATGAAAATACTAATGAGGACTGTGGCGTGAACTTATCTGATCGCCATGTTAGATTAGGAGAAATGGTTAGTTTGTACAATATGCAGAGACAATTAAAGGGGCCCTTTGCCCCTGTAGTGCTTGCCCAAAAGTATCAGCGCTATGTTGTGATGACTAAGGTTATTTCATGTTGTAGAGGAGGTCCCAGATATGGCCTGCACTCCAGCCACTCATTTTGAAATACCAGGAACATACTCGCCGAGATATGTGACGTATGAGGAGCAAATAAACCAACAGAGAGCCACACTGGGGCTCTGCCCAGTGCCCATCAGAAGAGAAATACCTGTTGAAGTGCCAATAACCAGACAACCATGGGCAGCACGGTACCCATTGAGACAACTGTACCTACAGCTGACACAACATGAAGACTACTGTCAGACTGTCCCAGAAGAGACCGAAAGGGCCTTGATCGAAGGCGAATGGTGACATCACGAGAGCCGGGACAGACGTACAGATGAACAAACAACAACAAAAAGATAACACACTAAGACGAAACACCATGAATAAAGATATCACAGACATAGAAGATAAGACAATGTCAAAATATAAAGAAACGCAACCATAAAGCAGGATGAAAATATGCAACCAGATAACGCCTGTACATAGGCTTGTAACACAAGAAGCTAAGAAAACAGTACGGCTTGCTATGCTTAGTAGAAGAATAGAGCGTCAAGCGCCAACTATATACATATATATATCTACCTCAACGAAGCACATTATATAAGGGCAGTCCACTTTACATGAAAGCAGAATTAAGCCCAGGATGGTAGGGGCCTAACAGGCCAGGATTCATATACCAGCACAAAGCCAGATGGAAGAGCGTAATCGAAACTTAGCAAGAAGCAGCTCATGCCTAGGAATTCAAGGTCAACCCAAGGAAGGGGGGAGAGCGGCAACTCCAAAGAATCGAAACTTAAGAGCCTAGCAGCCTGCCCGTGAAGGTCAAGATAAGGAGGTCAAGGCAGATGGCGATGCCGAAGAGAGAATCAAATACGCAAATAGATGGAAAATGAAGCAGCTTTACGGTGTACTGACACGTGACCAGCCAAGCGCGAAGATGTACCAACGTCTGATGTCACCAAAAACCAGAGGATGCCATAACGTTCCCTGATAAGAAGCTACAGTTTCGAGGCCATCCTCAGCCACTAATTGACACATAGGCCTAAAGTACTGATTGATGGAAGGGAGGCAGGGTGAATCTTGGGGCATGCCGCATCTGGGTAACCATTCTGCAAGCTGCTATTTAAAGTAGAGATTTATGCCTAGGGGTGTAACCGACCCAATCACAATGGACCAAATAATCTAGGGTCCTATAGCTAGTAGAACCAATGAGACGTCGTACTTGTAGTGACGTCTAGCACGAGTGCTGTAGAGGGATGGGCGTAGACGCCCACCCGATAAGAGTTATCCAATCCTCACACCCCGTTACCATATACAGCTATAGTACCTATACTTAGGTTATCTTTTCCAACCAATAGGCTTGCCTGACAAACTTTCGAGTGTTACACGTCAATGATGATGAATATTCCCTATAAAAATTGCTGTTTGAATGAAGATTGGGGGAGTTGAAGCGAGACGGGCGATCACATCACTGATGATTTCCTAATGTTTCCCCGTTTTTGTACTTGTCATTAAACTGACTTCCCTTTGCCAAACCATTTGAGTTGTCCTTATTGATTGGTGTTGGAGTAAAAGAATCCTGCACCCCATCCTCCTCAAGGTGCAGCTATATCATCTTAAAGTACTTGAGGGAGAGCTCTGATCCCATGGGCCCATCAGAGGTCGCTCCACCCACTTGTACACTTGGTAGCAGAGGATGGTTTTGACTATCAACTATTGATTATTGATTATTGATAAGACACCTATTGACCGTCGACACAAATTAACTCTAGGTCTTCGGCAATATCACGAGTCCTTCAGCCATTTGGCCGAGTAGACTGTGAAGCTTCCCGTGGACAATGATAGTGTAAATTTGGTCAAAAAACTGCAATGGGTTTGAAGGGACCCGTTTTATTACAGAAACCCTTCCATTCCTACGGGCAGCGAAACAGACGAAAGACCAAAGGAGGCATTAACGGAGGCAGTGATCTCAAGGATCCAGAGAGGAACCATGTGAGCGGTGAGTGAAGCAAAAAATTAAGTGCTTTGGCAAATGTCATAGGCATTAGAACAAGTAAGGGAAAAGGTAACGGAGGGAGGTGGAATAAACAAAATAGTCAGAAGTAGAGAAGGCTGTATATATATAAGGGGATAATGACTCGAGAATAATTGAGATATTAAAGAATACCAGGGTGGACACCTGAGATAGTAAAGAATACCAGGGTGGACACCTGCGATATTAAAGAATACCGGGGTAGACACCCGAGAAGAGAGAGGATTCCAGGGCGGACACCTGAGGAGAGAGAGGATTCACCTTGTTCCTGCGCTTTAATATAGCGGTCAGAAGAAACGTGAACTCAGAGCCCACATAATAGGGGACGACTAAACTACTACCACGTTTAAAGACGTTGTAAAAGGAGTTCGGTTAAACTCCATATCGGGGTATTAATTAGAAGGCAGAGATACTTGTGTGCAGCTGGTGTCTGTCTAGTCCGTCAAATGTCTGTTGTACCTGTTCTGTTGTATGTCACGTGTAAGAAATTTTGTCTTGTATTGGTTAAAATCAAATAGGGTTTTTACGCAATTCTATAGTTGAGAGGGAATCGCACATGGATTGATGTTCTTGAGTAAATTGGTGATAAAAAAGTTTTGGCAGGAAAAAATTGGATTGGAGCTTGCGGTGTTTGGTGCTTGCTCATATTATTGACAAGTGTTAAAATTGCAAGGAAGCATTGAAAAGTGGTGTTTAAGAGGAAAGTAGAACAGATTTAAGCATGGAAGAAATTACACCATTAGCACACTTATGTAAGCAACTGCCGAAACATGCACCCAAGCTTAAGAAATATAGCACAGAGTGGGTTAAGGGCACCGCCCACAAGATGTTTATGCCATGGCCACAAAATGGGTCTTTATCTAAAGCCGTCTTACAACACATGACCACTTACTTGCATGCCACATATACAGGAAAAAACTAGAGAAACGCCTTGCTGTTCCAGAACTTTGGAAAATGTTCGAACAGGCGAAGAAGGAAGAGCCACCTGCAGACTGGATATTAAACGTATGCATGGAGGAGGGTGAGACGCCTACCGCGCCACCTGCCCCGCCTGAAACAGAAACCGAGGGAAGTAAGCCTGAGGGACTCTACCCATTAAGAGAGCTTAAAGAGCCACAGGGTACAGCAACCCCGCATATGAGTCACGTACGTACAGTAGTGATGACAATAAGGGGAAGGATCAGGATAAGAATCTTACCTCCGCAGTCCCGAGGGACAAGGAGAGACGCGATGATGAGAGGAAGGATCAGGCATAGATTAGTGCATCTCTCGATAAGGAGAGAGAGGGAAAGAAATGGAAAGAAGGTGAAGGCAAAACTGATGAGATAGCATTCGCAAAAGACAAATGGATGGGAGGACAGATATTGTTGAAACTCGATGGAAAAGGAAGTGATGATGTGAGACCTATAGAGAGGTTAGATGAGGCGCAGAGAAAGGAAAAAGACAAGGAGTCAAGGGATGAGAGGATTAGACAGAAGGATAGACTGATGCGTGAACAGCTATATTGCGAAGAGCAAGAGAAACAGCTCGATCGCAAACAGAGAGCAGTCTATGCCTTGGACAGACAGAAACACCAAGGTTTAGAAGAAGAGCAAAGAGTATGTGACAAGATAAGGAGACGAAGGGATGAGGAAGTTCGAAGGGAAAATGAACATAGAAATGAAAGGAGACGAGAAGAAGATAAGGTTAGAGAAGAGGCGAGGAAACACAAAGAATGTGGTGATGTCATAGAACGTAAGCGTAGACAGAGGGCACGCGATCTCGAATCTCTGGAGAAGGAAGTTAAAAAACCCAATCCTGTTGTAGAATAGGAAGACAATGGGCCTAATTACAACCCAGGCGTTAAGGGTTTAACGGCGCCGTCGGCGCGTTAACCCTTAACGCCTGATTACCATTTTAACGCCTGCTTTTAGCAGCCGTTAAAATGCAAGGTGCTAACCCGCCTTGGTGCTAATTACGGCACCGTAATTCACGGTGCCGTAATTAGCGCCTTCCCCACTCCCATTATGCCCTATGGGGCAAAAATGGGAATGGGGAAGGGTAAATTGGGAATGGGGATTTACCGCCCCACTCACCTTGGAATGGGGCGGTAAATCCGCCATCCACCATGGTGTAAACAGAGTTTACACCATGGTGGTAAAGTAGGGAATTTACCGCCTGGGTTGTAATGAGGCCCAATGAAGAATTCTTCCCTGTGTATGACTCAGTACCAGGCACGACCGGGGCAAATATTGAAGATGACTTCGACACCAGAAGCATCGGGGAAAAGATCGATAAGATATATGACGAAATGGGGTTAGAACAAATATCCCAAGGGGAAAGGGAAGACAAGCACTTGGAGAACACTCAGCTGTATGACACTGAGGATGTCACCCGAAGTAGTGGGAGCAGGAGACTGTCCCTGGACAGACTAGAAATCAGTAAAAATGATAATGACACAACGAGTTGCGTGAATTGGGAACAATCGATGTCCGACTCCGGAGAGGAAATGGAGCGCGAGACAAATGAAGAAGGGAGACAGCACAAAAAGCGGCTCCCAAGGGACAAAGGGGTACGATGGTCGGATGCTAGTGAGCCCGCAGTGAGGACATCAGAGTCTGCCACACAGTCGGACCGGCATGACGGAACACCCCATGGTCAGAGGGGGGTGTCAGCACCCGCCTATGTAGACAGGTTGAGGACATTGTCAGGCAGATGATGATGCAAGAATATTACCCCAGCGGTAGACAGGAGAGCTATGAGAGAAAAGAAAGACGGGTGCGCATTCCAATTTCCGCTGCTAGAAAAGGGCGAAGCAAGACCGCAATATATTCCATGGCCACACATGGGTCGAGAAAACCTGAAAAACAAGCTTCCAATGCTGACATCGGGAGCCGGGAAGTGGATACACGAGTTATAAAAAATTACAGGGGGTGTCACACTCGCTATAGGGGACATTAAAGGTCTCCTGATTGCCATACTTGGTGAGAGAGCAGACGATCTGTGGACATGGGCAGGGCACCCTGGGATAACCACGATTAACACTGCTCACGACGGAGCAACATTTAACAATTGCAGAACAGCAGTATGGAAAGCGCTATGAGTGCTGTACCCAGACACTTCCAATATGGGAGCTATAATGACTCGCAATATGAAGGAGTCAGAAGATCCGTTGATTTATATCCAGAATTTCCAAGACACATGGGTGCTCGAAATGCATGAATCTTGGATGAAATCTATGCCAGTGTTTTACCACATATTATGCCAAGGGTTGCCAGAACCAGTGCAGAAAAAGCTCAAGAAATTGGTAGGGCTTGAGGCTAAACCTTGGGCTGAAATACAGTTAACTATCGCACATAGGTTGTTGCATGAAAAGAATCAGAAAAAGGAGGAAACACGAAAGGGTGAGGAAGAGAAGCTAGTGCAAAAGAAATGATCAAAGTATGCTCTTGAAGGAGCCATGCTGACTAGCCCAGCTGAACAGAATGTACAACAGGTGGCTAACCCACAGCAGAACAACCAGGGTAACATAGGATTGTACCCGAGGGGAAGGGGATTTAGAGGAAGAGGATGGCAGAGTAATCAGGGAGGTTTCCAAAGTAATCAGGGCGGCTTTCAAAACATGCAAATTGGCAATCCAGATATTTCAAATTCACAAATAGTCTGACCACCACCAGTATGTTGGCTGTGTGGAATGACAGGGCATCTTGCGCGCTCATGCAGAAGCCAAGGTGCATGGCAAAATGGCCAAGGAATGGGAGCAGGCAGAGTGAATTAGTCTGCAATCTCACAACAGGGCGGTGCACAGAATCAAACAGTGTGGCAGCAAGCACCAGGCTTGCAGCAAGGTGCACAAAGGGTTCAACCCCCAAACATGGGGAGCTTGCCGCAAGGGCAATTCCAACAGGCACCACTGCAAACTTCTCAGGGCACCAAATCCGGAAGGGGAGGCAACCCTGGGAATGGAGAGAATCCGCAAGTGTACAGTGGACCAAACTTATATATGAAGTAGGACAGCTCACTGGGAACTCTGATGTGCTCTATCCTATCAGTGACACCAGACCCTAACAGGGAACCTAGGGTGAATGTCGTCATAGAGGGTAAAGAATATTCCTTCTTAGTTGACACAGGTGCAACATGCTCGTGCATACGAGAAGGCAAGTTTTCCTTGTCCGGTGAGGCCATAGATACTGAGGGTTTTACAGGAGCTCACAGTCGAGTTCCCTTTACAGACGCACTCCCAGTCTCCGTAGGAGAGTGTGAAATGAATGTACCTTTGTTGTATTCACGTCAGACCCCAGTAAACATTTTGGTTCGAGACTTAATGACAAAATTGAATATTACAATACCATTCACGGAGGAGGGCATAGTATGCTCCACTCCAGGAATGCATTATTCAAACGTGTGCGAAATAATCAGGGCATACTCAGGACACATGAGGGCCGTACCTCTAGAGCCAGAGGTCTTCGCATATGGCATGCGTGTGCTTATGGCAGGGTTGCCAGGCCTCGCAGATAGAACTATGAGAACCCCCGATGAGTTTCTGTTCAGACCAAGAATACCAATGCATGAAGAGGAGGCACAAGTATTTCCCTTGATAATGCATGCTGCAGCTGTGCAAGGGAAAATAGCATTGGCTGAAGGCTGCGATGATGAAGGCAGACAATGGTGCACAGCTATCGCCATTGAAGAAGGGTATCGAGTGACTGACGTCACCGATGACGATCTGTTTGAAGAACAACCAGACTCAGAAGAAATGAGGGTAGAAGTGAGTCTCATATTTTGGGTAAAAATGATAAAAAGAGAAGTGCCCCAGAGAATGATGTTGGCACAGATATGTCCGAAATACTTTGATGATGATATGGCCGAAGTGCCTGTCTCGGTATGGACCACAGGACCATATGACGTAGGCCTCCTGAAGGGGGTGGGAGAAGTGAAAATTAAACTGAAACCAGGAGCAATTTTACCGAGGGTGCGACAATATCCCATGTCCAGAGAGGTGAATGAAGGGATTGCAAAGACAATTTCCGCATGATGGACCAGGGCAACTTAGTGAAATCAGAGTCACCCTGTAATACGGTGATTTATCCCGTCAAAAAATCAAAGGGAGGGTCTTGGTGTTTAATCCAAGATTTAAGAGCATTAAACAATATTGTTGAAGCCGAGTTCCCTCTAGTCCCTAATCCATCTACAATCCTATGTAACATACCCATTGAGGCAAAATATTTCACGGTGATTGACTTCAAAATGCCTTTTTCTCAATCCCGTTGCACCGTGACTATCAAGATCTGACATCATTTACATTCAGACAAATGCGTCTGAAAAGCACGAGGTTGCCACAGGGGTACTGTGAGTCCCCGTCCATTTTCAATAGAGTCCTGCAGATGGACCTAAGCAATATTGCACTAGATAGTGTCATCTTGCAGTATGTGGATGACATTCTAATCTGCAGCACCACAGTGGAGCAGTGTAGGCAGGACTCTATCCGGCTATAGACCACACTGGCTGAGAAAGGATATAAGGTTGACAAGGAAAAGCTACAGTATTGTCAACAGGAAGTACTGTACATTGGCCAACTCATCTCGCATGAAGGCAAGAAAGTGACCACAGAAAGGGCTGAAGCCATCTTGAACATGGCTAAGCCACTCACGATAAAACAAATGCAGAGCTTTTTAGGCCTATGCAATTATGTTAGAGCTTGGGTTTTCGATTACAGCACGTATACCAAACCCTTGCTCCAGGCACTAAAGAAGGCTCAGGTGACAAAGGAAAAGATTGAATGGTCTGAGGCAATGGAAAAAGGGTTTGCTGAACTCAAGAGAGCGATTTGTACAGCTCCAGTTCTCGGAATTCCTAATTATGCAGAGGAATTCTACCTGTTTTCGCAACGTTATGACGGCAGTGCTTGCTGAAAAAACTTTGTTGGGTTACAAGCCCCAGGCATATTACAGTGGGATCCTGGACCCAGTAATGAGAGGACACTTCCCATGCGAACAAAGTTTAGCTGTCGCAGCGTTCGCCATAGAAAAGGCAACCACTATTGTGATGGGATGTTCCATGATGTTATACGTCAAACATTCACTGTTCGCTATTTTAGAGAAACCTAAAGGCACGTTGACGTCTCAGAGAGCCTCTGCATATGAAGTGATCATATCTAATCCATCGATCAAAATATTTGATGTAGAACAGTGAACCCAGCTACATTCATAGCAGAGCCAGTCACTGAAGGAGAGCCGATACATGAATGTGCAAACTATGAAGAATTCTATGATGAAATCCCCAGGGTGAGAGAAAATGCCCTCGCAGGAGGAGAGATTATTTTCACTGTCGGCTCTTCGAGAATCGACCAAGAAGACAGACAAAGATATACAGGCGTTGCCGTAATGAAACACATAGCAAATGGAGAATTCCGGGTACTCGTCAGTGCACGAATACCATCTCATTATTCAGCACAGGCTGCAGAATTATTGCCGTTGATACTCGCCATTGAGAATCACGCAGACCAGGAAGTAACGGTGTACAGTGACTCCGCCTATGTGATGTCCACAGTGCTTGCAGGACTAGAACGCTGGAAAAGGAGGGACTACCTCAGAGCGGACAGCATGCCAGTGCAGCATGCAGCCTTATTGGACAGGCTGATTAAGGCACTACAGCTCCCAGTGGGCATAGCGGTCGTGAAATGCGCTGCCCACACCAAAGAGACAGACTTCGTGTCACGCAGAAACCATGCAGCAGACACTGAAGCCAAGCGTATGGCCTCCAAAAGTGAGACAGTCATGGAAGTGGAGGTGGCATGTACACATGAGAGAATGATGGTGGCACGTACTACACCTGAAGCTTATAGTAATCTGGGGCAGGCGCAACTAATGGAGCTTCAAGGGGAGGCCCCACAGGACGAGAAGAACCTATGGAAATGTCAAGGGTGTTCTTTAAACCCCTCTGATGGATTGTGGTGACTAGACAGCACTGGTAAACCAGTAATGCCTGTAGCCCTACTAAAAATAGCATTGGAGCAATTGCATTACCCCCTACACATGTCAAAAGAGAATCTAGCAGCAACGCTCGCAGAAGACTGGTTTATCCCGAATTTAGCAGAGCATTTTGCATTCTTTTTGGTGAACTGCATAATCTGCCTGCAATTCACCGCTGGGCACACATTAAAAGTAGTGAGAGGAGTCATCTGCCGGCCAAATGGGCCTTTTCAGCACCTACATATGGACTATGTTGACATGATTCAAGTGTGCAACAGGTACAGATACTTAATTGTAGCGGTGTATCCATTCTCTCGATGGATAGAAGCAGGTCCATGTACACACCCAGACTCTACCTGTGCGACCACATTCCTAGTGAGGGAAGTGTTCCCTAGGTGGGGGGTGTCATGATGCCTACCCCCGGAGCATCAGGCCAGGCCCAGCACCCCCGGAAGCAGGCATCATGCCCTCGGGTAAAAGCCCAGCGGCCCCTTATAGGGACTCTTTGGACTCAGTCCTGGTGCCTTTGGCGCCAGGCTCATGTTGGACATCAGTCCTGGCGCGATAGGCGCCAGGTTCATAAAGGGAGGTGTTTTGTGCACTTACCTGATACAGACCATGCTGCACGCTTCAGGCCTCCCTGAGACCTGAAAGGGACTATTTTTTCATAGGGACTATTTTTTCACTCGTGCATGGCCAGGGAAGGATACATACCTAGTTGGGGAAGGATACATACCTGGGACTTCTTTGGAGGCTATTTAAGCCACGCCCAGACAGCAGCTCATGCTTCGCGTTGTTCTGCTTCCTGCAGCTTAACGCTCACCGTGTCTGCTCCTGCTCCTGGACTACAGCCATGCCCGTCTTGAACCTGGAAGACCTACAAGGAAGGAAGAGCAAGAGAAAGGTGAAAACCAAGGATTATTTCATGCTTCTTACCTGCATCCGGAATCTTCTCGCCAGCATCCCTGAAGGAAGACTTCAATTTAAAAGCATCGCGTTGCTCGCTGCAGCGCCACGCTTCACTCACTTGTCCTGTCCTCGAGACATCTCCCTGCTCCATCGCGGCTGTCAGCATCGGACGCCACATCTCTGCACCTAGGGGAGAGAGGAAGAAACAAAAGGTGAGCAGAAGGACACACAGAAGGAAAGCCTGATTAACAGCCATAATACTTACCGGCTTTTCTTCCACATTTCGGGTCGGCGCCGCCCCGTTGGCCGGTACCGTACCCCGGCCCCTATGGGGAAAGGACTAGAGACATTTCAGAGGAATGATAAGGACATCTAGAGGGATCGTCCTCATTACTACTCACCTCGGAAGGTTAACCCCTTGACGCATCGCCTTCATTCTGCACCTGAAATAAAGGACAGATCACAGGTGAGAAAGACAGCATAAAGGGGGCCTCACTTGAACTTTGAACTTTCATACTTACGGCGCATCGCTCAGGAAAGTCAAGTGGATTTTGCCAACGCCATTCTGAAAACCAGTGAAGTAACTGGACGAACGCGCGCCCATGCACCAGAAGCAGGATGGAGAGTTCAACCTTCCAAACCATAAGGTGAGCTTAAACCGGGTTTGGAGGAATAGAGAGGAACGGAGGGGGCAAAGGGGGAGCTAGCACACCATTCTGCAGACTGTTAATCCCCTTTCTCATCTGCAGAAGGATATTCCTACGGGCCAAGGAAGCACGATTTGGAGGTCCTGTCCAATCGGTGTTCCGGGTCCTGCGCACCACGCTAGAAGAGGCTGCAGTAATCCAGACTAGATCAGTGCCCCCGTGGGAACCAGGTGGGCGTTACAGGGGGTCTGTGAAGTTATGAGGTCAGATAATGGGGCTCAAATTCAGTCTTTGAGCAGATTAACTTGTTGCTTGGTATAAAGCCCAAGTTCTCGTCGGTGCATCATCTGGAAGGTAATGGTGTCTGTGAGAGTCTCAACAGCTTGTTAAAAGAAAGGATAGCCAAGTTGAAGCTTACTCTAAAGAAGGGATGGTTGCACTGCCTTCCACTGGCATTGTATGCTCTTCGGAACCAACCAGGCTCTGACCATCATCTTACGCCGCACAAGATAGTCACAGTAAGGAGAATGAATACTCCCCCAACCCCCCGAGACAGAGCTAGATGTGATGCCCAGCCAACCCGAGAGGCCCTGGGATCCGAATTACAAGAATATCTGAACTGCATGACATCCAGTCTTACTGTAATTTCAGACCCACTGCAGCGACGACGAAAAGGGTGCAGCACAGCACAAAACGCAGCAGGGGACGCTACAACAGACCCAGCTCAAGGTCTACATGTTCCACTCATCTTTCCTGGAGATGTGGTGGTAGTAAAAAAACACACAAGGAAGAGGTGGGATGAGCCAAGATTCAATGGCCCTTTCATCCTAGAGGACTGCACTCCTTCAGCTGTGAAACTGCAAGGCAGGAGAGCATAGATTTTTCTCAATGACATTAAGCCCTATATCGGAGAAAGTCCTCTAGCTGCACCCCACCGCGAAGAAACTACAGACAACAGGGAAGAACTTCAGCACGTGCAGACGAGATCCATGACGAGGAAGAAGGACGCATGAGCAGCAAAGCCAAGATAATGAACTCTTGAGCAAATTGTGGCTTAAATTGGACATTTCCTCTAAGCAAAAAGGGGGATAAGAACATAAAACGAACACTCTGTGCATCCTAGTTGCAGGGTGAAGAAGAGAATTGCGCATTTAAGCCACAACACGTTTTGTTGACTCGAACTTGTGAATTAACCCACACTCCAGCATTGTTGAGAAACAAGACTCTAACAGACATTGATCAAGGACTTTTACCTTAAGAGCCAAACTCAGTATCCTGAATCACCAAATATCAAGACTTTGGCAGCATTTATGGTGTCCCCCAGCAGAAACATCACAGAGGATGTGCTAACCTACTTTCAGTTAGTATTGGAATCCTATCCATCACTAGTAGGGAGGGTCACCAGTGTCTCAGACTTCATCCAAGATCCTGCAAACAAGAAGATAATCCGGCAACTACTTACCGTCATTGCGGAAGCCTTCATTGAACTGCCTCAATACAGTGATAAGGACACAAATGCTTCCACCACAGGCAACTATAGATGAACTTGTCAATATGCTTTTCTTTCGCATCATAGAGGAGTGCCAAGCTATTGTCGGAGAGAACTACAGACACTCACACATGTATCCGAGATACAGCAAACTCTGAACTCTTGAGCCAGCTGTGGACCAAGCTAAGTTATCTGGTCGCAATTCACGCAGAAGGAAGGTGCAAGGACTGTTAACGTCAAGGGAAGGGCCTGTAATCCTGAACCCAGCAAGACAGGACAAATGTCGTTATCACCAGAAGACAGCAGATACGCATACCATGTCTCCTTTCACCTCATTGAGAACTTTCCAGATCTAGTGGGAAGACCAACCAATGTTGACATACTTACATTTCTTGGAGATCCAGTGAAGAGTACTCAGCTAAACATGCTCTTGCATGCCATTATAGCTCAGAAACCTTCAGCAGAGGGACAGATTGAGGAAGCCAAGGCAAGCACTTCATCTTTCCGCCGAGGGACAGATCGAGGGACAAGAGACAAGAACTTCACCATTATTTGTTTTGATTGCCATTTTTCCCATTTCTTCACATTGAACAGTGTCCAGCATGTCCTCAGGACTGAAGTAGATTCGGGGGTGGACGGGGAACTCACCTACTTTTAATATACACAGTAAAAGTGACTTATTGAAGTGTTAGGCTAATCTATTTTTTCCATAGTCTAGCAAGGATACTGCATCCTGTATCAAGAGACAATCGTCACCCACAAGAGGGGGGACACTTGTGAAGCATCAGACACTTTATGATACAAACTGTTTGAGAACAAGTGAATTGGGAGAAAAGAATAAACATTGACATTTTGTTATGAGCGGGATAGGGGCCCAGAACAGTAACCTGGTCCTCCCACAAGCAGGGGGGCGTCCTCGCTTCTCTGGAAGGAAATGCTGCTGCCTCACGTACCGTACCATCATGTATTTATGCATTGTGTTTATCATTATTTTGCTGTCATTAACGATCAGAGCTGCATTTTTTCTTGGTGCATGAAGCGTTCCAATTTCAGTGCACCCACCTGATGATGTATGCATGAGTCCCACAAAAGCACCCATACCCTATATAGTTATTCCAGTCCCGAGAATATCCGATGGTAAAGTAAATTAACTGAAAATGAATGTAATTAACAGTGACACATACACACTTGAGGTAACGAATGAAAAGAAGAACTGGAGACAGGGTCAGCACGGAATGAATGAAAACATAGCACTGACAACTACACGCACCCACACACTAAATGCACATGAACCAGGGCATGTGTCAATGGCCACAGGGCCTCAAGCGAAGGCAATCGAGAGCATGAGACTGCCTACCGAACAATCAGCCCCAGAAAACAATGAGAGAAACCAAGAAGAATCAAGAGAAAAGCCAACGTAAGAAGACTTAATGCAAGCCTTTAACAAGACAGAAGAGGCTGTAGGAGAACTCACTGCAAAGACACAAATGTTAATAGATCATTTATTTCCGTTTATAGCTAGAGTGAAGAAACCGCATGAGGAACTGAAAAATAAAAGCGCAGAGACTGTACTGACAATCATACAAGTTCCAACACAAGGAACAAGTACCAGGCCTACGATGTAGCCATACACTGGGCCAGTGACAGGCTGGTGGCTAATAGAGGCACTTTTAAAGGGCAGGAAAAGAATGCAAGAAGAGAAGGAGAGAATTGCAAAACCTACACCTACCACATCGATGCAGATAAATGAACCTGCTCCACGGACCAGAATGCCTGAGAATCTCCCAGCAAGGAAAAGTCACACAGACGTGTTTAGAGATGTAGTTATGGCAAACTACAGGAAGACACTAAGGATCAAGAGGAGCCTGCATGAAGATAACAGTGAACCGAACGACTACCTGGACAGCACAGCACATCTAGGAAACAACATTTGGTACCAACACATGAAAGAAGTCGGAAGAAGGTAATCAGAAGGAGAATCCTTAGTTTGCAAACTTCTACTGTACAGCATAGGGAAATCCAAGATCTTCGTGGCTGTAGAAATTGAGGTCCCGACAGCTCACTGTCTTTCACACGTAGCAATGTGCAACACCAGAGGAGAGTTCATGGCAAGGGATGCCTCATTGATATGGGCAACCGAGACAAATTAACCCGATGAAGATGTTTATATACAGGACATTAATACGAGAAACAGAACCCATACAAGGAATCATGTGATCAGGTACGAGAAGCCTGGAGTTAAAGGAACAGCAATCAGATGGGAAGTGAACCCAAAGCTAAAAGTCCAAGGAAAAACTCCAAAGGAGGCAAGAAATTGGAAGAACAGAGGCCAAATGCAGATTTGGGGAACAGTGCTTTCACCAAATGGATGGGAAGAAGGAGAGGTGATCTGCCGACCATGGATGGTCTTTGGAGCCTATAACGAAACAATAGAGAACTCACAGAGGTTGTGCAAACCTTTATGGCCGAAACTCACAAGATTACTGACAAGGGTTGAAGACAGAGGAGGACCCCTGCAGATAGTGCCACTGGAAAGCCCAAAATTGTGCTTCAAGAACAATGGCACGAGGAAGATAATCAGAACTGCGGACAAATCTTTGAAGCTCCAGGAATGACTCATGGAAACGCAGTAATTATGGATCATTACTATGCGTGTGGATCCAAAGCATACAGAAGACTGCCAAAAAACTGGGGGGCATATGCACAATAGTGAACTTCCACCTTCCTGCCCTAGTGATCCCGAAAAGTGACCTGAATATTGACAGTTTCCCGAAAGCAGATGCTCACCTGAGGAAAAGGAGATCTGTGGAACTGGTATCCCGAATGAAGAGAGAAAATTACTTTTCTGCCAAATCGGAAGAAGCATTCCATGCAATCCCATACGAACACAGGCTGTTCAGCCTCACCTCATCAGTGTTCACAACAATCATCATGGCAATATTCCAGGTTGGAGCAAACACTAAATGGTTGCATATAACCAGATGGGAATTATTACAGACCATCAACACCACCATAAAAGGTTTCAACGCTATTAAAGAAGAACTAAGAGCAATCTGATTGATGACTCTCCAGAACAGATATGTACTTGACATGATCACAGCGATGGATGGAGGTGTTTGCACAAAAATCGGAGAATCATGTTGCACATTTATACCTTCGCATGATGAAGAAAATGGAACTTTAACAGAAGCCATAAGTATGCTGACAAATCTACAGAACCAGATGATCGATGAAACTGATGAAGAGGACGATGACAGCTGGTTTGGAACACTATTTTCATGGGTTCCACAATGGATGGCTGACATTTTCAAGTTTCTGGGAGCCCTGCTATTGATGATACTACTAGGATTTTGTGTTATCAAGATAATCATCACACAGTGCCAGAAAACTGTGAAGAAAGTCATAGGGATGAAGATCATGATCGATGTTAAACCAGGATGGAAGCCCAGAGACCTGACTGATGAAGAAATAAGAGACTTTGTGAAGGCCAGTGAATTCGCACCAGAAGGAACAAAGTTTTTGTATCTCAGAAAACGAAGAAAGTATGAAGGAAAATGGATCTGTTGCAGCCCAAATGGACAGTGCCAGTTTATGACCTGGAAAAAAACGAACATGTGAAAACAGCAGGAAGTTTGAAAGGAGTGATAAAAATATGGACGCCAAAGACACATTCTTTCGCACCATCATGTACAAACCCAGAAGACGATGAACAAGTTACAGAAGAACCAAGTAAGACGAATATGAAGGAGGAAGCAGAAGTGGTTGATGACCGACCAGAGGGGGGAGTGTAGAGGAGGTCCCAGATATGACCTGCATTCCAGCCACCGATTTTGAAATACCAGGAACATACTCGCCGAGATATGTGATGTATGAGGAGCAAATAAACAAACAGAGAGCCACACTGGGGCTCTGCCCAGTGCCCATCAGAAGAGAAATACCTGTTGAAATGCCAATAACCAGACAGCCATGGGCAGCACGGTACCCATTGAGACAACCGTACCTACATCTGACACGACATGAAGACTACTGTCAGACTGTCCCAGAAGAGACCCAAAGGGCCTTAATCGAAGGCGAATGGTGACGTCACCAGGGCCCGGACAGACGTACAGATGAACAAACAACAACCAAAAGATAACACACTAAGACGAAACACCATGAATAAAGATATCACAGACATAGAAGATAAGACGATGTCAAATATAAATAAACGCAACCATAAAGCAGGATGAAAATATGCAACCGGCTAATGCCTGTACATAGGCTTGTAACACAAGAAGCTAAGAAAACAGTACGGCTTGCTATGCTTAGTAGAAGAATAGAGCGGCAAGCACCAACTATATACATATATATATATCTACCTCAATGACGCACATTATATAAGGGTAGTCCACTTTACATGAAAGCATCATTAAGCCCAGGATGGTAGGGGCCTAACATGCCAGGATTCATATACCAGCACAAAGCCAGTCGGAAGAGCGGAATCGAAACTTAGCAAGAAGCAGCTCATACCTAGGAATTCGAGGTCAACCCAAGGAAGGTGGGAGAGCGGCAACTCCGAAGAATCGAAACTTAAGAGCATAGCAGCCTGCCCATGAAGGTCAAGATAAGGAGTCCCAGGCAGATGGTGAGGCCGAAGAGAGAATCAAATACGCAAATAGATGTAAAATGAAGCAGCTTCACGGTGTACTGACACGTGACCAGCCAGCCGCGAAGAGGTACCAACGTCTGATGTCACCCAAAACCAGAGGATGCCATAACTTTCCCTGATAAGAAGCTACAGTTCCGAGGCCATCCTCAGCCAACTAATTGACACATAGCCCTAAAGTACTGATTGATGGAAGGGAGGCAGGGTGAATCTTGGGGCATGCCGCATTTGGATAACCATTCTGCAAGCTGCTAATTAAAGTAGAGATTTATGCCTAGGGGTGTAACCGACCCAATCACAATGGACCAAATAATTTAGGGTCCTATAGCTAGTAGAACCAATGAGACGTCGTACTTGTAGTGACGTCTAGCACGAGTGATGTAGAGGGATGGGCATAGAAGCCCACCCAATAAGAGTTTTCCAATCCTCACACCCGTTACCATATACACTTATAGTACCTATACTTAAGTTACCTTTTCTAACCAATAGACTTGCATGACAAACTTTCGAGTGTTACACGCCAATGATGACGAATATTGCCTATAAAAATTGCTGTTTGAATGAAGATTGGGGGAGTTGAAGCGAGACAGGCGATCGCATCACTGATGATTTCCTAATGTTTCCCCGTTTTTTGTACTTGTCATTAAATGGATTTCCCTTTGCCAAACCATTTGAGTTGTCCTTATTGATTGGTGTTGGAGTAAGAGACTCCTGCACTCCATCCTCCTCAAGGTGCAGCTATCTCGTCTTAAAGTACTTGAGGATGAGCTATGATCCCATGGGCCCGTCAGAGGTCGCTCTTCCCTCCTGTACAATGTTTACAATATAATTGCAAGAATCCACCTGGAATCTGGCAGTAATTGGGCCAAAACATAGTTTTACAAATGCTCAAAGCGGTTAGATAATGTGTAAGGTTCAGCTCCCTTCAAATTGCAATATCTTGAAGAATATAAAAAATGCCCTGATCTGCTGTACTCACAGCTCCCACTGCAAAATATCATTGGGCCTTAACTTAAACTCGACTAAGATGACAATGTGTTGTATTGTATGCCTATTTATAAAGTACAAACCACAACCCAGAGGCATATGGGCCCTGAAAACAAAAGAGGGCAGAAGAACCCATCCCAGAAAACACTGCTATCATCGAAAAGTCTTCAAAGCAAAAATATCTTCAAGGCTTTACATAAACGTAAAAGGCCAGGTATCTCTTGTAGATGAGAGGGGAGAGAATTCCACAGCTTTGAAGCAAGGACTGAAAAGCAATGAAGCCCAGTTCAAGCTTTTTGAAACCTTGGGATTTCAAACTGAATTTGGGAACATGAACATAGAGCTCTAGATGTGACTTCTCCCCAACCACCCCCTCCCCTCTAGAATAGACATAAACTAGGCATCCTTTCCCCTCTGGTTTTCTGGAAAGGCTCTCATTGGTGATATGGGGTGTGACCGACATCTAACATTTAATGCTTGGACGTTCTTTTTGTCCATCTTTTTTGTTTGGTCAAATTGATTTTTTGTTTTGCATGCATATGTATATTCATTATGCTTGTAAATCTTGTGTGGTTTACTCAATTTCTTATGTACATGTGTTGCTTTGAATTTCCCTATAGGAAGCATGATTTTTAGAAAATTAGCTAAATAAATTCTACATTAAATATCATTTAATCGCTATTTTTTGTATTGGAATATGAAGATGTATTCATTACTTCTTCTTTTGGCTTAAATAAAGAAATTTTCCTCAGTGGCTGCAAATAATGCCTGATGGGAACACATCTCCTTGTGTTTGTAATTACCTTTTATCCAGCTCCCATCAGAGATGGAGATAACGCTTGTATGATTACCATAGAGCTCTAGATGGCATGTACAGAGTAAGTTTCAATCAACGAAAAGAAGGCCCAGATTGTTGAACTGCGTGATGCACTATACCTAAGATTTTAAAGTCAATTTGACTTTTGATGGGAAGCCAGTGCAATTGGCGAAGCAGAGGGATGATATGCACAAACCTAGGTGCGTTAAGAGCTAAACAAGCAGCAGAATTGTGTAGCACTTGAAGGCGATGAATAAGAAAATCTGGTTGTCCTAAGTAGATGCCATTGCAATAATCGAGGGAGCCCATGATTGAAGCAGTGACTTCTACTGAACATAGGTGTGAAGGGATAAAAGGAAGAACCTTTTTAGAAGTTTAAGTTTGAAAAAAAAAACAAAGTGAAGACTGAGGCAATCTGTGCTGCTCTAGACCCTGTGGGTAACAATTTCACCACAAAACTCTTGACTGAATGCTTACGGGCTCCACCTGGGTGTTGGGGAGACATCTAGAAGTTTAAACTCACACACTTTTAAGAGACCCAATAAACCTGGTTTGAATCACAGTATAGTTATAACACAAGTTGCAAACATTGGACTGTATAAAGATTCAAAGTAAGGTGATCATGTGCTGCTGAAAGTCCTATGACACTGCATGCCACAGAATCCTGGTTATCATTAGTACACTTATGATATGATTTTAATTTTGAACTAAAGCAACAACGTCATAAACACTAGGCATTAATAGATATATGTATTCAGGATCTGTGTTAAGACCATCTCTGAAGGCTTGCAGTTCAAAAATTAGTCTGGCCTCTTTTTGTCTCATTACAATTAGTCTGTTGTCACATTTTAATTCTCAAAGTTCTCGATTCCAAAGAAATGGATCATATGTATGTCTTGACTCTGATGTTCGCTGAGCAATGGTTATCTAATGGGTTCAGAGTATTGCTTGTTCCTTTATCATAGAGCTGTTCTCAGATTCTGAATCTCAACTCACGTTTCGTGCTGCCAATGTGGAACATAGTACACACACATATAATACAATATACAGCATATGTAGATTTACAATTCACAAACCCTCTTACATAAATCATTTTGTTGGTGTAAGTCTCATATTTGGTGATCTTATTCAATGCAAAGTTGCAAAAGTTACATGTACCACATTAAAAAAAATAAACATAGGTTTGGTTAACTAAGCAGCAGGTGTGCTAACAATGGGGAAATTAAAAAAACGGGTACTAATTAGATTGCCTGAGTTCTTGGCCTTAGTGAAAACCATTGCGGGTTTGTCTGTAATGTAGTATTTGAGATCCTTATCTAGATTAAAAACATTCCAATACTTGTAAAGTATGTTATAACTCTCCTGATGTTGTGCAGAAAATGCGTTAACAGCAAATCAACTGATTCCTAACATTAATGTTCTTTGATTTGGGTATTAACAGAGTACTTCTGTCTGTGGCTTTTGGTTTGAGGATTGCTGTTTCTATATCATGTGCTCTGTAACCTCATGCCTTGGACCTGTCAATGATAGCCTTGTTTTCAAGATCTTAAGTGTGGCTACAATTGCATTTGGTGCACAGCATTTCTCCTTTTGGGATATTTTAATCACACTGGTTTTGTGTCTGCTGTGAGCATGTAGAGCTGAATTAACCTCAGAATCCTTCCTGCAGGTTTTGGAAGCAATGGCCCTCATTCCGAGTTTGGAGGTAAGTAACGTCCCTTAGCGGCATGGCGCAAATAGCGTGTCTGTGCTGGCACCAGTCCGCTAATAGAGGACTATTACGAGTTTGCGGACACGAGCTTTGCGCCATGCCGGTAAGGTACCTAGCGCCATTCTGCAAAAGGCTCCCAAAAAGCCCTTACCGGCATCAAGCTAAGCACAGATAACACTACCGACACAGTTCAATGTGTCATTAGCGGTGACCGTAAATAGCGGTGTCCGCTAATTACGGTCACCGCTAATAAGCGGAACCGGAAATAGCGTCATCGCACAGGAACGGGTAGGAGCACGGCGGCCATCTTTAAAAACACAATCCATTGCCATCCTCAGCACACAGGACCCCTGGAACACTGCTGATCATCAGAAAACTTCCTCCGACAAGACAAGAATGCTGAAGGCCCTGAAGAAGGGATCTGCCCACCTCAGAAAGGAAAGATTTAATCAGGATGAGCTCCAGATGCTTGTGGACACTTTGCACGAGCATGCAGGCACAGTCTTCTCCAGCAACATGAGGAGAGAGGCAGTGCTACGTAAAAAGGAGATCTGGACACTTGTTGCCCAGAAGGTTAGTGCAGTGGGCAACACACCCCGCACAGTGAAAGACTGCCGTATGCGATGGGACGACCTGCGCCTAAGGGTGCGCAACATATTATCCGTCAATCGCAGCCAGGCCATAGAAACTGGAGGAGGACCTAGTTCACAGATAAAACTCACCCCGAGGGAGGACACATGAGTAAGCATGTTTGGGACATAATCCATTAAAGGCGTAGGCGAGATGGAGTGTGGCGCCACCAGATCTGGAGATGGAGGTGAGTGTCCAAAGTGAACACTGCTATGCCAAATCTGATGAAAGTCAACGTTAATGTCAGTCCAAAGAGTCACGCCATGGTCGGCCACACACACACACTCCTTGTAAAGTAGGCCGAAGCATCAGAGACACATGCTGATGCCTGCTGCAAGGCAATATCGTACATGACACATACCACACAAAGTTGGAAATTCGACGAGGCTCACAGCGTGCATGATCAAAATAGTATGCATGTCAGACAGCACTGTTCCTGGCCAACATGAGTGACACCGACATATGCCTGCATTAACCACCCATGTATGAAATGACATGCCTTTCTCAACACAAATGCCTATTACTCACATTTGTGTGGATGAGCAATTGTGCCAATGTATGTATGATGCCTATCTAAACATCACTCATGCCGTCCCTCTCTTCCACCCCCACAGGCAGTGGCCATGACAGCGATGAGCAGCACGCCACCCCTGCACAGGCCACACCCAGAAAGAGGTCCCAGGTGGACAGCAACCGGCCGTCAACCTCCAGGGGACAAGCCAGTGTGCGCCGTGTCCCAGCAACCAAGCCACCGCAGGTACACATTCCGCCTGTACCACCAAGGCCTGTGGAGGGCACAGCACCATCACCACCCCCACCCACTGTCCTGCCTGGAGACACCTGCGAGACACCCCATTCGGATGAGTCTAGTGTGGCTGGGGAGGTTGCAGCCACGGCACCCCTGACCGTGGATGACAGCCAGGAGGACATCTGGGGCACCATGGAGGACAATATTATGGATGTGGTCCTTAACCCAACCCAAATTGCATCCCCCAAGTATCATCGATCGATACCGGGAACGCCACCACCTCAGAGCTGTCTGGCCATGACCACACCCAGGGACATCTCAGTCCAGTTTTCAGTGCTGGGGAGGATGAGCAGGCTGGGCATGACAGCCATCTTCCCAGCACATCCACAGGTGCACCCGCTGGGCCGCAGCGGACTGACCTGCTCACTGAACTTGTTCGTGAGTTTGTACAGGACAACCGTCAGGCCAGAGAGGAGTGGCGTACAGAATTAGCTGCAATAGGCTGGTCCATTACGAAAAACACCAGCCGCCTCCGCGAGGATGTCTCGGCCCTCCGGCAGGTGCTAGGGTGCATTGCGGATGCCTTGGAGGCAGGTCATCCCGCCCCACAACCTCAGCAGGAGGCCACACCATCGATCTGCAGTTCCACCCAAATGAGCCCGCTCCGCAGGTCGGTCCATGCACAGCGCCGACGGGACATGCCACCCCCTGGCTCAGGGAGTGCCGAGTGAATGGCATGGCAGCCTCATGTAGGCTTAGGGGACTCAATGGGACTTGCGTGGGGGAGTTGTGCGGTGACGGGGTGATGGTGTGTGGGGGAGTTGTGGGGGAGGGGGAGGGGGTTGAGGGTGTGTGGGGGAGTTGTGAGGGGAGGGGGAGAGTGTGGGGGGTTAGGGTGTGTGGGGGTTTTGTCACTTACGTTTATATTGTTACATTCAATACACTGGTTGTTTGAAAAAGAAGACCTGAGTGGACATTCATCAATGCGCATGTGTCATTTAATCATTTACAGTGCATACTGTACATGTACCCACACACCCAGTGCCCTCTGTCCAACCATCATGTCACCCTCTGCTGAAATGTGTGTCAGAAATATTGTGCAATCACTGACTGGCACACAGCACATCCCTCCTGTGCATCGGCACCGTGATGAAGTCCTGCCACATCTTCATCTTCCCCTTCATCATCATCAGGTGGTAGCAGTTCAATGTCAGGGGGCAGGGGCACCTTCCGGCGGATACACATATTGTGCAGCATTACACATGCCATGATGATCTTGCCCACCTTCTCATGCCTGTAGAGGAGTGCCCCACCCGACCGGCTGAGGCAGCAAAATCGTGCCTTCAACAGGCCAAAGGTCTGCTCGATGACCACACGTGTACAGGTATGGGAACGACTGTAGTCCTCCTCGTGCCTGTTCTGTGGGTTTCAGATAGGGGTGAGGAGCCACGGCTTCAAGGGATAGCCACTATCACCTGTATGAGAAGAGAACGAAGGTAAATGTCAGGGGAATCATGAAGAACAGCTGTACTAGTCACACATGCCAACAGGTTATTGTTGCCCACATGCACATGTCCCTGGATGCATTTACGCCATTTTCTGTCCCTCCATGTGTCCTGTGCCATGGTCTAATGGTGTGGGTTGCATCTTTAAGATGATACATAGTGTGCACTGCCGTCTTGTTGCACATGCATCGTGTATGCATACAGCTGTTAGTGTCAAATTAGTGAGGTGTTGTGTCCTCTGAGATTTACTTAGAGGGAGCGTTGGCAGTAGCCTGTGCAATATTGGGAAATCAGCATTGATCATTCCCATGGTGACATGCAGCACTCCTGTGAGTGTGCCGGCCCTGTGCCGGGCAGTGGATTCCCTAGAAGGTGCAGTTTGATGCACTCCCATGGATGCTTGTCCTGTGTGGTGATATGCTGGAGACAGCAACATGGTGCATATGCACTGCTTGGTGCAGGATGGCGTTACGGAGGGTGAGGGTCGCTGATGGGTGGTGCACGTGTTGTGGGATGTGGGGTGGTTTCCTGTTAGTCATGTCGTGATAGTCATGGCGTTACAGGTGGTAGCGTGGAGTTCGACAGGACCAAAGAGTCATGAGTCGATCCTGGATATCGGGCACAACAATGTGTGATGATCTTACTGGTGTCGCATACCATCTGCACATCGATGGAGTGGTATTGCTTGCGTTTTGGTACACTGGCTCCATGGCATGCGGGACCACCAACTCCACGTGGGTGCAGTCGAGGGCACCTACACAATTTGGCATGCCTGCCAGTGCATGGAAGGCAACTTTTGTATCAAATATCTCCTGGGGAGTCCGTGGTAGGGATATGTAGTCCCTCGTGTGCTTGAGGAGTGCATCCAGCACTTGGTTCAGTATCCGGGAAAAAAAGGGTTGAGATATGCCATGCATGTGCCCCACTCTGTGCAGGTAGGTGCCTGTTGCAAGGAAATGGAGCACAGACACTAACTTCAGTAGAGGGGGGATGGCGGTGCGTATTTCAATGAGGCTCACTATGTCGTTGTGTATCAGGTCCACTATGGTGGTGATGGTGTCCCGGTCCAGACGGTACAGGGTGTGGATCTACTCTGAGGTTAGGTTGAAAGGACTGGCTCTGATGCAAGGGATTGGGGGCTGCCGGCGTGGTGACAGTGGCTGCACTGGTGGGGCATGCTGGGCCTGTCTCACCCTCCTTCTCCTCCTGCGTCTCCTCTGTGGTGGCGGCTGTTGTTGTTGTTGATGTTGTGGCAATGCAAGCAAGTCCTCCAGCTCCAGTAATGCTACTACTATTGGAATCATCTTGGTGTGGGATGGGGTGTGGTGTGTGGGAGTGCTCCTTTTGTACTGGGCCAGGCTCCATTGCCTCCACCTGTTCTGATTGTGTGCACCTGTGGCAGTTGGGAACACTGCTCAGGGCATTTAACGGTAGGTCAGCGATGCCGGTATTTACGGCATGCCAGTAAGCACTTTTTCCGACTTCATAAGGCCGTTATTTGCATCTCCGCCTCATTTGGGATCTACTCCAGTTTACGGCATGCCGCTAATGCCGGCATGGTGGATCGCGTGTGCGTGCCCAGAACGTTATTAACGGCTCCGTACTTTACGATGCCGTTAATAGCGGTCTGGTAGGTCAGAATATCCCGTAGCAGTAATTGATGCCGGTATTCCTTTACCTGCATCATTTTTCCCCAATGTGATTGTTAGTAATGCTAATCTCCAGATCCAAGAAAGTAATGTTGCTTTGACTGGAAGTACATGTACGCTCCATTTGAAATCAACTTACGTTGAATTTCTTGGTAAGGTTCTGTAGATCTACAATATTAACAGTCCAGATGATGAAAATATCACCTATGCATTGTTTCCAAAGTAAAACATGTTTTTCTGAACCACCTGGGCTGGAGACTTGTGTATGGGTTGTCTCAAATTCTCCCATGAACATGCGTGCCAGTGTTGGTGCACATTTTGCTCCCATGGCTACTCCCTTGTTTTGGTGCAATATTGTCCATTAAACAAAGAATTATAGTTGTTGAGATGGGAATCCCAGCATCTCAACAATCATTTCACCAAAAATGATAATACGAAGCTGATTTTTCTTTCAACCAAAATGTTACTGTTGCAAGAGCTAGGACATCTCTGATGCTGGTATATGGGGCCCTGACATCAAATGTTACCAAATGGTATTCCTTCTGCCATGTGAACCCGTCACATGTTTTTATGCTGTCCATAGAATCCCTAGATGTAATGTGTAGCTTTGAATTTAGATAGGGGTTCTGTGACCCAACCAGTGCCTGACATAAAAGGTCTCATCTCTGGAATATGTACGTAATGTTGTATGTACTTTTGGCAAAACGTGTATGGTTTGTATTCTGCCTGCTCTATGTGTTAGAAACTCTTTTTCATCCTCATTAAGAATTCCATAGTGAAACCATTTCTTAATCAATTTCATCATTTTATTTGGACTTTTTTTAATATGATCAGGTTCCAACCTTGTGTAGCAACCTGGGGTTTGAAGGTATGTATCAGCAGCAGCAATGCAATCCATAGTGTTCATGATTACTATATTGTCCCCCTTGTCCTCACATTTGATGGCTATACTTTTGTTTTATGTGATGCTAGTAAGAGCTAACCTTTCTTCTGCAGTTAGTTTGTCTGAAAAGTATTTGTGTTTTTTCTGCAAGTTAATCAAATCTTTAGTTACTAGTTCAAAGAGAGTATCAGTTTAAGCAATGACATATGTAATCACAAGCCGGTGTGCCCATGCTTGGCACAAGAATTCCTACTTAAGTCCTAGTTTGAAGTTTTTTTGATGAACTAAAGCAACACTTTGAAGACAATATTGCTTGTGTTTCCTGTAGGAGCTAGTGTGAACAAATTATCTTTGTTTCGAACTCTGGAGCAAGCCACATAAAGCTAACCAAGCCACATAAAGCTGACCATGAGAAGAGCATGAATCCCGTAAATAGATTCCAGCTACTTTGAGTTGGCACATTGAGATTGTGCAGCAACATTATTGGTGTCCCAATCTACAGCCGAGGAAGCAGCAACCTCAAAATAAGTGCTGTACATGTAGGGCTGTAGCGTGTAAGCTTGAAGTGCCGTACCCGTACGTGTACGGCTGAAGCATGTAAGCTTTCTATTGTTGAGATGGCATACATTCATCAACTTCTGTGGAAAATTAAGTTCCTGTAATTCTCATGAGAGATTTGCCACGATGTGACGGGCAACCTCTTTGCAGACACTATTGAAGAGACATGCACCATTTCCTGTCACCCGCATTACTATAAAAGCACAATTTTGTGTCACCAACATGACTTCAAAAGTGAGTGCTGCTAATGTCAGCTGGAATGCTGATAGTGTAGACAGTTTGGAACAATGAACTGCTGAGGTTTTCCTCAACTGCTGAACTTGAAGAACAATTAATGTAGAACTACGGCAGAACTACGGTGCAAAGAGACATATGGCAGGGGTATGCATTGCAGACCACTTAAAAAAACAACCGCTTAAAATAAAAAGAATTAGAAAAATGGGGATTTTATACTTTTACATTGTCTACACCATGGAACCTACCCATATGCCAGATTTCAGGTTTGTAGCATGCTGGGACACACACATATCCACACATTTCCCTTTAATATATAAAGAGATAACAAAATATACAAAGACAAGTAAAAATCAAACAAAGAATATAAACCTCCATTAGTAAGATAAGTTTAAGCAATTCCTTTGCATAACATGAAATGCTAAATACATGAGCCATCTCCAGTTGTGTTTCTTATTAAGAAAAAACCTGGTACCAATTAACACCGAATTGCTGTGGGTTTTGTGAGGTACAGCTGAACAGTTAGTAAATAGTCATGCAGCCGTGATAGTGCTGACTCATGTGCCAAATATAAATTATCATTTAAAAAACTGCAAACACAATATCACGCACATAGTTGAAACATGCAAAAAATATTATTTGCAGTTTGTGGATGGTGCGGGTTGATATTATTCTTGGACAGAAAAGAACCTATTCATACTTAAATCTTCTGTACTGTTGCTACGGATACTGGCCCCGTAATAACATATGGTGTATCCATGAAGAATATAAAGACTGCCAAAGTTGGTGAAAAACTTTGTGTTAAAGCAAACGGAAATGCAAAATGTTATGCTATGTTATGATATGTTGATTTATACTGCACACCGCTAACACACAAACGTACAGCTATTTCAAGCAGGAGCATATATATAACAAAAAAAGTACTATTTAAATCTTAGAAAACTAACATTTTCATGTTTATTTCACTTTTAAAATAAAAATTGATGTGGGAAAGGTAGAAAGGATCTTGGTGTGACAATATCCGACTGCGTAGCAAGTATTATGAAGTGTATAATAATTTAATTTGGCCTGTCACAGTACTTGTAGACAAGAGAGTTAACCCACTTTGCTCTCGTTTTGAAAAGTGAAAAAATGATGCCACCATGCTCTCTGCGACAGTTTCCTTGTATACGTTTATTCACGGGTTGGTAAATGCTTTACCAGTTTACTTATTAAAGTTTTAGTCACTGGTTTAGTAGCAATTAGTTAAGTATGCAATACATGTTTCAGCCGATGGCCTTCTTCAGAACTGGACAAGACATGAAAATTCAATCTCCCTTCTAGGTTTAGCAACTGCCACTTTTCTTAAATGATAGAATCATTGTACTGGTGCTCAATCACCATGCCTGGTCCTTCGAGCTTACAGAATGCATCAGGGAGAACGGAGCTCCAAGGACCAGGCATGGATTAATTGCCACTAATCCAGTGACTAAAACTTTTCACTTCACTTTCAACATACCTGCTAATACCTGCTAATACATAGACTTTTCAAACAAATAGAGAAAGCCATTTAACACATTGCACATTCAACTAGGATATACCCCCAAAAATATATGTCACACAATAGCTTTCTTTACACAGTAAGAAAATAAAATGTCATTGGTTTAAAGTAATTACATGCACTTTGTTATATAAAATTTTAGAACAAATCAGTCACATCTGCATAAACTTAAATCTGATAGAAATAGTGGTAACATAAATAAACATTTTACATGCAACATCAACATTGGTTGAAAATAGAAACAAAACATTAAATATTGGGCATATTGCATTTAGTATGCTCCTCGGACACTAGAGGTGCAGTACACATATATTTCCAGATAGAAATCTACTGAAAGTTGTGGATCATCTAAAAGCACATTGCACTGGGTAAGCATAATATTAACCTAGGTACAGTAATGTTTTCTTAAAATTAATGTAATTTTACATTTATAATAAATATGCTTTATTAAAATGTACTACAAATATGTACACATCATTTTGTAATTTGTCAAAATGATCTATTAAGTACATAACATTTGCACATTTTTAACACTGCAATGAATTTTCTGTCCTTCATTAGTGAAAATTAAAGACACATTTAGTAAATAATATGTGTACAATGTTTTATACATAACCTTTTACATACATTTACACATCTGTCAATTAAGTTAACTTAAAGAGCATAGTAATATTATCCCTCAGCTTACATAATTTGAAAGATGCATCCTTACCTCCTTTAAAAGTTGCATACATTAATTATGTACATATACATTTTAAAAACACTTAATGCTGTATTAGAGGTTATGCGTCCTTTTTAAGTATTTTAAATGTACGTCAAAAAACATAATTTAAAACCTGGTGCAATGTTTTACTGGTACATTTTGAAAATTGCAAAGATTTCTACTACACATTTTTTAAAGGTGAGTAATGAAGTTGGTGTGCACAATATTGGGATGTGTAAAAGTTGTGCAAGTTTTAACCAATATAGAACATATGACATAATGTATATAAGTATGCATGAAAAGTATGCGTTAAAGGTGTACTAAAACACGAATAAGAAAGCAACATATAACAAACAAGTGAATATGTATATAATGTTTGCCGTACAGTATATTAATTTATCTGCTGCTACCCCTCCTTACCTAGACTGAGACTGGGAGAACAGCTCACACTGTTTCCTCTCCTGGTTGCTTATAGATCCTTTGCTGCCAAATTTACCCTATTGGTAGGTCCCCACTGCCTTGTATCTCTGTTACCCTTACAGTGTCCTTCCCCCTATGATTTGTAAAATGCTCGATTGATCTGCCACGCTAGGTCCACACTCAATAAATAACCTAATAATGATAATGATAATAACATTTTTTTCATGTGTGAAAGTAACATAAACATTACCAGTTGTAAAAATGATGCTTTAAAAATAACCATACCTTTATTACAGATACTTCAATTTAATGCAAATTTATAAGTTATATAATACAATTTCTATCCAATATTGAAAGTTTACATGAATGTGTAAATGTATATGTATTACATAGATAATTGTATGGGGTAGGTTGAATGTTTCATAATTTTTGGTAAAAGTTACATCAACAAATCTTTAGAACACTTTGAATACACAATAAAAAAATGTTATTGAATGTAAGCATGCCAGTATTTCATTTGCACTCAACAGATAAATGTTTTATTGGTAAATGGATGCTTAAGTCTAATGAGAATGCTAAGAAGAAATACCACCAATCAAAATGTGATGAAATCAACAAACAACAAATTAATACAACGCATAGTTTGTTTGTTTGTTTGTTTGTTTGTTTATTTATTTATAATGCGCACCAGACCCAAGGGTATCAGAGCGCAGGGACAAGGATATTTTCAGCTTACAAGGTTACAAAAGGCAATACAAAATACAGTGTAAGGTACAGTCAGATAGTAATGACAGGCAGGAAAGTAAACAGTGCATCTGTTGCAAGAGGTAGGTTGCCAGTTACATGGTCATAGGTGAAAGTACAAGTAAAATGCAGTTAGATAGTAATGACAGGCAGCATGGTAAACAGTAGATATGTTGCAAGATATAGATTACTAATTACATGGTCATAGTAGTACTACTCATTTGAAAAATGCAGGTGCAAAGTTTTAAATCCAACATGTAAATTAAAAAAATTAAAAAGTGGCAATTGCAGCTTTATTTCACAAAACACACACTTTCCCTAAAACACCATAACAGGAAACACTCCCCCCACATGCAACCATCTTTATTAACATAAGCCAGCATACAACATCCACATATACAAAAGATGTCTACTTAGCACAACAAAAACATAGGGAAAACAAACACAGTTTTCTTTCTTCACAAAATGCCAAAATTATCAATAGATTAATAAAACAAAGTAATATTGGAAAAGGCACGCACAAATAAATGTCTACAAAATTGCATTCATAATGTTGATGATAGGCTTTTTTAACACTAGAAATTATTTCAGTGCACTGTAAATTCACACAGATATGCAGATTTTTGCACAAATGTAAAACTCCTCTTAAAAATGATGAATGCAGATAGATACTGCAACAATTTAAAACACATATGTTAGGCAAATTGATACATACTTCTGCAACTGAATGTTACTTTGCTGAACAAATTTACTGTATTACAATTTGTTTTTACTGTATTACAAATAATGCATATCCTTTCACTAAAGTAGCTAATTCTTTTGGATGTAATAAAGAAATACATGTTTTAATTCCAGTTGCAAACACTACAAATGAAGAAACTGTTCTCAATTTTCTAGTAAAAATAAACAAACAGTAATTAATGGAATGATTGTGTGCTGAAATGTCTAGCGCAAGTGTGAGAAATGCAGCGCATGCGTGCAAAATGCACGCGTGCGCCCATTTACCGATTCATGGAAGGCACTGTGCGTGGCTTACCTGCGACCTGTGCTTAATCCGCGCGTGACGCACACATCACTTCGACATTCCGAAAGGTGTGCGCAAGTCGCCCAGTGAAGGCGCAAAACATCCAGCGCACGCACCTAAAAAGGGGGCAGAACACGCGAAATGGGGAACAACATGCGAAAATGTGGGAAGTACAGCAATGAAAGTCTCGCAAAGCCCACACGTACGCTAACAACACGTATTCATGGAATTGAACAGGCATAAAACAGCTACGATGAATGTCCCATTTCTCGCAGCAGTGATCGTGGGACACCGCAGGAGGAGGAGGATAGCCAGGCCCCGCATTACCTTACCAAGGACCCTCCTTTTTGGGATGCCTGATGACCAGGTCTATAGCAGGAATAGGTTTCCACCTCATATCATCCTAGACCTGGTCACGGAGTGGGATGATGACCTCACATCACCCACCTTGTGCTCCCAAGCACTGAGCCACTTGGAAAAGGTGCTCAATGTCCTGCATTTTTTGGCCACTGGGTCATTTCAGCGGACAAATGCCATAGTTGGGGGCGTCTCACAGGCCACGCAGTCACGCTGCCTACACCAGGTGTTGGCAATCATGACTACATGCCCCTCAGTCCGCAGGCACATGCCCAGAACACCTGCAGAAAGGCAGGCCCTGGTCCAGGACTTTTATGGGGTGGCACACTTCCCCAAAGTGCTTGGTGCCATTGTTGCACCCATGAGGCCCTACGTCCACCTAGGGCCACTGAGCACATCTATCACAACCGCAAGCACTGGAATTCCATCAACGTGCAGGTTGTATGCGATGTCAAGGGAATCATCATCTTTGGCTATGCAAACTATCCCGGGTCCACCCATGACAGTTTCATATTCAGAATGTCAGCCCTACACCGGGACCTAGAAGCTGGGAGGCATGGCAACAAATGGCTCATTGGTGAGTACAAATGCATGTGCACATGCATGCATGTCACACACAGACAAATACACAAACCCAACTAATGACAACCATTATCACCTCCCCAGGGGACAGTGCCTACCCTCTGAGAACCCACATGATGACGCCAATACGGAACCCCACCACCCCACGCCAGGTAAGATACAACGCAGCCCATATTGCAACCACGGGCATAGTGGAGCGCACATCGGAGTGCTCAAGTCAGGTTTCCGCTCCCTTGACCACTCTGTTGGGCAGCTACTATATGCAACACCAGTAGTGTGCAGGATCATTGTGGCAGCATGTGTCCTGCACAACATTTCAACCCGGTGGGGTGTACCAGTGGACATGGTGGCGCCACCCACCCCCAACCACATGCACAGCCGCTGCACAAGGCAGGGGAAAGGGCATGTGGCGAGGCAGCCGTTCCCAGTTTGTGGCTACATATTTCACCTAACCCCCCCCTGCGGAGAGCGCACAGGCCTGGCACATTTCAGGTGACAATCGATAATGACAAAGGTACAGTCAACTGTCACAACCTTAACACCCTGAGAATGTGTCCTTGGAATTGCAGCATTGTGTGCATCCCTAGCCAGTTAAACAAACACAATCCCGTGTGACCAAAAGGCACACATGCAAGCTACAGATTCCAAAATAGCGCATCCAAATGCTGGTATGTCACCTAAACCTCCCTCAACCCCATGTCACCCACTCCACACACCATGCCATGGCATGCAATGTGAAAACCTCAATAAAAATATGAACACTCATGACACAGCTGTCACAAAGCACCCTGTTACAAATGGAAACAGACCAAAGACAATCCCCTCAGACACGGACTCTGAAGAAAAGAGTGAGCAAAAACATCCAACCTATACTAAAAGTACATAAATGCATGCCACCAAAGGTCTGAACACCAAAACCTCGAACCTTTGGTGGCATGCATTTCAGGGAATCCCAAAAAAGAAAACAAAATGCGGGTGCTGCGGGGTTGACCCCTGAAACACCCCGCTTACTTCACCACACAGTACAGTGAGTGGTATCAGCAACCTGGAAACCTCTGCAGCTGCATAAAAAACAAAGGAGAAAAAATAGCCAGCAGCGCCAGTTCACGATCACGAAAGTCAATGTGAACATGTGCAGCAGGGGCACAGCATGTCTCAGAAGGCAAGTAGTGTGTGGGTGGGTGGATGTTGGGGTGGGGGTGTGTTGTGTGTGTTGTGGGGGTGTGTTTTCAGGGTGATTCAATGCATGTTAGCATGGGAAATGCATGAACCCAGAGTGTAACATACATTTTCCATGTGAACCACTCTGTTGTGGAGACATCTGCAACAGAAACATATTGCTGATCCTGTGACACATCATAAGCAAAGCCAACACAGGACTATCAATTTACCAGCATAACACATCATGAACACAGGACCCAACAGTGACAATGTCAGGCAGTGAGTAAACACTGTAGCACAAGTGCCTCAATGTGACATTGCCACCACACGTCCCCCTACCATCATGAGAGTGGGCTCGACAGCTAAAGGGGGCATGGGACCGCATACAGCATGTAGTGCATCAACAATGTATACAGTCAAGGCAATACATTAATTAGAAAATTGAAATCATGCACAGTCAATAGTATATTCACCAAAATGCAGTCCAACCATGCATTGGAGAAACTATCATGAATCCCCACTAGGGATGTATACACAAGTTGGACTTCAGACTGGCCACAGATATGAGGGACGTCCAATGCCTCTGTGTAAGTTACTGTCACACAGTGCCATCCTTGCGAGCCCATGGAAAGGGGAAGCAGGAGTGGCATATGTGTATGGACCCCAAGCCACAAACACGAGACAAGCTTGTATGGGCCCAGCCGGAACACACAGTGGATGCCATCTGATGCCACATAGCACCACCCTGCAACATAAATGCACAATAGACAAAAGATAAAATGGCCATAGTGGACCCCGGGGGGAGCGGCACCCAGGAGGGGAGAGGTGCTCAACACCCACATTTGTTGCTGTTGAGACTAAAAAGAAATCGCTCCATGGGCTCATGGTCTTCACAGCATTACCTGAGTGAGAGATAGGTTCTCGTCACCCCCTGGTTGTACATCAGGAAGTGCGCGTGGCACAGGTGCCTGACCACGCAAAGCCGCAGAAAGCCCTTCCACAGCAGCAAGCATGCAGGTCTGGTGAGCCTGATTCTGCATGAATATGGCACGGAGGTCCCCATTCACCACCTCACGTGAAACACAAACTTCCTCCTGCAAGGACGCATGTGTTACACGGAGTACTTCCAGGGAGGCCTCACATGACAGGCGGACCTCCTCCCGGCTTGCATGTTGTCCAGCTGCTCCATCCTCTGTTCTGCCCGTGTCTCCTAGCCCATGATGAGAGCAGCCAGTGTAGTTCTGAGGGAGGTGTTATCTTCTCTCAGGGCTTCCCTGTGGGCCTGTCCCTCAGCTGCAATAGCTGAGTGCAGAGCCACCAGTTCAGCCCGGCGGACCCTGTTGGACGCCGCCGTGCCCAGTTACCACCACAGGCCAACATTCCAACACTGACTGGCCCCTTGAGGGGTCTACCCCCACTGCAGGTGTGGCAGACAAACAGAATTTATTGCAGAATCACCCACCGTCGACGGCATGGATTAATGAGCATCCGATTCAACATCAGAGAGATCCTCAGAGCCGTACCCAGAGGCAGGCCTGGATAGGATGGCCTGGAGCACCGAGGGATGTTTGTGGCCTACCACCCCATGACCACCACTGGTGCATGGTTGGTGACCTGAACCCTCCACCCTGTCTGCCATCCCCTCCTCCACTGCTTCTGGTGCATCATCACCTGTAAAAAAAAAACATGAGCACACATGTGTCAGCAGCACATACCACACACATAGACAACACAATATTGAGGGCCCACACATCAGGCAGCCATGTCACACACGACACAAACTCTGGCATGCATGCAGTGGCAATGAAATGGAAGGGGACCCTGAAAGCAGACATGGATGCATGTCAAATGCAAAACCCACAAATGTACTGCATGTAGTATATCAACTGCATCACACACAACCTTCTGACAGGCCTATATCATAGCCAGAAATTAAAGATGTCAACTAAGAGATGGCACGTAGCATAGCCATGGCACAATTCCCAAATAAGCACAGCAGTAAGTCAAATAGAAGTGTCCATGACACATGCAAAATGTATGTCAACATGCACTACAAGAACATTAATATCAATAAAAGCACACGTGTCACAGGATGCAACAACGCAATTGCTTTGAAATACAGTGAAGGGAGGTAAATTATTACATACATGGCAGGTCACTTTGACAACACACAAGTGAATAGGCATGTTGAAGGGTGAAACATGTCTCAGAAGTGTGTGGGTACAGTGCAGCACATGTGTACGTCCTCAACTATCAACTATCAACAGAACCAGAAATGTAGTGATGTCGATCTTGTGACATGACGGCACTGTAAGGGCAAGTGCAGTCATCATGTGCAAAGTGTTGGCACTGGGTTGTAGTAATGCACAGTCCCCCCCCCCGTGCGGAATGGCAGGGAGCCAGTGCATGGCTCTGAATGGCTGACCACAGTACTGTGAAGTTGCAGACAGTGTTTGCAGGTGTCAATTGCATCATCTGAGACAACTGAGACTACAGCAGAGGAGAGGGGGGCAGAAAGCAGGACACATAAGGAACCATCACAAGTACATCTATGCAGGCAGAAGCCACAACACCAGTCGCCTTGAGGAAGGGTGGCTGTAACAGAGGGAGGCCTGTGCTCGACACAGACAAGGACACCAATAACATGTGCATGATGATGAAGTGACCCTGAGTGAGCATGATATTGATGACCAAATACCATGAGACGGATAAAATACTGGAGATGTGGGACAATGAGTAGCCTGCCACAGACCCATAGTGGCTTGCAGGGAATGCAATGGTCCATGAATGAGCACTCATTTGCACTCTGAGCCTGTGCCATCTGCACGGTCCAAGTGAGACACCCTGCATCAAGGACAAAGGATGTACCCCACAGCACAGGTATGGCAGGGTTCCACAGGGAAGTGTGCATGTACACAGGAAAGGGGAAGAGGCCATTGCAGTAGTCCAACACGGAAACTGCCAGTACCATGGAGACAGGGAGCTGCAGGGTGGTGGAGAGGCAAGGAAGCATGCCCTCGAGGAGGAGCAGCTTGCAGGGTGAGCTCACATAGCCATCAGTCATGTGACGACATAGGCTGAGTGTTGGGTGGAACTCCACCACAGGCTATATGCAAACATGTCAGTGAGCTTGTACATGGACAGGAGAGGCTGCAGAGTGATTTGCATGTAAGTAGGGTGCATGTGTGGTGATGAGGACTGCCCCCGTGTGCAGCTCATGTCCTGCATGCAGACTGCATGACAACAAGTACACATCAGTAAAGCATTGCATGTGTCACACATGTCACTCATTAATACAGAGCCTGAACTGGCAGTCAATCACAACACATCACACAAGCAAAACACACATGGGGTGGACACACACGCATCAAGACTCACCAGATGTTGCATCATAATTCGGCCTCCCTCCCACTCCCTGGATCTGTCCCCGATCGATGAACTCTGCAGCGATTTCCTCGTGCAAAGTGAGTTCATCCTCCTCTGGTGGTGGCCCACTGCCAGTCACCAGAGTGAGGGAGTAATTAGATGCCCGCTTTTGTTTTGCAGAGTGTCGGAGGTCAGTCCAACGCTTGTAGTAATCGTGAACTGTGTGCCTCTCATATCCCATTGCATTCACACCATCTGCAATGAACTGCCAGTGGACCTGACGCTGGGCAGGCGTTGTATGCCAACCTGAGACCACCAGCATATCCCGGATGTGTGCCGACACGTAGTCCACAAGGAAGACCAGCTCCTCTTTATTGAAAGGCTTCTTCCTTGCCATGCCGGAGGCTGATGCCGTGTCTGGGGTCCCAGCCTCTTGCGCAGAAGCACACTTCCTCCTCTTGGCATAGGAAAGGCTCTTGCCTGGCACTGCCATAGTGGTATTAACTATATGCTGATAGTAGCAGGTCTAAATCCCAAAACCCATCCTGTTTGGATCTTTGTGCTAACTTTATCAAGCCTCCCTCTCAACAACTTTGCTCTTGAAGTGTCTGACTGTTTTTCTTTAAAGCAGTGATTACTATTATTGTCCGGCTGTGTGGACCCTGAGAGGCAAATGGCGCTCTGGTCAGTTGGGGCAATGGCGATGGTGGACTGGCCAATGTGAGTAGTAATTGGCATGAGGACGGAAGGCCTGGATTGTGTGATTGGCTGCTGGGTGCTGTTGTCAGGTCCCAGCAGCACAACTGCCTCAGTGCCGAGGGCTGTGACCGACACATTCCTGGCTGGCAGACTCACTGCCGGTGTGGTGTCGGCTGCATCTGCCCATGCAGCCACCACCACCTGGCTACTTGGGGCAGCAGATGTCAAAACTGCAGCAGGAACATGTGCCTTAGTCACAGCTACCTTGAACACACGTGGCTTGGCCTTCCTGCCCTGAAAATCTGCCTGGGAGTCCTGTGCCAGGGCAGGCTGCGCTAGAGGACCCCGAGCCTGGGTGGTGGTTGCCACAGCTACAGCTGCAGCTTCCACCACCTGGTGGCCCGTGCCAGCAGATGACACTGGCTGTGGGGTCAGATGTGTGCTGGGGATGACTGCAACAGCAGCATCTCCTTGAGGTGCTGGGGGTGGTGGCATGGCTGTCCCAGAAAGTTGCTGGACATCCAGCCCCGGTGGTACACCCTGGCCACGTCCCCCTCCTCATCCACCTTGGGCTCCCTGGGCTCCCTGGACTCCCTGGCCACACCGGCCACATGCCCCACCACGCCCACCCCTGGGAGGTCACCCAGCTTTGCCGCCCTTCCCTTTTGGTGGCCACCAACCATGGCACAGATGGTATATTGGCAATGGGAGGTGCACACACCAATTGTCCTGGGCAATTGGGGTGAAGGGGCAGGGTCTGTGATGTTAGACGCACCCCTGTGTTCCTGCAAGGCTGTCTGTGACCCCTAGTGATAAAAGACGGGTCACACAATGCTCAGGCACTCCAAAAAATGATAATAAACGTGCACACAACCCCTGGTAGCCCACGTGCGTGGAATAAACCTCCCGCAGTATGCTGTGGCACCCAGGCACACAAAAAATATGCACGCGTAGAACACGCATGCTCTGACCTCGAAAATGGGTGTGCGACACACAGGGGCAACCACAGTGGGAAAAATAAGCATGCACGACTCACCGTCTGCCTTGCGTGGAAAAGAAAAACACACGCTCGTGTGCGCATAGGCAACTCCCCTGCCAAAACAAGAAGTACGAACTTTAAGCGCTGTGAAGTAATCGCGTGTGAACCCACAAGAAGAAGAAACACACGCATCGGTCTCCACAGAAAGCACGTACAGCAAACTGTTTACCCGTGCTGACCTTTAACCCTTGCCGAAGGCAACGCTCGCGTCACGTCACTTACACGCTAAGGCCTTTCCTCGAATTACACGCTCACGTGCTGTTTTTTCCCATGCGGACTCACTCTGCATCAAGCTGGCCACGCGACAACACATGGAAGACCACGCTCCTGCCCAGAAGGCCATTTACCTGCCCCTCAGACCCAAGAGCAGCCTCCTACGAGCCATGTGCTGTTGCCAGCCTGCCTGCTGCCAACATGCCCTGCTATTTGGTGCCTGTACAGAAGACATTGCCAGGGATCCTATTCCTGAGACCACCTCTGCTGACCCAGAAGACTCCCGACTGGTGTACCATCGCTCCACAGCCCAGCTCCAGGACCCAGTTGCCCACCCACACCTGCCTCGGGGGTTACCATGTCGGACCAAACACCATCCGGGGTCAGTGGCAACCCCCCGGCAGAAAGGCAGAGCGCTGTCAGCTTCACTGCAAATGAAGTTGGCATCCTGGTGGACCAAGTCCCGGGGCATTATGATGTCCTCTTCTCAACAACATCGTGCCTCGACAAGGAAGGACGGAGGAGGATCTGGTTGGACATCTTTGATGCCATCAACGCGGAGGGGGTGGCATCCAACGACTACCAACACGTCCTGTTGCGTGAATTGACTGATGCAGCCTAGTTGTCCATGAATCCACTGTGACAGGTGGTAGACATGGCCAGATGCATGACTGTCCGGTGGTGTGTGTGCATGTGATCAGCATGTCCCATGATGCATGTGACGTTCACCCCCCCATCCGATGTTCCAACAGTGCCTTGGACATGGATGCATATGTCTGTTGCACGTGCCATGGTTGTTTGTGCATGTGTGTTGCTTGCACTGACCCATGTGTTGTGGAGGGTGATGATGGAAGTGATGTTTGGCCCACAGCTCAGGATGTTTTTTGAGTTCCAGGTTGCTGATGCCGTCAGGACCAGGAGCCCTTGAGTTGTTCAGTTTCTTAAGTTTGTTAAGGATTGACTCTTTATCATCAGGGATGTTCCACGGCATATCATTTTTGTGGCTTTCTCTGATAGGTGGTTGGATGGTGTTCACAGCCGGAATTGGTGCAAATAGTTCAGAGAAGTGGTCAATCCAACGGGCCTCCCCCACGTTATTCTGGATGTTATCATTGGTATTGCTTTGTGTCCCCTTAATCAAGTTCCAGAATTCCTTTGGCTTATTTCCACAAATGGCGGACAGCATTTGTTCTGAGTCATTCTGGTATAATTTGTGACGGTAATGCAGAAGCCAGTTTTTGTAATCTCGGAATGCCTTTGACCAATTTGCCAGATTTTCAGATGAAGGTGACTTTTGATACAATTTCTTGAGCCTTCTATGCTCCTGCCTTTTCTCTAGCAGATCTTTGTTGTATGAATGTAGATGTCCTTTCTGTGGTTTGGTTGTTTTTGCTGTAGACATCAAGAATCTGGTTAGTAAGGGTGTATAGTCCAGGTCTATCCCGTTCCTTTTTGCATTTATCTTGATCTTATTTCAGGATCGAATGTATTGGGCATCGAGTTCAAGCAATCCTTTTTCGGAGATCTTAACTCGTTTGCCTCTCTCCGATGTCTCAAGTGGCAAAGAGAACGTGAGCGTTTGTATTCTGGACGCCCAGCCTTCTATGGTAAGAAGGTTATGATCACTGAAGGCTGTAGGTGTGATTTTAAAGGAGTGAATCTCAGACAGGATGGGGGTCATTCCGAGGTTGGAGGTAAGGGATTACCGGCGCATGTAAGGGCACCGATGGCGGTAATCCCTTACCTCTGTATTCTGAGTTCCCTTTGCGGGTCCCTCTATACCTCCTGCTTTTAGCAGGAGTAAATTACGGGACCCGCAAAGTGGCCTTGGAGTAAATTACGGCACCGTAATTTACGGTGCCGTAATTACCTCCTTCCCCATTCCCATTGAGCCTTATGGGGGCAGAAATGGGGATGGGGAAGGGCTATGGTGAATGGGGAATTACCGGTCCATCCAACCTTGGAATGGACCGGTAATTACTCCATTCACCATGCCGGTATTCCATGGAGTAAATAGCTCCATGGTTGCCAACCATGGAGCTATTTACTCCATGGTGTAGTCCTAACTCGGAATGAGGGCCGATGTCTCTTGAGACAAATATGTGATTAATCATCCCTTGTTGGTCACCTCTTTGCCACATCAGAATCAGGAGGTTTGTTTTAGAACGGTGCCAATGGAGATTATGCATGTCCCTGTCAGTCATTCTCTTATGGAGAGGTTTCCCTCTTTCCCTTGCTAGGGACTTTTGGTTTGGCAACTTCTCACGATTACCGATCCCTTCACATATAGCATTGAAGTCACCGTTTATGATAAGGCTGTAGTCCGAGATTTTTTTCTGTGCTTTGTGCAGAAGATTTTGGAGTTCATTAGTGAAATCCTTGTTCGTTGTCGTCTCGGGATTCCAATAAACATTTATTAAGAGAATTGTGCTCTCTTTTAGTTCGCTAGGCGAGGGCTTCCTCGTGAGTATTAATGCCTAGACCCAGTGCTCTCGCAGTTATGAGACCGGCTGAGGGACGTCCTGCTGCTCCTTTCTTGGCGCTCGTAAAGATTATTTCAAATCCGTCCAGTTGGGGTTTGGTGGTCAGCCAAGTCTCCTGTCGGCAAAGAATGTCAAAGTTGCCCAAGTTGACATCAGTTTCTTTGGTGAGATGTACAAAACCCAGCGTGTTCCAACATCCTAATTTTAATAGCTTCAGTGGGGGTGTTTTTTTATCGGTAGCCTTTTCCCAATTTGGCGGTTGCTGGCTCTTCTTTTCCGGTAATCGTTGCTAGTGCTTTTGCCGAGAATTGTTGTCAGTTTTAGGCCAAGACCAGAGCTCAGTTTGGTTTGCCCCTGGTGTTCCGTGGTTACTTGGTGCTTGGACGCTTCGTGAAGTGTGTTGGAACCTTTTGCTACAATCTGATTTCTGTTCCGGATTGCTTTCTTTGTGGAAGTTTTTTCCGGATGTTCCTCCTTCCACCTGGTTAGAGCTATAGGATCTTGATTTGTCCGTTGATTGAGCATTCTGAGACAGGCGAGCGTGAGTCATCCTACTAATGTAGTGGGTACGATTTCCCCTGGTCGTCGTTGATGAGTCCTTTGGGTTACTTGTTTCTCTATCGGCTCTTTTTAATGAGTCTGCTTGTTTATTTGAGTGTGTGATTTCCAATAATTCGAATCCCATTGCCAACAAGTTTTCGGATTCTTTCAGTAAATGTAATTCGATGGCTTTGGAATTAAGATGTATGTAAGAGTAGTCAGTTCTTCCTGACGTACGTGGTTCCACCATCCAAAGATCCTTATTTTGGATATGTCTCAGGCTTGGGATTTGAGTTAGAATTTTGATGATGGTAGTTCTGTTCATAGTCAGGCCATCCCGCTTTAAGTGTATGTTTTTCAGCCTTAAAATGCAGTCACTCACAATTTGCTTCGATTCCGTTTTCCGGTCTATTTCTGATTCAGGTCTTCTATCAGTTTTTCTGTTCTTCTTCTCTGAAGAGATGTGTTGAGAATGTGAGCCTATGTTCTTTTGGCCTGTTTCCTTGATTGGATTTGAATTTTTTTGGTCGATTTTATCCCCCTGTTTCCAGGAGTGGGCGGACACAGATGAGGGTCTGTGTCTGGGCCAGATGTTTGTGCTTGCCCTACGCACAGGATCAGGTCTTTTTTATCAGGAGCATTCAACCTTAATTTTGGAGTATCAGCAAACTCCACTTTTTGAAGTTTTTGGATTTTCTCTGGGGTCTTTGACGGTGAGGCAGAGAAATCATAGATTTGCACTTTGTTCGGTGGTTCATTATTGGGGGTTCCTGTGGTCACTTCATTCGCTTTTCTCTTCGATGTTTTCCTTGAGTTGTTTTCAAACCCAGTCTCATCGATTGTAAGAATGCTCCAGTCCGACTGCTCCTCTACGACAAGGACTGGAATTGTTTCCTTCACACAGTTGTTTCGTTTTTCCATGGCGCGGTTCTGATGCGTGTTAGGCGCCTCCTTGGATTTGAGCAGGGGCCTTCCCTACAGGCTACAGCCTTGGTCTGCCTCTTCTGGAGTTGTGAACCAGGTGACACTTGTGGCATGTTATGATCCTTCTTAGGATTTCGGTTGACTATCGACTTTTGCTGACTGAATATGCCATATGTGAAGACCTTGAGGTTTGTGTCATGACCTTTGTTTGGCCTCTTCGTACCTTCTACAGTCTTTGTATAGGAGAAGGGGTTGGATTCTTGTTTTCCAACATCTTCTTTGACCACACTCGGGCTGTTGGACGCTGCGGGCTCTTCTTCCTCCTCTAATATAGCAACAATGGCATCTAAAGGCTCGTCCACTTGCTCGCATGCTGAAGTGCCATGGTCTCTGTCTCGTTGAAGTATCGAACTAGCTGCCTCATGTATGGCAGCGGGCAGAGATCCCGAGGGGACATTAGTGTGTTTTGCGTCTGTCGGTTGATACCTTCTTCGTCAGGTGCATGTGGTTCGGAGAGATGATGGAAGAGGCCGGGCACAGCCGGCCTTGTCCAACAAGCTCTCCTGTCTGCCCCTGATCCCTGGGACCCCGTAATGTAGCCTTCCAGATATTGCAATTTTGTCTGCATCAAGGCCAGCATGGAAACCTGATAAGTAGAGTATCATTGATACTCTCATACAACTTGATGAAGGGTGCCAATGCTATCGTTACTGTGGACATGATGGTCGTTAAGTCCACTTTCTGTTGGGCAGGGTGTTGCGATGATAGATGTTGAGTTTCGCTTAGTCTGCGCATAGGTATTGGAGTGTAGGTCATCACAGATATTTTTGTCAATTCTTCGTCATTACTCTTCTGAGGGGTGTTTTGGTCAAACCCGTTTAACCTTGCAGGGTTTCTTATCGTCCGTGGTTGTGCCAAGACCTCCTGTGGCCCAAGTCTCTCCAAGCTGCTCGTTTTTTCATTTCGTAGCTCCGAAGCAGGGCGCCGTTGCTTAGGTGAGTTCCCGGGCGAGCTATGGTTTAGCTGTTGATTCGACCACCTAGCTTCTGTGCTTGCAGTTACAGTTCTCGGTTTTGCGAGAGATTTCTCTAGGTTGCTCATCCTCCCGGTCCCAGCCTGATGTTCAACGTTTTCAGCCGTTGTTGTAGGTTTGTTGGAATAATGCCATCTGAGTGGCGGCGTAGCGTCTTCCGGGGTCTTGGGTAAGGTAGTATCCAAAAGCCCTGGGACTGTGATAGGTTCCTCTGTGGGGCCTCTCGAAGCTGTTACATCTGTCTCTGTATAGGAGAGGCTCGCTAAGATTTCGCTATCTGACAGCTCCTGCTGTGGATTTAGTTGCGTCTCCATTTTTTTCCGGAAGAAGTCATTCAAAACTGCCACTGTGAGAGCTTAGTTGGTCTGTTCTTCGGGCCCATTTTCTTATTTGGGGGGACCTTGGGTCTTGAAGAAAATCTTCTTCTTGCCTTATTGTGGTTGTGTCGGTGAGTTTTTGTAGGCATCACTGGTAGTGATTTATGTTGGTCCTCAGTTTGTGCTCCTCGTTTTTCCTTTTTTTTTTTTTTTGGTAAAGTTACCATTAGGGGCTTGACGACTTCGGACTTTCCTGGGCCCACACTCGAGATACCTGGTTCTGTGGCAGGTTCGATTCCATCTTTGTGTTTACAGGAAGCAGAGTGGTGTGCAGCTGGATCTAGATAGAAACTTTTCAGTTTCGGTAGGTCTCCAGTATTTCCATTGGAGGTGTGCGGGTTTTGAAAACCCGCCTCTGTAGAGCTCTCCAAATCTTCCAACGTTGGCATGCTGTGCACTTGAGCAGCACAAGAGATTACCGTTAAGCCCTGCGTTAGATGGATCATTTGATTTTGGGCGTTTTCATCAGAGTTTGTAGGTTGGTGTATTGCACCTTCGCTGGTAATGGTCATCAGGGGGCTCAACATAGTTATAATTTCGTCTGGTTGGTTGATTTTAGACTGCTTGTCAATACTCAGTGCGTGCGAAGCTGCACTCTCGGAGCTAATCCGCTCGAGTGAAGACTGGAGCCCCTCCTCCAGGAGAGGCGTACGCACAGACTCAGGGTTCAGACCAACCGCCTTGGGGAGAGCCGCAAGCAGAGTCTCAGTCTCTGATTGGGGTCGCTCGCTCTGAGTCCCCAACGGCATTCCCGAGTCGGAGACTGTGACAGCATCAGAGAGGGGCTGACCACAGCTGTGCAAGTTTGTCATCAACTTTGCCGATTTTGGTTGGAAATCCGCGGAGAGTTCGGGCGGGTTAGAAGAAATGGTCCATTTCGGAACCCGGTTAGGCACCGAGGACTTTTCGCCCTGCCTCTTAATGTTCGATTTTCCCGTTTGGGCTTCCTTCAGCAGCCTGAGAACCCGGCGGGTGGGTTCCGCCTCGGAGTGTGCAGGCGGGCAGGTATGGCGGGGAGAAGGGGACGGGAAAGAGGGGAGAGGGAAGGAAGGGGTGAGACAGGGGCAAAGAGGGCTGGGATGGGAAAGGTGAGGAAGCGGCTGGGAAAAGGAGTGACTTTCGGTGCCCACAACAGTCGGGAGGGGAGGGGGGAAGGACGCCATACCCGTACCAGCTCCAGGGCTGCTCGATGGAGGCGGTGGCTGCGGGTTGTCCCTTGTTGCCACTTCTCCCGATGAGGAGTCCATCTCAATGGCGCAAAGCTGCAAATCCATGCAGATAGTTTGGTCCGAGGTGGCCACGGTCATGCCACGGTCTGCCAAAGTCTGCAATTCACTCAGCAGCTCATTCCGCGGCCGCTCCGCGGCTGGAGTGGCTATTTGAAGATTCAGGTGAGCTGGGAAAACAGTGTTCACTGTAGAAAGACTCAGGGTCTGGGTCTGCCAAAGTCTGCAATTCACTCAGCAGCTCACTCAGCGCCAGACTATTGTTCAGTACCCTGATGATTGTGTTCAATCTCTCCGTATCTACATTTATATTTTTGTTTGTTTTTTTGTTTTTGCATTTTTTTAAAGCCCGGACACAGCCCGCAGGCATCGAGGCGCTGGTACAGGAATTGTTCATTTTTTTAGTTGCGTAATTGTTATTTTTTTGTCTTAGTTGCGTATTTATAACGTGCTTAAACACCCAGCGGTCTCTAAGCGCGGACCCGGGGATCGAACCTGTGTTGCTTCGTGTTGTCTTGCTTTCAAGGAGCGCACATTGCCGTTAAGCTATCCTCCCGGGACGGTGGCGGCGCTGTGGAGCAGAGCGGCGGGGATGCATCCACCAGGCAGGGACGGGTCATGGACAGGGGTTTAGGGGGTCCCCTGTGGTGTGGGCTGCCTGCGTGGCATGGTGACGGGTGTAGGGGGTCCCCTGTGGTGTTAACTGGCTGCGGGCCATGGAGAGGGGTGTAGGGGATCCCCTGTGGCGTGGGCTGCCTCTGGGGCATGGTGACAGGTATAGGGGGATCCCCTGTGGTGTGGGCTGCCTGTGGGGCATGGTGATGGGTGTAGGGGGATCCCCTGTGGTGTGGACTGCCTGCAGGGCATGGTGACAGGTGTAGGGGGGCCCTCTGTGGTGTGGGCTGCCTGCAGGGCATAGGGAGGTGGGGAAGGGTCCCCCCTGTGGTGTGGGCTGCTTGCGAGGCATGGGGAGGGGCCACCCCACAGCCAAATTCACATGAAAAATGCACTTGCGTACCCCGGTATACACATACCATGCTCGCGCCAGCCAAATCGTGTGAAAAGCACACTCGCATACCCCGGAATACACGTCCCCCAGTCGCGCCAACCAAATCGCTTGAAAAGCACACTCGCGTACCCCGAAATACACATATCTTGCTCGTGCCAGCCAAATCACGTGAAAAGCGCACTCGCTTATCCACTGATTCAAGCACGATGTGGTGAGGACCCGCGTGCACCCCCTGCAGCCAGCCCACACCACAGGGGACCCCCATCACCCCTGACCATGCCCCACAGGCAGCCCACACCACAGGGGACCACCCCACACCCCTGTCCATGCTCCGCAGGCAGCCCACACCACAGGGGACCACCCATCACCCCTGACCATGCCCCACAGGCAGCCCACACCACAGGGGACCCCCCATCACCCATGACCATGCCCGCAGGCAGCCCATCACCCGTCACCATGCCCCGCAGGCAGCCCACGCCACATGGGACCACCCTACACCCCTGCCCATGCCCCACAAGCAGCCCACACCACAGGGGAACACCCACAACCCCTGACCATGCCCCGCAGGCAGCCCACACCAGAGGTGACCACCCTACAACCTGTCCATGCCCCAAAGACAGCCCACACCACAGGGGACCACCCATCACCATGACCATGCCCCACAGGCAGCCCACACCACAGGGGACCCCCATCACCCATGACCATACCCTGTAGGCAGCCCATCACCCGTCACCATGCCCCACAGGCATCCCATGCCACAGGGGACCACCCTACACCCCTGCCCATGCCCCACAAGCAGCCCACACCACAGGGGAACACCCACAACCCCTGACCATGCCCCGCAGGCAGCCCACACCAGAGGTGACCACCCTACAACCTGTCCATGCCCCAAAGACAGCCCACACCACAGGGGACCACCCATCACCATGACCATGCCCCGCAGGCAGCCCACATCACAGGTGACCCCCATCACCCATGACCATGCCCCGCAGGCAGCCCATCACCCCTGACCATGCCCCGCAGGCAGCCCACACCACAGGGGACCCCCCATCAGCCATGACCATGCCCCGCAGGCAGCCCACACCACAGGAGACCACCATTCACCCCTGACCATGCCCCGCAGGCAGCCCACACCAAAGGGGAGAACCCATCACTACTGACCATGCCCCACAGGCAGCCCACACCACAGGGGAGACCCCCATCACCCATGGCCATGCCCCACAGGCAGCGCACACCACAGGGGACACCCCTACACCCATCACCATGCCCCGCAGGCAGCCCACACCACAGGGGATCCCCCTACACCCATCACCATTCCCCGCAGGCAGCCCATACCACAGAGGACCCCCTATACACGTCACCATACTCCACAGGTAGCCCACACCACAGGGACCCCCCTACACCTGTCACCATGCCCTGCAGGCAGCCCGCACCACAGGGGATCCCCCCATCACCCATGACCATGCCCGCATGCAGCCCATCACCCCTGACCATGCCCCGCGGGCTGCCCACACCACAGGGGACCCCCCATCACCCATGACCATGCCCCGCAGGCAGCCCATCACCCATCACCATGCCCCACAGTCAGCCCACACCACAGGGGGGACACCCCAACACCTATCACCACACGCAGAGCACTTTCCACGCAACTTGGCTGGTACAAGCAGCATACGCGTGTTGAAGGGAGCGCACGGGGAGATTTTCATGCAATTTGGTTGGCCAGGAAGGGTACGCATATTCAAGGGGGTGCGTGGATACATTTTCACGTGTTTTGGCTGCCGTGAGCAGAGTATGCATATTCAAGAGGGTGCGCAAGTAGATTTTCACGCATTTTGGATGCTGCGAGCGGGATACGTGTATTGAAGGGGGTGCGCATGGAGATTTTCACACGTTTTGGCTGGCGTGAGCGGGGCACGCTCATTTTTCCACGCAATTACGGTGTAGGGGGGGCTGTATGCTGGTCCAGGGTTAGCACGGTCCATTGTGCCGTATTGGGGATTTCTGAGACTTTTTCTGGTGCAAGGATTTTAGTTTGGTAAATTAACATTCCTAAACAGCAGAATTACTTTTACATTTAAAAGAAACTTCTTAAATCCATGGGTTAGCAGAAAGTCAAAGGAATTTCAGTTGATATACAAGCCTGATACTTTTGACTACACCGTTTACAAAACAAAAAATAAGATAAACTTTCCCAAAGTACACAACAAGAACCATGTAATGGCCAAACTTTTTCAAAGTATAATATACAAATTAATTAATATTGATAACTTTGCAATGAATGAATATCCTACACATTTGGAAGTGTTGCAGAGGCACTTACTACAGAAAAATTGTTACATTTATTAATGGAGCTGAAAAGACTGGTGACATTAACAATGAACTGTGGCTCATATTAATTAGGTAGTTATTTCCTGAGGAACAAATCCCATGAGATGAAAACCTAAAAATGTGTTCATATTGTGGTAAACAATTAGACAGCAATAAACTGCCACTGTGTTGAATTGCAAATAATATGAATACACAGGGCTTCTAAAAAACATTATAGGAAAGTATTATGATCCAACTAATATGTCCTTTTCAAACAATTGTCTGGACTCAAACTAAATCTGAAAAAAGGCTTATAAATGAATAAACAAAAGCTTTAAAAGGCAAAATTGCATATTTACATTTTAATATACATGACAACATAGAAGCTTTTTGAGTAAATCAGGCAATTGAAAACACACTGTTAGTATTTATAAATTGTGTACCAACAAAAAGTTAAAAAATGGCAACCACTTACAGATTTGCATAAAGTACAACACTGTTTAACTTGTTTAAAATCAAACACAAAACATTATGAAGATGTTAATACTGAGGAACACATAAATGTAACCTTGAAGATATTGATGAAAGGCAGGCAGAGTCTGGAAAAGTAGAGGTATATAGGATAGCAAGCTTGTGCAACGAATATACAATACACCCTGTACGTTCAGAAGAGGTTATAAGTGAATAAATCAAATAATGTTAAATGAAACAAGCACAGTGCACATTGCTAAGTATAAAGGATAAATATTAAGAAGAAATATGTTTTGTAAAATTGTTTCCTACCGGAGATGGGGGCAGTTTAGATGATTGACAAGTAAAAATAACTGCCTAAGAATATAGAACAAGTCGTATACATTCAGGTAACCCCAGGTTCAGACTTAATTGCAATTACATATTTTATTTATTGTATGAAAGTGTATTATCCACATCATATTATGGTGTGGCTCATAAACATAATAGATACAAACATTATAACATGACAGCATCTATACTAATTTAAAAAGTAGAAGCTAAAGATCAAGTTTTAAAATGCAGCATTACAAATATTTTAGCCAATATGCAAGAATCAAGAGAATACTGGTAAAGGCGGTTAACAGAATGTAATTTTATGCTGCTCAACCTTGGATCACCAATGTGGTTTGTAACATAGGTTGCGCTGAATACGCATAGGAAAAACGTTGAGTTTTTAAAAGAAGCAAAATTGCACCTGAATAACATTAACTCCTTAACTCCAAATGTGCTCAGTGCTCTAGATCCAGTTAGTGTGTCAAGACTTTATTTTTAACAGTGAAAATCCACCATTAGGAAAAATGTCACATTGCTTATGAAGAAACAAGTGCGAAGGTTGAGGTGCTCTCCATATTCATATGGTTTTATGGATCAAAAGGCATTCAAGAAAATTATTTAAAAACAGTAACCAATTTCATAGAAAATGATGTTGCTCGAAAAATTCCAAATCGGCTTAAAGCCCCAGTCTGAAATGACAAAGAAATCAATTTTTAAACACAATAATTTACGTCTTACTGTAAAAGAACATACAAAGCAACTTAACTTTTTTCATCAAATATGTAGATTTAGCTTCCCTAAAAATTAACAATCAGAAGCTACAATCAATAAACATTTTGCTGTAACTGTCCCCCTCATCGTGGTTATTTCACTGCATTTGGTGAAATAGCCATTTTGCTGTTTTTTTCACAGCATTTTTCAGGGTTTAAGCATTTAAAAAAAATATTCTTAAGGATATGGGAGGGTGGAGGAGGATTAGGCGGTGGGAAGCAGTATATAGTGGTTTGCACTCCATAACAAATGCCACACAAAATGCTACAAATATACCCCCACGATGAAATGGGCCAGATCCCATTTTTCAGCATTTAGAAATTATATAAAAAGAAAAACTCCCAAAAATCTTAGGATTTAAAGCAAAATACAACATCCATAAACATTAATGAGTAGTGTCCTATAATTGTAAGTATGTGGAATACTAATATTGACATTCAATTTGTGCTAGACAAATCTATGACTGTAAGTAGGTAAATAACCTCACATTACTAAATCAGAGCAATGTCAATCACATGACATTGGAAAGAAATAACCAGTGAGAAGTCCTTAGCAGCTCACTTAATTAGTTTTTTAAACTGTTTTACATCATGAATGTGGTACATATAAAGCTACAAATAGATTAACAGGGACAAACCTTTAAGGTAAAAGTGTTGACATTAAATCGATATCTCTAGGGCACCCAGGAAATAGACGTACATTTTTCACCTTACCATTGAATGGAAATATTAGCAATAATGAATACAAACATTGAGGATATAGTAAATGAACATGCCAGATAACTATTATGCAGCAACATCAGAGCATGTGGACAATGTATGTTTACATGAAGTGCTTCAAAATTACAACTATCGACAGGATGTTGAAGAAAACATGGAAAATGTATATTTTAAAAGTAAATCTACTGACGTTTTCTCACCGAAATGAGCTTCATAAATCATCAAAAAATAACCCGTGGGTCACCTGAAAAAAAAATGTCTGATTATTGTTTACTTCACCTCTTTTTGCCATGGCATCAGGAATTTCAATTGCAGAGAAATTGGAATAAATGTGAAGCAGCATTTAACTAAAAAAAAACATTGAAATTCGTGTTTGTACAACTTATATTGAAATGCCAGAAGAAACAATAGACCATGAAAGAATTATTGAAACAGAACTAGAAAAAGATACACAGAAACCTGCAACTAATTCAAATGTAATTAACCAAACAGGAGAACCACTATAATGAAACAAAGCAGAATTAGCTATGCAGGATGTGCTTGCGGACAAACAGCATGATGACCGACAAAAACATAATGTGGAAGAACTAGTTAGGCAATTAAATTCTGAACAAAAGGAAGCATTGAACTAATTTGTTACATTAGCTACAAAATATTACATGACATCAAATATATGTGAGTGTGCACATTTTAAACCAACACTGATATATATTAGTGGATAAGCGGTTACAGAAAATGATTTTAAACATAAAGTTATATCTATATTTATGTATGACACATTGGTTAATCCTGTAGCATATGCTGCAACACCACCTATTGGTCTTACAGTTTATGATATTGGTGCCATAACAGGCCATACATTAGAATATCAAAAGCTACAGTAGCTACAGTTTAAAAACTACTAAAGTTTTAATAATTGATGAGATGAGCATGTTTTTAAACATAATGCTTGCCTTCATATGTCCCAAGACATTTTAAAATGTAATGAGAATGAACTATTAGGTGGTGAACATGTTATTTCATTTGGAGATATGCTATAATAAATAAGAGTTAATGGATTACCTGTATTTAAAGCAATCACTACTACATGTAGTGTTCAAACAATAGGAAGCATTGGAAATGATCATTTATAATGATTTCTTTAGCATTTGAATTATCTCAAAACAAAGTGAAGATGCAGAATACGTAAACATACTCCGAGAAATTCAAATGGGAAAATTCAACCCAAACGCCATTCCAATATTTTAAACAAGACTAATTCAATTATTTTATGCAGGTAAAGTAACGACAGCTAACGTATATACTGCATGATTACATAGAGGGACAAAACCTGTCTGTTTTATGTCCACTTTTGAGGACTGTGAAAAGTTTAATACTGAAATGATTTTAAAATAAAATGTAAAAAGTTACAGTTGAAGCCGTATACAAAGTACAACAAAATCTATAAAGTAAAGGTAGCAAGAAAATGCTAATAAAGATTACAAGACTTGCCACATAGTTTGTAAAAAAAACAGTAAGCCATTAAAATTGTTTAAATACTCGTGTTAAAGCAATAATTATTTCAAAAATAAATGTTCATGTGGAAGAAGGCTTAGGTAGTGGAGCAATGGGTTTCATGCCAGCAACATATCTATTGAATACAGTTTAATACAGTTTGATAACATTACAACAGTGCAGCAAACAAAAATAGTAACAGTCCATTTTCAACTGTTAAATGAATTTTACTTCACATGTAAATAATTTCCAATTTCACCTGCCTTTTCGATTCCATTCCATAAATTCCAAGTCTTAGGTTAAAACTAGGGATGTATGACTTTGAGTAACTATTTGGCCCAATTCCGACTGTAAAAAAGATACTTGGCGCTGGCCGAATAGTTTCTTATTATTCAGCTCCAGCTGAATACTTTCTCAATTGAATGAAAAGTAAGAACTCAGACAGGTAAATATGCAGTGCAGGTTGAAAAAGGGAATGGAATTAAACATTGTCTGACATCATTCCTGATTAAATGTAAGACCAAGATAAGAGCACAGGTGTGTGTATTGGAAAGAAGGAGTGGTGAGGAAAATTGAGAGGTGCGTATGGTTCATTCCTATGAAGAAACTTGATGAATTCACGACAGGTGGTAAAGAACAGTAGGGCTGGGGCAGTTATATGTTAGGCAGAATGAGTGGACTCCACTTAAGAGACATCTTAGAGAAACTTGATGTTGGTAAATCTCTCTAGTTTCCCTGTGTGTGAGTCTGCCAGATGGACCAAAGAGCGATAGGTGTGAGGACTCTGCATTGGACATAGTCAAAGAGCTATGCTCTGTTGGTGAAATTGATAGGCGGGGGGATGTTTGGAAAGCAGAGACTTCCAAGGGGTGGCTGCTTCCTCTATGTCAGCAGGGTTGAGGATGGGTCACTTAATATGTCAGGCAGTGCAAGATGCAGCTGACAATTCCCAACCCATAATGGCCTTATGAACTTGATTATCAGGGAAATCTATGGAATCACGTTGTAGGCTACTCTGCACACACACCAGGCTATTGCTTCATGAAAGTCAATATTTGAAGCATAGAATTGGAAATTCTATGGCACAAAACTGCATTATTTGCAGCATTTCTGTGACACATTTGTATTGACTGGGGGGTGTAAAAGACTCAGAGTGTGAGAATGAAGCAGTGTTTACAAGGCTCCAGGAGAATCCTGGTTGTCAATATGCACACCTTTTATATGTTGCTTCTGTTATACATTTAACAGAAAGAGACCTAGATGTCCCAGACTTGATAGAACAGTGTTTGTCTACTTTTTTTGTTTGTTTGTAATATTAACTTTATTGATTATTAATGCTTATAATGGTGGAGATATTCCCCTTCTACATTCTCTAATCCCTCGTTCACCCACACCACTCATATTCACCAACACCCCTCACACTCTCTAGTTAAACATCACAACTTACACTCACAACTTCACAGTCTGTTAGTCATGCTTATATTCCCTAGCAGTGTCACACTGTCAAGCCACAACTCTTATTCCCCAGTCTCTGCAGCACTCCCAACTGAGCTCCCAACTCATTCTGTATATATTCCAGTTCCTATTGTAGTCCCCTCTTTCATTCCTTCTCAGTATATCTTTGCCCCGGTCTCCCCACCTCCCCGCCATATTTCACTCCTTTTGCATCTCATGTCTTTTCTCCCAGTCTGTCACATTCTCATTCTCCTTCATACTCTCTCACAATCAATTGTTTGCTCCCTATTTCCCACCAGACATTCCTCTATGACCCACTGCGCACTCTCTGCTCTCTGTCCCACCACTCCCTCTCTGCTCTTTGGCCCATCCACCAATATCTGCTCTTTGGCCGATCAGCCTCTCCCTGTTCTCTGGCCCAACAGTCCCTCTCTTCTCTCTGGTTCAAAAGGCCCTCTATGCTCTCTGACCCATTTGTTGATCTGTCCCTTTCTTCCCTGTCTCCTCTTTTTTTTATTTAGATGTAAACGACTGTGTTTTCTGCTGATTTTTTAAGAATGCCCAATTTTGAGGTTTTTGAAAAAACAGCGGATTTTCTGGTTTTGGTGTTGATTGTGAAACTGATATGAGCTGGGGGGCGGGGGGGGGGGGTGACTCTGCCCAAACAGAAAATATGTGAGACGTGAGAACGTTTTTCCATGTAGCCATCTGCTGCTGTTGTGCAATGGAGAGTGAAAGCCATAGAACCTTGAATCTGCTTGTATGACCTGATTTACAAACGGGAAAATCACTTTGTAAATCAGGGCCTTAGTCACATGCCAGGCTTTCGTATGTGTGATTACCACTGCTTCAGGCTCATCTGCCTCTATAGGACTGTCCACCACCATGTTTTACCTACAGGACAGGGAGACCCCTCTTTAAAATGAGTAGGTAGATGGGGCTAGATGGAGTTCACACACCTCATATCTACTCTTGACTCAATGTTTGAAACTCACTGTCCACCTAATCTACCTTGCATCTCACAAGTGCTTGCAATATGGGAGCTTCACAGTTGCAAATAGCAGTATTCATTTTGCTCTTTGCACTCTAGCACTTTGGATTCATGAAGCCTGCCACTTTGAATAGCACTTGTGTAGCTAATGCAACATCCTTCCACACATGTGGCACCTGCTTTTCATTATTGTCTGGTTTACCTGCTTTAAATAAGAATTATATGTTAATTAAAATGAAGAGACATAAATTACCCATGGGTCCACATTTAAAATAGCACTTTATCTTTCTTTTTAAAATGTGCTTTTCAAGTTTAAAACATGATTTATTAAATAAAACACATATTCAGCTTCATACGAATATTTGACAAACTATTCAGTATCCAGCTGAATACTAAGTATGCTGTCCGATACACCCCTATTTTAGACACAGCATTCGTAGATATTGGGTCAAAAGTGTTTACAGGAGAATGAGCATATGTAGCTTTATCCAGAATATGTACACGTAATGGATTATATTGAACAAACATGACTGTGTCTATGAATACAGCTCAAATTCCATGCGTAATAGAATACAATAAATTGTGAATGATATTTGCTAACAATTTATGAAACATTGAAGATCCCAAAAAGTTGTAAAAGTAAATGCTAACATTAATCTAAATCCTCAAAGTTAAAGCAAACTAGTAGTGCAGTTGTAATAAAATATACTGAAAACGTAAAGCAATAAGTGCAAGTACAACAAAAAATACGATTAGGCCCTCCAGGTTTTATGCACAAAACTGGAGTAAAATGTTATGCAACTGTAACTTTACACATGCTGGTAAAAATGACATCTTTCATTGTTCAAGCACACAATGAAGTTAACAATTTGTTTCTATTCTCTCTGAACTCATTAATTGAAAATATTACGGAATCCAACACAGTACATTTCTGCACTTAAATGCTTACATCAACAGATGAAACATAAAATCAAACCTATTTCACCAGCAATGTCTAACAAGATCCTAATGAATAATTGTTGGCAACATTTGAGTTATTAATTACATCTGAAATAAATGTTTCTACAACCATTGGTATAGATTATGTATATAAAAAGGCTGCATTGTCTTGTACTTTTTCAGAACTGCAACACATTCATAATGAAAATGTACTACTATTACACATTCCCAATGTCTCAAAGAACACACTTAAGGACTTGTTTAGTAACAGTTTAACAGCATACATGTGCACTTGCACATGATATGAACAACAAATTAAACAAACAATTGAAGTTAGATTGTTCAGATTATTTTATCATTATTTTACTAAGATATAGAGCACATGAGGTAACATTAAATACATTAATTGTTAAATATACACATTTTCAAGTGTCAATTTGGGGGACATATTATAAAACATGGGGCCTCATTACGACCCTGGCGGAATGGGTTAAATGGCGCCGTAAAAGGCTGCGGCGCCGTTCAACCCGTTCCGCCACATTACGAGGTCCCCTCGCGGGACACGTTAAGCACGCCTGGGAAAACCAGGCGTGCATACCGGGTCCCGCGAGGGGAAGAGGGAGCAAACAACGGGCCATCTCGTAATGGCCCGTTGTTTACTCCCTCTCCCATTCCCATTCAGCCCTATGGGGGCGGAAATGGGAGTGGGGATGAACCGTGTCCGTGTCCTCGAGTGAGGAATTACAGGGCCATCCGAACTCGGAATGGTCCGGTAAGTCCTCATTCCGAGGACACGGACACGGATGCGGTTTTGCCGGCAGCCATGCCGCCAATAGCGGCATGGCTACCGGCATACCTCGTAATGAGGCCCCAAGTATTATTTATTAGCATGCAGCCACAACAAACAATGGGCCTCATTACGAGGTATGCCGGTAGCAATGCCGCTATTGGCGGCATGGCTGCCGGCAAAACTGTATCCGTGTCCGTGTCCTCGGAATGAGGACTTACCGGACCATTCCGAGTTCGGATGGCCCAGTAATTCCTCACTCGAGGACACGGACACGGTTCATCCCCATTCCCATTTCAGCCCCCAGAGGGCTGAAATGGGAATTATTCTTCGGAGTAAACAACAGGCAATTACGAGATGGCCCGTTGTTTGCTCCCTCTTCCCCTCGCGGGACCCGGTATGCACGCCTGGTTTTCCCAGGTGTGCTTAACGTGTCCCGCAAGGGGACCTCGTAATGTGGCGGAACGGGTTGAACGGCGCCGCAGCCTTTTACGGCGCCATTTAACCTGTTCCGCCAGGGTCGTAATGAGGCCCAATGTCCCTTGCATCATGTTTATTCGGCAAATGTCTTTATGGTCAGAATGAAATGATGAGCAAATAACTATCAAAGAAATGCTAACATGGCATTTACAAGACACATTATATTAATAAAAAGGGCAACGACAAGTTGAAGGTTTAATGTAAACCATCATATAAAAATGTAAACATTCAATTTATTTAACTGAACTGTTTAAAGCAAAATATTTCATATGTAAACCCCTACAAATGATTACAGTTAAAAATTTGAATATATACTAAATATCAATATTTTACTATACTTTTACATGTTTCCTCAGTTTCTGATGATTTTTGATATGATGCCCAGAGAATCTTGAATAAGTATATTAAAGTATAAATAATTGTACAGTGTAAATAAAATAATCTTTTATAGGATTCTTTGCAATTTATGTACACGTGATGCTTACGTAATTGTTATTTTTTAAAACAAAAAATCTGCATTTTATTATGGCTTTTTAGTGTCAGATTCTGCCTAACATTTTCAGTAATGGACGACCATAAATGGAGGTCTGGAGGCATTACTAAAATTACATGTAGTATCAAAAAAAGAAGTAAAAATTAATATGTAAAATAAACTTAGCACTTTAACATAAAAATGAATTACATACATATGTTAAAAAACGGTATGCCATCTATTAGGTGCAGTAAATACAATTTAAATAAACTAACAATATTAATGAACTAATTTCTTATTATCAGAGTGTTTGTTCAGTGCAGACCTAACTTTGGGAAGCAGCGGAGTGCTTCATAAGTTAGATGGGGAAGTACATGGTGAGGGAAGCCGGTAGCAAGGGATCAATGCAAAGTAACAGTTGAGACTTCAAAAAACATTAGAAATTAGTTCACATGTTTTGTTTTAAACAGTTATGGTTAAACCCACACAAAGTTAAAGTCCACAAACATTTGAAATGCATATGTTAAGGTTTCAAAGTTATATGGTGTCTATACAAAAATAAAAATAGATTACACAATCAATCATCAAGATTTGTGGCTTTTGTAATTATCTATGAATGTAGAAATGTAGAAATGGCTATGGCGCTTGGTTGTACTTCATGCTAGGTTTAAGTGTTCATATGCAGTATGTCTCTATAGAAATGAAAACATAATTAAAAGTGGAATATGACTTGGAGAACATTTCAAGTATTTCATTTTTTTTTACTCTCAAAGATATACAGGCTGATTCAAGGAATAATTGTGTGCTGAAATCGGTGGCGCAAGCGAGAAAAATCCAACGCACGCATGCGAATCGCATGCAAGCGATTCATGGAAGTCTGTGCGTGTGTTTTTCCAGGGAGCTGTGCCGAAACCGCGCATGGCGCATAAAGGCGCACACGTCACTGCGACATCCCGAACGCCGTGCACGTCACGCACAGCAAAAGCGCACAACGTGTAGCGCACACGCCAAAAAGGTGGCGGAACACGCGGAATGGGGAACAATGTGTGAAAAAGAGGGCATAACTGGGGAAGTACTGCTGGGAAATACATGGAACGCCCACATGCGCGCGAACAACACATATTCATGGAATCGAATAGGGGAAACCCGCGCACACCAAAGGACACGCACAGGCGTAAACACGTCCACCACACGAAGGCTTGCGGAAGCGGCCCCATGCTGTATAAAAGTGCGCTCAAACAGCAAACACGTATATAGAGCTACAATGAATGTCCCATTTCTCGCAGCAGTGATTGTGGAACACCGCAGAAGGAGGAGAATTGCCGGGCCCCACATTTTTTTGCCTAGGAACAGCCTTTTTGGGATGCCTGATGATCAGGTCTATGGCAGGCATAGGTTTCCGCCTCATATCATCCTAGACCTGGTCACTGAGTGGGAGGATGAGCTCACATCACCCACCTTGTGCTCCCAAGCACTGAGCCCCTTGGAAAAGGTGCTCAATCTCCTGCATTTTTTGGCCACTGGGTCATTTCAGCTGACAACTGCCATAGTTGGGGGTGCCCCACAGGCCACGCAGTCACACTGCCTACACCAGGTGTTGGCAATCATGACTGCGCGCCCCTCAGTCAGCAGGCACAAATAAATGCCCAGAACACCCGCAGAAAGGCAGGCCGTGGTCCAGGACTTTTACAGGTTGGCACACTTCCCCAAAGTGCTCGGTGCCATAGATTGCACCCATGTGGCCCTACGTCCACATAGGGCCACTGAGAACATCCATCTACCGCAACCGCAAGCACTGGCATTCCATCAACATACAGGTTGCATGTGATGCCCATGTAATCATCACCTCTGTCCATGCAAACTATCCTGGGTCTACCCATGAAAGTTTCATATACAGAATGTCCTCCCTAAGCCGGGATCTGGAAGCTGGGAAGCATGGCGACACGTGGCTCATTGGTGAGTACAAATGTCTGTGCACATGCATGCATGTCACACACAGACAAATACACAAACCCAACTAATGACAACCATCATCAACTCCCCAGGGGACAGTGCCTACCCTCTGAGAACCCACATGATGACGCCAATACAGAACCCCACCACCCCACTCCAGGTAAGATACAACGCAGCCCATATTGCAATCAGGGGCATAGTGGAGCGCACATCCAGCGTGCTCAAGTCACGCTTTCACGCCTCCGCTCCCTTGACCACTCTGGCGGGCAGCTACTATATGCACCCCCAGTAGTGTGCAGGATCATTGTGGCAGCATATGTCCTGCACAATGTTGCAACACAGCGGTGCGTATCAGTGGACATGGTGGTGCCCCCACATCCCCAACCACAGGCACTGCTCATGGAAGGGAAAAGGGCATGTAGAAAGGCAGCCCGGACCCAGCTTGTGGCCACATTTTTCAGCTAAACTCCCATCCCTGTGGGGTGCACACAGACCTGGCACATACCAGGTGACAATCGATGATGACAAAGAGACAGTCAACTGTCACAACCTTACCACCCTGAGAATGTTTCCACGGAAGTGCTACATTGTGTGATCCCTAGCTACTTAAATATAACCAATCCTGTGTGACCAAAAGGAACACATGCAAGGTGCACATCACACCGCCCCCTTGCAAAACAGGCCATGAAAATCACTGGTATGTCACCCAAACCCTCCGAACCGCCATCACCCTCGTCAGCCACACCATGACGTGGAATGCAACAGCAAAAGAGCAAACCAAATGCACAGCACATGACAAATCAGTTACGAAGTGCCACGTGATAAATGGAAACAGGCCTGAGACAATCACACCTGACATGGAATCAGATGAAATGACTGACCAACAACCTCCCACACATACAAAGTCATACACAAATGCATGCCACCAGCGGTACCATCAACAAAAGACAGAATGCCTGTTAGCATGCACATTGGCAAATCCACATTGGCAAATACCAAAACCGTCTGCTGTGTGTGTCCCCTGCAAAACACCGCTCAGCACCCAGCACAGTCAGTGGCCATTGTGTTGGGGATACACCTTGAGCATCATATAAAAAAGTACAAGCAACAAAAATCACCCAGTGACACATGTACACGATCCCAAAATGGTAAGTGAACATGTGCTGCAGGGACACAGCATGGCAGAGAAGGCAATCTGTGTGCACGTGTGGGCATGATGGGTGGGTGTATGTGTGGTGGTGCCCTGTTTAAGTGTGTGTGTCAGTAGGGACATGCATTCAATACATGCATGTGAAATGAAGTCACCTTCAGTGTCCAGTACACATCACATGTGAACATTGCCCATGTGGACACCCCAGTGTGTCAAACCACACCAATCCCCTGACACCTGAAAAGTAAACGCAACAAAGGAACAGCCATTGATCAGCAGAACACATCATGTACACAGTACCCCACATTGACAATGTCAGACAGTGACCAATCACTGTAGTTCAAGCGTACTGTCTGACAACAAAAGCACCTCCCTCATTTCCTCATCACCTTGACCTTCAGATGAACTGTCTCTGGGGTCCGTCGGCTTCTTCCTTCATGTGTACCTGGCTTCAGGATCCCCCTTCCCCTTGGTTTCCTTGTTCTTCCTTTCGTGTAAATAGGGTTTAGCCCCCTCAGAGGCCACCTTGACTGGTAAAAATACCAAATCGCAGAGAACTCCAAAGAGCCAAACCCCCAAACCAGAGAAAAAGCCCCTAGGCACCAAAAAACCCTGGAAGAGTCTCCAGTAGATGACTTGAAGTTGTATAATATGGCCAACTACATGTCCAAGCTGAATGATAGAATAACTTCCAAGGTTGCACAGTTGTACAATGGTTCAACAGGATGGGTAGGAATTTGAGTACACAATAATCAATGAGGATGCCACAACTGATGGTTAGAGCTGAAACTTGAGTAGAAAATAACCAAGGAGGCTGGCACAACTGGATGGTTGAGCTGAAACCCAATCAATCCTTGACAGCGTGAACAGAGAAAGGCAGAGACAGCACAAGTCTGGAAAGGCACGGTGAATGCAAGATTGACGGAAACAGCTGACAGCAAGTGAAGAGCCAGAACAGTTGAATAGCTTTGGTAAAAGGCCAAAGTGAACATAAAGGTATGGATGGAATAGATGAAAGATAGGAGGAGCGAGAGAGAGGGATGCTGTGGTACAGAAGTGTACCGAGGCAAACGAGGCAGCGTACAAGTACGTGGAAATAACTGCCCGAGAGATGGGCGGACAGATCTGCAACAAGGACAGTAGCAGGAAGAAAAACAGGGACTCAAGGCACCAGAGTGTGAAAAATGAGTAAAAGAGCTGTAGTCCAGTAGGAAAACTGCGCTGTCATGCAGCAGCAAAGTCCAGGAGGGAAGACAGTGAAAACATGCCGTCCAAACGGAACGGAGCGGAGAAGTAGTCTAGGGGCCTCATTACGACTTTAGAGGCAGCCATGCCCTTAATAAGGGCATGGCTGCCTCTAAAATCGTGTCCGGGTTCCCTGAATGGGGAAATACTGGGCCATTCCGAGTATGGAGGGCCCGGTATTTCCTCCTTCAGGGAACCCGGGCCCGCTCCTTCCCCATTCCCATTCGAGCCCTCATAGGGCTCAATGGGAAAGGGGAGGGAGCTAACAATGGGCCCATTACGAACGGGCCCGTTGTTAGCTCCCTGGTCCCCTCACGGGACCTGCGATGGACAACTGGAAAAACCAGACGTCCAGAGCGGGTCCCGCGAGGGGGCCTCGTAATAGTGCGGCGTGGGTTTAACGGCACCATTACCAGCGCCATTAAACCCATTCCACACAAGTTGTAATGAGGCCCTAGGTGTACATCCCAGGTGAGGACTGGACTGTGAGTTGTGGTTCTTGGGTCACATTCCTAATGCTTCCTCCTTTGCCACAATTTCCAGGGGCTGAACTTAACACATACCAACTTGACATTATTACCACCCTTACCCCTCCCACCATCAGTGTGACTTTGACAGCTAAAGGGTGCAGGCTACCATCTACAGCATGAAGTGCATCAAGCTCGTATACAGGCAAGACATGAAAAAACATCACAATCAACTTCAATAAATGCACAGTTCAAAAATGTACTCACAAAAGTGATTGCAGACATGCCGTGGAGAAAACATCCATAATCCCCACTAGGGATGTAAACACAAGTAGTACAGCAGCAGAGTGGCCACAGATATGACGAAAGTCCAATGCCCTTGTGTAAATTGCTGTCACACCAAACCATCCTTGCAAGCCCATGGAAAGGGGAAGCAGGAGTGGCATATATGTCTGGACCTCAAGCCACAAACACATACATGAGACAAGCTTGAATGGGCCCAGTTGGAACAGACAGTGGATGCTTTCAAAAGCCACAAAGCACCACACTGTCACATGAATGCACAATAGACAAACAATGTTATTGATAAAAAATAAAAAAAAATGGCCACATACGACCAGGGGGCTAGGGGGGCAACCAGGAGGGGGGAGGTATACAGGGTGCACCTCAACACCCACATGCGATGATGTCGAGATAAAAAAAAACTTCATGGGCTCAACGCCTGCACGGCCCGACCTGTGTGGGAGATAAGTCGTTGTCCTGCTCACCCTCTGGATGGAAATCAGAAGGAGGACGTGGCACAGTTCCCTGACCACGCCTATGCGCAGCTTGCCCCTCGATGGCAGCAAGCCTGTGGGTCTGGTAAGCCCGGTCCTGTGTGGCGATGGCACGTAGGTCAGCATTCAGCACCTCACGTGATATGCCTGCTTCCTCTTGCAAGGTAGCACGTGTAACACAGAGTTCTGCCTGCATGGCCTCACATGACATCTGGAGCGCCTCCCGGCATCCATGTAGCTCAGCCGAGATGGTATTCTCAAACTGCTCCAACCTCTCCTCTGTCCGCTGCCTCTGGGACATGTTGAGCACACTCAGAGTAGATATGAGGGATTGATGGTCATCCCTCAGGGCCTCCATGTCTGCCTCTATGTGAGCAGCAAGTGCTTGATGCAGAGACACCATTTCAGCCTGGCGTGCCCTGTCTGAGGCCGCCATGCCAAGCCTGAGTAAGCGGCCTGTGGACTGTGCTGCCTGCAGCTGGAGCTCCGCCTGCCTACCAGGGGGAATCACAGATTGGGCCACATGTTCCATGCTCTGAGTGATCTTATCAATAGCTGCCCCCTGTTGCTTTGAACTGGCATACATAGATTGCGCCCACTCAGTATACCCCGGTGGCGCACCGCCACCGAGTTTCCAGACATGACACCCACAGGGTCCAAGGAGCCGTGGTCCTCGCTGGATTGGCACTGCCCATGGCTGCAGGACTACATCCCTCCATTGACATAATGCCCCAGGCACATCAGCAACTGGTGTGGAGTGTGACCGTGTGTCCCGATCCATCACAGGCGGAGGTTTCAACACTGTTTGGCCCCTCAGTGCAAGTGTCGCGGACAGATCATCCACATCAGGATCACTCACCGCCGACAAATGGACATGACGTGCATCCAACTCAACATTGTGCTCAGAGTGATCATCAGAGCTTGACTGATTGCCAGCCCTGGACACGATGGTCTGGAGCACAAGTGGGTTCTCGTGGTCTAACAACCCACGGCCCCCACTTGTGCCGGGTTGCTGATGTAAAAGCAAACCTGTGTCTGGAATGACATCACCATCCTCTGCCTCCATTGCGTCATCACCTGTAACATGAAAAAAAAAAACATGAGTACACATGTCACAAGCACATAACCCACACACACGTAGACATCACATCGACAGCCAACACATGAAGCAGACATGTCACACACAACTGAAATTCCGGCATCCATCCAGTGGCATTGATATGCAATGGCATCCCAAAAGCAGAAATGGATGCGTGTAAATTGCAAAGCCTACACATGTACTGAATGTAGTATATCACCTCCATTACACACCACCTCTGTCAGGCACATATTGCATGTAGAAATGACAGATGGCAACAAAGAGATGGCACGTACCATAAGCATGTCTGAACAGCCAAATGGCCACAGCTGCAAGTGAATCAAAACACACCATGACACACGTAATATGCATGTACACATGCATCACTAAATCCTCATCACCAATACAGCTTCATCCATCTGCAACTCGACCCGTATCGGGCGTCATGGGCCATGTAGACATAGTGAATGTCCCGAGCAAAGCGAGGGCCTGCAACAAGGCATGAGGGACCATAACGCCCAGTGCGGTCTGAGCTGCCGGACCATGAAGCCTCCAGAACACCCCTCAGGGCCTGATTCAGCACATTGTGCATTGAATGTGACAATAAACAGTATTCAGTGTGTCAAATCATCACTGCCAGGCTCCACCAGTTTTGCTAAGTGGGCCTGGGCATACACGTACTGCACGACAGTGCACCTTCAGGATTGTGCCAGTTGAACATAAAGGGCGCAATGCTGAAATCTCAGCAGTATTTACGTAAAATAACAACATTAGTCATTCAACAAAAATGCTGCAGAGAACACATATGTAAATAAACACTTTCACACATACATAAGTAAGTAGCTGCAATGTTGCACTACACAACGTTGAAGCTGCTTGCATATGTATATGTGAAAGTGTTCAAATACACCTGTGTTCATATACACCCATATGGTGAATATTAACAGCATCCTGTACAGCAAAGCAATCAGCTACAAAGCTGCTTGCTTTGATGTATGTGAAAGTGTACACATACACACGTGCAGGCAGCTCCACAGTCATTACAACCCGATTTGCAGGCTGTAATCAATCTGCGGCCTATACCAGTTAGTATCGGCCGCTGATTGACCAATCATCTTTGCTAAACACCCACTAGGGTGTACTAATACAGAGTACATGGGTCACAGGATGCACCTGTGCCTGTGCGTTTCATAAGAGTGAAGGGATGACAATCTGAACATACATGCCAGGTCACCTTTGACATTGCAGCAGTGAGTAGGCATGTAGGACGGTCTAACATGGCTCAGAAGTGGGTGGGTGCAGTGCAGAACATGTGTACGTTACCAACTATCTACATCAACAAGTACGTTATGATATCAATCAATAAACCTGAAGGCTGTGTAAGGGCAAGTTCAGCCATCATGTGCAATGTGCATGCAATGGGTTGCATGGCTACAGGTAACCCCCGAACTTAGTGAAAATGCAGGGTGGCATTGCATGGCAATGAAAGGTTGACCAGAGAACTGTGTATTGGCAGACAGTGTTGACTAGCGTCAATTGCATCATCTCAGTCAACTGACACCACAGCAGATGATAATGGGACAGTAAGCAGGACACATGATGAACCCTCAGTGGTACACCAGTTGAACAGAGTCAGGGGGGCCTGCAACAGGGGGAGGCCTGTGCCCCACACAGACAATGACACCGTAAACATATGCGTGATGCAGGACTGAGCCAGAGTGAGCATGGAATGGATGACCAAATGCCATGATACGTATGTCATCCTGGACACGTACTACAATGATCATCCTGCCAAGGGCAGATAGGGGCATGCATGGAATGCATATGGAGGATGAATGGGCACTCATGTCCCAGGGGAGCATCTGCCATCTGCACAGTCCGAGTGAGACACCCTGCATCAAGGACAAAGGATGTACCCCACAGTATGTGTCTGGCAGGTTGGCAGGGGGAAGTGTGCATGTACACAGGAGCGTGGAACAGGCCATTGCAGTAGCCCAACATGTTACCCCCCCAGTGCCATGGTGAAATTGAGGTGCAGGGGGGTGGAGGGGCAAGGAAGCATGCCCACATGGAGTACCCACATGCAGGCTGAACACACATGCATGTCAGTCATACGATGACATAGTCCGAGTGCTGAGTGGAAAGACACCCCACGCTACATGCAGACGGGTCAGTGCGCTGGAACATGGACCGGAGGGGCAGCTGGGTGACTAGCATGTGAGTAGGGTGCATGTGTGGTGATGAGGACAGTCCCCATCTGCTCGACATGTCCAGCATGCATCACAACAGGCATGCAATAGTGAAGCATTGCATGACTCGCACATGAGAACCATGTACACATAGCATGTACTGGCAGTCAAGCACAACACATCACACAAGCAAACCACACTTCGACTGGACAAACACGCAACAACACTCACCAGACGTGGCATCATAATCCAGCATCTCTCCCTCTCCTTCGACCAATTGTGCTGGGATGAACTCCGCAGCGATCACCTCGTGCGGAGTGAGTTCTTCCTCCTCAGGTGCTGGCCCACTGCCAGTCATCAGAGTCATGGCATAATTGGAGGCACGCTTTAGCTTAGCACAGCGTCGGAGGTCATCCCAACGCTTTTTACAGTCCTGAGCTGTGCGCACCACATGTCCGAATGCACTAACACCCTCCGCAACATGCTTCCAGTGGTCCCAACGCTGGGCAGGCGTAGTGTGACAATTTGGGCCCACTAGCATATCACGTTCGTGTTCTGACACGTAGCCCACAAGGAAGTCCAGTTCCTGCTTGTCGAAAGGCTTCTTCCTCGACGTGCCGGAGGCCGGAGTCGTGTCTGGGGTCCCAGCTACTTGTGCAGGAGCAACCTTCCGCCTCTTGGGCAGAGGTCCGGATGCTGACTGGCAAATGCCGCCTTGATCAGTAGGGGAAGTGGCTCTGGTGGACTGGACCAAGGGAGTGGCAGGTGGACTAGGACGGAAGCCCTGACTTGCGTCAGTGGCTGCTGGGTGCTCTTGACTGGACCCGGCGCAGCAACAGCCGCTGTGCCAAGGTCTGTGACCGAGACTGTCCTGGCTGGCAGACTCACAGCCGGGGTGGTGTTGGCTGCATCTGCCCATGCAGTAGCCAACACCCGGCTGCTCGGGGCAGCTGATGACAACACTGCCCCAGGGACATGTGCCTCGGTCAGAGCAGCCCTGCGCGCACTTTGCTTGTGCTTCCTGACCACCTGGAATTCTTCCTGGGAATCTTCAGGTGCCAACGCATCATGCGCTGGCCGACCCTGAGCCTGGGTGGTGTTTGCCACAGCTGCACCTGCAGCTACCACTACCTTTGGGCCTGTGGCAGTAGATAAAACTGCCTGCCGGGTCACATGGGCTCCAGTGTCAGATGCAAGAGCTGCATCTCCCGGAGCCGCAGGGGGTGGTGGCATGACTGCACCAACACGTGGCAGAACATCCTGCCGAAGTGGCGCACCCCTGCCTCTTCCCCCTCTGCAGCCACCCTGGGCACCCTGGACTCCCCCTACCCCCTGGTCACCGCGGGCACGTCCCTGACCATGCTCACCACGTGGAGGACACCCAACTGAGGCGCCCCTCACCTTTCGTGGCCTCCCAACCATGGCACGGATGTACTAGTGCCAATGGGAGGTGTACACAACAATTGTCCTGGGCAATTGGGGTGAAGGGGGTGGGGTACTAGATGTAGACAGCACCCCTGTGCAACTGCAAGGCTATATGTGACCCCAGTGAGAAAATGACGGGTCACGCAACGCTCAGGCACTCCAAATCTGCAATAAAACCATGCACGCAACCCCCGGTAGTCCACGTGTGTGGAATTAACCTCCCACAGTACGCGGTGGCACCAAGGGACACAAAAAACACATATGCATGGGACAGACAGGCTACTATGACCTGGAAAACGGGTAAGCAATGCACAGGGGGACCCGCAGTGGGAAAAATAGCATGACCAACTCACTGTCTGACTAGCGTGGGAAAGAAAAATACGTGTAGGCAAGACCCCCGCAAAAAGAAGAGGTACGTCCTCAATCCGCTGTGAAGTGATGGCGCGTGAAACAACAAGAAGTAGCAACACAAGCGTCGGTCTCCACGAAAAGCACGTACAGCGAACTGCTGGGCCGCGCTACCCTTTAACCCGTGCCAAGGGAAACACCCGCACGGGTCATGTCACTTACGCACTTAGGCCCTTTCCTCGAATTACACGCATTCACACGCGGACGTGCTGTTTTTGCACGTGCAGATTCACTATGCACCCGTGCCGAGGGAAAAGCCTGTGCGCGTCACGTCACTTACGTGCTAAGGCCCTTTCCTCGAATTACACACCGATGTGCTGTTTTTTCACATGTGTATTCACTCTACACCAAGCTGGCCACGCGACAACACATGGAAGACAACGCTCCTGCCCAGAAGGCCATTTTCCTGCCCCCGAGAGAGCCCCGAACCACCTCCCACGAGCCATCTGCTGCTGCCTGCCTGCTGGCCACCTGCCCTGCTATTTGGTGCCTGCACATCAGCCATTTGCAGGGGACCAGTTGCTGCGACCATCCCTGCTGGAACAGAAGACTCCCGACTGCTGTTCCATCGCTCCACAGCCCTGCACCAGGACCCAGTTGCCCACCCACACCTGCCTCAGGGGTTGCCATGTCGGGCCAAACTCCATCTGGGACCAGTGGCGACCCCCCATCAGAGAGACAGAGGGCTGCCAGATTCACTACAGGAGAAGTTGGCATCCTGGTGGAGCAAGTCCTGGTGCATTATGATGCCCTCTTCGGATGACCACCCGACGACAAGGAAGGACGGAGGAGGATTTGGTTGGACATCGTGGGTGCCATCATTGCAGAGGGGGTGGCAACCCGCGACCTGAAACACGTCCATAAGCGCTGGGAGGACTTCAGGTCCAGGATCCTCAGGAAGGCCCGGCGCCTCTTGGATGCAGCGGATGCAGTGGGGTACCGGGTCTGCCTTACCACTGACCAGATGAGGGTCCTGGAATGCATTCACCCAATGCTTCACCTCGTAGGTCCTCGAGGGGCCGACCCGTCTGGAGTCAAGCCGTAAGTGTCCATGTGTACTCATTGGACGCAGTGCATGTTGAGGTGTGCCAGGAGTGTGCAGCTTGGACATATGCCTGACATGGCCTATGCATGGATGTGTGTGTGTTTGCAGGGACATCACACTGCTGCATGTGATTGCAGTCATGTGTGATGCACATCAATGATGTATGTGTTCCAATGCATGATGCCCAACTGCATGTGGAGATGCACACATTTTAGCATTTCTGTGTATGTACTATTCCATGGTTGGGGTGAGACACATGGATGCTGGTTCCACCTTCATGTACGTGCACAGCGTACATATGCGTTTGTGTGTTTGACATGTGTGCGACTGTGATATGCCATGGATGCATGTGACCCGGACATATTGGTACCTGACTGGCAGATGTGAGTTAGTTGCTGATGATTGCACTGTGACAGGTGGTGGAGAGGTACAGCTGCATGTCTGTCTGGTGTCGTGTGTGCATGTGATCGGCACTCCCCTTGTTGCTTGTGATGTCATGCCAACCTTTGCTTGTTCATGCAGTTACGTGTGTATGGATGCTGATGTATGTTGCACGATACCAGTTTATTGGTGCATGTGTGTGGGTTCAAATGATATGAGTTTTGGGGAGTGTGATGCCATCTGTGAAGTTTGACACTGCCCCTCATGTGCAACTGTCATGTGTGTATCAGACCATTGTACAGTGCCCTGATGCCTGTGTTCTATCTCTCCCTGTCTGCAGCGTCAACTGATAAAGTGGGCGGAGACGGTGCTGTGGAGCACAGCGGCAGGGATCCCACGCCAGCAGGAGATGCAAGGCCCAGCTCCAGGAGTGAGGAGTCTGGTGCCGTGTCCATGGCCGCAGCTGCCGAGGGAAGGTCCAAGAGGCTGAGGTTGGAGGTGGACTCCTCTGCAGCAGGAGGGGCAGCTGAGCCCCCACAGGGGCCTACGGAGGAAGATGGCACAGAGTTATCCAGGTTGGTGATGGGTTTGGTTGAGGAGGAGGCCATGGAAGCCCCACGCACGGGGCCAGGAAGGGGGATTCCACTGGTGCTTGTGGTGCAGTCCAGGGGCAGGGACAGGATGCAGCACAGGCCACCACGGAGGTGCCTGTGTGTAATCCTGTCCCCGATCCTGTGACTGCATCATCCAGCACCAGCAGGGATGCCTCCGTCCAGACCCGCTTTCAGGGAGGGGATGCGCAAACCACTACTGGCCTTCCTCTCCCTGCGGACGTGGCAATCCGTGACCGGATTGCGCCTGTCCTAGTTGGTGTGGCGTTGCGCCAACGTGGTATTCGGGATGACGTGCAAGGTTCTCGTCTGGACAATTCACGTCATTTCGAATACCTATTTGGCCACCTCGCACTACTAGGACAGGTCATCGGCACTGGGTTCCTCTGTGTGCTGGATCTTCTTGCGACCCCCTCCTCAACTGAACCCTGTATGCACCAGTCATCCTCTGTGCCATCTTCCCACCCAAGTGTCACCTGGGCCCCCCGTGGAGCTGCCCCTGAGCCAGCGGCCAGGCTGGTAGAGGACGCATCCCTGCCATAGTCGGAAGTGGGAGGTCCAGCAGGGGTGGCCACCCCACCAACTGGACCCCAGCAAATGGAGGACGTGCAGGCATCAACAAGCAGGGCACGTGCATGGTGGCACCAGAGGATTCCATCAGCCTGGATGCCATTGTGGTGCCAGAGGCAGTTACTTTGGAGGCAGCAGCAGGCTCAGCGTGGGAGCCATCATGGCTTGGGGCCATCAACATCCTGGGGGCAGGCATCGGCTGGAGGACCCAGGATTGGGAGTGTCTTCTGTGTGGCAGCGGTTGGGCCAGTAATTAGATGCAGAGAGGCGGCGGGTGGAGAGGGCATGGCTCACAATGGTCAGGGTAGAGAACTCCATGCACTGGGCTTTGAGGCGGGCTGAGTGCCTCGAGACAACTCGCAGAGAGTTGAAGGATGCCATGGCTGTATCCCTGGGGGACCTCGAGGCCAGGGAAGAGGCCTGCCTCCGGAACATCGACATAGAGTTCGATGATGCCCTGGCCCGGGACATCAAAAAGTGAGCCGTCAGACTAGCCCGCCGCCTTTGTATATCGTTATTTAGGTTTAGGGTTCATTTTGTTTTTTTATGATTTGGAGTCCACAGACTTTGCTCCACTTTTTGTATATAGTTGTATTTTAGATAGGGTTTTTTGTAGGTTTCCTTTTGTTTTGGGATCATGGACCCTTCAGACTTTCATTTTCAATATTTCAGGACATGTACATACTTTCTTTTTTACATCATCACATGGAGTAATGGTTTTTTATGCTTTTCAATTTAGGATTTATTTTATGGACTTTGGCAATGGACCATTTTTCATTTTGCAAGTCTTGGATTTTCATTTTACATTGGATTTTACTTTTTTTTCATATTGCATTCATTGTTTCTTCATTTGCATGTGTGGTTTTCATTTTGTAATTTTGTATTATTTTCAATACATTTCATGCCTCTTCATTATTGTTGTGGTCTACTCTCATTTGTTTCATGCATGTCTCTATGAGCATTGGCTCAGTCATGTGTTGCCACTGTGTGGCTCTGTTGCACATTTATTCATGGGTTTCTGGTTCTTTTCAGACTCTCATGGCATGGGTAATTTACTAGGGAGTGGGTGCAGTGGGTGGTTGCGTGTTTGTACTGGGGGGTGGGGTGGTGGGATTTGGGTTGGCATTGGGGCCATGGGTCTGTATTGTTATGACATGGTGTTTGGGGAGACATGAGTCGGGGCATACTGGCAGGTGCCCGTCACTGGTAGGGGGGACATGAGTCGGGGTGGAGAGACATGAGTCGGGGTGGAGGGACATGAGTCAGGGCCTGCTGGCAGGTTGCCGTCAATGGGGGTGGGGTGGAGGGACATGAGTCGGGGCCTGCTGGCAGGTTGCGGTCAATGGGGCGGGGTGGGGTGGAGGAATATGAGTCGGGCCAGCTGGCAGGTGCCCGTCACTGCTGGGGGGGACTTGTGTTGGGGCTCACAAGTGGATGGTGCCATGTGGGCTACCTGCAGGGCATGGTCAGAGTGGATGGGCTTCCTGCAGGGCATGGTCAGGGGTGTAGGGTGGTCCCCTGGGGTGTGGGCTGCCTGCAGGGTATGGGGAGGATGAATCGGCTGCCTGCGAGGCATGACCAGGAGTGTAGGGGGGCCTGTGGTGTGGGCTGCCTGTGAGGCATCGGGAGGGGTGAGGGCACACCCGGGAGGGCACACACTGCTAAATCGCGTGTAATTCTCACTAGCATACCCCGGAAAACACGTATCCCACTCCCGCCAGCGAAATCACATGTAAAGCACACTCGCATACCCCGGAATACACGTACCCTGCTCGAGGCCGCGAAATCATGAGTAATTCTCACTCGCGTACCCTGGAATACATGTACCCCGCTCCCACCAGCGAAATCACGTGTAGATCGCACTTGCGTACCCCGGAATACACGTACCCTGCTCGAGGCAGCGAAATCGCATGTAATTCTCACTCGCGTACCCTGGAATACACATACCCCGGTCCCGCCAGCGAAATCACGTGTAGAGTGCACTTGCGTACCCCGGAATACACGTACCCCGCTCCCGCCAGCGAATTCGCGTGGAAAGCTCACTCGCGTACCCCCCGATTCACACAGCAGTGTGGTGAGGAGCCACATGCACCCCCTGCAGCCAGTCCACACCACATGGGTCCACCCTACACCCCTGTCCATGACCCACAGCCAGCCCATCACCCCTGGACATGCCCCGCAGGCAGACCATCCACCCTGACCATGCCCCGCAGGCAGCCCATCCACCCTCCCCATGCCCTGCAGGCAGCCCATCTACCATGACCATGCCCCGCAGCCAGCCCATCACCCATGGACATGCCCCGCAGGCAGCCCATCCACCCTTACCATGCCCCGCAGCCAGCCCATCCACCCGCCTCATGCCCTACAGGCAGCCCATCCACCCTGACAATGCCCCGCACAGCCCATCACCCCTGGACATGCCCAGTAGGCAGCCCATCCACCCAGACCATGCCCCCAGCCAGCCATCCACCCTCCTCATGCCCTGCAGGCAGCCCATCCACCCTTACCATGCCCCGCAGGCAGACCATCCACCCTCCCCATGCCCTGCAGGCAGCCCATCTACCATGACCATGCCCTGCAGCCAGCCCATCACTCCTGGACATGCCCCGCAGGCAGTCCATCCACCCAGATCATGCCCCCCAGCTAGCCCATCCACCCAGATCATGCCCCCCAGCTAGCCCATCCACCCTCCCCATGCCCTGCAGGCAGCCCATCACCCCTGGACATGCCCCGCAGGCAGCCCATCACCCCTGGACATGCCCCCCAGCCAGCCCATCCACCCTCCCCATGCCCTGCAGCAGCCCATCCACCCTGACCATGCCCCGCAGCCAGCCCATCACCCCTGGACATGCCCCGCAGACAGCCCATCCACCCTCCCCATGTCCTGCAGGCAGCCCATCCACCATGACCATGCCCCACAGCCTGCCCATCACCCCTGGACATGCCCCGCAGCCAGCCCTTCCACCCAGACCATGTCCCCCAGCCAGCCCATCCACCCTCCCCATGCCCTGCAGGCAGCCCATCCAACCTGACCATGCCCCACAGCCAGCCCATCCAACCTGAGCGTGCCCGCAGCCAGCCCACACAAGAGGGGGGACTTTTTCCACGGTATTTGCTTGGCGTGAGCGGGGTACGTGTATTCGTAAGGGTGTGCGAGGACTTTTACACATGATTGGGCTGGTTCGAGTGGGGTACAGGAGTTTTCACGCAATTGGGCTGGCGCGAACAGGGTATGCGTATTCTGAGGGGTGCCTGGGAGTTTTATACGCGATTGGGATGGCACAAGCGAGGTACGCGTATTCCGAGGGGTGCATGGGGAGTTTTACACGCGATTGGGCTGGCACGGGCGGGGTACAGGAGTTTACATACGATTGGGCTGGCGCGAGCGGGGTACGCATATTCTGAGGGGTGCGCGAGGAGTTTTACACGCGAATGGGTTGTCGCGTGAGGGCTGAGTGGCATTTTCAGCGCAATCGCATTGTTGGGGGGCTGTTGCTGGTCCACTGGCCTTTGCGCCATGTAGGGGATTTGTGTGGATGTTTTTGGTGCACAGGGCGGGGTGGGGGGCGTAACTGGCGCTGCTGCAGCGTCGCTGTGCCATGCTGCACCACGGCTGGTTATGGATGTTTAAATCTGTGGTGTGTCTAAATGAGATTTGGTGCACGCGGCTGGCGCAAGCTGGCGCACGCTCCCTCTGAGCACCAGCTGCGTGCGCCACTTCTGCGCTTGATTCCATTAATTAACCCCCACAATATTAAATGCACCATGTTGCATGGAGCACATTGGTGTTGTTTTAACACATCATTTTAATGTGGTACATGGGAAAACGAATCCAATAAGGATTAAAAAAACATATGTTACTTTATGATCGAATAGAGAGTTTGAATTATATGCAACTTACTATGTCTTTTAACATTGTTAGTTATGAATCGTGCAGTCTACCCAATGTTTTAAAGTAGTTGGATACCCAGTGGTAAATTCTAGCTGCAATGCATACAGAAATAAAGACTGCAGTTACAAGGATATTTTATCGAGTTCATTAAATAATTCAGGTGGTTTATTCAATTTTGAAGGTAATTAGTTGTAGTAGTATTTACTTTTTAAAATGAAAATAGTTGCTTTGTTCTCATAGAAGTAGGAAGTATGGGGAATATTGTGTATTATGAAATGTTGTAGTGCACTTCAGGTTGTTATGTAGTTATATACCCATTGGCATATTCGAACTATGACGTTAACTATATTGTATACTATGGATAATAATTTATGATATGAAGTTTAACTTATCAAGCATGCAGGTATTGTTTTAAATTTAGGTTAGTGCAAACCAAATATATTCTTTGTAAATGAGTGTTTTCAAAGATAAAATTCTGGAACTTTATTCATAATATTAACTGTGTAGTTCTGTTAACATTGAAAAGAAGTTACACGCTCATTAGCATATTCTAACTGCTTTGATAAAAAAGAGTGAACGCTGCAGGTATAATTCTAATGGGTAATTTTTGTTTAAGTTCATTTCAGAGGTAATTTTGTAAGTGTGCAGGTAAACACTGTTAAGGAATGATGCAAGTATCATTACAGTCCAACCAGCAAGCTGGGTGTTTTATGTATGCCGAGCAATGACCAGGTGTAGAATTGAAACCAGTATGGTAATTCACCAACTGTGGTGAATGTTTGTCTACCAAGAGACACTTCCATATGTGAAGTTAGTCACTTTACATTTTTTTCTTCCTTATAGGATATAAATGAGAACCATTATTATACCAAGTTAGCATTTTCTGTCTAAAATTCTTTTGAATTGCAAGAGGGGTACAACATGCCGTGATCAGGATTATTGAAAAGTTACCGAAAACGTACAAAATCACAAATTCTTATAGATATACACAAATCACTAATTTGGAACATTTGCATGTGAAACATGAATGCATAGAATCCATGTATGTTTCCAAGTGTATTACATTTCCAGAATTACATTCACAGGAATGTCTTCTCTCTCTAGACCATCTGGTAAGTGCATAGACATTATTGGGGATCTTGTGTGTTTATGGTGAATTTAACAATTCCTGCACATTGATCCTCTGCCTGTCTTATGCCTGATACATTGTAGATTGGGTAAGGATTGCACAACATAGCTGATCTGAGTCACATAAGTACATATTGGTCAAATGCAGTGACAATTGAGGAAGCAGATTAATAGCAATCAAACGTGTATCAGTATTACACTATGCACCATGCGCAATGTTCTAAATATTATACATCATCCACAATTCTATTATAACATTCAGTTGAGTCTAGTATGCTATGTTATGTTATGTTATTTTGCATTTATATAGCGCCTTATATACCATTGGTATAGTAAGACCAGAAGAACTAAGGTAAAAGTGAAAGACTTTGTTCTTAATCCCAACACATGTTTCGATCTTCCTTTCAGGTCTTTATCAAGGCTGGTCTTATCTTGCTACAATTTCTATTCACTAAATTACCTAATCCTAATTACAGTATACTATCTATGTTGGTTTCCAAGAACACGTATGCCTGTTGGTAAAAGAGAAAATATGTGTTTACAATGTTATACTTGGAGTTCCGACTAGTTTGTACACATATGCAATTTATACTAAAGTGGTTCCGTCACCAATTATCATGTTAGTGCAGGTGCTTCCCCATAGTGCTAAGGTATGTCTAGTTTCCATACCACATGAAATATAACTTTATCACAATTGTCAGGTGATCTGTCCCATCACTTTGTGCTTTTAGTCATAGTGCTCACCATAAATCTCATCCCTGCTTACGTGATTTGTCTATATATTACAAAACATTTTTGAAGCAAGCAACTCAGACAAATTCCACTACATGTAGTGCTGGATTATCCCTTTGTTATGATGTGATCACCAACATGATTCCATAAATCATGCTTAACCATATGGTCCCACTCACCTGTTTAGGGTGAATGTTTACGATGGGCTATGGAAAAGATGTCCCAATATATAGACATGGTAATTGGACCTAAGGTTGTGGAACTTCCATCATATTTACGGGAATCTACCCAGGTGTTACAGATTTTGAAGGATTTCAGATGGGAGGTAGGGCTTATACAGGTAACACTCAATGTCAAGGCATTGTACACCTCAATACAACATACATTGGCTTCACTTTTAAGGAAGATTCTGCTTCATACCGTACTCACATTGAAATGATTAAGGAAATGTTGAGACTTACATTAGACAATAATGTGTTCTTATTTAATGAGGACTATTACCACTAAATAAAGGGTGTAGCTATGGGGGCAAAGTACACACCATCGCTAGCCAATTTGTTCATGCGACACTTTGGAGATTTATGTGTGTATAATGATAGTGCTTATCGGGACAACATTGTACTGTGGTGACAATATATAATCAATTGGCCTCATTACGAGGTAGGAGGTAGCCATGGTGCTATTAGCACCATGGCTACCCCCTTACCGTATTCCGGGTCTGGGTCCGGGTTCCCGAAAAAGGGACTTACCGGGTCATTCCAACCTTGGAGGACCCAGTAAGTCCCCATTCCGGGAACCATTCCCCATTCCCATTCGAGCCCCCATAGGGCTCAATGGGAATGGAGATGGAGCTAATAACGGTACCGCAATTTGCGGTACCGTTATTAGCTCTGAAGTCCCTTTACGGGTCCCTTCCATAACGCCTGGTAAAACTAGGCGTTAAGGAAGGGACCCGCTAAGGGACCTCGGAATAGGGTGGTAAGGGATTACCGGCACCGGTGTCCTAACCGGTGCCGGTAATCCCTTATCACCTACCTCGTAATGAGGCCCAATGTGTTTATGATACGGAATGACAATGACATACAATTGAAGGCTTTTGTCAATTATCTGAATGTGAACAAGTTTGGCATCACCTTTACTTACCAATTCAATTATTTGGAATTGGACTTTCTGGATTTACATATGCATGTAGCTAAAGGCAACCTTGAAACAAGAATTTACAGAAAACCCACTGAGGTAAACTCAACTTTACATGCCTTGAGTTGTCATAAAGGAAGTGTCATTAGGAACATCACTACTCTTGAGCTAGGTTTGTGCTATAAGCAATACAAATGTTAAAAAATAAACATTATTGATATGGACAATGGGCTGTTTTTAATTTTGAAGCATTTTGTTGTTAAATTGGGTGCAGTCTGCAAGGATAAATAAACCCACACCCATTGTTGATTTTTGTGTGTTAACTGGTCCTACAGTTGGGGAACTGATGTTTCGTTTCCATAACAGTAAAACGTTTTTTTTTAATGTTTTGAGCTTGCTCAGAAAGTACATCCAATGTGACATTCTCCAATATTTGAACATAGTTGGAGTATGTTGTCTGACAAATATTTTGCAGTAGTTCTCATTAGCGAACGTGATGCCAGAGGTTTACATTCACTATGCTGCCAAGTGTCATATGACACTCTTTATGACCTAGTGTTTGGAATAAAAGTTGGCCTTAGAATGATGTTAACTATATGAGATCCCCAAATGCAATGATACATATTCCTTGAAACAGTTCTTCATATACATTTTTTAAGATTTCTAGTATTTCTAGGTGAATGAAGGTCAGCATTTAGTTACAAACCATGCATAACTCTACTTTTAGTTTAACATACATTTTATGTAGAATTCTCCCAAATATTGCTCCTGCAGACAATGTGTGATACACTCATCTGTTTTGATGGTAACTGTAGCAGAGGGATTTTATGTAAAGTTGAACCAGATGTGTTTTTTGCAGCTTGCCCTCTGCGGCATGTAACAAAATACATGTGAGGCTGCTATTTGATTTTTCCTGTAAAAATTATGGATTGTTTTTTTATTAGGAATGCTTTTCCAAAAGAAGCATCTCCTCTAACATGTAAGAGGAGGGGTTATTGATTATCACACTTGTCATGTTTGCTTTCATGGTGTAATCCATGTTCTATTTGTTTATTAATGTTCAGTGAAATGCTGAGTTCAGCAACATTTAGCTGTGTTAAAAGCACTGATAAATCATGTTCTGATTGCTTGGATTGTACCCATGACTTTGTTTTTCCCCCAGCTATGACAAAGGTGTGATTCGTTGTACACTTGTTGCGAAAACATTTTGCATTGTTGTAAACCATGGATACGTGTTTTTATTTATGCTTTATGTTTTTCACTGCATAAGAAAGGTTTTTTTGTTCACATAATAAATTGCAACTTTTAATGATCTTTTCTCTTGTTCCACTGAAACAACTAAGAAAGTGAACTATAGAATACTGACCCCATTTTTTGCTGTATTTCGGCTAAATTTTCAATAAGTGGTTCTCTGAGTGGTTCTTGGCTACCTACTAGAGATGACCCTTCAGGAGATTTTTTAACAATTACTGTTTCTATTTTCTTCTTTTCGGTGAAGTTCATCTTGTTACATTTGTTTGTACGGTTTATATTTGTAATTTGTAAGGCTTCTTTCAAATACCTCAAAAGCAGCTTGAAATATATCATACTGTCCTATTAATGTGTATCGTTTTTGCGAGGCTTTGAATATCTGTAGTAGAGCCACGTAATAGAATTTGTTCTTGTCTGAGCATTAGAAAAAGAATTTAACATGGTTGATTCATCTGGGTTTTGAATGTCTCATTCAGCAGCCTTTGCAATATATTATTCAATATCTACCATCTGTTTTATTTGTAGAGGCATGTTTTCCAAGGAAGGATTTCTGTTTGGATAGTATGTGTCAATGCAATTATTACTTAGGATCTTTAGACTGTTGGGATTTTCTTCAACTAGCCTTTCAATTTCTTGGAAGCATTTTAGTTGCGCGAAGGTTTAACTAGAGAATGTTTTAAAATTTTCTGTACATAGATGTGCACGTTATACAGTCTAAGGTTTCATATCGACCATATTCTCTATGGGGGTGCATTTCTATGCCACAATTGTATAGATCTTGAGAAAGAGTTTTTTAAGATGATATGTCCTTCCAGAGATCTTCTCAGCTTTCATGATATACAGTGTGGCATTTCTTGCGCCTGCTGGTGAATTGTCATTGACAAAATAAATGAAAGTCTACATTAGCATTCTAAAAGAATGGAATAATTTGATTATAGTCATCATTGTACTTGGAGGCTTCATCTATTTTAATATGATGTGTGTTTTTGGGAGACTATCCTTTGTTTCCAACCGCAGACATGGAACTAGTTAACTGACCTTTGGTGCAAGCAGGTCTTGTGAATCCATCCAAAACAACATTTGGTGTAGTGTTTACCTTTGCTTCTATATCAGCAGTGGCAGTATTTTCCAGGTTGCTGGAAAGCCAAGACTTTGGTTCATAGGTCATTATTTATGTCCTGCATTGGGATGATACATGTAATGTACTTTTCAATAACTTTTAAGAAAATATTACTGTCATGGCCAGATTTGAGAGCTACTTTCACTCACAGAGGCATGTGAACATGTAGTGCTCTTCTTGACTTCTTTTCACCAAAAGTAATGTTCTGCTCATCCAAGTGGAGGGAAATCTTTGTTGCAGATGAAATATATCAAGGCAAATAACAGAAGTTAAAGTAAAATTAAATGCTCACTGGATCCATGACACAGAGTTCTGCAATGCTTTTTAAATCATGTACTCCCTTATTTTGATTTGCAGACGTTATGTAAATCATCTCATGTGTATTCTGCAAAACTAAGTGTATCAATTCAAAGGGGCAGGCATAGGTTCTTTAGCATACACAGAACATCAGCATGCTGTTGAGCCAGTATGTTTGTGTGCCACACGTGTTTGCCAAGATGTTTGTAATACTTGACTCCAGCATTTTTCTCTTTGTCTTTAATCTTTTGGAGTGGTTCACTAGCTGACATGTTAGTAAAATCAATGCCAGTGTTTACTGTATGGGCAATACCATACCATAGAGTTGCAAGTTCACTTTCAAACAATAGATAAAGAATTAATTCAAAGTTATGATGGTTTCTTTAGAATACATTCTAATAGAATGATTCTCTGATTCCCTGATTTTCAAATGTCTGCCAACATGTCTTGCTTCCCTTACTGTAAGGAGGAGTAGTGGAAAACAGCATGCTTCTAATATTTTTTTCCATACACTCATGAGACAGCCCTTTGTGTTAAGCGTTTGGTCTTTTTCTAAAGGATCTCCCATGATCTCTCTTGAATGTAATGGGTGGTTTGTGTAGAGGTGAAGCCTGGTATGCATAGTCTTATGATCAACATGGCCAAATTTACCAGTTTGTGATGTGCTTTCATATACTTTGGTAAATCTTTTTATGCTTTTGTTAACATGTATGTCTTTATTGCATTCATTGTGCTCTTTTGGACATAGCCAAACCTATTTTTTAAGTCAACAAGCTCTTACCAAATGTGTTCTGTATTTTGTTGGTACACCATTGATCAATACAATTAAATACTTATTTATTGTACATCATACGTCTAGAGTTTGAAAGTTTTCTTTGGGGTCTAATTGCAAATAAACAAACTTGTCACACGTTCCTCTGAGCAATTCTGATGGAGGAAATTTGGGAGTTTTTGGGTTGTTATCATATGATAGGTTATAATGTTTTTTTTTCAATTATATTACCCTTTTATAGTTTCGGTTGTTGCATAGCTATTTCTAAGCTGTTATTAATGGTCTCCAGAAGACATCTGGTTGTCATTGAGCCTATAATGGCAATAGGTGCAAAACAATAAGGCCAATAATAAGGATTTGTTAAATCATATTTTTCCTTTGTTGTGAGGTACAAGGACCATTTAAACCATTCTGATAGCCAATTGTCCTCTATTTTCTGACACATATCCACTGTTCATGTACTTTATGTGTAAAAGCATGATGTCTCTGCACACATACCTTGCCTGGATTTCAGCAGAGATGTTTTAAAATGTGACTATTTCTTCTTTACATATGGTGGAAAGAATGTTACTGTTTCCTTCATTACATAGGTATTTATTTTGCATATCATTTATTTGTCAAAGCTCTTCTTGTTCCGTGCCATTTACCAAACTTTGGTTTAGTTTTAGTAATTTTAGGGATGGAACTTTAGCATTGTACAGTTTATGCACACAATGGTGCATTGTAGTGTGGTGAGTTACAAACATTTTCATATGGTGAAAGGTGCTTTTGCAAGATGCTTCTGAAAAGCAGCCCAAAGCATGTCCACGTAATCCAGTGTCAATGCACACGGGGCAGGATTCCATGTTCTGAAGAGTTTTGAGTTTACTTTTGCCCTTGTCTTTCATGAACTGTTTCAGAAATAGTCATACGAATTTGAACAGCTGTGGTCACAAATTGCAGATCAAGCTGCATGACCATTTGCATACTGGATATGGTGCCTGGTTCGAAGTGGTATTAGGGTCAATATTTGTTAGAGAAGGTTTTGGTGTTAAAGTTTGTTTTTTCATAATGTTTCCTTAGTTCTGCAAGGCTATTCATTATGGTCTTCCATGGCGCTCTGGTCACAGACTCACCGATCACTTGGAAATGGGACTGTCAATCAAGAAAAAGGAGCATGATATAGAGCATGAAGCAGGGGCCATATCGAAAGTTGTGAGAAGTTTGATGCCCCAGACTCCGGGCATCCCCTCATTTTCTTACTGGCAGGGCTGGATCACACCAGACACTTGTGTCATATGTCTTCCCTCACTGTAAGGTTACTTCCATGCCTGAATGAAGTTGAAACCTGTGCCTGTCTTCGCTGGTGAGGAGTGAAAATGACTTTTCATTTGAACGAAAATGAAAAAGTCTGATTCAGAAAGACCGCTCTGAGACTACTCGGAGAGGTTTTTCTAAATCTGTCATGCTTCTGTCACACACGAGTGTGCACAAGAGCTGACAGGCACTGCCGACTGGCAGGCGGGAGCTGCGGTGAGGAAGGTATGTTTCTTTGTGTCTGTGTGTGGCATGTTTGTAGGTGGAAGGGAGCGGGAGGAGGTGGAGGAGAAGGGAAGTGTCAGTGGGTTTGTGTGGTGGTTGTGGGTGTCTATTGCGTTGAAGGGATGGGGTAAGTGGGGGAGCTATTGTATGTGTTTTGTTTGTGTGTGTCTGTGACTGTGACGGAGGGTTGGGGGTGGAATATGGCTAGGATGGGGTGGGAGGCCAAAGTGGGCATTCGGGGGGTGGGGAGGAGTACCCCCCTGAATTAAAAAGTATGAGCTGGTGGGGAATCGATGGATAGGTAGGGCTCGGCGGGGCAAAACCCTGAAAATATTGATAAGTCCCAATATTGAAGGCTGTACCAAATCGGAGGAAAAATATCTGTCTTTTTTGCATGCAGCCTTCAATATTCTGAAACATCACATAGAACTATCCTCGCCTGATTGTGGCTGTCATAACCCACTTGTAACTGCCTTTCCCCCACGTGGAAGTGCTGTCCCTCGCCTGAAATGATCATCCCTGGTCACTTCTCTCCCTTCATGAGATTGACTGCGTTCTGTGCTTGTGAGCTGTGACCTAATACTGAGCCTGGAAGATGTGTCTCCTCCTAATCTCGTGATCTGCATCCCATTCCTGAGCTTGTGAGCTGTGTCCCATTCCCGAGCCTGAGATCTGTTCCCCATCCCTGAGCTTCTGGGTGGTGTTGCATTCCTAAACAGGTGAGCTTAAGACACTATGTGCTGTGTCCCCTTTCCTGAGCCTATGATCTAATCGCAAGCACGTGAGCTGCTTTCCATTCTGAGCCTGTGAGCTGTGTCCCATTCTCAAGCCTGTGAGCTGTGTTCTATTCCTGGGACTGTGAGCTGTGTCCCATTCTCTAGAGCCTGCGTGTTGCCTCCCACTCCTGAGACAGTGTGCTAGGCCCCATTCCTGAACTAGTGTGCTGCCTCCACTGAAGAGACTGTGAGCTGTGCCCCATTCTTGGCCCTTGCGCTGTGCGCCACGTCCTGGGCCCCGTCTCTTCCCTGGGTTTCTCTTCTTTCTGTTTGCATGGCACACGCTGCTAAAAGTAATTAATTCATTCACCTTCGGGACGCAGATAGAATCAGTGCCCAGTGTTATGCTATCCATTGCTATGTAAGTGCTCACACTTGCTAAATCCAAAAGATAACTCAACCCAGAACTCAAATGGTGGTGCCTTCGGTTGAATTAGGACACTCACCCTTCCCTGGAGATATGCGGGGTACACCCTTGAATCTTCTGGGCCTTAGAGAAGCTTAGGGAGTGCTGTTGCTGCCTAAGTGGAGCCAGGACCCCAGAGTATTTCATTTGTGGTCACCTAGCCAGGAAGAGACACAAGATTGGCAGTTGGCACATACTTTTACTTTCCAAGAATATGACAGAACTGGAAAATATTTTGCCGTACTTCTGAAAAGATGACTCCTCCCACCCAATGGACAACTCTTGTCTACTTGATGGTTTCCTTTGGGTGGTATTTGCAAGGCTCCAAGATCAGAGTCCCTCATTCCTGTGGAAGACAACTTTGTAAAGGGATCACTTCAGGCCCATTCATACTGAGGACCCAAGCACACATGTTTACCTTGTTGCCTGCTTTCTGGCAGGGAATCTCTTGAGGTGCCTCTACACAAGGTCGATGCCACTGATATTACTTTCCTTAACAGGACACAAGATGTGATTTCGTGCGCATGTGGGTTCTTCATTCCCCCCACCCCACGCACATGGCATACACATATTTGCCCGCTAATATTCTGTGGAAGACTGTATTAATTTCAGCTTTTATTTAAAAAAAAATAATTTCCATATATTTAGGTTTTATAGTTAGTGCCTGCCACCTTAATACCATGAAGCCAAGTGAAATACATGTTTCAATGTCACCCAAAAAGTCAGTTTCACTTTGGGTACACTTTTTTGAAAAAGCCTTTCTTGACGATTGCCCAGACATTTAGAGACTTCAGATAATGGTTGCCAGGCCCATTAGTTCATGCATTTGTCGATGGTTCAGCAGAGATCCTTTTTTGATTCCTACACCATCAGTTTGAAAAAAGAACAGTTGCCTCACCCATAGTTCACTGGCACAGATGTTGAATTATGTCCCAAAAAGATATACGCTCATCAGGCCAAAATGCAGATGAGAGAGACTTTTTAGAGGAAGCATCATAATTTAGGGAGAAAACTGAAAACTTGTTTGGTTCTCCACCTGAGATACTTTTAATGGATTCGGATGGGGAAGGGTGTGTCTACCTACAGTGACCTGACACTATTCTAAATACCACCCTGATGCTTGACAAAGCACCTGAGAAGGTGGACTTGATTTGTCTAATGAGGTCTGCCAAGGGCTTAATAGAGTCCCCAGAAGTGCAGGTTTAATTCTGACCACGTGCCCCCGTTTCACATACAAGACGTCCCTGCCCATTTCCCAACACATGGCCCAATTGCACTGTTCCAAACAATCTTTGTGCAGCATGTACTGATAAAACATTTAAAAAACAGCATGATAAAAAGAAGAACCTGCTGTCAGTATGTGTTAACTACGGTAGGCTGCAACCACCTCTGCGCGTCTGCACCCATCCAAAGAGACACGCTTCATGCAAAGCAGGTGGATTCCAGTGAAACTAGGTAGATTCCAGTGAAAGTGGGTAGATTCCAGTGCTGATTGTTTCTGGGAAGAGGGGCAACCTTACTGTGTCTGAAAATCCAGAAACAAATGAAAGGTTTTGTGAAATTGCCACAAAATGTTGTCTAACATGGTTACGTCATTGAAAGCTGGCCGTGAGATCAAGAGGTATATTTAGATTTTTTTCTGGAAGCAGAATTGTGAGAGACAAGAACAAGTCCTCAGATAATCAAAGCACTACAGATTAGAATGTGGACCTAACACATGTCTGCTATTGCAGGCTATCATAGAGAAGGAACCAGTGCTGGAAATGGAAATTATGTACTTCCGGGATCCCACCAGCAACCACAGGGATTTTTCTCAACCAGCCCCCAAACACAAATTAAAATGTGCCTTTCAGGAGAGGTTAATCATTGTTGGGGGTTGTAAGGCCCCGAAGAAACACAAGGACACAAGTGGAAGGATCGTGCAACTTTCTTTATTAAAATATCAACTAGAAATGCCTTTCCCGGCATCCTCCTTCCCCCTATACGTCACTTCCTCCCGTGACGTTCTCCCCACGAGTGAGCTGCCTTAAAGGGCACTCACCCGTAACAACACCCCTGGACAAATGTCATTTCAAGTAACGTTCACAAATGTCCTTTCACATAACATAAACTTGGCCTTGTGGCAACACGGTTAACACTCCTCCACTAACCTGGGAGGTCTCCTAACGTTCCTCTGGGGTCTGCCTCGCGGCTCTGGGTTGGAGCCACCGCCGGTGTCTTCCTCGGGGTAGACATGACGTTGAACCTGTGGTCTGAGGGGGACCCACGCTTCATCCTGAATGTCTCTATCCTCCAGGTCGTGTTCTTCGGGAGGTGGCCTCTCTTCTGCTCCTTTCATGACATGCTTGAACCTTGAGCTGTTGCGGGTCACTTCCTGTTCTACATTCATCACAGTAATCATTGTTCCTTTGACCGCACTTACTTGGAGCGGTTCAGGTGCAAACTGCAAGTCTGTCTTTTTTGTTACAGCCCTTTGTACCCACACTTCATCTCCAATTTTGAATTCCTTGGACCGTGCTCTCCTTCTCCTGTCAGTCTGTTCACGAGCTTTCTCCTTCACTGCTTCATCTCTTCTGATGACTTCGTGGATTGTTGATGACCCTGGTTCTGACTTCATATTTCATCATGAGCTCTGCTGGGGTTCTGTTGGTGGCTTCATGAGGCGTGTTCCGATAGTCTCGTAACATTCTACATAGCGCTTGATGGGGGTTGGTTCCCTCCAGGCATGCTCTTTGCATGGTCTTTTTGATGGACGCCATGAACCTTTCCGCCATTCCGTTCGCTTGCGACCATTTTGGTGTTACTCTTTGGTGGCAGAATCCCATGTGCTTTGCGAACACCCCAAATTCATGACCACTGAAAGGAGCCCCATTGTCTGATTTTAGGGTGTCTGGTATTCCCCATTCGCTGAAGACTTCATCAAATGTCGCTGCGACGTGAACAAATGCTGTTGACTTGACACGTTTCACAATGGGGAACCTTGAGTGTTCGTCGATGAATAACAGAAAGTAGTCTCCTTCCTTCCTTCCGTGGACCATAGAAGTCGACCGCCACTCTTTCCCAAGGATGTTCTGGGATTGTGGTTATTCTGAGTGGTACTGGCAGTTCAGGTTTTGCTGTGCACTGACATGCTGTGCAGTTCTTTACCCACCGGTCGACCATATCATCCATGAAGGGGAACCACACATTGCATCTTAACTGTCTTTTCATGTTCTCCGCCCCCGGTGTCCTTCATGTGCCATCTTCATGACCTCCGAGCGCAGTGTGGTGGGGGTGACTATCTTACATCCTCGTAGCAGGATGGACTTATCCTGAACTGCTAACTCCGTCTGTACTCTCGCCAGGTGCTCCATCTCGTCCCGGGATGCACCTGGGTGGTTTTGGACTGCTCTGCTAAAGTCTTTCCATTTGTTATTTTCTGTCAAGCTGATCGCTAGCGCCAATGATGGATCTGCAGCTGACGCAACAGCAACGGTCTCAATGGGTATGGCAGGCGGTAGTGCATTGGCAGTGACGTAACTTATGTATTCCGCGTCGCCCTGCCGTGGAATGTGGTTGCTCGCCGCGTGTCTGGAGAGATAGTCCACAGGGTTGTTCTCACCCCCTGGTCGATGGATGATGTCAAAATCATACTCCTGCAAACGGATGCCCCATCTCTCAATCCTGGGGGGCATTTTTGTGCAAGGATTTCCAAACAGAGATAACAAGGCTTGATGGTCTGTGATTAGAGTGAACTTTTTGCCAATGATGAAATTATGGAAGTGCTCACACGCCCAGACAGCTGCCAGGCTTTCTTTCTCTGCCTGAGAGTATGCAGATTCTGGCAGAGCTAGAGCCCTACTGGCATACGCTACTATGTGCCTCGGGTGAGTGTCTTGTCCACTGGTTTGCGCTAAAATGGCACCCAGACCCATCGGACTGGCATCTACCACTATCTCAGTGTGCCTTTCAGGGTCAAAGTATGCCAGCTTCCTTGCTTCCGTCAGGGAGTGTTTGATGGTATCGAAAGCTACTTTGCATTCCTCAGACCATGTGAAGACAACATCTTTTTGCAGCAGGCGCCTGAGGGGTTCAGTGATGGAAGCAAAGTGAGGGATGTACAGAGCACAGTATCCGGCCATCCCTAGAAATTATCTGACATCAGCGATCTGGGAAGGTTTGTCAAGGTGGAAAATGGTGACACTTTATCAGGGTCATGGGTCATTCCATCCGCTGAGAAGATATGGCCAAAGAATTTGAGTTTGGCCTTGCTGAACCAACACTTGTCGATATTGAGGGTTAGTCCAGCATCCTGTACTGCTCGGCATGCTTCACATAGCGCTTCATTGTGTTCAAAGCGGGACTTCCCAAAGACCAGAATGTCATCACTCTAATTAAGAGTCCCTTTTACAGGACGTATGACTTGTCGAATTGTTTCGTGAAAGATTTCAGCCGCCGAGGAGATCCCAAAATGTAGCCTCTTGTAGCGGAATAATCCATCATGCGATGCAAATGTGGTGATTGGCCATGACTCCGGGTGAAGTACCAACTGATGGTACCCCTGATTTAAGTCCGATTTGGAGAAGAGGACTGATTTGTTTAGCTGAACTATCATGTCCTCGATCTAGGGTCCTGGGTGTCACTCCCATTGTATGGCAGTGTTGGCTACTCGCATGTCTACACATAACCTCAGACGGCCACCTTCTTTCGGGACGATTTCAAGGGGGGATACCCATGGTGTCGGTCCTGTGGCAGGCTCAATGATATCATCTCGTAGTAATTGGTTTAGCTTCTTTGACACCGCCTCTTGTAGGTGAAATCCTACCCTGCGCGGGTGTTGTGGAACAGGTTGAACTGCCGAGTCTATGTGCAGCTTAATCGGTGGGCCCTTCATTTTGCCTAGACCTTGACACAGTTGTGGAAATTCTTTGATGATGTCATCCTTGGTGATGGCTGAGTTGTCGTGAGATGTCATGGCGCGAACCTGTCCTTGCTGTGTAACGTGACCGTCCGACGATTTGACGACATCTCCTTCTTGGTATGTTGATTAGTCCTAAACAAGATGCTGTCTTGTAACTCAGCAGACACCGCCCTTTGGTGGGGCTTCTGATGACATGGATAACGGTATTGCCGGTTTTGTCAGCAAACGTAAGTCTTCTTTTGAATGACCCTATACACTGCAGCGGGGTATCCGCTCCCCATTGGTATATTTTAGAAATCGATGAGTTTAGCGTCGGTTTGTTGCAGAGTGCTTGAAATTCTTTTTCCCCCATGACATTTACTGTTGCTCCTGAGTCAACCAGAAAACAGAATTGTTTGTTGCAAATGTCTATTGCTATCCTGGGTGCCTCCTGGGCTTCCTGTTCATCCATTATAATATTGATGAACTCATCATGGGCATATGGATCAATTGCGTTGTCATAGTCATAATCTCTCTGAAGTTCGGTTGACGGCTCACTATGTGCCACTGGCGGTCCATCATATTCATCTATTACTTGCGCATTTTGTCCTTGTGGCACGTATTCTTGACTGTCTTCGTCCAGATATACTTCTTCTACCACACGCACATATCTCCTTGGACTCTGTTGGTAGAACCATGACTGTTGAGTTTGGCTTGTGTACATCCTTTGGGCTGGCCTGACTTGCGAGCTTGCACCCCCGCGTGGAGTGGGAAATGGTTTCCCTACCCTGCATACAGACTGAAAATGGCCTTCCCTGCCACAGTTGCCACACTTTTGGGAGAGAGCTGGGCAGGATCCCGCATGCGGAAATGCCATCCCACACCTGTAGCATTGTCTTTGCATACGTGGGGTCGATGCGTTACTTGGATTAATGTGTCTGTCGTAGCTTCTGAAGTTTCCAGCGTGAATTTCAGCTATGATGTCACTCTTGTCGTGTTTTACAGTGGCGTTGTTGGCCATGTGCGTGGCTTGCTTTTCCACTCTTTCGAGTATGCGCGCCATTTCACTCACTTCTTCAATAGTGACTGGTTTCTTTAGAAGTTGCTTCTGTAATGTCGATGACACACAGCCCTCGATTACTCTGAGTTGAATTGCTTCATCAAGCGAAAACGCATCAAATTGGCAATGCGCACCTTTGACGCGAAGTCTCGTGAGGAATTCATCCACTGTTTCATCGCTGCGCTGTGAGCATTGTTTGAAGACATATCTTTCATAGTCTCTGTTGGGGACAATGACGAGGTGCTTGTTTAGGGCAGCTATGAGGGCAACAAAGTCAGTAATTTCCGTTGGTGGAATGGTTTTGATGAATGTTTTTATCTCTCCGTCCGCCGTGTTTATGAACATGTTGCTTAAGCGAGGGGAGTTTTCTTCCCCAGTGGCATCAATAAAGTTATTGAAGTCTTCTAACCATTCCACCCACCTCGCTCCTTTGTCTGCTTGGGGCGTCATGGAGAACGGGGGTGGCATGCGCCATGCTGTGGCGGTAGATCTCGTCACTGCTGGCGCTCGTGGCGGTTGCGAGCTGGACGTTGCTTGATCTGCCACTGTGCTCATGGTGGTGTTCAGCACTCCTCACCAGCAATATATGTTCCGACTGACGTCGCTGCTGGTTGAAGATGTCCAGCGTATGGGCGCTCCTGCGCACTCCTGTGGCAATGGTGTGAAGAGTGGTCGAGTTCCGAGTTGTTTTGCTCGCACTCGAGATTGGTACTGCGATGAGGAAAAAGGTTGCAGCGGAATGAGGATCAGTAGAAAATGAGAGAAAAAAATATATATATATATATTTTTCACATTAGCTGCCAGGCACCTGATGTTGTGGGTGGGAGGCCTGTGGGCAGCAATCTCAACGTTGGATGGCTGTGGGCGCCGTGTGCAGCAAGTCCTTCAATACACGGTCTTGGAGTATAGCCGCCGCGCGGCGGTGTACACGTCGGGAATGCATGTGTCTTCTTTCACCTCCAGAACGTAGGCACAGCGGGATCGCGTGTGCAAGGAAGGATGGAAGGATGGGCACAGTGGGATTGCGTGTGGGAGGAAGGAGGAGGGAATGGAAGGGTGGCGCTTGTCCGAACGCACACCCGTTGTAGGAGCGGGGATCCGCTCGCCCGTGGGATCACCGGCGTAAACAGCTGGACACGCTTGGGGGGATCCCCGGCGTGATGCCAAGGAGGTCCGCTGGTGTGGGGAAGAACCTAGTCACCAAAGGTTGGGGGTTGTAAGGCCCCGAAGAAACACAAGGACACCAGCAGAAGGATCGTGCAACTTTCTTTAGTAAAATATCAACTGGAAGTGCCTTTCCCGGCATCCTCCTTCCCCCTATACGTCACTTTCTCCCGTGACGTTCTCCCCACGAGTGAGCTGCCTTAAAGGGCGCTCACCCGTAACAATCATGGAAAATAACACGTGAAAGGAGTGTTTTATTTCCTATAATGCTGCAAGCAAAGTTTAAACAATGCACACATTTAAACCTAAAAAGACTGTTGTTAAATATTTTATGAAGGGCACTATCCTAACAAGCAATTTCTCTGGCATCCTGACCAGCTGTACAGGAAGCCTTGTGGTTAAGGGACCCGACCTTGGTCCAAGCATCATAGGTTCAAAGCAACATTTGAGCAGGTCAAGAACACTGAAATACTTGGCGGGTGCATATAGATTTCCCAGCTCCGGGGAGAAATCTTTTGCTGGTCTTGGAAAATCCATCCCACTGACCAGCACTGGAAGTAACAGAATCCGTCTCTTGAACTAGGGCAGATCTGGTGTCTCACATAGGCGTGAACACTTCCTGTAAAGCTTCCAATAAAGTGTTACTCTTCAAGTAGGGTTGAAGGTGTTACAATACACTATCCACATACATACATAAAACCCAGGCATAGTTGCTCAGCACAGGTGGCATGATAATGTAATTAACTATTGGTAATAGGATATGACAGATTGTTTGAATAATGGATTACTGTAAATAGGGTGTAATAGTGTGCATGAAAGCATGAACTTGTTGTTTTGTGTTTCCGTATACATGTGTGCAATAGATATGCAATGATGGTGAATATATTTTTGATATGATGTTTTTAAGCAACAAAAGAAGAAATAAAATTGCATTGTAGTAATTAGTCCACCTGTGCTCAGCAACTGTGAATGGGTTTTATGTATATATATTAAGTTTCAGTCTTGGGATAGCCCACAATACACAATACACTCTTAATAATTAAACATGAATCACATTCCCCATAAAATCATTTTGGGCAACAGTGTTTCCCAGTGTTAACAAAAATGTTGCTTCCATTGCTGTTTCTAGAACATACATATTTATTTTGAAGTACTACTGCACCTTTACAAGTGAAATGCGGAATGTGTACATTTTCATGCGCTTTTCGGGGAACACCAGTTTTGAGAGAAGAATAGTGTGCTCCCAGACTAAGGGACCCAAGGCAGGCAAAGACTTGTAACATATTTACTTTTTTCAGGGGGGAAAAGACATGGGCCCTCATTACGACCCTTGCGGAAATCAACCGACCGGACCGCCATAGCGTAAATAGCGTTTCCGCCATTGCACGATGGAGCAAAGTGCGGCTCATTCCGACCCATCGGGCACGAGCACCACGCCATGGCGGAAGTGCAAAGTCCGCGATGGCGGAAATGACCCCAAAACGGCCCACACCGCCGCCGTACGGCGCCCTAGGTGCAATACCGCCACCCATCTCAGCGGACACCGCAGTGAGCGCCAACCGGAAAGTACGGTGACCGTAAATATACGGAAACGGAAGTAAAAGCATGGTCCCGGAACGGGAAACATCACGCCGTACACCTATAAAACCACAAAATCCACACAACCATAAAAAATACTACCCTGAGACACATCCCAACCCGTCATCCACCCTAGTGAAACCAAGAAAAATGGGAAAAGTAGCGAAGAAAGCGTGCGACCGCAAGCGGCAGGTCCACTTCTCCCGTGAGGAACTCACGGTGCTCACGGAGACCCTCCAGGAGAATGCTGCCGTGGTCTTCTCCACGCAAATGACCAGGACGGCACTTGCGAACAAGAAGGCCATATGGGCCCTGGTGGCACAGCGTGTAAGTGCGGTGGGGACCGCACCCCGCAACCCACAGCAATGCAGAAAGCGATGGGACGACCTGCGGATACGCGTCCGTAGCATACTTTCTGCCAACCGCAACATTGCCACAGCTACCGGGGGAGGATCGGAATCACCCATCAAGTTGACCCCCTGGGAAGAAATCTGTGCCTCCACCATTGGAATGGAGAGCATAGAGGGAGTCGGAGGGATGGAGAAAGGAGTGCAGACATCCGAAGATTCAGGTAGGTGGCCCAAATAAAACAATGCCAAAACCACAATGTCCAATCATGTGAAGTACCACGTGCCCACATAGTGCAACAGGAACACATGTCCAGGAGAACGTCCACATACATAGGCCTGATAGCACACTTTAAAACTCACATCAAATACATAAATAATTAAAAATCCTAAAAACACCCTCTACACGTGCAGCAGGCACACCCTAACTGCAGGCTGCCAAACAACTGCACCCTCACTCCACACAGAAATGAAACCACCTCCAAGGCCCCGACCCAAATCACCCTCAGGTACCACCCCAATGCATGTGATACATTGCCATTCCAATTCCCACAGACCCATTAATAACGCTCGCCCTCCTTTACTCCACCACAGGGTCCGATCCAAACGACGAGCTCCAGGACACCCCTACCAGCACACCTGCAAAGAGGGCCAAGACCAACGGCCAAAGACCCTCCACCTCAGCTGCACGCATCAAGACACGGCAGCAGCACAAATCAAGTGACAGCACACAGGAGGGAACTCCAACAGGCACCCCAGCAGCCAGCATGCCCACAACACCACCACCACAGGTCCCCCCAAGTGATGCCACAGTAGGCACTGCTTCTGGTGGCAGCAGCACCATAGGTGATACTGCATTAATGGCAGCATGCTCCGACACAGAAAACGGGGATGTCGAAGTTAGATCCATCCATGACCTGTCACAATCCCCCTGTCTGTTCCATCCCGTACACCATGAGGATACCACGCAGGGGCACCCACAAGACGACGACTGGCCATCCCCCACAAGCCCTGTGGCAAGGCAACATGAGGTGATCAGCCCCTCTGTGACACCACCGCAAATGGCCATGGCCCAGCAGAGGCAACAGTCCCTCGACCAGTTAATCGTGCAACAGCAGCAACTGGCCACGCTCCTCAAGGACCATGCCGATGAATGTGGGGGCACTAAGGCAGACATAGAAACATCAACTGAGACAGTTAGGGCAGAAATGGAGAGAAGTACAGAGACACTTAGGGCACAAATGGAGAGTAGCACCGAGAGCCTGAGAGTACAAATGGAGAGTAGCACCGAGAGCCTGAGAGTACAAATGGAGAGAAGCACCGAGAGCCTGAGGGGGGAACTGCATGCGACGTCCAAAGACGTATGTGCCGAACTTGCCGCAGTGCGCCGTGTGCTCACTGAGCTCTCACAAACCCTTAGGGACATGCATGGACGTGAGCAGGCAGAGACATCATCCGTTGCAAGTTCCGTCCAGGGCAGCCCCCAACGTAGATCTGGGAGGAACCTGCGCTCCACAGGCAGGGGTGCCCCTGATACCCGCAGAGGGGGCTTGCAATAGCGACAGCCCACTGACAATGAGCATCTTTGGACACTGGTGTTCGGGGGGGAGGTAGGAGGGTGGAGGGGGTGTGTTGGGCTCACTTGGGTGGCGGGTCGATAGGGTGTTTATCATGATATCACATATGCCATAAACAATGCACGATCATGCAATGAGATGTGTGGACATTGATCTTTGTGTACGAGGCCATTATAGGCGTACAGTCCATATTGTGCATGTTCCAGACACACACAGTGCCACGAGTCCCGTGTCCATGTATCAGCCACCAGGCGTGAGTGCTAGAAGCATGCATCTATGAGATGCTGACGAATGTCACGGCCCTCCTGTGCCTCGCAGACTCCTTGAGGTGCTGCCACATCCCCACCCTCATCATGACCATCATCAGGTGCTTGCAGTTCTGCGTCAGGGGGCATGGGCACATTTCTACGTACGCACATGTTGTGGAGCATGACACATGCCATGACCATCTTTGCAACCTTCACATGGCGGTACAGGAGTGCCCCGCCAGACCTGCTGAGGCAGCGGAAACGAGTCTTCAGTAGGCCGAATGCCTGTTCTATGACTACACGGGTACGTGAGTGGGCATGGTTGTAGTCCTCCTCATGCTGGTCCCGTGGGTTCCGGACTGGTGTGAGGAGCCATCTCTTCAGTGGATACCCGGCATCACCTGTATGTGGACAAGAAAGGAATATTGAGGAATGCCATTGCTACGTACGCACCCCCCCCCTTCCTGCCAGGTCATTGCCGCATCACATACCCCACATCATCATGCATGAAATGAGACTCACCGAGTAGCCAGGATCTGTTCCCTGCGTGTCGCTCCATGTAGCGTGGTATAGTAGAGTTCCTCAAGACCATAGAATCATGGGTTGATCCAGGGAATCTGGCACAACAATGTGTAATGATCCTGTTGGAGTCACACACCATTTGTACATTCAGGGAATGAAATTGTTTTCGGTTGCGGTACTGGGCCTCCATGGCATGTGGGACGACCAATTCCACATGGGTGCAGTCGATGGCACCAATGCAACCCGGTATGGCGGCAAGTGCATGGAATCCCACTTTTGTGTTGGTAATTTCCTGCTCCGAGCGTGGTAGAGAGATGTAGTCGTCTGCGTGCTTCAGGAGGGCATCGAGCACTTGCAATAGTGTCCGTGAGAACAGTGGCTGTGATATGCCATGCAACTGTCCGACTGTGTGCTGGTAGGTGCCTGTGGCCAGGAAGTGTAGTACAGACACCACCTTCAGTAGGGGTGGGATGGCGGTTGGGCTATCTATCATGCTGACAAGGTCAGCCTGTGTCATGTCCACAATGGCGGTTATGGTGTCCCGGTCCAAACGGTAGAGGGTGTGGATCTGCTCATCAGTGAGGTTGAACGGATGTGCTCGGAGGCGTGGGATTGCGGGCTGCCTGCGTGGTGGTAGTGGCTGTGCTGGCGGCCCTTGCTGGCCCTGCCTTGGCCTCCTCCTCCTGCGTCTCCGCCGTGCGGCCGGTTGTAGTTGGTGTTCGTCTTCTTCTTGAAGTTGGAGTACTTGCAGTGCTATCAGGTCCCCCAGGGCCAACATGGCTAGTCCTGCCGGTAGCATTTCGGAGTGGGTGTGGTTGTGGGAGGAGACTGGGTGTGCAATTTATGTGTTTTCAGGCTGTATGGCCTCCACCTGTGGTGATTCATTCCACCTGTGCAAGCTGCACTCCCCTTTGGGCGAGCACGTCCCGCACACAACGCTGCAATTCGACGAATGGCATCTTGCTATTGCAATCATGTATTTGTACCCGATGGCAGTGTGACATTGGTTGATATGTTCATTCGGCTATGGTCCCATTGTTTCACATACAATCTTTGCAGTCGCGAACAGACTTGTGAAGGGTCAGTGGAACGTAGTACTCGAGTAACGGTGGACCCTCATGCAACACTGTACCGAGCTTCACCGACGGGCGGGGCGTTCCATTTGTGAGTGAAGGCAGTTGCCATTTTCACACACAGCCGCACTAGATGGATTAATTTGTGGTTTCAAGCGGCCACAGATGCCTTTTCGACGTAATGTTGCAAATGAGGAATTCGAAGGGCGGCGCTTTCGGTTTTCAGCTAGCGGCGAGGAGATGCCCACAGGTCTGACTGCAAATATAACGTTCTATTGTTCAATGTCCTTGGGACAGGGGCCATGGCGAGGATGCAATGATTGATATGAATAGTATGGGATGCGCAATAGCGACGTGGGCGATGAGGCCGGACGTTCCCAAATACATGTTACTTCACAACACTGGAATAACGGGCTGGGGCACAGTGGATTTTGCAGGCTGCATAACGCACAGACTCAATGGAAATTTCACATGTTATGTGAGTATGGAAACAGGCGTTTTCATTACGGGATGAGGGAATGATGTATGGATGCATGGACAGATGTTTTGATACAGAGTTTGCCATGTACAGGGCTTCTTGGAATCTATCCGCCTCCCCTGCGCTATGTGATGCAGGGCTGCCATAGTGGGACCATCGTCTATCTGGCCTTGTTGAGCCCTCCCTGTCTCGACGCGCCTTCAGACACTTGTGTCTATGCACGTTACCAATCCCATCTGATGGTTTCTGTTTTAACAGACGCATGCACAGGTACACTCGTTTGTGATAGTGTTTTCACCTCGATATAGATAGTTATGATTCGCAAGTGGTTTTTGGGTGGTGATGATCCTTTGGAGTGGGCTAGCATGCATATGGCTGTGGATTTGGTGTGATCATTGAAGTGAGTAATTCAAATGTAGTTCTGATTGCCATACTATTCTTTTTCATTTCATTTGGTTGACAGGTATCTCCTCCCCTTTTGCCACTGCCATCTGTATGCCACTCCTGCAGATGGATTTTTCTCCCGACACCTGCTGCTTCGTGTTAATCAGTGGAGCAGCATTACGATCTTATGGGACGATCGCCAATGGGCCACATGCCCTTACGCAGTACTAGTGGCTAGGAGCAACATTTCGGCCTTTCAGCTGGACTAGTGCCTCCCTATTGGGACGGCCCTGCGGTTCTAGGCGCTTCCATGTTGCCTTTTCGTACGGGAATGTAGCCCCTGTGTACCATGAAGGAACAGGGCGTCACACAAGAAGTAGCTGGTCATTTATTGCGGATGCAGCCCACAATAATGAAATATATTTTGGAGTTCATGGCCTAATGGCTGTATGGGCTTGGTGAATTTGTTGTGCATTAAATTTCTATTCTGATATGAACCGTGTAGCGTTCTTCTTTGCGAGTGATGTGGCATATTCCTATTTGGGGAGCGATGTATTGTGAGGAGATCTGCATTGGGTTCCAGCTTCGGAGTATAGTTGCGTGGTACTGTGCTGGGCGCGTTTGCCTACGGAGCCCAGTGAGGTCAGGGATAAGGGCTGCCATTATGACTGTTTTGATGATGTCATGCTCAGGGGCGGGGGATTAGCTTTTGTGTAACAGATGCCGGTCAGCCAGTTGGATTGGTGGAATGATGTGATTATCGGAATATTGCTGGTCACAGGTGCCTGTGTTTGCGTGCGTTTCTTGGTGGGAGACTGAGGTCATGTCCATTTGTATAGCTTCTGTATTCGTGCCATCTGTGCCCTGCAGCTCCCATTGGGCCCTCTTGAGATTCATTTGTTCGTTGGCAGGCATGGATGACTAGTACATTTCACTGGTTGCATTGTGACTTCATTGCACCTACGGGGGGTTGTACAATGTGGCCAGGGAGCGGTGTACAAGCACTCAGTAGGGCCGTTTACGGTTGGTTCGCGATGCCGTACTTCTCACCATGGCGGAATGGTACTTTCCGCCGTGCTTGATGGCGTTAGGTGCATGTCCGCTAGGGTCGGAATTCGCGTACCGTTGCGCCATGGTGGTAATTACGGTTTGGCATGGCGCGCGCGCGCGTACTTGGTGCAGTTAGCGTTGGCGTTCACTACGGTGTCGCTAATGGCATCGTACTTTGCGGTGACGGGTCATGATCGCACCGAGCGCTATTCGATGGCGGTATTGCATTTCCGCCATCGTTTTTCGATTTCGGCCAGGGTCGTAATGAGGCCCATGGACTGGCCCTTTGACAGGCAAATTGAAATAAAATAACAGTGAGCGCAGGCAACATGTACAGTTAGGAAGTGTTGCAAAAGGCAATTATTTTACACAGAGGACAGATTGATAGGTCTTGAAGGGGTTGAGCTTCAAGTATGCACTGGATATCCAGGACTGGATCAGCGAGTGACAGGGTTTGAGCCTATGGATGTCCTTGATGGAGTCTATCTTGAGGTATAGCGGTGTGTCATTGGCGTATTGGTGGATGTGGATGTTGTGTGGTGCTAGGAGGGCTCCCAGCAGCTCCATGTGTAGATTGAAGATCACTCGGGAGAGGATGGAACCCTGCAGGATTCCACAGGAGACAGGTAGCATTGGCGATCTAGAGGAGTCCATCTGAACAAACTGCTTGTGGTTGGTGAGGTAGGATTTGAACCAGTGTAGTACAAGGTTGCTGATCTCCATGCGCCAATATAGGGTGTCTGTAAGTGCCTGGTGGTCTACTGTGGCAAAAGCAGCAGAGAGGTCGAGTAGAACCAGGAGGCAGGGGTGGCCGTCATCAAGGATGTTGAGGGTGTCGTCCACCACCTGTATGGTTGCTGTCTCCCTGCTGCATCTGTGTCTGAATTCGGATTGGTAGGTTTGGAGGAGATTGTTGGTGTCAATGTGTTGCTGCAGTTTTGCGGCTACAACTTTCTCAATGATCTTCCCTAGGAAGAGAAGATGGGAGATGGGGTGATAGTTATCTAGGTTGTGGGGATCCAGAGTGGGTTTCTTTAGTAAAGGGAGGATTTGTCCTGTTTTTAGTGTCAATGGGAAGGTGCCTTGAGTTAGGGAGCTGTTGATGGTCTCCAGGTAGGGAAGGAGAGCTTCTGCGGGGAGGTTCTTGACAATGGATGCTGGGAGGATGTCATCTGTATATGATGTGGGTTTGAGGGCAGACAGGGTTTCTACCAGGCCTCTCTCAAGAGTGTCTTGAATGTTGTCCAGCATATGGAAATTTCACAAGGAGGGACTTTAGTTGGGTCTGTGGATGGAGAGCTTGTTCCATGTAAGGTGTAGGTTGGTAAGATGTTCTCTGAGGGCTTCCACTGGGAAGTTCTTGAAGGACCTGAAGGTTTGTCTGCTGGGTTTCTGATGGGAGTGCTTGACTGGGGTGGTGTGCAGGATGTTGAAAGGCACGGGTAGATGGTCAGACCAGTCAGGCGGGAGAGGAGAGCTATAGTGGAGGGAAGACAGTGCAGTGATGATTAGGCTGAGGATCTTACCTTTCTCGTGTGTTGGGTCTTTTGTGTGCTGTGTGAGGCTGAGAGTATCGAGAAGGCTGAGGAGAGCTTCCTTCATCTGTTTGTTGGCCTTCATGCCTGGGAGGTTGAAGCCTCCTAGGAAGATGTTTTTGTGTGTGTGAGGGACATGATGGTGAGTTGAGTGTCAAATTGTTGAGTGTCAAATGGATTAAATGTGCTGAAACGTTACTTCCCCTTTGTAGCAATAGAGAACACATAAATGAAACACCCTACACTATATTGTATCTGTTTGTCTTTACGAACTAGCTTAATAATGTAAGCAGCACCCTTATATAGCTTCTTTCATTTGCTTGCTAAGACCTGTAGTGCTATAATTTTCATTTTGTTTGCAAGTATAAGCACACAAATGCCTGCATGCAAAGCACTGTTTTATTCAAAGTCGACAACGGACAACGGTGACACCATTGAAATGAGGCCAAACAACTTTAGCTACTGATCCTGGATGACAGATTAGTAGGAGCTAACCTGATTGCTGAGCTCAGCCTCAGATACACTATCATGGAGCACTGATTACAGAAGGTTTTACAACTAACTGAAATTAATATTCATATAGGGGAAATGCATTGCAGGGTACAGAAAAGCTGGATTATAAGTTGCTTCTGAGTCTAATTGGGGTCAGGATTGAAATTGATCCCACTATTTCCAGTAGATGACCCAAATGCACTCCTGTGGGGGAAAACTCCCTAGTGGATATGTATAGTTAATGTTTCTGTCACAAATTATATTATGCAAGTACAAACATAACCTCAAGAGATTCTTTTGTTGTACCAGTTTTTATATATATCAAAAGTATGTTGCAAATCAATTGTTCCTTGAGCAACACATATTTAAAGCTACATACAAAAGTGCAGCTATACCAATTTTTAAAAAAATTAAATAAATCAAACATAAGTTACTCAAGTGTTACCCAATCACACTGAGTACATTGATTCTCAAACACAAACAAACAGTGAACATTTTCATCAAATGGGATAAATCCTTTAGGTGTAATTTTAGACTCCTCCCAAATAGTCTTACCAATGCTTTTCAGATTATAAATCCATCTTCAGGGCCTATTCATTGTTTTTCTAAATCTGCATATCCTTACATAACCTATAAAACATATATGTAGGATTACTCCTTAGTACCTCTACCCATCCTTTCTAGTAACTTCAATAGTAAAAATAATGAGGAAATAGTGTTCCATTATTTGCACTGACCTTCATTATGCAGATCAATCTCTTCTTGTACCTATGATCAAAATAGAATATATGTGGCTACCCCTGTTTAATTTTCTTATCTTTTTTGCCTCTGGGTCCTTCTTGTATAGGTCTAATTTGGAGTTTGTCTCTTCCAAATTAGTCTGAGTCTGTTCTTGTGTCAAAGATTTGCTAAGTGAGCTTTTGATATTAGTAATCTCTTCATCAAGTCTATTGAGACTGAGTGACAATTATTCTGTTGTCTAAAGAATTAGATCCAATGAGCACTTGTTTAAAATGTGACGCCAGCGCTTAACAAATGCTGGATTTTCTTTAGATAAGGTGGGTTCAAGTGCTAACCTCAATACTTTGGGATTCACTGAGCCCGATTGTATGTTATCTTAAAAGCTCTGGAAGTCCTTATCGATGAATTTTGTTCCATTTCCATGTGTGTTAGTTTGTTTTGAGTGGTGTGTGCTTTTGTGTGTTGTGAGAAGCCAGTCAAGGAATGGCGTGTGTGTTTACTTATGTTTCCTGGATAGATCTGACATTCTTTATCTGTGTGTTACATACATGTTGGTGTGTTTCTGTGTGTTGAACATATGTCTGTGTTCTGAGTAGTCAGTCATGTCATGGGTTTATGTTTCCCAAATATGCCTGAAAGTCCTTATCCGTATATGTGTTCCATTTCTGTACATTTGTGTGTTTTCCATGTATTTTGTGCTTTACCGTATTGTGGATGGTCTATCAGGCATTCTATATGCCGGTCCGATAGTACAGCGAGTAGAGCGCTTGCTTTAACATCTGTCCAGAGCCTGCTAATACAGGTTCGAATCCCGGCAGGGCCAAACTCAGCCTTTCATCCTTCCAAGGTCGATAAATGAGCACCACACACCATGGGTAATAATAAGCAGCACTCAGATATCTGAGGGTTCGTAGCACTATATAAATGCTAAATTATTATTATTATGTGGTTTTATTTATGTTTTCCGAATAAGTCTTGAAGTCTGCTTCTGTAATTATATTTAATTTCTATAATTTTTGGTGAGTTTACTGTGAGCCTCATTAGGAGTCTGCCGGTCTGGAAATAAAGGTGCCGGTGGCAACGGACTGACTTGCTGGGCACATCGCCACGTTAGGCAGAGTTGCCATGGAAACACCACCACCGCTGCCAATGGTGCCAGTGCATCCGTGCGCCGGCATAACATTTTCCGCCACCTGATATCCCAGGCTCCCGGGACTTGTAATGTCCCGTTGGCACCGGGATCTCAGGCGGCGGAAACAGTGTTAAAGTCCGGTGGCAGCCTGCCGGTAGCACCAGCGGGTTACTGACGGATTTAAAATGAGGCCCTGTGTGTTGAGTTCATGGCCATATTATGAAAACACAGTAGTTGCAGGAAATGCATGCTTTTCTCTTCTGTTGCTGAATGTTTTTTTGTTCTTTGTGTTTTGTGTGCATGCCCAAATAAAACTCATTGCTTGCTGTTTGTGTGCTTGTGAATCTGTGTTCTGTGCATTTACGTGTTATCCAGCTCGACTGCACACAATTCAAATATGGATTCATTTTCAAAAATTAGAAAAGTGAAAAACTCAGAATTCCTTCTCCCAACTTTGATCACATTTTTGCATGAACTTTGCCACTATAATTACTGTATGACTTCCAGAAATCTCTTAAAATTGAAATACACAATTTTTAGATATTTGTGCCAAAAGCAAGTTTTTTAAAAAAAATATATGGAAAACCACATTCGACCAAAACTGAAATGTAGGTATTTCTTTCATTGATTTTAAAATATGAAAATGTTTGTGGAACTTCACCAACATTGGCGTGCATGCCTTAGTATGTCTTTGCATATGGTTGGGCAAATTTGGTGAATTTCCATGGATGAGGTCAAACGTTACAGAGTAAGCTAATGTTTCATTTTGTTTATAGTATAATATGCCCACATGACATGTTTCTCTAATACAAAGTCCATGACACTTCAAATTAAACCTTCACTCGTGCTTAATCACTACTTTGATATCAATGCTATAGTGAGTGTTTTGAAGTAGTGATATAGCATGAGTTAAGGTTTAATTTGTAGTGAGTTGAACTTTGTGCTAGGAAAATATTTTCCAACATTTGTATACTTTTAATTTTATTGTCTTTGAACTGAGGGTTTGTATTTAATCATTGACATTCCCAGCACTTGCAGGCCTTACCTTTTTAGAGCGTGTTTATTCTACTATCTGTAGATAAAAAACAAGCATGAAAGTGCAGGTACGTTTTGCAAGCTGTAACAGTTTATTGAGAAGTCACCCGCAACACAGGGAGTTCCTTCCCTCCCCACTCAAGTGGCCATGCAACAAACTGTTTAACAGATTCTTTTTTAGCCCTATCTCAGACGCATATGAGCCAAGAACCAGGCCGGGGTACATAAAATATACTGGTATTTATTTAAATTAAAAGTAATAGAAATGAGCACGAAAATGTCAAACACCACTTTGTCCGTGGCATAACACAATCAACTTCTCTCAGCATAAATACACCACAAAGGTGAATTAAAAAGAACACAATCACAATTCTTCACTTTCTGCACATTTCATGTCACAAAATAATTACACTGATCAATAATAAAGGCAATTTTCATGTAATGTGTGATTTTGATTTTCCTGTAGGCTTAAAAGGCTAGCAGTAGGATTTCAAGATTCGTACAAATACATATGGCAATTATGATTTCACCCACACTTTTGGTTTAGAATAAACACAGGGTGATTTGTGAGTTTGTTTTTCAGAGCCCCAACCCCCAACCCTTACTGATGGTCTGTCTCCTCTCTGTCCTCTCTTGCTCCTTTTTCTGTCTTTTTGTCCTAGTGCAGTCCCCCTTATATAGCAGCAATGACACCACCAATTTCAAAATCTTGGGGAAGTACCCTGCAATAATTCCTGCCACTAGGATTGGACAATTCCCCTTCTCTCTCCTCCCAAACCCAGCCTCCAAGTCAGGAATTGGTTTAGGGGTATGGAGCAACATATGGCAATTCCCATGTATAATTGACCTTTGATCTCCTTTGAACTTTTTGACAAAAACTAGTTATATATCACAACTTCATAATTTTATTAGCAACTGCCATATTAAACATATTTTCTGATTCAGCTAATCGTGGAGAATTAGAAAGCCGACCACCAAATCCATATCATGCAGCACAGCCATGTGGCATCTTTCTGCCACTTCCATAAAAAGCACAGCAGTTATGAATTTGTACGTTATTAAGCATATCCCTAATTTCATTTTCCACCCGCTCACCAACTCTCACATTTGGAGCATGTTCAGATCAGCCAGAAACTAGTTTAACTGGCCATTAGAGTTCCCAGAGTCACAGGTAGTTCATTTTATATCCTCAAAATCGCCTGGAAATTACATGGAAAATGGTACAAAAATGAAATCAATCCACCTTAAGGCTGCTAAGAAAAAGGCATACATGATAATAGTCCTTTCAAATTAATTGTAAATCTTCATGTGGGACAAGTGGCAATTTCTGCCTTACGGCCATTTGTTTTCACTGGGTCAGTCTGTACCTTTATCAGTCTCCTTTGTGTTGGAAGCTTGCTCTTGAAAATGGGTTCCCATATTCACACATAGTAGTCATGCTCTAACCAAGGGTAACTTTTCCTTGAAGTCAATGCTTTCAGAGCCAGCAGGTCTGGAGGGAGAACACTGAATTGTGACACCTTTAGCAGGACCTTTCATTGCGGTTGTTCATTAGATGGGATCTGTGACATCCAGGCTGGAAGTGGGAGATGTCCTTGTGAAGTTTTGCCCACAGCCAGCAAAAGGGTCTGCCTTGGGCTGACATTTTCCATGAAGCCAAAGTGGCTCTTCAAATGTCACTGGAGTTTTGTAGGTGAGACATATTATACATTGCTTTTGGTCAACCGCACATCATGTTTTGTTTTCCTGACATTTTTCTGTGAGCAGTGATATTTTTTTAACTTTAACTTTTTAAAACCATTTTTATTTACACACGCCTATGCAGGCCCTTTTTGTTTTCAATGTTTAGCAATCCTGTTTTCCATGTGACAGGGATCTTTGATACCCCATTCTTTTGGAAGTGAAAATAGTGCTTATCCATTGGTAATGACAGATAGGCCCCTTTCAACATGGCTCTTTAACTTTACTTGAAAAACTAAAACAAAGGCCAGGTCGTTTTAGTTTTAGTGTTTAAAATCTTGCTATTCATGTGAAAGGTACTTCTGTTTGGGCCTTTAAATGCTCCCCACAAAGCTCTGCAATTGCTCCTTCACTTCCTGGTTCTATGGTGCGATTCTGGCCTGTTTCCAGTGTTTGGCCTTTTCTGTCCATTGTGTAGAGAACATTTCAACCCAGTGCCACCCACATAGTGGAAAACGGGCGGACTGGGCTGTAGTACAGTTTTGCAACATTGACATGGTAACCAGGCCCGACCATCTTCAGCATCCTATAATGGAACAACTCACCTGTCTGATGGGGACGGGCAGGGACATCATTTCGGGGTGACCAGGGTCACACCTGTGACTGCTGAGGTCTCCCTTGGTACCCCTGTGGTCTCCCTTGCAACCCCTAAAAATGTTTTTAAAAAATATATATATTTATTTTACATTTGTTTTAATTGTGGCTCCTGGGATGTGGCCAGCAGCATGTGATTCTTTGTTTCTGGAGTGGCTGGTTTTCTGATAGCTATAGATGAAGGGCACAACAAAAGCTGGATTCTGGTATCTGTTCTTTTAAAATGTTCTCCTCTTACAAAAAACATTTTCCAAGTCCTCTTTGTACATCGTCAAATCATTGGCTTTGCAACAATGCCAACATTTATGGTGAGTGTGGGGTCTGAAAGGAGTTAGTTGCTGGTCTGAAGAATTCTTACTTGAATAACCATTTAAGAGATGTGATTTAGTGTGAAGATAGTGTATTTAAAAACACAACATAAAGAACACATTTCTAACATGTTTTTAACAATTTCGTCCAGCATTACTTCCTTAGCACTTGTTGGCCTCTGTGTCTCGCACTTGCATGTTACAGCATGCCAATGGCATACACATGTTATCCTATCATCTGCACAGCCTAATTAGCTATTGTCATGTTTAGATTAGCCCAGTGTTTGTGTAGCATCCAGAAGTTCTTGCCTATATTGCATTTACAATCTATGTACTGTATGCTATGGGTATTTATCTATATCCTGTTTGTCTACTGCATTACCATATACAACAGGATCAGCACATGTTCCACAGCCTTTACGTGTTATCCTAAACTCCTTCTCTGATAAGGTTTATTGTATGTACAGCATCCTTTAGCTATTGCCTTGTGCTACATAATTAGTGCAAAACAGGATCATTTCGATAGTCCTGTTTCCTGCTTAATTGAGGCAATTGCGGTTGGGGATCAAATGCACAGTAAATTAAGCCGTTTTAGGATTATTAGAAGAAAATGAACAGGCAAAATAAATATGCCCATCCGGCCAATACATATGCCATTGTTTGACCTTTGCAAACACCATATTGATGGTCATTCTAGAAAGCATCCCAAATTGTGTAAAGGTCTTAATATAGGCTTGAAATCAGCCAGGACACCCGCTATTACAGAAAAGCACCTCTGTTTTCACCCCACCCCTTTTATGTAAGGCAGGTAGCTGTTGATGTGTGACGGGGCTTTTCATGACATGAGGTCCCCCACATAGGAGACAATTCACAGCATGCCCAGATGATATGATATGGCATTTGTAACGCGCCTATACACAAGTATTTCAAGGCTCGACGAGACAAGGAAGGGAGAATAGACGGAGGACAGAGACAACGTTCTTACTAGGCCAAGTGACATTGAGATCGTGCAAGTGCAGGGGTGGATGGAGGGGAAAAATGCCAGGGGAAAGGGGAGGGGCAGTGCTGTACATGGGATCAAAACAATAACAAGAAGTGCGGCCAGCAGGTGGCAGTTGCAAGGGTAAGTGCAGACAGGAGGTGTCCAAAAGTGCAAGTAGGGGGACTGTAGGGTTACAGATACAGACCCAAGTGCAAGGGTTGCTGGGAGGCAGTGCGGGTGTGCAACTGGGCGGGAAGGGACCTTGGCCCGAAATCAGAGGGTATCCAGGTCACCAGTGCAGTATCAGACAGGAAATCAGCAGGGGAGAGGAAGAGAGAAGGCAGAAGCAAAGAAGAAGGTCTTGAGGTGCTTCCAGAACAGGAGATGGTTCTCCTTAAGTTTCAGAGAGGCAGGGAGGTTGTTCCAGAGGGAGGCCCCAGCCGATGAAAGAGATCAACCACCAACTAGTTGCTTGGAGAAGCGACTGACCTTGAGGGAGTTGGAGGTGGTGGAGCGAAGAGCTCGAGTTGGAAGGTAATGTGAAGAGAGAGTTGCAGGTATTGAGGTCCTAGGCACCAGAAGACCTTGTGGACAATGCAGAGGGTCTTGAACTTAATCCTTGCAGTCACTGGGAGCCAATGCAGCGATTTCAGTGCTGGAGAGATATGATCCCTAGGCTTGAGGCCAAGGACAAGTCTCGCAGTCATGTTCTGGATGAGTTGCAGAGGGCGGAGAGTAGAAGCAGGCAGATTTGGAAAGAGGCTGTTGCAGTAGTCCAGCCTAGAGAGAATCAGAGCTCTAGAGACAGTGATCTTCTGGGGCAAGGAGAGGAAAGAAAGTATACCTCTGAGGAGGTTCAATTGGTAGTTTGATTTCTTAAAGACGTCAGAGATGTGAGGAGAAAAGGAGCGGGTGGAGTCGAAGATGACCCAGAGGTTCTTAGCCTCACAGGTGGGAAGAGGAAGATGGCCAAGGGGGGCTGGCCAGAAAGTGATAGGAAAGGAGGGTGCAGGTGTGCTGATGAGAAGACACTCTGTCTTACTGGCATTAAGGAAGAGACAGTTGGCGGCACACCACTCCTGGGTAGCAGACAGACAGTCAGAGATGAGAGAAGAAGAAGAGGTGGCAGAGGGGAGCCTGAAAATGAGCTGAGTGTCATCCGTATAGCACTGAATGTTGGGGCAGAGAGCGGCAATGTGATGGGCGAGAGGTGCCAGGTATTGGTTGAACAGCCAGGGAGAGAGGTTAAACTGCTGGGGAACACCACAGGTAGAAGGTGAGATAGAGGAAAGGAAGGACCCAAGTTGGATCTGGGAGGGTCGATCAGAGAGGAACGAGGTCAGGCAGGCCAGGGCCTGATCAGTGATATCGAGGTTACCACAGAGATGATTGAGCAGGATGGCATGGTTGACTGTGTCAAAGGCAGAAGCGATATTGAGTAAGATGAAGACAGAGGGGGGATTAGAATCAAGGTTAGAGAGCAGGTCTTCACAGATGTTCTGGAGAGCATTTCCCATACTTCTTGCTGCTCTGAAGCCAGACTGATGGTCATGGAGACAACCAACAGATTCAGTGTGAAGATTATCAGTGTGATAAGCCCCAACAGCACTTCCCTATCTCTGTGTAGTCCGCGACCTGTGCGCACCCCATGGACCTCCCTCACCTTTACGTGCCCCTGTAAGGCAGCCCATAAAATTAGATCAGTATTGCATACTTGCATGGGAATTAATGATTCTTTCATGAAAGGCGGGATTCTAGGCCGGTCAGCAATGTACCCTTCTCCTTGGAACATGTCAATGATAAGGGTGCCTAGGCCTGTGACTGCCTTCCCCTGGTGTGAGCAGCGTTTCACATTTCTGTCCTGTGAAACAATCCATCTCTTTTCCCATGTGTAGTCAAATAGTCCATCCTAGGCTCTTGGGTCATCCTTTGGCTTTTAGGTGGCACTTTCTGACGAGGTCTGGCAGAGATCAGTGCCTGGATTTGAGAATGTAGTGTTGTTGGATTCCCATGCCCCCTCCATCCACCTTTCTTTCAATGTCTGCATGCATCTCTTTAACTTAGATTGGCAAGGCCAGCCCTTTAAACCAAGGGATGTTTCACCCTGCTTCGGGAACAATTGAAGAAATCCACGCTTCCCCTTTTTTCCTTCCTGCTCCACATCTCATAGAACTCTGTTTGAGGAACCCACTGCAGGGTTTCAGCAACCTTGTACAAGCATAGTTATTGAGCAACCCCAATACCCGGTAAGAAAGCTGGGTGCGGTGGATATTCGTTTTAGGCCCACGGCTCTGTGTTTTCTGAGAGGGGCTTGAGGCATGTTTGAGCCACTGGGTACACTTCTGGGAGAAACAATCAGGGATTCAGGTTCCTAACTTAGTCACCTCACAAATACCTAACAAAATGCTGGTCTTTGCCCATTGGGCGCTTCCTTGATGGATAAAGGCAAGGCCCCATTCTCACTTAGCACAGCACTGGAGCAAGCTACAGTGAGGTTTCAGATGGCTCTCAGCCTGCCACATAATATGCAAAAGAATTTAAAATGAGCGCCTTTGTGTTTCATATCAGGAGTGGGCAGCTCTTTCACTGAACCTAAATGCTCATCCATGTCATAAGCCTTTGCCCTTCAGCTAGGGTAATGAGTGAAGTTCCCAGTCAGCCCCCTTGTGTTGCAAATCCCCGTTTCCTGTTTCACACAGTGTCCAATGCATCTGTTTGAAGAGCGAGCGAGAGAGAGAGGAGAGTTTGATAGTGGCAAAGTGAGAAAGTGAAATGAAAGCTGTCTGCAGAAGCGGTTGCTAGGCGTGCAGGTGAGACGCCATGTTGTTTTGTCTTGTTCGGCCTTTCTATACCTTGCTGTGACTTATTTTGCTTTGTTATCCCGTGTATGCCTTGTCGGCGCTTTTCCATAACTTGCCATGCCATGTCCTGCTTCTTTATGCTTTACTAAGTGGCTACTTGATTGCGTGGGATCCTCGCTAACCTGCTCACTATACTTCCTTCGACCTTATACTAGCTGATGCCAGGTGTCACATTGCGATTCTGCTCCGACCTGACCCACTGATTTTGCTCCAATGTGTCCAACTGCAGTTCTGCTTCTGTGTCTCACTGCGATTCTGCCAACTTTAATTTGCTCCCTTTTACCCAACTGCAGTTTCACTCATATGCGCCCCACCGTCATGTTAACCTTCTGTTATTTTGCTCCAAGGTATCCCACTGTGATCCTGCCCTGCTGTGATGGTTCTCCTTTTTGCCCCACTGTAATTTTATCCCACTGGGATTTTGTTCCCAAGTAACCCATTGCAATTCTGCTCCCAGCTGTCATTACAGGATTTTTTCTCTGGAGCAATGTCACTCTACTGTTGACTTGGCTGCTCCCATAGGATTCCCCTTAATACCTTCAGTGTAATGTAGAACCAGCGCGGCACACTGCCCACAGCTAGTCACAAGCCCATTTCAGTGTGCCATGGAATTTCTTCTCTAAATTACCCTACACGAGGTGAACCACTACCAAGACGCTGCATGGATGTTCCAAAGGTCCATTGAGGTCTCCCCTGTCTTCTCCCTGCACTTTATTTATTTATTTATTTCAATTTTTATAAAGCGCCACATGCCCGTAGGCCTCACAGCGCACATGCTTACATTCTATGTTCCAAAACACAATTCACATATCAGCTAAGCCACACATACATGGAAACTCTACACCCCTCGCTACAGGACAACATTCGAAAGCTACACCTCTCCAACCCATTTATGCATTAGAGCCCGAAACCACGCATCCTTGCACCATGGGCACACACAGTCCCCATCTGGACACAATTAGCTCAACAGCTCTCGATACGAACCACTATGAAGCAGACCCACACACAGTATCGAATCTATGTGAACACTGTACCGCCCGTAACTGCGCCGATGAAAATGGTGACGCCAATTACGGCATGGTGCAGTGATCAAATAGATCACTTTACCCGTGTCCCCCAACCCACATACCCCTACCCGACCCCCCACACTATCCCTGCGGTGTCGGTTCCTCCCACTTGCGTGGGTCGAAGCTGATGCTGCAGGGTGCTTTATTTCATTTTTTCTTTCAACTTTCTGGTCCCCTTCTTACCACAGTGGTAAGCAGGGGCCACCCCCAACTCCCGTTACTGCCCCCAAAGAGACGCGGGGGACTCGCCCGCAACCCCTGCTGTGCTTGGGCGCAGTAATTGGAGTCAGTATTTTGTGCACCCCCCAAAGTCGCGGTGACTGCAGGGTGCACAAATGAGGGTGACATTTTTGTACATTCCCCACAGTATCTAGGTACTTCGGCACGGCATGCATCAGTGCAACAGCAACGCTATCTCGCTGTTGCTAACTAAATCCAGCCCCCGCTTTTCCCTATCAGGTATTGCCATCTATGGTGCATATCGAGGGGACTGTACAGTAACCTGTACTTATTGGCATATGGTGCCACTCACTTGAAGGGTTGTCTTCCACTTTTTACTGTTTGTGTGCAACAGCTTTAGTACGTGCTTCCAAAGGTACCTTCTATATTCCCCTACTTTTCAAAGAAAAGTTGGCTGATGGTACAGTCTGATAAGCCCATCTAGTTTTCCAAGGGTTCATTGCCTGTGATGAAAGAACTGATCTGACTTGGTTTGACCATACCTTCAGGTGAAACAAGTCCACAGAAGTGCATACAACCTACCGCTCTCTGTCCTTTGCAAAGATTCTTTACACAAGAGATCGCAGCCGTCCCGCACAGGAAGCGACATCCGCTGGCAACAAATGAAGTGCACCTTTCTGTCTGTGACCAGGGTTCGTGTTAGAAAATGCTATGGTAGAAGTAAGTTGCAGTTATTGACCGGTGGAGTTCCATATTTCAATGCAAGGATTCATCTGCTGTCCATGTATGGGGACATTATGTATGGGGACATTACGTATGGGGACATTATTACCTGATACCGCTGCAGGATTGTAATATCTGTGTGGCTGTGTGAAACGCACTCTAAGTCTTTGCTCGTTTGCGTGCGCCCAGTGCTCCCACCTTCTGTCGGTCAAAGAGTGAGTTATCTTGTACACAGACAAAGTTGGCTGCACGTGTGCATGCTTTCTGGCCGCATACAGCTGTGCATTGCATATCTAATGTCTCTCTCACTGATCACCGTCGCTTCCAGGTGCTGTCTTCTATGTGAGAGCAGATAAGGAAATGCATGTTTTTTAGCCTAAAACTGGACCCATTGGAGAAGATCAGGTGAAAGACATTAGGGAAACAATGTTTTGCAATGTCAAAGGAACATTGCAGGGGAAAGGTTGGGCTATTGTGTGGGTGCAGTGACAAGGTGGGGCTATTGTGTGGGTACAAACACTTCATCAGTGAGAGGACATGCAAGGCATTAGCACACATTAATAGAGGTCAATGTATATGACATCGCATATAGCTGCATCACAGCTTAGGCCTTGATGTAATTTCCCTCATGTGACATCACTTCCTCTTGTGTGGCAGTCAACGGTGGTGGGCAGATACAAAAGTGCTCCAACAGAACAAAAACATTATTTTCTGGCAAAGTAGTACGGAAAGAAAATAATAGAAATCAAAATAAAGCCTTGCTTATGGACACTGTTTGGAAACAGGTAAATGCATAACATGGTATGTAACTGTTAACATAAACGTGCTATATAAGTGTTATTTGTGTTCCATTTGCGAGACGTCAAGGTATTGCTATAGGCAAGGTTCATGATTGGCCTGCAATGGAATCACAGTCCAGATTGAAAAGTGAGACCTGTGCAGCGTGGCTTCCTTTAACCCTCCCATGCTCACCCCAGTGTTTAGCGCCGCCTATGGAAGCTTAGGCGCTCTTTTGCAAGGAGGCGCTGGTTGCACATGAACAGTCCACTTCAAAGTAATCAGAAAGCCACCCCTCGCTGACATTATTACACAACATGTTTTCTTTTATTTAAAATATTGCATCATTCTTCAAAACCTACCATGTCGGAGCCGCGTCACCGTGGAATCGGTTAACATCAAAAAGTGCACAAAAGTATGATTTATTAGTCCTTGACAAAAAAAAAAAAATAACGCATGGCAACACAATGTCCTCTTCGCTCCAAAGCAAACGCCGACCTCGCCTTTCCATCCGTCCTGCCTGCTGCTCCCATCAGCCACACGCATTTCTGAGTCCAGCATGTAGAGGCAAAGTTTGTAAAAAAATTAAAATAAAAAAAAAGGAGAAAATAAAGCAAATCAATAATAATAACAACTTTCGATAAAGGACTACATCCGGGTCCCTTGAGTCATGCTACGGAAAGAAAAAAGGTGCAAAGATAAACAAGTCCATGTGCATTCTCTGCCGCAGCTGAGCTTGGGCGGGAAAAGCCCATCCGCTTCCTTGCTTTGGTATTTAAATAACATTTTTTTTAAAAAAAAGTCTTCTTAGATATAAAGCTTTACAGGACGGCGGGACTCGGACTGCGAACCGTCCCCGGGAACTCTTTGTCCATTGGAGAAAAAAAAAGTCTTCTCCCCACTCATAAATAAATAATCTTCCCCCTGGTCTCGGTTCGGCGCCAGGATCGATGTCTCGTAACATCTTCCTTTATTTTATTACTGCTTTTGGTTTTCTGGGGCTGATTGAAAGTTGCTCAGAGGAAATCTTTGGTTTTGTTTAAGTGTCCGTGACATTTAATCATGACTCTCCATTGCAGTTTAATTCCAGGCAGCCAATCAGCTAATCCACTTCAATTGATTCTGCGCTCTCTGTGATTGGCTTGCATTCATTGGGCATCCTCTGGTGTCGACTCAGCTGGGTGGCCTGTGTGAAGCTCCTATCGCACCTCTCGCACCTGGGGGGAGGAGGCAAGAGAGAAAATTGAGAAGCGGGGAACTGATCCGAGAGCAGAGCGAGAGGTGGCGGGAGTAGCAGGGGGGCGGAAGCGCTGCCTTTTATTTCGGTCTCATCCCCCCTAATCGGAACAGACACTCAAAAGTGGCTTCAGATTTTACCGGCTCAAGCGGTTTAATTGGTGGGTCTCTTCCAAGGCCACGATGCCGGTGATGGGACAAGGGCCTGTCGGATTCAGAACAGAGGGACCTGTCAATGGGCAGAGGAGAGGGTGATTTCTCCAGAGAGGCTCGGCCCGCTCCATCTCGAGGAGCTGTCACTTCACATAGATAAAGAACAAAAAGGGATTTTTTAAGAGTGAGCCATCAAAGAAGCAGCTTGTCTGCAGTTTTGGGCTCTGCGACCCCCTGAAGGGAAATTCGACTTCTGCTCCGTTTGATTCTGGAATCTCGTGGAATTCTTAGGGTCGGTCAGTGGTGGGTAGGACAGGACAAAGGGAGAAGAATGCACTCTTGTGATAGGGGAGGGATTCTTTCTTTTACACCGATTCATATGTTGACGTCAGTGGATATGTTTGAAAGGTGCGGCTAATTGGACAAGACAAATGTATAGTTTAAGCCAAACGAGAAACAACAGTTCACAAAACGTAAGAACACCTGATTGGGCAACTGGGTGGGGCATATGAGCCTGGAAGTGTGCTGCGCTGTATGCTAAACCAAGGAATTCCCCATTCAATAAGCCTGCATGCTAGCTTTTGAATTTAAATGCACTATCTTTTATTATGTTTCTGCTACAAAGTTTATTGGCCCCAGGCCTCAAACTGTCTAATTTGTTGGTTATGTGGCCAGTGAACGAGCTCTCTGTTTCGGCTTATGTGGTCATTAAAAAGCACCTCGTGTGTGGTCAGATGGTGGGTCTTGTGATCAAGGACAGGAAGATCGGGTGCAATTATGTGGCTCTTAAGAGACGCCTCTTGTGTGGTTAGGAAAATAACCTGTTGCGTGATCATGTGGTCAGAAAGCGGTAACTCTGATTTGCTTTTTAGAGGCGTCTATAACATGTGGTCCTTTGGTTATGAAGACAAACTTTTTTTTTAAAATCCAAGAGTTATGTGGTCATATGATCAGAATAAATGACATATTCTGTGGTCATGTGGTCAGTAAACAGCACTTGTCTTGTGGTTTCCAAGCAGTGTCTATTACCAAGGCATATAGTCAGGAAAGGAGACCCCTTCTGTGGTCAAGTGATTAGTACCAAGCGGCTTTCAAGTGATCAGGTGGTTTTTAAGAGACATCTATAACATGGTCTTGTGGTCAGGAGGAGGAACCAATAGTGTGGGCTCTTGAATAGTAAGAGGCACCTTTCATGTATTTATGTGGTTTTTGAGGGTCATCTATTATTTAGTCACATGGCCAGGAAGACGAAGCTGTTGCATGGTCATGTGGTCAGTAAGAGGCCCCTCTCATATGCACATATTGGTTTAACGGGGCATCTATTACGTGGTCATATGGGCAGGGAGTAGACTCTAGTGTCTTGTCGTGTGGTCAGTAAGAAGCAGATGTTGTCCGATAAGGCTAAGGACTGTAAATCAGCTCAGCTTCAATGTATATGCTCAAAAAATCGTACTTTTGCCATAAAACACTATCAGTCAATACACAGGCACGGGATTAGCACGGGATTAAAGGACAGGCGTGGATTACAGAAATGAAAAGCCACAGTATGGACCAAACCCTCTTGGTTTGATGGTTTCTTTGTTCGTTTCTGAATCCCCTTACCGTTTAGCAGGATGATATTCTGTACTCGAATGTGCCAAATAGTTGACTAAGGGGTGTACACCTTTAATCTTCTACAATCCCCAGTATGCGTCTCATTTTGAAGCGGGTGCTAAATTACCCGAGTGTCCGCCTCCTTTTTACACTCCTAAGGCCTCATTATAACTCCGGCTGTAGCCGTGCCAGTAAAAACAGCAGGCCGCCGCCAGCGTTTTTTTCTTTCTGGTGCCTGGCAAGGGGGAATCGCCCGGTGCATCTGTCGAAGGCTGCGGGTGGGGGCGGTTCCGCCCGCCAAATCAGACCTGGTGGGCGGGAGGGCATCCCGGCTGCAAACTTGTACTTTGCCGGTCCGGTAACAACAGTGCCGGTAAGCCTACCGGCAAACGGTGCCGGTAAGCCTACCGGCACCGTTGTTACCGGACCGGCAATGTTATAATGAGGCCCCTAGAAATGTTCTTGGGATTTCATGCACAGAGCAGGGCACAGATAGTAACGTCCACCCCCCCATCTTCCTTCAGCTCTGTGCATGAAATACAACAGCATCTCCCCCTTTATCCAATTTCAACTAAATCTTTAGAGATTCCTACTGCATTTTTGCACCTGTCAAAAGCAGGCGGAGTCCATAGCGATATATTGTAATGCCTGCCGCCGTGTAAGTATGCAGTGACCTGCATTACTGCTATATTACTGTTGCGGGTACAAAAAGGCAGCAGAACCCAGGACCAGCCAGATTTCTGTGCCTTTGGTTAATGGCCACGGCCCCTTCCAAGGAATTAAAAGTTCATTATGCCCAACCTCCGCTCCTCAGACATTCAAGTTCTCATGACGCCATATAATGTAATGCACACAGCTCTTTTATGGCGCTCTTCTGCCAATTTGCTGGCCTTGCAGCACGTGCTTATTAAAACTATTCCGAATATGAGTATTGCCGCCAACATAAGAGCATATGCTTTATTTATTTATTTATTACATTTATAAAGTGCACAAAGCGGCCCTGGGGCATCATGGCGCTGTTGCGGCGCTTGCTTATTTACATGTTAGACAGCAGGAACACCGGTCTGTGATTCTTGTTTACAGTGAACCTAATACAAGACGGGTACTGGTTAAATTGACATAACCGATGCAGCTAAGTTACAAGTGAAATGGTTATGGTGGACATGGGGGTCCGAGGAAGCGGGGGACCTAGGTGGCCTGGCTGTACGTGAGGGCAGCATGTGATAGAGTGAGTTAATTGAAGAGCTTAGTTTTGAGTGATTTGCGGAAGGCTATGCGAGAGGTGTCATTCCTTAGGGTTGTGGGGAGATCATTCCACTGCTTGGGAGCTAGGAATATGAAGATGGCGCCTCCAGCTTTGGCTCTTTTGAAGGAGGGTACTTTCAGCTGATTGAGGTGAAGTGTTCGCTTAGGTCGAGAGGAGGTGGCTCTGACTATTTTTGTCCGAGAGGTAAGAAGTGGCTGCGAGTGAGAGGCATGTATGGGTTATGCCAACGGTTTTGAAGAGCATCCATTCCTTGACCGGGAGCCAGTGCGCCTCGCCTCTGGCGTGGGAGATGTGCTCCCTTTTGGGAATGCTCAGCGCTGCCCTAAGTGCATTCATTATGGCTGAGAGAACCCTGCCCTGAGCAGGCAGGGTCCACACACTTCCTTGTGGTATGCCCAAGAAACTTTGCATCACAGTGCGCAATGTTTGCAGTTCGTTCCTCATCCCCTTTTAACATCAAATATGTGGCTGGTGTTGTTTGTGTCAGCCTACAACCCTAAGTGGCAGCGTAATGATGGGGTATGTTGAGGAAAAGGGCCAAGGCAGACTTCTTAAATGTCAAAAAGGCAGCTGGGAGAGAAAGGTGCTTGGGATGGAGCCAGTAGCCAGGCTGAGCTTTTGCCACCTTTCCGGTTGATAGACGGCCCCTGTGAAGATGCCTTACACCGCTTTCAAACTGCAAATAGCTCATTATTCACCTCTGTGCTTTTTTTCTTTAATTCCACGTAAAAATGGCCTGTACATGTCCCTGTTGGATGTTAATAATGGATTGATGTAGACACGTGCCCAGTTATTCAAAACAAAAGAAGGGGCAGAAGCACATGTAGGATCTAAGATGGATCTTCCCAGGTGCACAGATCATGAAAAGGACCCATGGCCAGAGCAAGACCAAAAGGGTGATGCGGGCAAGCATTCATGGGGCGCGCCCAAGGTCAAGGCGTCCACCACCACCTCAATGCTCCAGTCAGCTTTCCTCCCATTCCTTGAATAGCCAGGGAGGGAAAGCTTACTTGGCAGAGCAGTAATACAGGTTGCCACCATGTTTTTCACCACAATGTATGCTTTAGTTCTACCCAACAACATTTACCCCCAATAGAAAGGGGTCACTGCCCTGTGGCATCATAGGCTGTACAGTCGCCAATGTCTACAGTTCTGGCATTAGGCACAGTTGGGTCTGGCAGATTTCCCTGAAAAGGCCCTCAATGGAACCTGAGGACATGGCATTGCACTGAGGTGCTTTACCCCAACTTCTAAAGTATGTATCTTCCCCAGGACCGCAAAGAATTCAAAACGAGTTCCTGTTGTGCACCAGTTTGGTTGGGGTTTTAATTCCTGAACAGAGCTTCTTCGATAAATAGGAACAGGTGGTGGCAGCAGGGACATGGAGTGTTCCGAGACAGATAATGGACCTGGAAGTTTAAACGGAATGGGCCCTTTAGAAATGTCAGATGTTTGTCGAATGGTCGACATCCTCCAGGTGAAAGAGACAGTGCTGCATAAAGGACCCTTCCTGTTTGTCATTTCATGTGATGGCCATTCTCTCAATAAGAGAACCATATTAGCTTGTATACATAACAATTACTAGCCTATACCAGTAGTTGTGAATGGCCAAGTATCACAGTCGTTACTGTCCCCCTATGCAAGGGACTTATTTTGTAGATTTTGTTAGCCTACTGAAATTGGAAACTAAAACCCTTGCTTTGCACAAATCTCCAGAGCAGTTATATCGACTCACTAAGTTATAAAACCTATCATATGCACTTGTTTGGTTTGAGATTCGATGCCTGGTCAGGATTCTATCTAGTTGTCCTCCTACTTCAGCTAAGAACAACAAGAGATAGGGGTGCATACTTTTACAACCGTTGTCTTCACTTTAGCCGAAGCTGGAGCTCTAGGCAAGGGCTCACTTTACTGTGGTGTGGCTAGGGGCATTCGCGACTAAGCGCTGCTCCCAAACTCTGGCACTAGCTCTGTTCCAGACAGATTCCCTGTCTCTGCCTTGCAGACAGCTTCGGGCGTGCATTCTTCCGCGACATCTTATCCATTCTATCAGGCTTCTCTCGGACATGTTCACTGTTGATGTGCAGCTCCTCCTACTATAGGAGGAGTATGTGGCCACTGTCACCCGTCATCTTGATGGAAGGCTTTCAATGCATGGTCGCGCTGAGGAACATATGCGCATCACCGAGCTTAGTCTACCACAATGGGGTAGATGTAGGCCTTCCTGGGGGCGGGGACTATCAAGACCTGAACATGTTTAGAATAAGGTGTATTATTTGTGTGCAGACTAAAATAGAGAGCCCCGATCACTCCTATTGCTGAGAGCCATCTATTGGCTATGTGGACCTAGTGGCATTATCCTAGAGGCCCTAATTCTGTGGCATAGATCTTCCAACCGTACGGGTCTCCCCTTTCTGGATAACAAATTCATTAAGGATAATCTGTTTAGACATCTCTGGTCAGCCGGTCATAGAATTCTTCCTCCCCCTCAGATCCATCACTTCTGTGTTGGGGCCACGCGTTTCAGTATATGGTTTTTACACTGTGGATATTTCTTCCATGGGTTATGAGAGACTCTCAAATGGCCTTTATATGCCGCAAAGTAGAAAACACAGAGCTGTGCGCGCTCTGTGGTCGAGGTTCTGAATTAGCAGGGTTGAGAACTTTACTGCCACAATACCCTCAAGAGGCTCAAATATGAACACTGTGCTCACAAGATGTATTGCCACATGCATGACAAGGCACACAGAGGCCAGTTTCTCTTGGTTTTGAGCCTATCCTATCATCCTAACCTCACTAACACACTCCGCCCCTTCTCTTTCAGAGCCACGTGAGCGCCTGGAGACTGCCCCTGGGTGGTAGCAGTGCGCAGTATTAATCAACATAACATAACATTGCCTCAATATGACAAGTCTGTGGTCAGGTCGAGGGGTTGTTTGGTGCCACATAACGCAGGCTATCATAGACCGCGTTATCAAAGCAAATCAAAGCATGACGCTCAAAGAGTGGATCTCGGCCGGGGGCACTTCCTCATAAGTTTCCGAGAAAGCATGTTTGGTTGAGGCCGGTCAGAGTGCTGAGATTACACTTTCATTTATCTAAACTACTCAGCCGTCCATGACGTGTCAGCAGAAATAAGTTGTGTTTCTTTGATTGTCTACCTGGGGATATTTTCAGCCGCCTGTTCCACTGTTAAAAACTGCACTGTGATCTTGACAAATGTAAAATGTCAGCTTTAATGTATCAGACCTATCAGCTCAATGAAAATAACTCAGAAGTATTGATCAGCTAATGATTTTTGGCGTATTCATTAGCGCCGGCGCGCAGATCATCCTCTCTGCAGAGCTCCTGAAGTGCTGATGACACATTAGCGTATTGCTGATTGTTTATTAGAAAACTGATTAGTTAGTGGATTAGGGTGGCAAAATATACTACCTTTCATCGCTTGACAAACTGGCACAATATTGTGTTCAGGCGAGAGGGGCTGAGGGGGGGAGGGGAGTACGGCGGCTTATCATTAAAGCACCAGAATCAATTTCCATGCTCGTAAATAGCTGAGCCAGTCTGAGAGAGTACAGTTGACTGTACTCAACTTAACAGCATTGTTGTTTCTCCCACTCGCTTCTAATGGCTTTCTCTACGATTTTACTACTCCATAGATATATCATTGCAACTATTCTCAAGCCAAATTGCTTTAAAATAATCATTCTCCAGCTCTCTCACTACAGAAGCTAAGGAGGGCTAGGAGCGTGGTCTAGCGGCCGAGTGGCTATCCCTGGGCCTAAAGACATGGGTTCCAACCCCAGCTTCGACACATCGGAAAATGGTGTCATTCCAGGGAAATTGCTCTACTTTCCTTAGCCTCAAACAGGGAACCTGTGTAATAATGTAAATATATATATTAAACCATGGTTTAGTTTACTGTCAACAAATGTTCCAATTGCATGCTCCCATCCATTCCCCTTTATGTTCTGGTTTCTTCAATTCTGCATGACTACACCTATTACACGTCTCAGTGTCTAGCACACAGGATAAAACCCTGGAGCAGGAAAAGCCGGTAACAACACTGACAGGTGAGTAGCGCTGTAGCTTAGCTATTAATTGGGCGTGGTGGTGAGCTTGGGGTCTAAAGAGAGAGAGTGAGAGTGAGAAAAAAAATGGACAAGAGGAGAAGAAATGGGGGAAAAGTCTAGGGAGTGTTAGTAAAGATGACAGCAATCAGGAAGGAGTTGCCATTTAGCTAGTTTAAGCCTATCCACTAACCACATGCCAGGCAGGTGAGGCAAAGTAGATGAGAGGGATAGTAAATATAGCATTATTCCGGCAAGAGGGAGTGTGCAAAATAGGGATCAGCCAAAAGGACAGAGAATAATAGACCGAATTGGATATTTAGCAGAATTTCGGCCGTTTGAAAATACCAAACGGCCAATAGGTTCAACAAAATCCCCCATTGGTTGACGGTGCTGCTGGGGTGTCTCCTGCACCCTTGCTCACTATATTGTGAGTGGGAGTTGCGGGGGTGTCCCCTGCAGACTGTCCCGGAAAAAAAAAGGAAAGGACCCTGCGGCGCATGTTCCCGATCATGGAAGTGAAAGGGAACAGACGTTGCAGGGACACAGCGAGTCAGCAGCAAGGTAAGTAGGGGTGTGGCGGTGTGGGTGGGGCTGAGGGGCCAAATCAGAAATGTCCAGGGCAGAAAAGACCAAAGACTCAAACATTTCTCTGAAGGCTCTCAACCCCGGTCTGAAAACTAGAAGGCAAAGCTACTGGCTAACTGCATGCAAGGGATGTCATGATGGGCAGCGGGAGCAACACATAATAAGAGGAAGCGGGAGAGCAGAGTGGATAACTCTGCACGGGTAATCTAATGTCAAAAGATGGAAAAAGGACATCAATACAAGCCTCATCTAACAACATTCAGAAGGGGACTTTAAAAGGAGGGTAGGCTTCTATCATGAACCATCCAGAGTGGGGGAAGGAAGAGCATCCTCCCATACAAGGCGAGGAGAATTGGTGGTCATTAATCAGAGAGGGGTTAAAGGCCTGAGAGCAGGCGTAGGAAAGATGATAGTAAGGAGCACAGCTCCTAGGCCTCGGGATGGAAAGGAGGTGAAAGAAGAAGTGGTTTGAGGAGAAAGAGCACACTTCATACACATCATACCTCAATTATTCATCTCCTTAGCAAGCCGATGTGCAAGGTCCTGGTGATTGGGCAGTTCTAAAATGGTGGTCCTTAGTTGCTTCTTGGATAGTGGAAAGAGGTGCTTCTGGGACCTCAGTGGGCTGCAGGCAAGTGCTCAGCAGAGTGCCTGCAGGTGCTCATGTTTGTGCTCAGTGGGGTATCTGTCGAATCCCACGTTTGTGCCTGCAAGAACTCCGTTCTGGAGATCAGTACGCCAACTGAAATGCTCCACGTCGTCCCCGAAGGAGCTCTGTTGGGTGCCTCCAGACGCTGCGATGGCTGCATGCGGTATCATAATGGGGCATTCAATGGGTGAGGAACCAGAATCACCCACTGAAGTAGGGGGAAGAACGAGAGGCACCATCAGCCATTTGATATTCCTAGTAGTACACTTCAGCGTAGATATTGTGAAGAAACTCTCCGGATCCCTCCTACAGCCAATCCTGGCATTGCACATTTCATACTAGTAGGCCCTACAATGCCAAGCAGGCAGTATTCAAAATCGGGATTGGTTGAAGCATCACACATGACAGAGAGCAGCTTATTTCTTGAAATTTCCGACCAGAAATAGAGTTGTAGATATGGTTTTGTCATCTAAATAATAAACAATTTAAATTTCTAAAAAATAAACAATAATTGTGTGTTGTGCTGTCACAGTGTGGGTGTCAGGGCACTAATCCTGCATGATTTCACAGAATTCTATTCTTTCCTCCTACAAGGGATTTTGTTGTGCAGTAGATGGTTATAAATATTGGTAAATATCAAAGTATTTCAGGAAAAGGAAAGTACTCTATTCTATGACTACCTCACAAGTTCCGATGGGCTTGCCCCTAAGGATGGAGCTAAGGAGAGACCAGCTAGGGAGTGACCGGCACATTCAGAGCAAGATCCGCTGGCCTGGAATTAGACTGCTCAACCCCTAACAAAGGGTGGAGCTAGGGAGTGACCGGCGCATTCAGAGCAAGTTCCCCTGGCCTGGAATCAGACTGCTCAACCCCTAACAAAGGGTGGAGCTAGGGAGTGACCGGCGCATTCAGAGCAAGTTCCCCTGGCCTGGAATCAGACTGCTCACCCCTAACAAAGGGTGGAACTAGGGAGTGACCGGCGCATTCAGAGCAAGTTCCCCTGGCCTGGAATCAGACTGCTCACCCCTAACAAAGGGTGGAACTAGGGAGTGACCGGCGCATTCAGAGCAAGTTCCGCTGGCATGGAATCTGACTGCTCACCCCTAACAAAGGGTGGAGCTAGGGAGTGACTGGTGCATTCAGAGCAAGTTCCGCTGGCATGGAATCTGACTGCTCACCCCTAACAAAGGGTGGAGCTAGGGAGTGACTGGTGCATTCAGAGCACGGTCTGGCCTGGAATCAGTCAGCTCACCCGTAACAAAGGGTGGGGCTGCATTTAGAGCAAGATTGTCTTGCCAGGGACCATACTTCTCGCAAGGCCTCCTGTTTGTGTATTTGTGCTACTTTGAAGGTCATGAGCTTCCTTGTAATCAGCTAAAATACACTGGACATGCAGCTGGGGCTACTGCTGCTCCAAGCAAACCTACATTTAGGGACCCGCACTGTCTACCCCAAACCCAGCCCCCCCCCAGAGTGTGGTAAGTAAATGAGGTTTCTTTTATGAGTTACACGTTGATGGAATGATCCGTGTGTGTGGTTACAGACTGCAGCATGGAACATGGCAGTGCGCTAATGTTTCTGCTATCTATAGGAGCTGATTGCGTGCCAGTTATTGTGTGCTGATAATTATAAGCTATGTTCTAAAGGTGTATGCTCAAACGGAAATCCTGGACAAATACTGGATCCTCAGATATGAGCGAGCCCCTTTTGACGGACCATCCGCCCAGCCCCTTGGGCGGCCTGGCAGTCAGTATGGACACTATGCACACACTTGGATCGCCACACTGAAGCACAGAAGAAGCAATCCTATGAAAGAGTGCAGCAATGAATGGGAGGTGTTCTCACTGCATGTCTCGCAGGAAAGCAATCCTCTTAATTTGCTGCCCCTCAACAAGATGAGCATTGATTTCCTTTACGTTTGGCTAACTGTTACATCGATTACGATTGTCTTACTGGATATTCTTCAACGGTTCCCTTCCCATCTCTTTCACAGGCTTTGCATCTTCTGACAAACGTTTCTTTCGTGGTCAATTGTATAATGACTTATTTTGAAGGTTTTGTGCTTTTTGGTGCTGTTTGTACTATTAGGTCTCCAGACCTCCCCTTTCTTTCTGTTCCTTTCAGACTACGCACCCAGTTTGCTCTCAGCGTCCATGTCCTCAAGGGTCTTGGGGGCAGGCGGGGAGCAGAGCATTGTGCCGCCGCCATATTTGCTGTCCCCCTGCAGTTCCCTTCCGTGTTTAGGTGTTGCCATCTTGTCCGCGCGACATAGTACTTTCTCAGGAACTCCTGTGATTGGACCGTGCCCTCTTTGCTGTTAGCCATGAATCTCTTCCTGGTGGCCATTCACCCTCTCTCTATATCCCGCACTGTAGGCAAGATTTTGCGTAGACTTTGATCTTCGTTTGTAGAACTGGGGAGAGGTTTCCACCTGTAGGCGTGCCTTCCTATCACCACCCAATCTTACACAGGATGGTCCTTGGCACAGCAGTGTCCATGACTCTGCAGATGCTCTGAATGCATCTACAGAAGAGCCAGGGCAGCCTCCCGCTGACTGGCACGGGAGAATTCTATGGGCATTGTACATGGCCAATGGAGGCGGCATGCTCCGGCGGTTACGGCGTTCCCTATAATGAAAAACATCTACTGGAAGATGCCCCTCTAGACACTCTTCCCGCCCTCCCTGAGAAGTGTCCAATAGGGATTGAAATTCAGATGTGAAGAGCAAGGGCAGGGATCACCACAAATTAGAACTGGCTGAATGTAAGAATGAGTAAATATTGTGCTTTGCAGTTGGTGATTGGCAAACAAGAACACAATAGTTGCACATCTTTATCTACTATACATTGGATGGCAGTCATTCCATGGACAGGTTTCCCTTAATCATGGCACTTCCGCTTTACTTTAAGATGCTGAACTGCTCTGATGAGCTCGTACCAATAAATGGAATTCTTCAATTGACAATAAAGTTTGAAACTGGGATATGGATATGGCATCAGCCCCAAAGATCTCCCAGCAGTCACTGCTAACCTTTGCTATTGATTTAGTGTGAGTTAGTGGCCCACTGTGACTTTCAAAAATTCTCAAATGAGGAGGCCATTCTACTGAGGTTTGTCGTCCACTTTCAGAAAAAAACTACTGCGGGAACTGCTGCCTCTGGCGACCATTCTCCAGATGTCCCAGACGGAAGCGAGAGCAGACTCGCAAGCTACGCAGATAGAGACTGGCAAAGGACAGGTGAACGAGCATGCATATTACGTCAGTCAAGAAGGGAGAATTGGCAGAAGTGGTCACACTCCGGCAAGAAGGTATGGCACCACTGGAAAGTGTTATGGGTGTGGTCTGCCTTTTCCCCATGAGGAAGGAATGTGGTGCCCTACGTTTGGACAGAGACGCACTAATTGTGGATGTGAAAATCACATGGCGAGGGTATGCAATGCACCTCCAAACAGGGCGCACAGTGTAGCTCCCAGCAGGGCGAGACAGGAATACAATTCATGTACCGCAGTGCCCCAACACCAACATGAGGAGAGACATGGTCAGTCATATTCAGCAGATTACTGGACAGTCATCGTCACCTCCACTAGAGAGAGAGTGGGATCTGCATGCATACATGATGAGTGACATAGTGACTGCCCCAGAAGGAGACATCGACATCTACGTGGGTCAGCACCCCACCAAGTTCGTCATTGACATGGGACCCACGCTACACTTCATGTGCATATCTGAATTTTGCAAGTTGGCACACCCACCAGAGTTGGAACCCTCTGAGTTTAAGATATTCCAGAGGTCCAGTTCGAAGTCACGGGAGGTTCTCAATGCTACTGAACTACAAAGGGAGAAGAACCATGGCAGAGCTGCACGTTCTTCAAGGAGAGGTGCCGGGAAGAAATCTGTTAGGCCGACTAACGGCCCTTGCAATGAAGATTGCAGCTGTGACATGCTCAGTGCAACGATTCCCGGAACTGTTCAAGGGTCTGGGGTTTTTGAAAGGGACCCAGTCACTTTACACATAGATGAGTCAATATCGCCAGTGGCGCAACACCCCTGGCGGATACCCATGCACCTGCAGCCTCGAGTAGAGAAAGAGATCCAGAGTTTGTTGAGGGAAGATATCATAGAACAAGCGCGTGGCCCTACCCCGTGTGTCTCGCATGTAGTAGCAGTACCCAAGCAAGGGTTGTTTGAAAAGATCACGCTCTGTGTGGACATGCATCAGGCCAACAAAGCAATTCGGCGAGAGAGACACCCTTGTATGCATCTGGAAGACATGATTGGCAAGCTAAATGGAGCCAAGATGTTCACAAAACTGGGCCTCTACAAAGGGTACCACCAGATCCAGCTAGATGAGCAGTCACAATATATAGCCACGTTTCCAACCCACGAAGGCTTATTCACTGGGGTAGTTGTGGAATGCTTGCTTTTTCTATCGCAAGCGCAATTAAGTTGAGAAGAGCCTATGGAGATTGGAGGAGTCTCAAGCAGCATAGGTTTGAATTAAGCACCAGACAGGTTCAGTCCCTCCATTGGTAAATGCAAAGTTCCCAATCGAGGCAGCTGCGAGGTTAGCAAGATCTCACGATATTGTAAAAACATCTCTGCACCATCGCTGGCCACAGGCATTCCCCTCCCACCCTGCATCACATAAAGACGAGTGATTGGGCGGCACAGGTGCAGGCTTGCAGGTATTTTCCTTCTGGCCTAGAATCTTGTAGAGCTCCGTGGTGGGCACTGCCTTCCTGGCGGGTGGTGGGTAGAGGACAGCTCTATGTTTAAGAGACGGCCGGTCCCTTACAGAAGTAGCAAGGTGAGGTTTCAGCATTTAGCCAGCATCATGTTTTAAATGAATCCTTTTATATCGCAGTTTGCCTTGCTATGTGAATTCTTTCTTTTGAGAAGCATTGCAGGATGCCCTGGTTTTGGAATTCAGCGACGCGAAGCGTTACTTCCGAACCTGCAAAGAGAGCCCGTTGAGATCCAAGGCGCGGGCCGATTCTGCTGGCGTGTACACGATACCAGGTTGCAGGGATGGCACAGGGGTGAAGGCTGCCACAGTTGAAGTGGTATTGTAGCACCCATCTCCACCCATGCGTGCTCCGGCAGCTGGCAGATTATATTACACTGGGGCTGATTTAGAGTGTGTCGGAATTAGACTGCATATAAAGTTTGCACTTTCTAGCTTTGCCCATTTTATTTATTTATTTTTTGTGCATTTGTAAGGTGCTTGTGTTTCAAAAGTACCCACAGGGCACCGGGGAGGAAACATGGGAATGAAAGGCAGATATAATAATGAAAGAGAGAGGCGGTCCTACTAGGCCTTGTGAGCATTCAGAGCGTGCAAGGTAGGTGCTAGTATTACCATGGAGGCAAGTGCCAGGGAGGAAACTGCAAGCAGCTGCTAAGTGACTGGTAGAGATCACTCGGTAGAGTGGGCAGCTGGCATGCCCATCCCCTGGTCACTGTGCGCGGCAGTGCATCTTCTGCAATACTGTGGGGGTCTAGCTGACAGGCGCCATCACTATTTTGACCATTTCATTGGAAAATGATCTATCGGAGGAGTGGGCATAGTTTGGCAGAGAGTTATCGGCTATCAAGTTACTAATCACTGGTTGACGCAGCCGTCCACTTTTTTAAAGAGATTTTAGGACTAACGTAATTAGTTTTGTTTTTTTCTTTACCGGATTGTGATTTTCTGTTTTTTTTCTCTTTTTTAATGAACCTGGGTAAATGTAAATGATTTGAGTATCGATGTTTAAATTGCTTCAGTTTGAAAGTGTAAATGTACCCACAAGAATTGGGAAAATGAATTGTTATGTAATTAAGATGATGTGTTATTAAGGAAAGTTGTTAAAGGTTATTTTATAACCGTATAACAATACTTAAAAAATCAAAATAAAAGATATCCAAAATGAATAGGCATGGGAGAAAATGACGAGAACCAATAGTGGGCTTGGCACTTAACGTTCTCAAGACCTGGCAACTCTAGCAATTGATTTGCTGGGCTCATATGGGCTTTCGTGTTAAGTGTCGGCCGGTGGCGCGTCATGGCTAACATAGTCTGTTGGGAGACTTTTACAGGGACAGCGACATTTAGGAAGTGCCAAAGTATTCATATTCAGTGGCAGTGGCACGAACTGAACAGTACAGTCAGGCCGGGACTCCCATTCCAAATACGTTCAACATGTACTGACTGGTCTAATGGACTAGAGCACTGTCACATGGGACCAGCGTAAAGTGCCCCTGCTGCCCGTGCCCTTTCTATCTGATACCTTGCACTGACTGGTATATGGGGACTAGGGCAAAGCGCACCTGCCACCCCTGCCTGTTCTGCCTAATGCATTGTACAGTCACAAGGGTGTAGGGTAGAGGGCACCTGCCAGTCACACGGGTGTAGAGTAGAGGGCACCTGCCAGTCACAAGGGTGTAGGGTAGAGGGCACCTGCCAGTCACGTGGGTGTAGGGTAGAGGGCACCTGCCACCCCTGCTTTTTCTACCTGATGCATTGTACAGTCACAAGGGTCTAGGGTAGAGGGCACCTGCCAGTCACGTGGGTGTAGGGTAGAGGGCACCTGCCACCCCTGCTTTTTCTACCTGATGCATTGTACAGTCACAAGGGTCTAGGGTAGAGGGCACCTGCCAGTCACGTGGGTGTAGGGTACAGGGCACCTGCCACCCCTGCTTTTTCTACCTGATGCATTGTACAGTCACAAGGGTCTAGGGTAGAGGGCACCTGCCAGTCACATGGGTGTAGGGTAGAGGGCACCTGCCACCCCTGCTTTTTCTACCTGATGCATTGTACTAGCTGTCATATGGGACTAGGGCAAACACACCAGCCACCGATGCTTTTTATTTTTGGTGCCTCCCAGCCCATGCTCCTTTTGCTGACCCAGGTACCTCCTTAGATGTCACAGGTCAGAGAAAATATTTTATTCTAAGGCAACTCAAAATGTTTAAATGTACACAAGGTGGTTCTAGGCTGAAAAGGAAAGAGTATAGCTGTACATACAGAACCGTATCTCTGTACTCTTTGATTTTGTGACATAAACCAATTACAAAGCAAATTGTGGCTGTTGTTTTCCTGACTGCCTCTTTCTTCAAAGGCAGCGAAGTGGTTAGTGGCCTGGTAAGAACTGCAGAGGGAGCTAGAGAGCAGGCCATGTGGAACTGTGTATTTCCTACTCTTATCCACTAGTGAAGAAGAGCCCCATGTTTATTATATTCCCAGGGCAGAGAGCTCAGTGGGGGTAGATGCCTGGCGTGGCATTACAGACACATTACACTGGTGCAATCAGCAGGAGGGCAAACGCGCTCTAGTGCTAGTCCTTTGCCCTGGTGAAAAAAATGCATTGACCGAATCTGGTTCTTGCACTAGGGCAATGTTTGCCATAATGCCAGTTGCCCAATGTTTCGCAATAACGCCCTTGGAGTGGGTTTCACAATGAGCAGTACCCCAGGAAAATCAAACAAGATCCTCAGTCCAGAAAGAATCCTCGCTCGGGGAGGATGTGGTGTTCACTCTCAGAGGCGTGTTGGGAAAAGGTGGCGGGTAACTCTTAGTAGTGTGACACAAAATGTGGGGGCCCCCTGCAAGCCCTACTCAGGGGCCCCTCACCACCACCAAGCTTCTCAGACAGGGGCGTTGCTAGGGGGGGGCTAAGGGGGCTATAGCCCCTGATCTTTTGGTTGTAGCCCCGGTTAGAATCTCAGGAGCTACAGCCAAAAGACTAGCTAGCCCCCAACCGTTCCGACATCAGCTTAGCCCCGGGTCTTTTCCAGACCTAGCAACTCCCCTGTTCTCAGAGAAGCAACGGGTGTTCCACCATGGGCTTGCAGGGGCCCCCGTTACACCAGTAGGTAACCTGTGCACTGAGAAAAACCCAGGGAGCCCTCCGCTTGGGAATACGGCAGAAGCTCTCTACCCTATAGACCCTCTGGCCCAGTATCTAAGGAAGGTGTGATTTAAAGTTTTCACGTTTAAATAATAGTTCTTAAATAAGGGAACTCGTGTTTTTAATGATGCCGTAGCATTCTGTCTTGTGCTGGTTCGGGGAACTAATTAACATAAATGGTCACATTTGGTGCCCAACATTTGAGTGCACCTCTCAACCATAGTTAAGTTGTCCTTCAGATCAAAGAAGACTTGAAAGGTCTGGTGGTGGCCTGAGTGTCCCCCCTAAGCGTTAGGGTCATTAAACTGCAGAAGAAAGCGAGAGTGCTGCATCTAGTAGCGTCTGCTCAGCTGAGAGCACTTAGTCTTCCCTTCCCCCTAACAGTAATCACGATGCTGGGCTAGAAGGGCATCCATGTTTGGGGGAGCACAAGAAGCTATTCATTCAGAGGGCGATGGGTGCCCTGTCTGCAAGCCAGCCAGCAGGCCTCCCGTTGGTGCCATGCTTCAAGATTTACTGAAAGTCAGGAATGAGTGATGCCTTAAAGCTGTGACACACTCAGCTCTTTCATATGGCTTCAATCCAGCTGGGACATACAGGACGCGGGGACCGGAGCTTGAGGGGGCTTTGTGGATTGGAGGCGGAGCATTAAGGCTAGAGCGCCACATATATTTTGATTCTGAAAAAGCTTCCTATGGTTCAGCCTCCACGTCTGGAATGAAGAGCGGCGATCTCCTCTTTCGACTAGATGGCATTGTTGTGCTTTCTGTGCTAAGGCGTGGCATTTAACGTGACAACCATTCCATGTGTGGTTGGGCCAAGCAGACATAGTCAATGAAATTGAAAGGGGTGACAGGGGCGTCATATTGCTCCTCGCGCAGCTCCTTTCGGCCTTCAGGCGTTCCCCACCAATTTACCAATCACAGGACAACTAACACGCTGGGGGCACTCCCACACTTTTGGGAGCACACCAGGCGCTCTTATTATATCTGATTGGACAGCGCATGGTAGCACCTAACAGTGATAGGGTAAATGGCTAAAAGGAGATCTGACAGGAAATAATATACACATATGCCATTAATGAATCTAAAGCCCGCTCATTTTCCTACACTCAAGCGAGTAGTGCGCATAGGCGGCGGCGCAGCGGCACTGTGCAAGGCCCTTTAAACGGACAGCGGACACATGAGACCAATGGACTTATTCAGCTTTGCACTTTTCAAGTAAACATAGACTCAGATGCCCACCACACACTGCATAAGAAGGGTGCAGCGGGTGGGCAGCGGAGTAGCTTTGCATGCAGCATGCCACAAGGAAGCAGAACACTAAGAAAGCAAGGCCTTAGGGAAGGTCTCAAAATAGGTTTTACTCTAGCATGAGTCCATGCCGTGACAAAGAATGGTGCTGAAAAGACTACACAAATGTAATGCCCTCCAACAGGGAGGAAAGGCGTCTATCGGAAAGATGACAAAAACAGGATGTTAAGAAAGAAAATTAAGTGGAGTCAACAAGGTTACACGTAACACCTTAACATTAAAAGAAATCTATTTCCCATTTTGACCCTGAAACCTCTTCAATTAATTACTAAAATCTATTTACACAGCGCCCAGATAAAATCAATCAAATCGCTGGCACTATTTTTTGCTGTCTTCCTCGTCTCTGCTCACGTCAAGCCAAGGGCTGGGATGCGGCCCTTCCAACACGCCGGGGCAGGGCCGTTGATGGCTCTAATCAGAAAAGTCTGGTCCACGCTTGAGAATGACCGACATTGCACCATTCTTTTCTGCTGTATCTTTTTTTGCTACTAATATGTCATCGTTCTCACCCAGAACCCTGCATGGTCAGACTGGCAAGAGTCATTTTAGCCAAAGGTGATGTGAGGCAGTTTGTTGAACAATGGACAGGTGGCGGGTTAAATGAATGCTGAGGAGCAGGGTCTGCAGCCATTTTAAGCGTTTCATTTGTTTAGTAAGTGAAAGTGCAGTCGGCCCCAGCTGTACATTTGATTATATTTCAATACTACTTATTTGTGTTCGTTTTCTCTTTAAACCCACTCCCACACTTCTATCAGTGACTGTGCTCCACCCGACACCTTGGCCGGGCCAATTGCGTTGCCTGTTTGTGACTATCCAGGAAGAAGCGTGTGACTGGCTGGAAGAATGGCCTCGTGCGAGGTCGCTCATTTGTGCTTTATCTTATTTTATTTATGTGAACATTTGTGTCACGCCCAGACCCACGGGTATCAGGGCCTTTGTACAGGAGGCAATAAGGGAGAACACATACAATCAGGATGGTAAGCCAATAATCAGTTCATAATGTGCAAAGTAGACCTAGAGTACGGTTCGCCGTACTTATCAAACAGACACGTTTTCAAACGTCTCTTGAATGCTGGGTAGGAAGGTTTGCTTCTTAGGTGCACAGGTAGTGGAGGGAGCGGTAGTGGTGTTTCCTTGCAATGCCGCTGTTCAGATATTTATTTATTTATTTATTTTATTTGCTTGTTAGGCGCTTATACAATTAGAAAATACTGTGTCAAAGGGCCCATGGGGCAAGCGAGGGAGCAGCAGTGGGAAATACATTAAAATACAGAAAAAAACACAATATGTAAGAGCATTGGGGGGAAGAGGAAAACAGGACAAAAACCTACTATGCCTTCTGAGTTTTCAGAACGTGCACCTGGGGTGGGGCTTCATTGTGAATGCAGCGGTGTGCAATGGATAATGTTTTGAAGTTGATCTGCGCTTTTATCGGTAGCCAAGGGATCTCACGACAAGTTGCAGAAATGTGGTTAGATTTGCAGAGGCCCAGGGCCTTGCGCAGGTCTATGTTTTGTAGCAACTGAAACCTTGTCAGGTTGGAAGCGGACGTGCCCTTGAACGGTATGCTACAATAATCAAGATTGCCCTGGATGATAGCTCTTGAGAGGGTGAGACAGTTGTTAGGGCTTAAGAACTGCTTACGTAAGATACATTTTGCAGTGTGGCCTGCAGAAGAGGAGCAGGCATTGATGTGCCTTGTTATGGATAATTCAGCATCAAGGTAAACTCACAATGTTTTTACGTCTTTATGGACAGTAATAGCAGTGCCACTGATAATGAAAGAGGAGTAGGAGGTGTCAATGGATTTTTTGGCGAGAGGGGGAGCCCACAATGGGCCTCATTACGACCCAGGCGGTAAGTTACCGCCTGGGCCGTGACTTTACCACCATGGCGTAAACTACGTTTACGCCATGGTGGTTGGCGGACTTACCGCCCCATTCCGACCTTGGCGGGGCGGTAAGTCCCCAATCCCCATTTACCCTTCCCCATTCCCATTTTTGCCCCATAGGGCATAATGGGAGTGGGGAAGGCGTTAATTACGCCACCGTAAATTACGGTGGCGTAATTAACTCCATGGTCCCTTAGCGCCATGGATTTTAACACCTGCTAAAAGCAGGTGTTAAAAGCGCCATGGCGCTAAGGGACCTCGTACTCAGGCGGTAAGGGTCGGCGCTGTTAACGCTGCCGTTAACCCCTTACCGCCTGGGTCGTAATGAGGCCCAATGAGTTGCTCAGTGTTCTCATTGTTGATGCAGAGATTGTGGGTAGCCAACCAGTTCTGGATAGTGCAGAAGATTTTTTGATGGTGTCAGCGTCACTACTGTGATTGCCCGAAATAGGGATGAGAATTTGCATGTGGTCCGCAAAGTTGGTGTAGGTGATGCCCAATTGCATGAATATGTCAAAAAGAAGTTTTGTATCGGTAGTACACAGGGTGGGGGATCTACAGGAGCCTTGCAGAACACTAAAGGGGACAGGGATGGGATCAACTGAGTGGTTGTCAATGAAGACTCAGGATGTGTGTTCGCTAAGGAAGGATTGTATCCATCAGACCACGTCAGGGGAGAAATGGAAGGAAGCGGAGAGGTTTTGGCAGAGCAGGTGATGGTCCACCAAATCAAAAGCAGCCGACAAGTCTAAAAAGAGAACGAGGGCTAGGTTTCCAGTGTCTCTGATACTGTCGAGTTGTATTTTTAGGTCAAGGAGAACCATTGTGGTACTGTGCTTAGGCCAGAAGCCAGATTGTTTGACACTGAGGAGTGTGTGCGGTTCAAGGAATTGTTGTGATAGGAGATAGGCAATGCGATCATGGGTTTTGAGCAGGAAAGGTACTGTTGTGATAGGTCTGTAATTTGTGGGAACTGTTTGGGCGAGAGGGGGTATTTTCAGCAGGCAGGTGACCCAGGCTTCTTTGATGCTGGTGGATTCTTCACAGGATTTGAAGGAGGAGTTGACACATTCTGTGATGTTTGGGGTCAGGCGGGGGACTCAGAGCTTGATAATGTGAACAGGGTAGCTGGCTCCCTTACAATTAGAGGGCTTAAGATCCTGGATGGCGTTCAAGACATTTTCTTGGGTGACAGGGAGGAAGGAGAAGCGGGGGACCAACTCAGATGGGGGGTTTGGATGGCTCAGGTCGGGCAGTAAAATGGAATTCTGAGGAGTGTGTTTGCCCGCTAGTAGAGCTTTCTTGGAAGAGATTTTACTGCATAGGAGGTTGATTTTGGTGGAAAGGGCAGTTTGAATGGTGTGCACCAAGCATTGTCTGGTTTTACTAGGGTGGTTGGTGCATTCAGATTTTCTAATTCACGCAGGATAATGAAGAGTTCCTTGGTGTTGGAACTTGCTTTAGTGATTCTGTTATCGTAGGAGGTGGTTTTAGTGGTGAGAATTGCTGTCTTATATGCCTTCGAGGCGGAGGCCTTGCCCTATGACTGGTCATTATTCCCTCTGGAATGACTCTTACTAGTTTGAAGGTGTTTAAGGGACAGGGGTTTCCTCTGTCAAGATATCAGTCTTTGCTGATCTTGTATAGCCTATTTGCCAAGGCTGTGTTACCTCCCCTGCACCCATGTTAATTGAATTACTTTCAATACTATTTGTTGTTTTGTTGTTTATAAGTTCTATGTGCATTGGACGGTTCCTTTCTTATTGATTCTCTCCCTCAGGGTGTGCTGTACCTGATAGGTCAATAGGCGCATGCAAGCTGTCTTTAGTGATCTACAACCTGTAATGATGCAGCATGGAGTCTGTGTCATCCAAGGTGTGAAACATACACCATGCATCAATTTACTGTGTTAGGATGGCTCCAAGTGGTTGGAGCTTTTTATTATGTACATTTTAGATACTATTTCTACATACTGTGGTGAGAGAATGGTGCTGTATCTTGTGCAACAGAATAGTCCATTGCAACAGCCTTACAGCTACAACTGTGAGCTGTTGACTGCCCGTAGATACCTGATTGGCTTTAATATTCACATGTCATGTATTTTGAGGTTTTATTTAAAAACAAAAAAAAATCACTGCTTGGCCCGGATTATATCACCTAGAATGGTTGTCCAACTCCGGGCCACATCCATGTCAGGTTTTCAGGATACCCCTCATTAATATTCATGAGATAGATTTGCATACAATGATTCTAAATGTATGCACAATTTTCCTCGGGAATACTAATGAGGGATATCCTGAAAACCTGTCAGGATTCCGGCTGTCGAGGCCCAGATTTGGACAACGCAGAGTAGAATCTGCCAGATTTACCAGGTTGGCATGAAATGTTGTGGAAGTCTTTAGGCCTTAAGAAGGGCCATGGGCTGGTGGGAGAGGACTCGTCTGGGATTAGGGTGGCATTGAAGGAAAGGCTGATTGGCAAAACATTGTCCAGGAATATTGAACCCATCCAAACTTTATTACTCCCAACTATAACTGATTTATTGTACTGAATAGTTGTCTTTTTGGGTAGAAAAGGTACTGTTTGTGGATTGCTTCTCCCCATTCTTCAGAACAAGCTATGTAGTATGAATGCGTGTCACCCATGCACTTTGTTGCCCCTTTGATTGCAGCCTCTCCACCTAAAAGTACCTGTTCCTAGCTAGAGGTGGGCTTGAAAACAAGCATCAGCAAGCACTGTCCTCCCCGAGTGACAGAGATTTTTACTACACCCAAAGCCCCCCATCTCACGCGGCACATGGCTTGTAATCTCACGGAGCATATCATTAGGAAAGGAGGGATCTTCTCAGGACCAACGGTGTCTGTAGCTGGGAACCAGACATCATTTCAAATATGCCTGGCTTGGCTTTAGAGGGGTCTTACATGAAGGTAGTTTGGTAACTGGTATGACCACAATCATCTGACCTGAAGCTGCTCTGTTGAGAACATGAGACTGAATAATGACTTTCAACATGTGCAGAAAGGCAGATTTACTGGTGGGTAGCCTCTCCTGAGGGATTCCCTAAGCAAGGGTCTCTGTTCTGAATCCTGGCAGGGCGCGGTTGTACGGGAGCCTGGCTGGCAGCTGGGAATTAGTCAGTTCTGCTAGGAGGCTGAAGTATCTCCCCTTCCTTGCTCTCTGCGGGTGCAACTCCTGAGGCCTCTTCTGCTCTACTTACTTAAAAGGCTTTTCCCCTGTGTGTGTCCGGATGTGGTTGTTGAGTGTTGTTGCACCAGCAAAGGCGCGGCCACAGTAGCCGCACTTGAAGGGTCTGTCGCTGGAATGGGTGACCACGTGATTCCTCAGTTCCGATGGCTGGGAGAAGGACTGGGAGCAGTGTCCACACTGGTAGGGCCTGCAACAGGTAGAAAGAAATAAGAGGCCATTGGCATTGTTTTCTCTTTACGAAAGGCAACCAACAACAGCAATATGGCGCAATCGGACAGAGCGCTATCTTTGGGAATAGCAGTAAAAGGAATGTTTGAGATACTCCCTGGAACACTTATTAGTGGAAGGGGAGAGATTGCAGGTCAAATGATCTGAAATGTCAGGGACTGAAAAGAGTAATAGGTTGACTGGAGCATTATGTGAGCGTTTTCCATAAATATTGTCTTTGCTTGGGGAAAATCTGGGGGGTAAACAAATCCTTTTTTGACTAAAGTTTGACATAGTCTGATATCCGAACGATGAATGTGTAATGTCTAATCTGGTGCCCCACCAGTGCCCTGACTGACCAACCCATTCCTTGCGCATGCATGTGAGTGGGAGTGGCTGCTGGATCTCACGCCTCACCTTTTGTTTTTTAGGTTTTGCGATAGGGAGATGGGCACATATTATAATTCTATTCAAAGGGTTAATGTACATTTAGTATACAAATAGTTATAATTTCAAAATAACTCAGCAATGCCTAATCTGATAACCTCAGTGTTGTGCTAGAATATATCACGTTTAAAAGTCCAGATTGGACATACAATAATCTAATGTCATGAATGTATTTATAGATTCAGATTGTGGTACAGATACATACGTGAAAACGGCATGTAATACTTTGGTGGTGAGTTCAGTCATCAAGTTAACTGGTGTCTTGCACTGGGTAAGCAATGATTGTATGGGAAAATAATCCTGAAAGATGCCAAGGTTGCAGGCGTGGACCAGCACCCGGCAATGTCTAGCAAGGGCATTGTCAGGCAAGCGACTGGAGTAGACCTTCTCAAAGCCACTTTGTAGTCAAAATAAATCTGAATTGTGTAAATAATCCACAGAATGTAAATGCCCCATGATTAAGGGCCCTGCTTGGGGCAGTGCCGGGATAGCTACATGTGTGTGGCAACCCTGCCAGCTCGGAGATGTGGCCAGTGAAGCCTGATCCCCATCACACCTGTAGAGATGATGGGGGCGCGCATGCGCCTGTTGTGTTTCTGGTCTCTGGGAGATTTTGCCCCTTGCCTTTCCCGTGCTCCCTCTGTGTATGGATTCCAATACTTCTTCGCAGAATCGTCCACTTCTGGGTCAAGGTTTTTGAGCCCAGAAGATGATTATATAAGAATCTAGAGGCAGCGAAACTTCAAACTTGACTTTCTTCGAGTATCCCCCGCATTAATATAATATGCTCAATTTCCAAATCATACAAAAAAGGATGCTAGGCTGCGCTCAACCGGAAAGGATCTGCGCTGTGTGTTGGCAGCGCGCATCACACAGGACGGAGCCGTAAACAGCAGTTCCGCGATGTCCCTGAAACGTCTGACTATCTATCCCTTCATTAAAGGCGCTCATGTCTGCTATTGATTCTTACAGCAGAGTTTTATAAGTCTACTGCCGCAAGCTAATTATTTAATGTGTTAAATGTAATTAATATTGGCGCCGGGCATTTCAGGCCTTTAAAAATATTGAAGTAAGTGGTGCTGCCTATTTTTGCTGGGGGGAGTTGGGGGGTGCGACCGAGAGCCGTAAAGTAAACACAAACTTAATGGAGCGCTGGAAATGATTCTTGGTGTTCACTGAAAAATGGCAAAACCACACAAGTAGCAAAGGAATGATCTGTTGATTTCCAAAACACTTGCAAATATGGGAGTTCTCTTGCCTTGCAGTCAGTGGCAGGGCGCTGCGTTGCCTTGCAGTCAGTAGTAGGGCGGTGCATTGCTTTGCAGTCAGTGGCAGAGCGCTGCGTTGCCTTGCAGTCAGTGGCAGGGCGCTGCGTTGCCTTGCAGTCAGTGGCAGGGCGGTGCGTTGCTTTGCAGTCAGTGGCAGAGCGCTGCGTTGCCTTGCAGTCAGTGGCAGGGCGCTGCGTTGCCTTGCAGTCAGTAGTAGGGCGGTGCATTGCTTTGCTGTCAGTGGCAGAGCGCTGCATTGCCTTGCAGTCAGTGGCAGGGCGCTGCGTTGCCTTGCAGTCAGTAGTAGGGCGCTGCGTTGCTTTGCAGTGAGTGGCAGGGCGCTGCATTGCTTTGCAGTCAGTAGTAGGGGACTTTGTTCCTTTGCAGTCAGTGGCAGGGCACTGCGTTGACTTGCAGTCAGTGGCAGAGCACTGTGTTGCCTTGCAGTCAGTGGCAGGGTGCTGCGTTGCCTAGCAGTCAGTAGTAGGGTGCTGTGTTGCCATGCAGTCAGTCTTAGGGTGCTGCGTTGCCTTGCAGTGAGTGGCAGGGCGCTGCGTTGCTTTGCAGTCAGTAGTAGGGGGCTGCGTTGCTTTGCAGTCAGTGGCAGGGTGCTGCGTTGCCTTGCAGTCAGTAGTAGGGGGCTGCGTTGCCTTGCAGTCAGTGGCAGAGCGCTGCGTTGCTTTCAGTGGCAGGGCGCTGTGTTGCCTTGCAGTCAGTGGCAGAGCACTGGGTTGCCTTGCAGTCAGTGGCAGGGTGCTGCGTTGCCTTGCAATCAGTAGTAGGGCGCTGCGTTGCCTTCCAGTCAGTGGCAGGGAGCTGCGCTGCCTTGCAGTCAGTAGTAGGGCACTGCGTTGCCTTGCAGTCAGAAGTAGGATGCATCGTTGCCTTGCAGTCAGTGGCAGGGCACTGCGTTGCCTTGCAGTCAGTAGTAGAGTGCTGCGTTGCCTTGCAGTCAGTGGCAGAGAGCTGTGTTGCTTTGCAGTCAGTGGCAAGGTGCTGCGTTGCTTTGCAGTCAGTGGCAGGGTGCTGCGTTGCCTTGCAGTCAGTGGCAGGGCGCTGAGTTGCCTTGCAGTCAGTGGCAGAGCACTGTGTTGCCTTGCAGTCAGTGGCAGGGATCTGTGTTGCCTTGCAGTCAATGACAGGGCACTGCGTTGCCTTGCAGTCAATAGTAGGGTGCTGCGTTGCCTTGCAGTCAGTGGCAGAGCGCTGCGTTGCTTTGCAGTCAGTAGCAGGGTGCTGCGTTCCTTTGCAGCCAGTGGCAGGGTGCTGCGTTGCCTTGCAGTCAGTGGCAGTGTGCTGCGTTACCTTGAAGTCGGTAGTAGGGCGCTGCGTTGCTTTGCAGTCAGTGGCAGAGCGCTGTATTGCCTTGCAGTCAGTGGCAGGGCCCTGCGTTGCCTTGCAGTCAGTAGTAGGGCACTGCGTTGCTTTGCAGTCAGTGGCAGGGTGCTGCGTTGCCTTGCAGTCAGTGGCAGCGTGCTACGTTACCTTGCAGTCAGTAGTAGGGCGCTGCGTTGCAGTCAGTGGCAGAGCGCTGTGTTGCCTTGCAGTCAGTGGCAGGGCCCTGCGTTGCCTTGCAGTCAGTAGTAGGGCTATGCGTTGCTTTGCAGTCAGTGGCAGAGCGCTGCATTGCTTTGCAGTCAGTGGCAGGGCACTGCATTGCCTTGCAGTCAGTAGTAGGGTGCTGTGTTGCTTTGCAGTCAGTGGCAGAGCGCTGCGTTTCTTTGCAGTCAGTGGCAGGGCACTGTGTTGCCTTGCAGTCAGTGGCAGGGTGCTGTGTTGCCTTGAAGTCAGTGGCAGGGAGCTGCGTTGCTTTGCAGTCAGTGGCATAGCACTGCGTTGCCTTGCAGTCAGCGGCAGAGCGCTGCGTTGCCTTGCAGTCAGTGGCAGAGCGCTGCGTTGCTTTCAGTGGCAGGGCACTGTGTTGCCTTGCAGTCAGTGGCAGAGCACTGGGTTGCCTTGCAGTCAGTGGCAGGGTGCTGCGTTGCCTTGCAATCAGTAGTAGGGCGCTGCGTTGCCTTCCAGTCAGTGGCAGGGAGCTGCGCTGCCTTGCAGTCAGTAGTAGGGCACTGCGTTGCCTTGCAGTCAGAAGTAGGACGCTGCGTTGCCTTGCAGTCAGTGGCAGGGCACTGCGTTGCCTTGCAGTCAGTAGTAGAGTGCTGCGTTGCCTTGCAGTCAGTGGCAGAGAGCTGTGTTGCTTTGCAGTCAGTGGCAAGGTGCTGCGTTGCTTTGCAGTCAGTGGCAGGGTGCTGCGTTGCCTTGCAGTCAGTGGCAGGGCGCTGAGTTGCCTTGCAGTCAGTGGCAGAGCACTGTGTTGCCTTGCAGTCAGTGGCAGGGATCTGTGTTGCCTTGCAGTCAATGACAGGGCACTGCGTTGCCTTGCAGTCAATAGTAGGGTGCTGCGTTGCCTTGCAGTCAGTGGCAGAGCGCTGCGTTGCTTTGCAGTCAGTAGCAGGGTGCTGCGTTCCTTTGCAGCCAGTGGCAGGGTGCTGCGTTGCCTTGCAGTCAGTGGCAGTGTGCTGCGTTACCTTGAAGTCGGTAGTAGAGCGCTGCGTTGCTTTGCAGTCAGTGGCAGAGCGCTGTATTGCCTTGCAGTCAGTGGCAGGGCCCTGCGTTGCCTTGCAGTCAGTAGTAGGGCACTGCGTTGCTTTGCAGTCAGTGGCAGGGTGCTGCGTTGCCTTGCAGTCAGTGGCAGCGTGCTACGTTACCTTGCAGTCAGTAGTAGGGCACTGCGTTGCTTCGCAGTCAGTGGCAGAGCGCTGTGTTGCCTTGCAGTCAGTGGCAGGGCCCTGCGTTGCCTTGCAGTCAGTAGTAGGGCACTGCGTTGCTTTGCAGTCAGTGGCAGAGCGCTGCATTGCTTTGCAGTCAGTGGCAGGGCACTGCATTGCCTTGCAGTCAGTAGTAGGGTGCTGCGTTGCTTTGCAGTCAGTGGCAGAGCGCTGCGTTTCTTTGCAGTCAGTGGCAGGGCACTGTGTTGCCTTGCAGTCAGTGGCAGGGTGCTGTGTTGCCTTGAAGTCAGTGGCAGGGAGCTGCGTTGCTTTGCAGTCAGTGGCATAGCACTGCGTTGCCTTGCAGTCAGCGGCAGAGCGCTGCGTTGCCTTGCAGTCAGTGGCAGGGTGCTTCGTTGCCTTGCAGCCAGTAATAGGGTGCTGCGGTACCTTGCACTCAGTGCCAGGGTACTGCGTTGCCTTGCAGTCAGAAGTAGGGTGCTGGGTTGCCTTGCAGTCAGTGGCAGGGTGCTGTGTTGCCTTGCAGTCAGTGGCAGAGCGCTGCATTGCCTTGCAGTCAGTGGCAGGGTGCTGCGTTGCCTTGCAGTCCGTGGCAGGGCACTGCGTTGCCTTGCAGTCAGTAGTAGGGTTTTGCATTGCCTTGCAGTCAGTGGCAGAGCACTGTGTTGCTTTGCAGTCAGTGGCAGGGCGCTGCGTTGCCTTGCAGTCAGTAGCAGGGCGCTGCGCTGCCTTGCAGTCAGTGGCAGGGTGCTGCCTTGCCTTGCAGTCAGTGGCAGGGTGCTGCATTGCCTTGCAGTCAGTGGCAGGGTGCTGCATTGCCTTGCAGTCAGTGTCAGGGCACTGCGTTGCCTTGCAGTCAGTGGCAGGGTGCTGCGTTCTTTTGCAGTCAATGGCAGGACGCTGTGTTGCCTTGCAGTCAGTGGCAGGGTGCTGCATTGCCTTGCAGTCAGTTGGGAGGGTGCTGCATTGCCTTGCAGTCAGTGTCAGGGCGCTGCGTTGCCTTGCAGTCAGTGGCAGGGCGCGGCATTGCCTTGCAGTCAGTAGTAGGGCGCTGCGTTGCCTTGCAGTCAGTGGCAGGGCACTGCATTGCTTTGCAGTCAGTGGCAGGGCGCTGTGTTGCCTTGCACTCAGTAGTAGGGTACTGCGTTGCCCTGCAGTCAGTGGCAGGGTGCTGCATCGCCTTGCAGTCAGTGGCAGTGTCCTGCGTTGCCTTGCAATCAGTAGTAGGGCGGTGCGTTGCTTTGCAGTCAGTGGCAGAGCGCTGCATTGCCTTGAAGTCAGTAGCAGGGCCCTGCGTTGCCTTGCAGTCAGTAGTAGGGCACTGCGTTGCTTTGCAGTCAGTGGCAGAGTGCTGCGTTGCTTTGCAGTCAGTGGCAGAGCGCTGCGTCGCCTTGCAGTCAGTAGTACAGTGCTGTGTTGCTTTGCAGTCAGTGGCAGAGCGCTGCGTTGGTTTGCAGTCAGTGGCAGGGCGCTGTGTTGCCTTGCAGTCAGTGGCAGGGCGGTGCGTTGCTTTGCAGTCAGTGGCAGAGCGCTGCATTGCCTTGCAGTCAGTAGCAGGGCCCTGCGTTGCCTTGCAGTCAGTAGTAGGGCGCTGCGTTGCTTTGCAGTCAGTGGCAGAGTGCTGCGTTGCTTTGCAGTCAGTGGCAGAGCGCTGCGTCGCCTTGCAGTCAGTAGTACAGTGCTGTGTTGCTTTGCAGTCAGTGGCAGAGCACTGTGTTGCCTTGCAGTCAGTAGCAGAGCGCTGCGTTGCCTTGCAGTCAGTGGCAGAGCGCTGCCTTGCCTTGCAGTCAGTGGCAGGGCGCTGCCTTGCCTTGCAGTCAGTGGCAGGGCGCTGCGTTGCTTTGCAGTCAGTGGCAGAGCGCTGCCTTGCCTTGCAGTCAGTGGCAGGGTGCTGCGTTGCCTTGCAGTCAGTAGTAGGGTGCTGCGTTGCCTTGCAGTCAGTGCCAGGGCACTACGTTGCCTTTCAGTCAGTAGTAGGGTGCTGGGTTGCCTTGCAGTCAGTGGCAGGGCGCTGCGCTGCCTTGCAGTGAGTGGCAGGGCACTGCATTGCCTTGCAGTCAGTGGCAGAGCGCTGCGTTGCCTTGCAGTCAGTAGTAGGGTGTTGCATTGCCTTGCAGTCAGTGGCAGAGCGCTGCGTTGCTTTGCAGTCAGTGGCAGGGTGCTGCGTTGCCTTGCAGTCAGTGGCAGGGCGCTGCGCTGCCTTGCAGTAAGTGGCAGGGTGCTGCGTTGCCTTGCATTCAGTGGCAGGGTGCTGCGTTGCCTTGCAGTCAGTAGTATGGCATTGCGTTACCTTGCAGTCAGCGTCAGGGTGCTGCGTTACCTTGCAGTCAGTGGCAGGGTGCTGCGTTGCCTTGCAGTTAGTAGTAGGGTGCTGTGTTGCCTTGCAGTCAGTGGCAGGGCGCTGCGTTGCTTTGCAGTCAGTGGCAGGGCGCTGTGTTGCCTTGCAGTCAGTAGTAGGGCATTGCGTTGCCTTGTAGTCAGTGGCAGGGCCCTGCGTTGCCTTACCATCAGTAGTAGGGTGCTGCGTTGCTTTGCAGTCAGTGACAGAGCGCTGTGTTGCATTGCAGTCTAGGGCAGGGCGTTGCCTTGCCTTGCAGTCGGTAGTAGGGTCCTGCGTTCCACTCAACAAGTCCGCATTTAGTGCATTAAGCATGGGAAAAATTTGAATCCTGTCTTGAGGGATATAAAGGATTTGCGGCTGAGTAGTAGTTTTGGGGCCTAGCTGTCACTGCCACCTGTGCTCCCAGCGCCAATGGCCACTTCCGTTTAAATTGCTGTCTCCTTAATAGATGTGCCTGTTGGAACGGGACTGGAAGCAGGGGAGAAGGGAAGGCGGCAGTCATGACCGCCAAGCATGGACTACAATTCAATTACGTGCAAAACAATGTACAGCCTGTCATCTGTCATGGGGGCTTCCTGGCTGTGGCTACCTGCATGGCGGGGCACCAAGCTTCCTGTTTGTCAGGATTGTGCTGCTCTGCAGAAAGATTAGTTTTACCTTATTAAAGCTGGGCTTTGTTGGTAGAACATGGTTGTAATTGCCAAATGCCGTTTTGGCCTTTAAGTACGCCATCTTTAAATAAGCAGCTGCTGCCGCCCGTGAAAAGGGAAGCCTAGATGCAAGTTCAGTCGCACGGAAGTACATTGCTCCTCAGCATGCAGGCAGCTGCGCGAAAGCCCAAAGCCTCAGCTTTCCAGGCGTGACGGCCGGACCCATCACGAGGAGTACTGAGGGATGCAGTGGAAGGGGGCGACTGGCAATGTACGCCACATCGGAGCATGGAGCTCTAAGGGTATCAATGGTAGAATCCCAGTGCCAGGGCATCAGGCAGCCAGTGCAGCGTGTTAACACCTATGTCTTGGATTGGAGGCAGACAAAATGTCTACTTAGACTGGGAACCCGGTAAGCAGCATTGCTGGCCTAAAGGGGTTTACAAGGGATGCTAAGAGTGTCAGCTACTGTATTGTTAAGTAGCACAATTGGGGCGGCTCTGAACAATGGGGTCCTTAAATGGAGGAGATATTCCTTCTAAAGAAATGCAACACAAATGATCCTGCCCAGTGGCAGGAAAAGCCCTGATTCATTGGTTAAGCACAAAGCACCAGCCCATGGGCCCCAGCTTAATTCTACAGTAGGTCCCGCCCAAGCCAATAAAAATATCATGAAAATGTGTTTTAGTGTTGATGTTTTATTGCCCTCCTAGAATCCGTAAGGTTTTGGTGTAGTGCAAAGACATGAGACAGAAGGACAAGGCATTTATAAATGTCCATAGAATCAGGGGATGGCATTGCAGAACAATAGTACATGGGTACCGTTTAAGTATATGTTATGCTGCTTGAAAAGTACACAGTGCTCTTCACAGTAATGGCACACCGTAACTCATATGACAAGATCCAGCTCAAGGTTTAAATCCGGACGTTCATGGGTATGACCACATTTTGGAGGATTTTGTGTATTGCAACTATTGCTGAATTTGAAACTTAATACAGAAGTAATGACATTTGTCTTTGGGGAGTACCTAATGGCCAACCTTGTTTTTTGGTTCACTGCTGAAGATGAAGGGGTTCGGTTGTAAATGTATTTTCCCAGCTTTCATTTTAGGGTGTTGTCGATAGCCCCAACACCTGAAAGACCTTTTGGCCTGGAGGGAATTCAACCAATCAGAAATATCTGCATAATAGGGGGAAAATATATGTTTTTATGGCTTCATGAAGTCTTACGATTATTAGTTATGGAATGTAGGAAAGGGTTAAAGAGTTCCACAAGGGTAGGGTCAACATAGAGAAGGCTCTGCCTCTATTATGTTTATTTGATAGTTCAATAGAAGAAGGGGGCAAATAATTCAAGGTTTTAGCAGTGACGAAAGATAGGATTTTTTAGCAATCTCAGTGAACAATGGTCAAAGGCACCTAGAGCAATTATTTTATAACTGAACCAACACAAGATAGGCGGCTGCGTTCTGAGTGAGATGAAGATGATGGACTAAATAAGCCTACATCCTGAAGTAGGACGATTTGCAGCAATGTACAGGGCGTGGGAATACTCCAGCCAACACTACTGTGTTTTAATAAAGTCAGAGAGGGGGCGATCGTTTGGATCCCCTAAAATATTAGAATCAAGAGCATTTTACTGCTTTCACTGCTCACAAATAGCACAGCTCCTAAATACATTTTAAATCCTTGGTTAACATCCATTGGTGGTGAAAGGCAGGTAGTTGCTGTTGCCACAATTCCTTGCTGATTCGGATCAGTATTGATTAAGTCTCATCGGTATTTATCATCAGTCAATAGGAGCCCTTCCTGTCCTTTGCTCTCCCTAAATCAAATGTTGGAAGACACTGAGCCTATTTCAGATGAAACTGACCAGAATGCTACACTTTAGGAGTGGAAGTCATTTGAGTGAAACATCTCAGCCAGAAGCTTAGGGTGCGAAATCAACAGGTTCGACGGCACGGGTGAACATTGGGTTGGTCCAAATCAAGTGGCAAGCTTCTGAAGAAAACAAGGAGTGGGAAATAAGCTGAAATTCGTCTGGCAAAAAAAGGGAAGGGCATTCTGCCAGGTCTTATGCGGGATCCGAATCTCCACCGCGTTAATTCACAAGTCGGAAGGTTGGGAGAGAGAACCAGAAGCCAGAGATGACGTTTTGGGAGCATAATCCTAGGTTTACAGTTATGTATTTACATTGTACTTGGTGGGAATGCTGTGGTTGTTTCCATGTTTCTCAGTGATTGAAAATCTTTGACTCACAACCAACAGCTCAACAAATTGTAGAATAATTGAGAAATGTGAAATAATACACCATATAAAAGACGTGCACGTTTGCATATATATAAAACATGTATTTATATATGTGTGGGTTTTCTATAGTGCAAACCTAGTAGAGGAGCCATAGAACGCTGTACAATAGATGGGGAGAGAGCAGGCGTGGGAAGGAGGGTAACGCATCCTCAACTGCACGTTACATGGATGGTGAAAATCATCGAGAAGTTCAGTGATCACAAATGGGCAGAAAGCTGCAGACCAAGCGCCATTACCCATTCACAGACCTCTGGGGTGGCTTGCAATAGTTATTGTATGTTCAGTTGGATTAGAGTATTCTACTTAACAGATGACCGGTGCCTGTCTTTCCAAATCATGGAGTTATTTTGACTTGACTAATTTTCTCCAGTTTTTTCTCCCCTTTAATTCTTTTTGTTCCATTTCCCCCACTTATGTCCCGATGCAGTGCTCTCTTTATCACGCTATATTCCATATAGTAGCTTTACACAACTGTTTTGTTTACAATTTTATTTTCAATCTCTGAAGTTTATTCTCTCCATTTCATTTTTATAATGTCCTGTCCTTTTATATTTCTCTGTCCCTGCTGAGCACTTGAATATTCTCCTTCCCATCCATTTATTTATTTAGCAGTTGTTTCTTTTGTTGTTGTTTCTTGTCTCGCATGATCCAGTCTCCCTTTTCTAGCTCTGCTCTTGTTCCTGCGTGTCCTTGTCTCTCATCTTTCGCCCGCTTGTTTAACTCTCGGTCTCCTTCCCCTGCACCCAGGAAGATCTGTGCGCCCAATCTAGCAATTCTGGCATAAATCAGCATGTCTCGCTATCAATGAGAGGTGGCCTGTGCTGGCTGCTGGACCAGGTGCGGCGGCATGGGGTGACAGGTGACAAGTTGAGAGAATCTGTCATTACAAGTGACAGGTGACATCTCAACTCTCTTGTGATTAGAAAATAAACTGCAGGCATTTGCAGGGAGATTACATTCTCCCAGGTTTTATGTAAACATATCTTATATGTATATATGTAATACATGGCAGCCACAATATCCGTATAAAAGCGTGGAATCAGGTTCTTATTACAGGCTGGTTGTGAAACGTTAACTAACTTGGAATAAGAAAATGCATCACACCTGCCTTGTAATGGGTTATTATGCTTCAGTTGTGATGTTACAATGTCTGCTACTTGAGCCAGCACAGAGCGGAACTCCAGCTGTCACTTCTGCACTTAAAGCGGTGACAAGCTTTTCAAATACCGTGTTTGTATGGTACCTTTCTGTGACACTTTACAAACAGTAATTGACAAGAAACTGTTTATGGAAGGTTGTTTAATTTGTACACTTCTGGGGTACAAATGAAGGAGAAAATGTTAGAAGGCTTTGCATGGTGAAATACTGAAATCACCAAAAAGGCCTTGGCACTGGGAGGGAAAACCCATGGCAGTTAACACATCTGAGCAAGAATCAGTGTCCTTTACTTATTTTAAAGTAAAAAATGAAAACTTTTTTGTCATTCACTTTGTTAAACTGCTCAAACTATTTTTGTGCAACAGATTTCAAGCTCCATGTGAGCTTTTTTAAATGCAAACACGTTCTAGATTAATTGCATGGAACAGCAAATGGAAGATCTCTCACATTAGATCAAGCAAGAGGCCATGACAGTGGGTGGCCATGCATTATAAGGAATAAAATACACCCTACTGTACGTAAAAGGGATATCTGCAGGTCACCTGTGAGTTTCATGGGCTTATGTAGGAAGTCGCGCTTTGGCCTCGCTCTTCTGTTGGGTCACAGAACTCCTCTCTGACTTGCAGTATCCTTATAAAGTACACTAGGGGGCACTTTATCCCGTATATGTATGTTATCTATTGTTCTGTGCTACTATAGAAAACCCATTGAATTGTAGGGGTGTGTGTGCTGTTTAGATTCACTGAAACGCATTAGCTAATGGAATGATCTCCCACATAAGGTCAATTTGAATAAATACACAGGTTGTGTTTTACATATACATACCATGCAGCTTCTTGACTGCTAGCAGTTTTTGGGAAAGACTTGAAAGAAGTCTGTCAAACAGATTGTTTACATTGGTTTTTGGACAAGGGATCAGTATGAGTGGATTACATTGATTCTGATGAGTTCTGCCCAGTGCCTATTATGACATCTGGCCCGGATGTGAGGGGCCCCAGAGTAGCACCTTTCCGGGGGTGGCATAGACTTCTACACCAGCCCTGGTTTCTCCCCCTTTGTGATATAGCCCCAAGATTCCTTTTTGCAAAAATGTGAAGATGTGTTTGTGGAACCCGAGAAGAGGGCATTAGACATTACCCTGCAGGAGTCTGCAGCACGGCTTACGAGGATGAGCTGTAAAGGACTGGCTAGCAGAAAGTAACGGGGGCGTGCTGTGAAGGTGCAAAATGCAGGACGTAAGTGGGCCAGGCCTAGCCAGGACTCAGTCCTGGCAGTCTCCAAATATTGACAGTGAGTCAGGGTTCTGTCAGGGCTCAGCGAACATGATCCGTTACCCCCGCCCTGATGTATTCCCTGCAGTAACGCACATGAAAATGAGTGCCAGTGCTGTTCTTCAACAGTAGAAGCCACTTTCAGCCACGTTTCTAACCATAACATAAGTTAAAGAAATGTGCTTGTTTTCAAACACTGAATGGAAATTATACCAGAATACATTGCCTTATTTTTATTTTTTTGTACAGCACATATTAAAGAATTGTCATTAGAATGATTTTAATTTGTAAGAATGGTGGTCTACGTTCAAAAGAACTTTGGGTTTGCATGGTCCACTGACTTATTTTGAGTTGATGTCCTATTTTATAATTTAATTAATTTATTTTGACATGCAGATGCCCTACTCTTGGTCAAAAGCCCCTTCTGTTACCTTGGTAATCACCTCAGTCTGCTATGAGAATGTCACGCAGTTGCGCAGCTAATAAATTAGCGCTGGTTCCCCTTTGGTGGCAGGTGTGGGTGGCATGCGAATTGGAGTGTGGAACGACTGTGACCAGCAGCCTTGGGTGGCAGGGATCCTGCAGCTGGCGCCTTGCCCTGCGCGTCTCCAGCCCACAGACCGCTACGTGTCGCCATTAGATGGATCACCCCACAGTATTAAGGCAGGAGCCCGGCAAAGCAAGGCCGCGTGCGGCTTTCCCTTAGAACTCACGCAGGCATGCACGTTTTACGCAAACATTGTTAACTCTACCCAATCCCGTCCTCAGATGACAAGGGGCGCTCTGTTCGGCTCTAATCTGCCATGAATGGGTTTTAGGTTGAAATAACAGGGGCCCCTTTATGAAAAACAGAAAAGATACTGCAGGAGCGCGTAATGTTAAAGGGAAGATGTGCGTGGTGATTGAGAAAAGGACTACACCATCCAGGGAGCAATTGTAAGCAAAGAGAATATTCAGTGGCAATCGATCCATCTAATAGCCAAAAGGGGCAATTATCATGTACTTGCCTCTGCTTATCTATTAGTGCAGCGACGATAATAGACACGGGCCCACTAAATAAAACATAACAAATCTTTTTATTTGTGTATGTCCCCTTGTCAAAGGAAGTCACCTTGTTTAGTGAAAAGTGACGCCATGTTTAAATGGTGTCATCTATAGAATGGCGCATGCACTGTGTATCTGCAGATGGGGAGGTTACTGGAGGACGCCGATGCATCAACTTCCAGGTTAAAGCTATGGGCCCAACGCTCAGGAAGTGAACTCTGACGGACGTTCTGATTTCGTGAAGCCAATGACATAACAATAACACAGCGCATCAGCTACCACAATGCGTGCCCCCTGACGGGTAGACGGCCCCCACGTATGCCACTCCTCCCAAGAGATATTACTAAATCTAGAAACAAACAAAAAGCGTCAACGTACCCTTTTTTCTGTCTGCTTTTCATGTCATTCCTAGGGAGAAATAAGAGTTTGCATTTTTGAAAGCACCTCCCACTAGACCCCTTTCATAATCATGACTTAAAATCAACCTGGCTGTTGTACTGCTTCCATTTTGTGGAATTCTCTGTTTCTCACTCGACAATCCCCATTTGGGTTTGCTTCTGTTGTGCATGCACTCATGCACACGCGCACACATGCACTCACAGAACTATCATCTATATAAAAATGAATACATACAGTTGGCATGTTAATAACATGAATGATATGCTATTGTTTGTCGAGGAGCCTTCCTGTTGCATTGACAATTCTTTGTGGATCCTAAAGCTATTAGTCTGCTGCTGCATCATCTTATCAACAAAACCTACACTCATGTCCCAATGGAATGTAGCAGGGGAAGACGATTCACATGAACAAACAGTGAGTGTCTCATTGAGGGTATGGTGGTAACCAGTGTTGGAAGTGGGAAAAATGTACTCTTGTAAGGCCCCCTCCCCTTCAAGCGGATAGGTGGGCAGTTTCCTACAGGCGAGGCTGATGGACAAAGCCCCAGTCCACGGCGACCAGCAACCTATCTCTTTAGGGAAACTAATTCTTGTGATTTGCATAAAAGCAAAGGGCATTATGGGAACATAAGAATGATCACTTTTTACATTTGAGAATGTGTTGATGATAGTTATTCAGCAGAAAACCGTTCTCATCATGTAATGCAAAGTGGGCTCTGGCTTTTCATTTGTCTCAGCACTAACCCTAACAAAAAAACTATGCAAAGCCCAATGCCTATATACTCATTTGGACATGTTACCTGAAGAATGCGTGACTTCAGCTGTTTCAGCATCAAGATCCTTACAAGTTAAACAATGATTCCTCTGGAGCCTGTATAACGCGTGAGAACTGCTGCTAGGACTACGTTTTGGGGACTTCTGAACTAGCCTAACCCCAGGGGTTTGGACCTCAGAACTGTTGGGCGCACCAGCAAGACACACCTTGTTGGTGCTCCCCTCTGTCTTTTTCCAGCCATTTCCTACCCAAGTGGTAACTGTAAAAGCATGTTGTATTTAAAATACCTCCTATTTTCAAATTACCACTTAGCTATGAGTTGAGATCATGTGTGATATGTGCATTGTGGGGTACACAGAAAGTGCAGATTGGTGTAAATGACCCATGTTTCCCCATGCAGTACTTGCTATGTGCCCAAGGCTGCAATATTCCATGCAATTTCAATTCATAATTAGAAGTTTTTTTTAAAACAAGTGGTATTTAAAATACTACATGTTACTACATGTACCCCCATACTCATACTGAAGGCCTGGGGCAAGGAGTCGCGGTTCATATTAGTCGATCTCTGAAGAGCACGAATAAAGAGCCACTGTGTGGGGAATGACTGCCCCACATACGGTCTGGCGTCAGAGCGCCAATGAGAATATTTATTTACATGGTGATTTCAGAGTTCTTCATGGAACCATACATGCCTCTTAATTGGCTTCTCCTTAACACCTAAGTCCACACAGCCTGAGCACGCCACCCTTCCTGCGACTGAGTAATCTTGATTCCCACTGTTTCCCCCCTGGCTACTTGCAGATACATTGCTGGCAATTGCCCACCCTCCCCTGTGGTTAGATCCCCACTCCCGTATTTCTCTGCGCCCCAACCATGTTCTTCCGACTTTGATTGTAAACCACTGCATTGCTTTCCGAAAAACGAGGTCCGCTCTCAATAAATACCCTACTACAAATGTTCAGAGCTTTGTTCAGGTTCAAAAGCAGAAAACACAACCTACATAAATAGTGCAACAACAGCAGCAGCAGGAGGAGCAGCAGACATTGGACTGGGCGGAAGACAGTAAGAACGCAGAGGAGACTGGTGCATGTGGTCACTGTCAGTGTTGATTGATTGATTGGGCCAATTCTTTCCTTCTCCAGGGGTTGTGGAACTGTAGGTGGGAATGGAAGAGAGGAAATAGAGGGTAGTGTGGGGGGATGTCGTTGGTCAGTGTTCGTTGACTGTCCGACCAAGTCAGCTTTACTCTCTCACCAGGTCTTGACAGCTCAATGGACTGTTCTGTTGGAGAGTTCTGCGCGCAGTCTCTTTCTAACAGTCTGATAATAATGATAGTAATGATGATATCACATGTTGAAACCAGCCCTTCGTGTGCCTCGCTACCCTCTTCTTAGTGTTGTAATAATAAGTCCATTTGTACGGGTTAGTCTCTGTGGTGACCTCAGTCTAAACTGTTCACAATCTCCTTTTTCTGCACTTTCTGGGGCACCTTTTTGGATTTTACTCGATTTTGAGGCCTACTATTTTCTTACGATTGCACTGTGCTCTAGTTCTGAGTACTATTTCAGTATATTTAACATCCTTATGTAATTTAAGCATGTCATTGAATATTATTGATTAGGCAAAATCTCCATTCTTTATAGATGTTTGGTTCCTGACAATGGTTGTTACCAAAACACGCGGAGCCTTTGCACGTCTTTTGGTGCTACAAACTATTTATTTGAATTGCTGGAATCGTTTAGAATTGCCTCTTTTGTTTTGATATAATTCTTTTGGAATTTGAATACTATTGGACTTAATGGACTTGCATGAGAATGAAACAATTCGATGGACTTTGTTTTCAAATCATACTTTGGAAGACCACAATTATTCTGAGCATTGTCCTCTTTCTGTTATTAAATATCTCTTTATGTGCAGATCTCTCAGACATTTTTTAAAGGCACTGGGCCTCATTAGATGTTTGGCGGTAGCCTTGCCGGTAAAACCGAAGATTTCTGGCGCCCGTGAATGGGCAATTACCAGGTCATTACAGCCCTGCCGGACCCAGTAATTGCCCATTTGTGGGCACCAGAAAAAAGATGCTCCCCATTCCCATTCGGCCCTATAGGGGGCCGAATGGAATGGGGAGGTCGGATGCACCGGCACTGTTTATATTGGTGCCGGTGCATCGACATGCTGTGCTCGCGGGTGTCTTTCTGCCTGCCAGGTCCGCGAGCACAGCTTGTAGTTTGCCGGTCTGGGAACTACAGTACCGGCAAGTTTACTGGTACCGGAGTTCCCGGACCGGCGAACTTGTAATGAGGCCCACTGTCTTGATGGTGTGAATCGCCGGATGGTAGTAAACTTTTACGCATTTGACGAAGGGCTAATTTGGCCAGGAATTGAAGAGGGGTCCTGCACACTGAACATGGTTGGTTGGGGGATCACTTCACTTGCTGAACTGTTTTACCAGCTTCCTGAAAGTGCAGGTGTTTTTGCAAGGCTTGGCTGAGGAAATTCCAGAGTTTTTTGTACTTTACACGCCAGGCTCTAACCCTGTGTTTTAGTTGCTAAAGTTTTTTCTGCAGTTGGTTTGTGAATAGAGTTGTGTACTCTGCAAGAGATGAGTAGACTACAGTCTACAACAGGAAAAAAAACAATACCTCAAATTACACCAAAGAATTGTTTCAAATTTTAAAAGAAATACAAATACAGACACCTCCCCAGTCTATCCAGAAATATCATTGCCTGCCAAGGGGTGTGAGTAAAGGTTTGGCCACCGCAAAACGAAATGTTAAACATAGACTCTATCATGCAAAACAAAGCCAAGATGTACTCTTCTGTTGGAACGCCCTTGTCCCTGGCCTTACAGGGTTGGGATCCCCCTACAGATTCAGGGGTTACACAGTCAGAGAAGGGGACCAAAACTATGAAATATGAATTTGGTGGTCCCCACCGTTTTATGTCTTATTTTTATACTTCATGATTGATGTTTTATTGTAATTGACTTTTAAAGGTTCTTTCCATCTATAATTCTTTTTCTTATCTCTCCTTTTACGATCTGTTAAGATGACTTATTTTTGTATCTCTGTATTTGTATCTCTGTATTTGTATTTATATCTGTATTAGTTTTACTTAGAGTAATCCAATTTTTCTTTTTTCCTTCTGTATATATTTCTTGTTAAAAATTGTAAAACTGATTTAGTTCAGTTATATCAATACAAAAAGAAAAAATATATAAAATATTTGTAACATTGACGCAAAAGTCTGTATGGGCATAGTGGTTCCTGTTCCCTTGTCTTGCATCACACTCATCCCCCGACACACAATCTATGACCTCAGACAGCCACATTTGCTCTGCGCCTCGCAAACCTTCAATTTCCTGAGACAGGTATATTCAGCAGCACTAGCCATGCGTGATTTACAAAGTTTTGCAAACAGCAACATAGAATTGAAAAATGCTTTGTAAATCAGGCCCACCATGTTTATCAGACCATACTACAAAAATACAGCCTCTTTCCCATTCCAAGGCAGATGGCTCTCTCCTCTCTTTGGTTTCCCATTCCAAAACGGATTTCCTCTCTTCCTCTCTTCCCTTTCCCCTTTTGAAATGCCAGACAACATTTCTGATCATTGAAAACAGCAGCGGACCATGCCAATCCAAGTTGGCAGCCAGGAGGAAATCCTCTTGCAGGTCGTTTGTTAGTTGCTTGTTGACTTTATAGCAGTTGAATGAAGATGCATCTGCACAGTTCCTTGTCTCCACAACACCCCATTAGTGTTACTCCACAGGACCTTGTTGCCCCTTTGTTCCTTACTGCTTTTTCTCTTGTTTTAAGGTCTGCATGCCGCTGTGTTTCAGAATCCCTAAGGATGATCCTTTTGTGGGCATACAGGAAAGGGGCGCCCTATTCTCTCTTCTAAAACGTGCTCTATGTCTCTTCTCATCCAAGGCCTTCTTGGTTGTACTTATATGACGCTGACACATGTTTTGCAATATCATTCGCTTCTTCATCTGCACACAATTTTTGTTGTGGTCTACAAGGCAGCTTGGTCCAGGACCACCAGCACATTAACATGTATTTTTCTAACTTGCTACATTTTGCTTTTTTTCTTAGTTTATGTAACCTAATCTAAGCCATTTTTATTTTTAAAGAAATCCATTTTCATGGATATGATCATAAACATAGAAAAATGACTTGGGTTCTGAGTGGTACAATACTAGCTCATCCAAGGGTCATGAAATGCTTGGCAATGTTGCAGCTTTATCCCAGACAATAGCAATGAGAATAGAAATAAATTGATACATAGTCTTAATTTGTCAATCCAACCTATAGTGAGATTCCATTTAATTAGCTAAATGCATGTTTACATGGTACATGGTGTTCAATGCTAAAAAATATGAATAAAATGCACAACTCAGACTTGTACCCCCCACAAATAGTGAGAGATACATATGCAGGAGGATTAGGCGGGTGCATTGAGGATTCCTTCCAAGTGTCTTTCCGAGGTAAGTGGATGTTGTCCCCTGCCATAATTCTAAAAAGAAGCCATAATTCTTAAAAGAAATCTGAGCTTCCCAGCCCGTCTTGACCAGAGGCTTAGTCTAACAAGTTGGGCCTGAAGCTAATGTAGTTGGTCACAGCGCAGTGACATTAACATCTGTAAATGTCCATCCTGCTGCTGAGTGGGCATTTACAGATTTTGGGTGGGGCTGGCCCGCTCAGGCCCTACCCTATGTACGCCTCTGGTCTTGACATCTCACTTACACACTCTCATACACCACTGAATCAGCCCCCTTAATTGCTCCCTCAATGCTCCTATAGTAACATCTCTCGTATCTCTCCAGGACTGAAATTGCTACACTGGCTCCCAGTGGCTGCGAGGATTAAGTTCAAAACCCTCTGCATTGTCCACAAGGCCTTCTGGGGCCTTGGGCCAAAATACCTTCAACTCTCTCTTCCTAAATATCTTCCTTCTCGAGCTCTTCGCTCATCCACCTCCAACTACCTCAGGGTCAGCCGCTTCTCCAAGCAACGAGCTGGGGGTAGATCTCTCTCCGCAGCAGGGGCCTCCCTCTGGAACATCATCCCTGCCTCCCTTAAACTTGAGGAGAACCATCTCCGGTTCCGGAAGCACCTCAAAACCTTCCTCTTTGCCTCCGCTTTCTCTCCCTCTCTCCCCTGCTAAAATCCCTGAACCTGCACTGAATCTGCAACTGGGCCACTCACCGATCTCGGTCCCTGGCCCAGCCACTCTTCCCTGCACTGCCTACCTGCACTACAGGACTGTATCTGTATCCTACAGCCCCTTCTCCCGGCACTTACCTTGCACTTGCCACCAGCTGGCCCTATTGTTTATCTTGTATTCTACTTACCATGTACTGCACTTTCCTTGCACTTGCCACCAGCTGGCCCTATTATTTATCTTGTATTCTACTAACCATGTACTGCACTTTCCCCTCTCCCCTTCCCCTTGCACTTTTCCCAGTCCCCATACCCTTGCACTTGCGCGATCTGAATGACACCTGGCCTAGTAGGATCGTTGTCTGTCTCCCCTTGTCCCCCCCCCTGCCTCGTCGCGCCTTGAAACACTTGTGTATAGGCGCGTCACAAATGCCATACCATATCATATCTGCCAGGAAAAGAGCAAACATTATTAACATTATGAAACCAACCTTCTACCCAGCATACCTATGTTCTTCCTAATGATCACAGAGCTTGCTCTCCATTGTCTCCACACTACCCTCAAGTTAATCATCGCTCCCTTCCATGACCACACATTCTGAGATTCCCTAAGAACTGCATGGATCCTAATACTAGTAAGGAAAGCCACATCCGGGGTCATGGCTGGCCAAGGACCCATGGAGTTGTGTCTCTGGTGAACTCTGTGCTGCACCGCCCGTCGCTCCCCTTCCATTTACCGCTGATGTGAGCACTCGTGAGCAGAGCAGCACCAGCGGGTGTCGGAAGGTTGGGGAGCCTCCCGTCACATTGGTGGGTCCTGTTGAGGCCGGCTGACTGCGGAATCCGACATCTGAAGCTCACCAAGATGGCAGATGGAACTGCAATGGAGCCGCCTGGAGGCAGCCTAATGTGCAGCTGCGGCTGTTAACGGGCATAGCATGTGCGACTGCAAATGGGCGCTTATAACACTGCGCCACTCACAGTCTGCAAGGAAAGATATGCCAGCATGAGAAGGGCCCAGCCATAAGGAGAAGCCCTGGGAGTGTGTGGCTCTGCACACGTACAGCAGCAGGGACCTGGGTTGAGTCCCTGCTGGTGAATGTGAGCTGCTTTACTCTGTGTGCCGCCATACAAAGTGAGAGACTGGTTGGGAGGTGCACCCTCCAGGTGGGCCACGAGGAGAGAATTTGCTCCCGGATGCCGGGTGGAGCCATAGGGGACACCGGCGATTAGAGCCTGCTGCAAGTGGCGTGAGGGATAAAAACTCCAGCAGCCAAGGTGGATGCTCCTTTGAATGCCCTGCATAGTGAGAGGTGGCTTAACAGCCCACTGCTTGCCAGCAAGAAAGGAGCAGGAGGCTTCTGCGCCTGATACCCATATGTATGTTGGGAGGAGGAGAGTGTGGCTTGCAAGTATAGACAAACAGGCAGCCAAAGCCAAGGGGCAGCCTTGGGGTGACATAAAACCTTTACTGCAGGGAGAGGACGGAATGAAGAGGAATCAAATACTGGCAGCAGTCCATGTCCACTCGCCAACTTCACCAACCACCTGCAGCAGGACCTGGAGAACGCGCCAACGAGAAGATCCGACCTGCAGCTAATGCTGTTGAAAATTAAAAGAGAGCTTAAAGACAGTGTGGCAACGGTGTCTAAGTCAATTGCAGAGCTGAGCAAACCTGTGGTAATGGTGGAAAAAGGGTGGATGAGGTGGAAATGACCCTGTGCGAACAGGGATTTGAACAGGAGGAGATTTCTAAATGCATCGGGCCACTGAAACAACAGTTGGAGCTCATAATGACTAAACAGGTGGACGCTGAGAATAGTTCCAGACGTAACATCATTCGGCTGAGGGGGATTCCAGAATCAGTGGCAGATGTGGACCTGAAAGCTTATGTTTGTGCTTTGCTCCAACATGTCCTGAATGCCTTGGAGGATGAGGAAATACTGTTGGACTGCACATACCGAGTATACTCTGCCTATCAACAGAAAAAGAAAGTGCTCCCGGAATTGCTGACCAAGGTCCACCTGTTCCAAACAAAGGAAAGAATAATGGGTACGGCCAGGAACCATGAGATGATCCTGTTCAGAGAAGCCTCCTCAAAGATTTCAGGATTTGGCTGAGGCGAAACTGCAAAGGCAGAAGAGCCTACGGTTGGTGACTGGTTGGCTGCACGAGAAGGGTGTGCGTTACCGCTGGACATTCCCTTTTGGGTTGTGCTTTGAATATGGCGGAAGATCTTAGAATATTATGAAGGAAGAGGAGGTAGCTGAACTGATGAGCAAAGGCGAACCGGGCTGTCCAGCGGAGGGGCTGCACAAGGGGTCTGTGGAAGGGGAAGAAAGGCAGAACCCCTAAAAGGATGGCTGGACTCCTGATCGACCTTATCCTAAAGACAAAGTGAAGGGTTTGTGGACACAGTGATCTACTTGAGGGCTTGGCACTCATACTTGGATACATGATGTAATGGAGATGCTGGGGTGCTCTGGGGAGAGTTATGCAAGGGAAGCAGGGTGAAGGTCATGATAAACCGACAGTGCCAATTGCCAAGGGATATTCTGAAGGTTATGCACTGGTTACATGTTTATGTGCTGGGTGGGTGAGGTTTCCCGTGAAAGGGAGATTGATTATCCTTTTGCATGGGATGGGCGGCGGGGGAATTTGGTAGGGGGGCACTGGAACTGGCACCAAAGGCTCTGGGATGAGAATACATTCCCAGGGGGTGGATTGTGGGAGGATGTTAGGGGGGAGCTGTGGGTGGAGGGGATTCTGGGGGAGTTTATGTTTAAGGTTCACTGTGGCATGAAAACGTAATTTAAACTGTATACTTTGGCCGGGTGCTCTTTGTGGGGGAGATGTACAGGGAGGAACAACTCTGCCATTGGTAATGGTTGAGGTAACAATGATAACCCTGAATGTGCAAGCTCTTAACTCCCCTTCTACAAAGAAATCAATCCTGAGGCCGTTGGGGTGGGGGAGATGAATACCTCGATAGTGTTCCTACAAGAGATGCACCCGATTACAGCTGATGAATGGCAAATGCGGCATAGAATGTTTCCCCAGCAATTTTATGCATCCTCCGAGACGAAGAAAAAGGGGGTGGGTTTCCTGATCGGTAGCAATGTGGATTTTAGGAAACAATTTCTATATAAGGACCAGGAAGGTAGATGTTTGATTCTGAAGGGATTCTTGGAGGAACAGCTGTTTACCCCAGTGGTGCTTTACGCCCCCATTGAAAGACAGTAGCAGTTCATTAAGGCATTGTGGACCCAGTTGGGGGGTCTGATTGAGGGTCAAATGGTGGTGAGTGGGGACTTCAATTGTGTGATGGACCCTCACCTGGACAAAACACTGGCTCCAATGGTCAACAACAAATGGCACCAACAAGTGCTGGCCAGATTTCTGAGGGAGTTGGGCCTTATAGAACCTTCATGACTTTTAAGACCAGATCAGAGAGTGTATATGCATTTCTCAGCAGCCCATAGAGGTTTTTCAAGAATAGACCTGCTTATGGTTTCCTCTACACTGGTTCCCGGGGTGGACTCTGTGGCAATAGGTTTACAGTATCTCTCTGATCATTCCCCAGTAGTGTTGAAAGTGGAGTTTGTGGAGGGCAATCCCAAGAGTAAGGAAACCATGGAGACTGAATGAGTTAGTCCTGCGGGCTATATTGCTTAGGGCACATATGGAGGAGGTTATATGGAACTACATTCAGGAGAATGCTACAGAGGGGATGGATTGGCGAGTAGTGCGGGATTCTGCTAAAGCAGTAATCAGGGGAGAATTCATATCAGAAACAGGTGCATTCCTGCGGGCACGATATTTGGTTCGCTTGATTCTGGAGCGGGAGCTAGATACGGCCGCAAAAGCTCATGCACATAGGAATACCCTAAAGTCTCTCAGGGAATTATAGATGAGCGGAGCACAACTGGAAGCCCATGTGACAAAGTCAGCCCATGCAATTATCCAAACTAGACAGTCGTACTATTGTCATGGCTATAAAGTCAATCGATCGCTTCCTGGTGGCCAAGCTGCATAAACATCAGGATAGGAATTATATCACACAGTTCAAACGGAGAGGGGTGAACTAAGAAGGGCGGAAGAGGAGATTCTGGGTATCATGCAGGCATATTATAAGCAGTTAGTGATGCCAGAGAAGCCTGACCCTACAGACCGAAATGCTTTTATTAGACGACCATTAGGATGGCTCTCGAAAGCCCTATCACAGCAGAGGAAGTGGGGAGGGCTAGTGATTTGCCCAACAAGACCCATGGCCTGGATGGGCTCGGTGAGAGCTTTTACAAGGCATTCAATCCGTGGCTAACGGCACCATTGACTACGCTGTTTAATACAATTTGGGAGGAGGGAGGAATCTCACGGGACATGGGCGTCTCCACCACAACATTGATCCTCACGCCAAATAAGGACACGATGAACTGCAGTAGTTACTGTCCTATATCTCTATTCAACAACGATGCAATGCATTCCAAAATATTAGCCAGACGATTGATGGGGATACTCCCTATTCACATTCACCCAGACCAGGCAGGATTATTATTGGGGGTAAGTATAGGTTTGGGCAGTAGGCTTAGACTCAACTAGCGCTTCACTCAGAGCATTTTTAGCTTTGATTGAGCTGCAAGATTGCCTGTGGTTAAGGTTTTGCCCACACCGCATATCTTATCTGGAATGAGTATTTGCCTGGTTACCTTGAGTTTAAGATCATTAAAGTCTCATAATATTAAGGTTTATAATGTTGAGTTTTTGTCTTTAATATCATTATTATTGTTGTGGTCATCCGACACGTGTTTTGACCCCTCTGGGTCTTTATCAAGGCTGAGAGGTTTTACATTTACATTTGCACAATAGAAATGACATCATGATGTGACATTGGTGATTATTATTGGTATTGCACGGCCATTACAAGCCCAGCAGTCAAGTGTTATTTGTGCATGACTGAAAAGTACATGAATGGGTGGCATTAGACATGTTCATACGGGTTGAGGAGGAAGTAATGGAGAAAGGAAGAGGAAGTCACGTATTAGTGTCCATATTTGGAGTTGATCATTGCAAAAACGACCCCATTTCCTCGCAAACCAGAATGTTCGAGGCCCATTTGATTGTACGTTTTTTACCACATTTTACCACTTGTTTTGCTGTAAAATGTGGTAAAAGAAATTCTACCAAATAAGCCTCGAGCAAATTGCTACAAGGAAACGTCATAGATCCCGCATTGCACAGCGTGTAAGGGGCGCCACAGGGTAAAACACTTACTACCATGGGGTTTCTGACACAGGACGCTCTGGAGACATGGCCACACTTCCAGTTTATCCTATAGATGTATTGCGAAAATCTGTCAAAGTGCATGATTTGTGCAAATCGTAACAATGAAACTGGCCCAGAATCTAAACTTCCAGGAATGAGCAGAAAGATTCGTCTGAGTTATTGGCACCTGAAAGATTTAAAACTTTTACTACTAAAACTGCCATTATAATATGTCCTAACCTGGATGAATGTAGGTCATATTTACACGGCAAAGTGTCATTAATGGTTATATCGAGCCGAAATGTGTGTTTCTTTTTTTGAGCTGAAAAGCCATTTAAAAAATGTTTGAAACTCTTTTATAGGGCTCTGTGGTTGCTGCCATGTTTAAAGCGATGGCTCCTGCCTCACATCACGCCCTGTGGAGATATCTCTGCGAGGTAAGCAGTTGCCTCAGAAATCTGTGTGGAACCTGCAGTCACAGATTTGAATACCCACAATGCCGTCTCAGTGTGAGTGCACACTGCATGCAATGGGTCTCTTGGCACTGCACCCTTCAAAGTATCTAAACTGTATACCAGTAAAACCCATTAGTACATTGCTTAGAGGCAGGAGCAATTCACCAGGAAGCACTATATAAAAGGTGATTTTATCTGTATTATGGAATGGCAGAGATACATAGGGCTCGGTCCAATGTGATGGCACGAGTCGATCCTGATGCCTTGAGAGAAATCTATACGGTGCAATAGGCCCTCTTGAAGAAATGGATGCACAGATGGATATGAACAATCTTAGAACCTAATCTCACCACGGTCCAGGTGTAAATAACTAACTACTAATCATAGCTTTCACAAAATGGACGCCTTGAGATCTCCCTCAAAGCGGTATTGTCAATGGACTTGACTCCTTAGCTAACTCATCTAACTCCGGAATCAGAGGCAAAACACACACAATTTTTTGCATTTGGTTTTAATTAGATTTTTGTCTTTTGTACTGTCAGTTATCGAGGCTGTCCAATGAACATGCGTTGATCCATAAATAATGCTTCCATTATATCCACGACGCCGCTGGCCAGACTTCCTGAAATTTGTATTCACTTGTTCAGCTAAATTTCTTCCTCGCTTCATGGCCATAAAATTCTGTATTGACAAACTTTCAATCCAACTTTGACTCCGAGGTATCTAGTCAACATTTTTCTTCGGTATGGATATTAGTTTATTGAATAAGTGGCATCTGTTTTCCTCCACATCACTGCTGGTGGAGGTATTTCCTTTTGACAGCGGTGCACGATTTATTGCTCGACATGCTCCGAAGAAAAATAGTGCTAAGCAAAAAATTCCAATTCATTATCGCCTAGTATTTAATTAAGTTCATACACACTGAACACTACGGGTGAACCCTGGAGTCACGGTGGCGTACCGCGGAGCCGCTGCTGGTCTTATCCATGAAACGCTTGAAAAGAGTGCTTCTGGGAGTGCTTAGCCAAGCATGGTGGCAAGCGAACGTCCCTTCGGTGTTGCTGCACTCTAATGGGAGAAGAGTACAAGGAGCCTAGCGGCAGAGGAGGAAGTTCGCTGTGGTCTGCGTCAGGTGATCCGGCGACATGTTCTGATGACGCTTCAGTCGGAACTGAACGCCTTTGTGGAGAAATAACATTCCTGAAGGGATTACCAAGGCCCTAAGACATATGGGCGCTGCTGAACATAAAGACTGACAAAAGATCCTCTACCCCAGCTTAAGCAAAAAGAAATGTCTTTAGAGCCTTTGCAAAAAGAAAGGTGGTCAAGGAACAGAGCCAACAAATGCAACTTATTAGCAGAGACAGAGGTATAATTAGCATCATTGCACTTAGAAAGGGTCACTATGCGACTGAAGCAGCACATACATTGAACAAGGGTTGTGTGCATATGTGGCTGAATGACCTTCTAGTCTCATGACCGCCTCGTGTTTCCGTAACCCTCAGGACCAACTTAGGATGTTGTTCATAGTTGGGATCTTGGATTTGGAAATGCAATCCCTCTTGTTTGGACCATTACCATAGGAATGTCCATAGCTATACATGTGCTTGCACTGAAAACGATGTGCTCCTTGTATGACATCCATGTACTGCGCTGTATTTCCATACCTCTGCTGGAAGGAATAGCCACAAATACTCTTTGAAAACGTCATTGCAAAAATGTCTGCTTCTATCAATGTTTCCCTAAACTCCCTCAAACTTGGCTCTCGCATGTTCCCCTGATGAGACTTCACTGCATCAAGCAAGCGTGCGTTCTTAACTTCAACTATCACAAACATACCGCTTCCTGGCTACATCACCCTACCAATGTCTTCCTAAAACTTTAGACACCTTCCGCCATTATCTTATCCACACTCCTCCTCTCGCCTCACACTGGGGTTTAGTCATCTGTAGTGGGGACACAATATGCCTACTTCTCGGACAAGCCAGGTGCTCCGAGACCACTACAGTGGTGGTTTGGTGCAGTATAAAAGCTGCACACAATAACATAACATAACAATCCCCTCAAGATGTTGAAGGCCTGTGATCCTTTTTCATTTTCATCTTCACCATCCACGGAAAGATGGCCAAGGCAGTCTTTCCCCTCAAGGGTCAGCAACCTTTGGCCCTCCCAATGTTCTGGAGGTTCCGTGTCTTCAAATCGTGGCAAAAATGGCTGTGTATACAAAATATTGCGTCAAAAATGCTGTGGTTTTGCCGCCGCAATCATGTAAAGGATGCAAGGGAAACCCCTGCAATCCCCGGACCCATTATACCATTTAAGGAGAGTGGGGGACAACCCCGCAACCCCCGCTCCTCTTAAATGGTATAATGGGGTACACCTTTACTGGGTCAAACCACAGCATTTTTGCTGCAATTTATTTTATCGGTGACATTTTTGCCGCAATTTTATTACCTGATACTGTTTTGAACTACAACTGTCATCAGCCCCAGCCAGCATAGCCAATGGTGAGAGATCATGGGAGTTATAGTCCAAAACATCTGGAGGGCTGCAGGTTGCTGACCCCTTCCCTATGTTTTACTTGAAAATCAGCCTGCTTGCCATGTTGGCCTCAGTTTTCCCTTTCCTAAGGCTGTGCGCATACATATATGCTGCCTTCGACGGACGGACTGGTGATAAGTACCCTGTTTCATAACCCATTAGCTACCTTTTCTAGACTGATTGCATACTTCATTTCAAGCATCAGAGCCTTCAGTTAGTTCCTTACCTGCTACCACATAATTCACATAGTTTGATATTAAAATACAAATCTCTTGTTGTAGACAGAGCCTCATCCCCTGTTGATGATGGTGGCTGTCACATGTTGGGCAATCTACTAGGGGTTTTTCTTCCTCTCACCTGACCTCCATCAGAAAGCTGGCTGATGACGCTCCTCCCCCACAACAATGTTGTCAGCCGATTACACTGCCCCCGGGCATCTTCTTGTATCAATCAGACACCACAGCAACCCTTCTGTGGCCCACCTAGTGGGGCACTTTTCAGTGCACGCCTCATCCTGCAGTTATTCTCTCAAAACCAAACTGCAATGAGCTAATGATATGATAAGTTATTTAGAACACACTTAATACCCAGAGGTTTCTAAGTGTGGACCCAAGGATCGAACCTATGTTGCTCCGTGTCGTCTTGCTTCCAAGGTGAGCACGTTGCCCCTGAGCTGTCCTCCCGAGACCAATAATCTCGGCCAATGTTTAAACGTTACCTCAGGGTGAAATCCTCTCTGCCAGTTATCAAGTGATGGGAGGGGCATGTGATGCTTTGCAGCGTTACACAAGTATCGTCTTTTTGTTATAACTCGTATGTCTTCACCACGAAATCCCGATGGATGGTCCTCTTCAGCGGCCTTGTTTATATAAAACTCTTGGGGCCAGATTCACACAGTGTTTTCCAATAGGATTGTGCCATTATAAAACACTTCTGAAAATCAGCCCCTTGGTCTTTACCAAACCCTGCTCCAAGGAAAGCCAGGAGGGTTTCATGAACTGTTTTCAAGGAGGGCACATTATCAGGCATTTCATGCCCAGTTGCGTTTTCCTTAATGGAAAGTGTAAGGGTGAGGACGCTTTGTTGAAGTGGTAACACCCGCCATCTGAGGACTAGCTGAAGCACACTACGTATTTTCATACAGACACGGGGTACATGTATGAACATGCCGGCTCTTCCAGCCTGGACATCCTGCTCAGCCTCGTAATATTGGTCTCTGCAACCGGAGCAAAATGTTGCACTTCGCCATTGGATGCCTTTGCAGAAGCATATTCTAGGTGGTGGGCAGCGCATCTTCGACCACTTCAAAATGTGCAGGTGCTGAGTCTGGGATTAAGTGGGCATAGAATGTGAGGGGCGTGAACGCTCCTGGTTCAGTGGTGAAGTCGTTAGCACTTGCCTTCTTCATGCCCTTTACTACTGCCCTAACCCAGTTTCTAGTCTGATTTCTGTCATGGCGTGCCAATGAAAAAGGAACAGAAGATTTCATGCATTCATGTTTTAATCAAGTTCCATATCACAAGTCCATACCTTGTGTGTACTATGTTTGCGTTTTTTAACGACAGGTCTATGAATTGCTATACACATTTGGGGAGTTGTGTGTGCAACAGGTAGGTAATGGTTGAGATGTGCCTTGCATTATGCTGCAATGAATTGGTAAACATTCTATTGGGTATTGACACACTTGACAGCCGTGGGCGAAAATGGCAGGAATGTGTGTCTTAGACTGGGCACAGTTATGTCTTCAACCAGAAGACAGCGGCATCGGGTGATTTTTAATATCATCTGCATTAACCAAGAGGGACCCTTACAGTGCTCCCCAAAAGGATTATTGTCTCATTAGAGGTCGTGCATGATTGTCCCTCCAGCAAATCGGAAACTGTCATCTTCCCAAAAGAAGAACTTGCCTTCACAGACAGTAGATCATTGGGATTCCCTTTCTATGAGGTTCCACAGAAGACTCACCCAAACTACAGAAGAAGATGGGAGACTGTATTCGCCATAGCTTCACAGACAGCGTGGACAAGGTATGCCCTCTTGCTTGTGGTGTAGGCATTCGCTGTCTACACTTTCTGATGGGTCTTCGCACCTGGTGGAAAACAGTCATGCACGGAGGGACTTACTGTGAACGCATCCGCAATGGTGTTCAGAGTCAATTACTTTACGCGTCCAATCGTTGCTTCATTCATTGGACTTTTCGGCAGGTTAAAGCCTATTAACCTTCTTTTGTGCAGATGTTGTGGTACCATCATGTTGGCGAGCAAAACATCTTATGACACCACAGCCTATGTTAGGTTATGTTATGTTAAATTGATTGATAGCGCACACCTCTGCCATTTCCATGGTATCCGGGTGCTGAATATATAAAGAGTTTGAAAATATGCTGAGCAAAACAGGGTTGGACTGGGGCATTCAGTTGGCTCGGACACCAATGAAAAAGTGACCCGCAGTCGCAAATGTCAATTTGTTCCATTTGTGACCGACTTGTTTGAGTAGTACTGGAAGGGGAGTTTTTTGTAAAATGCATTAGAAATTGTGCATTTTAAAGAATATTTGTTCCATAACAGTTGTCAAAACTACTAGCTGCTGAGTGAAGTAACTGATCAACCTGGCTCACTTTTTCCCACAACTGTCCGCTTGACTAGAAATGCTGGCCCACACTATCCCGTTGGGCCCTTACTTCGAGCATTGCCCTATAGGAGAGTCTAAGCCTGGGGCGAAAGGTTGAGCGGCGCTTTACCCTTAGCTGTCTGCTACGGGAATGCTTGGATACGTGGTATTCGTTCACCGAATCATCAGTGCTTTGTTGTGTGCAACTCAGTTATCAAGTAGGGAAACAGGAAAAGGATCACACAAAGGTGTCTCCCTTATTGTCTAGGGCACTGTGGTGTGGAGCTCCTTCATGCATAGCCCCTGGGTGGTTTAGGCCTCAGGAGCCATATGAGTGCAGCACACACTCTGAAACCCCTTCTACTGAGGTCCTGGGTTTACAGTATATCGCCCTGTTTGTAACATCAGATTTTCGAAGATATTGGGCCCTCCTCAGTCCTTCTAGCCGTTGGCAATTTTAGATATCAGTATCATCAAAGGGTGCATTGCAGATACTTTGTCCCTGTGCAAGTGAATAGATGGGTCGATGGTTGGTTGGGTATTTGGAGTCAGTCCTGTAATAGGAATGTGAGTGGTTAGAAGTCAGAGCAGTCAAAGTTGTCAAGAGCATGAGAAAGAGTGGAGTCGATCGGAGGGCATTGATTGGAGAAATATGGATAACTTGTGAGGATGGCAGCAGTGAAAAGAGATGAAATTAGTGCTATAGTTGGACTGAGCTGCCTCCAGAACAGAAGTGAGGAAGCGAGGCAAGATGGCGCATGGATCTGTTGCCAGTGGTGCAGGTTGAAGCATGACACGGTTCTCACCTGCTATATGAATGGGGACATCCATTGCTGAGGGCATAGGGGTGAGAGAGTGAAGGCGTGAGCAGGGCAATGGAGCTCAAAGGAACTCTTGTAGCTGAAATGAACTCTAGAAATGCCAATCCAAGTGCGTCAGCAAGAGGTGGCAAGGCCGCATGAAGGGAAATTCTAACTTGGTCTAGACAGTGCCCCAAAGATTCAGGTTTGAATTTCCATTGACTAATTGGGTGAGATGGACTGGAAGAGACAGTGGAGTGTAGAGGAGAGTTGTCAGAGGATGATTGGTAAAATGCGGTGGCAGTGACCTGAGTTAGGAATAGTGCAAGACAAGATAGAGTTAATGGCTAGAACTGTGGGTCACCATGTCATGGAAGGCCGCTATGGGATGGTCAGAGAGATTGGAGTCCAGAAGGAGTTTGTGAGCCTATGTCATGCTGTGGTGGTTAAAGTCCACCATGTGAATATGATTGAAGCTTCAGCGAGAAGAGATACCTTAGGGTGGTCATGAGCATGGAGGAAGAGGTGAGGCATGCAGATGAAAATGATAGTAGGATGGCTGTATGCAAGACGCTGAACAGTGATATGATTAAAATAAGAGGGAAGAAAGGCAAGGATGTTCTGGCTTTGTTGATCATGAGGCCAAAAGCACCGTCTTTCTTAGGTGGGTGAGGGAAGTGAGAAAACGTAGCAGAGAGTAAGTGTTCAAGACTGTAAGAGTGGTAGGCATTCACGTTTCATGGACAGCCATCATGGTAAGAGGGGCTGTTGGGAACCAAAGGTTTCATTACAGAGAGAGTGGGCATTCCAGAATCTCAGAGTGAGTTGTGGTGGGCGGTGGGGTGTGGCAGGAGGAGGTGTAGGGAAGCAGCTGTGTGCACAGTAGGTGCTGTACAAATCACCCCCCTTAAAGGAGACAAGAAGGGTACGCGAGGTTTGAGTGTGTACGTGTAGATCCACCAGAGTGTCATCATCGAGAAGGTATGAGGATCGGGAGAGGATAAGAAAAAGGAGAAGAGTCGAGCAGTGGCGGGGTTATGCGGCCAAGAGTGTATTATCCCCAGTTCAAGGGTATGGAGAGGCTAATAGGATGAGGCTATGCAGAAGCATTAGAGAAGATATGAAGCATAACATGGTAAGTAGTAGACACAGGGTGGCACAGAGCAGTGGTGCTTATCAGTACCTGCCACTGCTGAAGAGGAGAGTGAAGCAGGGATTAGTGAATGAGGCCCTTTTCTTTATCCTGCCTTTATTGGAGAACACCAAAAGGCTAGGATTCTTTGTATGGAGCAGTGTGTCTGGCTCTAACCCTTTTTTTAAGAGGCCCTAAGAGGCCCAAACAAGACGGTGTCCGCTGGAATTGCCTTATGTTGGTGGTGACCATCCTGGGAAAACTTGGGTATGTCTCTCTGGGATCCAACGAGCGTGCACAAGATGGCTTCCAGCTGGTCCAGGAAGCTGCTAGAGGTCCCTCGGTCTTGCAGGGAAGGGGGACCAGTGTGTACATACCTATCACTTTTCAACCTATGCCCAGTTGGCCCACTGCGATCAGACCACATTTCCGACCATCATTCACTCCATGCAACATGATGCAGATAGAGAACATTCCAACCAGGTACCCTTAGATCCATGCACCAGACTCTGGCCTAACGGCTATGAGGCCACACCGTGGTAGACATGTGTGATCCAAATGTCAATTAGCAGTGTGCGTTCCACCCAACCAAGGCAGGCAATGGACACTATGAACTGGACAGGAAGAAGACTTACAAATGAGGGTTGGTCTCTGTGTCAGAGGAGAGTGAATGTAATAGTACTGAAATGGCTGAGAAAAAGAATTCAGCCTTTCGAGTTCACCTTTAAATTCTATGGGTTAGGTGCTGTTTGTAAGGAATTTCCGTGATCATTTCGGGGGAAAAAAACTTAATTGAGAAATGACCTCATATTTTTGGCTGAAAAACGAAAATTACTTTTTGCTTTTTAACTTTCTTTTTTATAACGTGGGGAGCTCCCCCGTGCCTCTCCTCGCCCACCTGCCGTAACGTATACCTTTACCCCACCCCCCACCTATTACATATAACAAAATACCTACTCCTTATGTTCAAATAAATTAGGTCATTTCTCATTCGTTTTTTTTATATTAGGTTATTTGTACAGATTCGGTCTGTAAGCACATTTTGTGGGAAATGGTGGTGCTCGTAGTTCTTCCTTTAAAATCATGGATCTGGAATTCCTAGTTGGAATTTCTGGCCACCGATGGCATTATTTCCATGGAAGCTTTTTCGGCAACAATACAGTTGAGTTTGGTGTTAACGAGAACATTTGAAGACAAGGGGATGGTAAAGTGGGGCCTATTATTTATTCCCTCCCAGGATGTCCCCCTTTATCGGCTCTGACAGCTCCTCAAAGATTTGGGCCTGTGGGGCTGTGCGACCCAGGCTCTTCATCACAAGCCGGGACGCCCTCTGCCTCTGTGGCCGCTCTCTTCCACAGACCGTCCACGTGCAGGGGCCGGGCATTCGTCATTCCCACGCGCCAGCCTGTGGAATTCCTGGCTGGTGATGGCGTAATGGTGATAACAGCTCCCTGCAAGGGCTTCTTAGATGAGGCCTCGCTGCGGATGTGTCTGCGTATCATGCAGAAACTGCACTTCCGACGGAAGCTCGCGCCTTCAAGCACCTGGTAGTGGAAAGGGCTTTGTAAAGATCAATTGACCGATTTTAGTGGGAGCTTATATGTTGCTTTACATTTTCCCAATGTGTATCTCAACCTGTACTTTTCATTTGTGAATAACAATACAACGGAATCACCAGCATAGAGTCGTGATGTGGCGTCGGCTCAAGGTGCGTTCGGGTGGCTGCGGCCACACAAGGGCGCTCACCTGGCGCAGCAAATAAAGGGCACCTGGACTCCGGCTCAGTGTCACGTAAACTTAAGTTTACATGGCACTGAGATGGAGGTTACTTAGGTATCAATCTGGCCCAGCGCCTATTAAAGAACAGCAGGGGACTCAGTTCAGCCAAACAACAGAACTGAGTCCCCTGCTGTTCTGCATTTGTTGGCGAGATTAGTGATGGACCCAGGACTCATCTGGCAGCCCCTTTACCCAGGCTGCCCCTGAGGTCAAGTTCTGTCAGAATCTTGGTGAGGGAGGGGGTGGCGCACAATTCTCGCATAGGGCACAGGCAGACCCGGGGCTGGCAGTGAAGGCGCGCATAGGACTGGTGCTGCAGATACTGTGTTCTGGTATAGGGGAGACTTTCTGAGGTAGGAGGTGTGGTCGAGCAGTTTGGCACTGCAAGGTGTTGGATTCGTGATCTCAGAGGTATTAGTAAATGTGTTCGTTTTTATTTGGCCGAATGGTACATTTGACCGAATTTAGCCTGTACCATTTCACCGAATAAAAATGTACAAATTGGCTAATACATAGCAAACATGTGGAGCGGGGCTTGTGGGGGTGTCCCCCCGCTTCTATGATCAGTATGTATTAGCCTTGGGGGGTTGCAGCCGTGCCCCCCTTCCTAAATATTGGAGGCGGGGGACCAAAAAGGAAAAAAACGAAAAAGGGACCCTGCGGCGTCTGATCCGACCCGCGTTTGAGGTACGGATCTGATGCTGCACTAGGTGGCGGGCGAACAGTTAAGTAGAGAAGGGGGTTGGGGGTGGGGAATTGGTGTGAGTGCGTTTGATCCTCTGAGAACTGATCGCATGCGGGCTGTTTTTTTTCAGTTTGCCGCAATCAGTTCTCAGACGGTCAAACACACCTAAACCGATCTCAGATGGAACATGTGCTTTGTGTTACATACGTGGCCGACTACATGCAACACAGTGTCCTGTGGGAAGTGTGATGAGTGGTTGTAGGACGTGTTGCTTCAAATAGGGGTAGTGTTCTTGCCCAGGAAGTCTGTTATTGTACAGTTAGCCTGTCCTTGTACAGTAAGCCTGTTCTACAGGAAGTCTGTTCTTGTGTACAAGGTGTGGTAGGGCATATGAGATGTTCTCTTCTGTGAGATATGTGTTCTAGTGCAACGGGCATACACTGATGTCGAAGCAGGTTAGGGATATGTTGGAGTTCGAGTGTTTTAGCCTTGGTGGGGGGCATTTTAGTGCAGCGCGTTTTCGGGGTGGATGATGCATTACAGCCTAGGAGATTTGGATGACTAGAGAAGACACATTCTGGTGTAGGGAAATGAATGCTATTGTGAATAACCTGCGTAAACTACTGTGATTTTCTAGTAAGGGGTCGTGAATTCTTACAAATTCTACTTTTTTAAGGAAATACATTCAATTAAGCTTCCCATGGCATTGCTGGTTGGAGTCTACCTGCTTCTTGTAACTTTGATGATCTCGTGCTGAGAAGTATTCCCCTAGAATTTGCCTTCTATCAATCCTCTTGAATCTGCTGAATTGTAGGCCATTTGGAGTAGGGAGCTTAAGGTGTGCGCACGGTGGCATTATCTAAAACATAATAAATAAATATGTGTCAGTGTGGTAAATAAGTAGCTAGTTGTATTGACTGAGATTATTCGTGACCATTGCCGTAAGACTTCAACATGGGGTAAGAGGATCCCAGCTGTGTGGGGGTTAAAGTCATGTCATTCCTGGGACTGAATGAACCAGTGACATTTTTTGGGTCTTCTGTCCCTGATTCGACATAATCAAAAGAGCCCCCAAAACATTGCAGCAAAGGCGCCAATGACGACGTGTTCGGCATTACCGGTACCTGTCTGGGTTCTGCGTGCAGACGTGCATCTGTAAGAGGATCCGCTGCGTGAAAGTCTTAAAGCACTGCCCACACTTCCAGAGGTGCCAGTCACTGAACTCAGAATTGAGTTGACTCGTGGACGTGGGGCTTGCCAGAACCCGCTGGTTTTTCACGTTGATTTGGTTGTAGCCAGTCTCGATGGGGCCCGACTTATCCAGAAGAGAAAAATTTCTGGAGCATGGAGTCTGTGGAAAAACTATGGACCGCTGCAATGCGGCTGAGGGTACCTTTCCAGTTTTGCTGAACGGCGGCAGAGCGTCTTGTCTGGACATGGCATCCATGACGGGCGAAGGAACGTTTACTGGAAGACAAGAGGAAGGGGGGTGCAGGGTCAGCATTGCTCACTTCTCAACGACACAAAGAAATATGAAAAGCGACAAAGAGCAAACATATACTTATATTTCTAAGGAATTGCTTCAGCGGCCTAATCACAATTACTCCCACACATCTCGCTCTCCGCCGGCACAAGCTCATTTAGACAAAAAGTGCTGTGGGACCAGAGAGTATGTAAATGTGGCTTATTTATGCAAGGCTGTAACAAGTTCCACCGCCTATAAATCTGATGCCCGCGGAAATAAAATAGATCCTGAAATAGAAATCCATTAAAGGAGTTAAAGCGCGATCAGGAAGAGGCAGCGCGTGGTGTCACCATATGGATTTTCTCGCGATCTATTGCGGGTGACACTGCCTTGACCTGCTTAAGGAACCGATTTGTTTTCTATGTGGTAAAAATACTGTATTATTGAGCTTTACACCAACGCACCATACCGCAGCCGTACCTCAGAAGGGAGCTCGTTTTAATGATATATTTAAAATCAGGCGAATTATTGAAACAAACAAGAAATCCTGAAAAGATTTGATGTAAGGGAGACTTTTTCCCAGTGCTTTAGGTGGGGTGAGAAATCAAGGGGGGGGCTCTAACGAGGAGGAGGAGTCTAAATGATGGGTGTGGCTGAAGGGTCCCTAGCACAGACAATACAAAGAAAGTGGCTTTCCTCACTGTCTGGTTGCTTTTTTTGACTGTCCCGTACTGGGGATCCGAACCGAGCCCTGCAGGTTACAAGCCAGTGGCGCATCGCACTGTGCTATTTCACTGACGTTGGAGTTCTTTTGTTTCATTCAGTAGACTGTTTGACACATAAAGCCCGAGCTCGGGCAGTTCACAGCTGGAGTTCATTACAGAAATCACCACTGGAACTGTCGGCAGAGAGCCTGTGATACGGGTGGGGCAAACAATGAGTTTCTTTGCCCCCAGAGCTCCCAGCTTCTGAGTAAGTTTCACACTCCAGTGGTGGAGCAACGTGAGACGGGACCTTAGCCTGCTGCTTCAGTGCCCTACCTTTTATGGCACTGGCTAGAGGGTTGCATGTTGTTAATTTGCTAGAAACGTTCATATGTCATCCGATTCTCGAAGGAGAAACGTGATGTGGAGTTCTGGCTTGGAAGAACAGAGACATATGGCGGAAATTCCCCTTTCTTCAAGTGGATACATGTTCCCTCATGTTAAGCAACAGTCCCAAACAATGCATGCGTTGTGTTATCACACTTAAGGTGATCTCACCCTAGACAAAGAGACATTCTTGCTTGCCGTTTCTCAAGAAGTCACTTATCACGCAGTTGGAATGGCTATACAACTGTTTTCCAAGCTGTGGGCACAGTTCATTTATTCTCTAGGCATTGAGTAAACAACTATGAAAATTGTCTCCGACTTCTTATTTAGCGTCTTCACATTTGCTGTGACCCATAAATGCCTGGTTAGGGCTCAGTAAAAGTTTAAATAAGACATTTTAGGAGAGGTTTGCTGTCTTATTCAACACTTAAGAAATGCCTTTCATTTGGACGAGGGCGAGCTCACAGCGGCAGGTTTGAAGAATCTTTCAGGAACACTGAGGGGCGCGGGGGTGGAGGAAAGTCTTTATTTACAAAAGGCAGCCAGCCATTTGTCTGTTGGTTACAATGGGTAAGAAAGATGCCAGTTTCACAATCCCCTGAATCCCCAGCTAGGCATGACCCAACAGAAACCAGCTTCTGGAGTTCAAATCGGCTGGCATCACAGGGTGGTGGAAATCGTTGTTGGCTTGGGCGAGGTGAAGTTGTTAGTTGAGGCAACCAGGCAATCACATTTGGCTCTGGATACCATGGCATGTGTTTGCACCGCCCATGTGTCCAGATGTGTGGCCTGCTTGTGAGATAGGCACCTGCCCACGCCCCCCAGGAATGCCACTGTTGGTTCCTCTCAACAGCATTCACTCTGTGACTCAATTTAGACAGTAGATTCGGGGGGGGGGGTGGATGGGTCCTCAGTGAGCCATGTATAAGCAGCACTGCGATTTATACATGATTAGGAACAAATGTGATTATGTGCACGCATGTGCCGATGAGGGCCCAACCTGCAATAACCTCCATACACTGACTAGCGCAAGAACCAAACACCACTACTTTGAAGGCAATAACCCCGCCTATGCAGGCATCCTGAACAGAGCTGAATCAAGACATAGGGCCTCATTACGACCCAGGCAGTAGGAGGGTAACTGTGCCAGTAGAGCTGCCACGCTGTAAATACCCTACCGCCTCATTACGAGGTCTGCTCGCGGGACCCGCTAAGGACGCCTGGTAAAACCAGGCGTCCTTAGCGGGTCCCGCAAGCAGACCAGGATGCTAACAACGGTCCCGTCATTAACGGGCCCGTTGTTAGCATCCTCCCCATTCCCATTGAGCCCTATGGGGGTTCAAATGGGAATGGGGATGTAACAGGTCCGGGTTCCTTGAATGGGGAAATACCGGGCCCTCCAAGGACGGAATGGCCCGGTAATTCCAAATTCAAGGAACCAGGACCCGGTACCCGGTATGGGTGTAGCCATGCCGCTAAAAACCTTCATATGTAAAAGCGGCATGACTAGCTCCATACTCGGAATGAGGCCCATATAGTTCCGACAAAAACACTTGGGGCCTCATTACAAACATGGCAGAGTGGGTGAAAATGGTGATGATGTGGTGGTAATTTGTTTACTGCCGCATTACCACTGCATTACCGCACCACCGGTTTGGTGGTGAGGTGGAGGATTTACCTCCAGCAAAAAGCAAAATGATGGTGGTAAATCCTCCACCTAACTGCCAAACATCCACAAAATAGCTGAAATTACGCCACCGGAATTACCGGCACTGGTAATTCTGCCAGAATCCTCATGGAGTCCTATGGACTCAAAAATGGAGACTTACACCGCCCTATCACCACTTGTAATCGTGCATAAATCCGCGTGACGAAGTGGCTGTCACAGTAATCGTGTTTGGCGATAATCCAGAATATTTACTGCCAAATTACCGCCAAACTCATGATGAGACCCTAAATGCGCAATTGTTTTCTCGTGGAAATGTTTCTTTTTGTGAAGCACAGTTTTCCTCATTTTTAGCAAAGCATGTGGCAGTGAGACCGGGAAATGCATGCCCCCATAATATATAATGACTAGGAATGCTTGGTCTTTACCTTACTGTAATATTTCTCAGGTTTATGGGCGTCTTTTTGAGATATCTATTTAAATCTATAAGAGGAGAATAACAGAATGGTGTCTTGTTTTCTTGAGCCCATCACCTGGTGATAGTGACGTGTTATTCTGCGGTTCAGTAGATTGTTAATGTATAGAGTTCATGGAACTCCAGGTCCATTGATAAATAGGGGCAACAAGAAAAGGGGCAACAAGAAAGCTGAAAGTACGAAGGATGAAATGCCTCTTTTGTATAGAGAAGTATGCCATAATAACCCAGCGGTGTGCACATTGTTTACTTAAGATCCTTTTGAATGCAGAGTTTAGGAAACATTAGAGGTGAAAAGCAAATTCTATAATACGTCCAAGGTTTTAATTAACTATAGGCAATGTATGTCTGAGATGTCTATGACTGTGAGTTCATGAGATTCATCCTCAAAATAAATTGAGTTTGATTTATTCGGGTGGAACCACTTTAAGTTCTAGGAAACATAGCATCCAATTGCCCACTTATTGCAGGGAGCCAAGATTCCTTAAAACAACAGACTGGGCACAGGACAGGCGTGGCATGTCCCAAAGCCACAAGTTTATCTCCTCCCACCAGGACCAGCAGCATATGATGCATTGTACCTCTATGGAGGAGAATGGCTGCGGCAAGGTTCAAGCGCCGCAATATTTCTTGCATGAATAAATGAGTTACTTGCAAGAACTCCTTTAAGATATGCCTCCTGTGGGAGCAGAACTGTGTAAGGCCTGAGAAGACCACGCTTTACCTGGGCTCCCCTTGCAGGCCTTCCGCTCGTGCCCATCAAAGCTCTTCCATGACAGTGCAAGGGGGAATCTTTCTGCTGTAACGATGTCCTGATCTGGGACACCAGACAGGCTGACGCTTTTTCCCTGAGTGGAGGATCGGCTCTCCTTCCCTGACCAGCACTCCTAGATGGTGTTTTGGAAAGATGGTGGCAGCTTGAAAAGATATGGAACTCTAGAGATCTAGATCGGGACGCTGGGCTGGACCCCTTAGGGAACCGGACTTTCATGTGGGACCGGGGACGTGTCCTCAAGGTTCGAGGGATCGTGGGGAAAGATGGAGGAATCTCTGCTCCCCCAGTGACAATGTTACCGCATCACTTCTTGTCCCTCCCCGTGGAGACTCGTGGAACTCCTGCCTTTTCGCAAGGTCAGGTGAGCATCATACAGATCCTGACCAGTGAGGTAATTACACTCCCTACTTTGCTTCACTGAGTGTCTTTGAAAGACATTTCTGGTGAGTGCAGGCCGGGGGATCATGGCTGGCAAATTGAAGAAGGAAACTGGAAGTGAGTTTTTAACCTGATTCCCAACTGCCCTGTGAAAGGTCAGAAAGGGGCAACCAAAGCGCACATACCTGCTACACAAGGATTGCCGAATGGCAAACAGAACTTCCTCCACGCTACAAATTCCTTACAATGCGCATGCCTTCTGGACCGAGAAGATTGAGGGAGCGATATAGACAGTGGAAACTAAGCTGGGAGAGCAGGCAGGTAGGGTGGGCAGTATTGAAGCTTTGGTTAACAATTAGAGGCTCATATTCGTGCTCGATAGCAGCTGAGTAGGTAGAGGTCTACTAACCTTTTGGGTGTTGAGGAATTCAAGCTGACAGCTGTGGATAACTTCCTCCAACTAGACAGCGGAGAGGAGATATTGGATAATGCACACAAGAGTGCATAACTGTGAGTCTTGGAGTGCTGGAAGAGCGGCATGCATACAATGTATCATCCAAACTGGAAGACGTTTTCACAGGCCTGATCAGTGATGGCTGGAAGGATAACTCAAGCTCAACATGCTTGCCTTGGGAACAGGACAATGCCATGCATCGTGGGTTCATGGGCTGGGTCATGAGTTGGGTTGATGCAGTCGTTCACCCCCCAAACAAACCAAGTCAATAGACTGAGTACCACATTGTGGGTAATAAATTCTATTGGCTACAGTGTGCTCTGAAACTGTATTCCCGATGATAGCAGTGCCACATGTGACACCAGAATTAAGGCCAGAGTGAGAACTGATGATGGATATGCTGTTCCCTCAGACTACCTATCAGAGGCAAGACTCAGGGTGAGGGAAGGGCAGGCACAGTGATGGTGGCTTTATGGCTAGAGTGAGAACTGATGGTGGATATGCTGCTCCCTCAGACTTCCTATCAGAGGCAAGACTCAGGGTGAGGGAAGGGCAGGCACAGTGATGGTGGCTTTATGGCTAGAGTGAGAACTGATGGTGGATATGCTGCTCCCTCAGACTTCCTATCAGAGGCAAGACTCAGGGTGAGGGAAGGGCAGGCACAGTGGCAGTGACTTTATGGCTAGAGTGAGAACTGATGGTGGGTATGCTGGTCCCTCAGACTACCTATCAGAGGCAAGACTCAGTGTGAGGGAAGGGCAGGCACAGTGATGGTGGCTTTATGGCTAGAGTGAGAACTGATGGTGGATATGCTGCTCCCTCAGACTTCCTATCAGAGGCAAGACTCAGGGTGAGGGAAGGGCAGGCACAGTGGCGTGGTTTTATGGCTAGAGTGAGAACTGATGGTGGATATGCTGGTCCCTCAGACTACCTATCAGAGGCAAGACTCAGTGTGAGGGAAGGGCAGGCACAGTGATGGTGGCTTTATGGCTAGAGTGAGAACTGATGGTGGATATGCTGCTCCCTCAGACTTCCTATCAGAGGCAAGACTCAGGGTGAGGGAAGGGCAGGCACAGTGGCGGTGGTTTTGAGTTCTATAGAATTTAGGGATATGCTCAACAAGTGACGCAAAGGGGTGAAGATGTAATCCAACCGCTTACTGTTATTCCATGACTTGAGCCCAGAAACGATGTCCAGAAATAGAACGCTATTGGAAATCAAGATGGAACTGATCTCAAGAGATATCACGGAAATGGTTGGGTTTACGCCTCTTCTCGATATTAAACATTTGGGGACAAAGTACATGTTGTCACAGGTCGATGCTTGAGGGATTATGACTGGGGGGCAAAATTATAGTTTAGTCAGTGCAGGAGCACACTTATGGTTACAGAGATCTTTCAACTGGGCGGAGGGACCTTTGAGAGTGGTGCTTGATACTCAAAGGGGCTGTCTTCTGGGATAGAGAGAGAGTGCATGGACCTCTTTGTTGAGGCATTTTCCAACTGGGCATCTGGTGCCATGTTTTAGAGCAACTACAGGGCTGGCAGACTCCAGTGCTTTGTTAACAGTTTAGTGTCGACTCTGAGATGTTAGTAAACTTTGCACACTGGGGTATTTTGTATTCCAACACTGTAGCTTGCATATTATGTGTACCTCGTTGTGAGGGCCGCAGTTTTAATTTTTGTGGGGGTTCTGTAAAGAGTTGAGAGATATGCTTGAAATGTTCTGCAAGCATTAAACTCAATAAACTAATTTTAAATAAAAAATACCATTCCTCCCCCTATGACATGTACCCCTATAATTGTTGGTTAATCGGTGGCTACAATTGTTTGTTCAGGCTGAAAGAACAGACATTTTCCAGCAGGTGTTGCAATAGAGGTCCATCCACAAAGTTGGAGGGACAAATCTTCCTGAGATTAGCACACTCCTGACTGATTGCCCACGTGGCTGTTGGCTCAGAGGCAACATATAAATAAATATTAGGGACACACCCAAGAAATAGTTAAGTAGGAGGGCCAAGGCATGCAACACTTGCACAGTTCCCAGCCCAGATTCCATTTGTGAACACATACCCGTCGCTTGGCATACCCTGGTTACAAACCGACAAACTGCAGTTGGGTGAGCCCGGTGAGGGTGAGCAGGTCTGGGTCAAAACTGGCACCCTGGCCTGCCCCTCCTTGCGAGTCAGTGCAAACCATGAGCCCCACCTGTTGTCTGCGGCTCCTGCTACAAAAACACAGGCACTGTTACCCGACTTCCACTCCCGGCCTCTACTCCACTCATTGATTGGCTGGGGATGGACAGGGAGTCTAAGCACTTCCTGTCATGGCATCGGGGCAGAGGATCAGAGCAGTGACTAGCAGTGCCTTCGAAGCATATTGCTTCATAAGGTGAGTGCTTTCTAAAGGTGACCATTTTCTACTCTCCCTGGCGCCGCCAGTGCCACCAACCCCCTTTATCGCCCCTTTTTCCTTGCCCCCATCCAGGTGTGCGCCAGACCCTCTCTCCCCCTTCCCCGCACGGCCATCCACAAGATACCAGCACTAACCTCCCCAGTGCCAGCACCCTCTTTACTGTCCCCCAGCCTCTTTACTCTCCCCAGCCCCTTCTCTCTACCCCAGGCCTGTTCCTCATGCCACCGTCCTAAAAGAACTCTGAATTCCTACCACCCCTCCTGTTTTGCATGCCCAATTCCCCGGCTCGGCTCCCGTATGACCCGAAGAGTCGGGCCAGAAGCCCTGGCTCCGCCCCAGCCATGAAATACCTAGCACTCCCAACTCTACTACAAACCATGCAGAGTATATTATAGATTTCCAGCAGGTGGCAGGTGATTTGTGAATCAGACACAAGATGTGTATCGCCAATCATCAGGTCCATATCACCCTTACTGGGTACACTGCAGAGCACCAAATATCTTCTAGGAGCTCGAAGTCCACACTTTTTCTTAAGGTGTAACCACTGGGCACTTCACTCAAAGGCATTCACATTGTGGACCAGTGCAGAGGCCTAGGCATAGAAATAATGGGTTCAACTCTGCTACAAGGAGGTATCTCATGATGGCCGACAAAGCCGAACCCTACCCTCCCTTCCATAGCATTTATCGAAAGCGCAACCACTGACGAGTGTTAAAGGCAGACAACGCATGGAGGCATTCATGAGAAATACGGAAGCCTTCAGCGTTGAGCTACTATTTCGGTGCAGTAAATGTCTTACAGTTTTCATCCTGGGCGATGCACTGCAACGGAATCCCGAAGAAAGACGTGTAGCTGTCGTTGTACCAGACCAGCAGCTCGGTCCCTCGGGGGATGTCTATGCAGGCTCTGTAGAATATGCTCGACCTGTTCGAGGCGACACAAAATGGAGGCTGTTTTAGCACACAACGGGGCTCATTTTCCTATAAGCATGGGTATCATTTAGTTCAACTTTCTGCCATAAAACATTTACATTTGCGGGTATTTCCATCCATTGATTCTCAGCGAAGTTATTTTGCCAGCATTCGGGGGAGCACAGCAGCCCTCCAATGATCCATTAATTAGAGGTCAGCTGGGCACATTTTTTTGGGCGGTTTGTCGCGGGAATTTCACAAACAGGTGGGGGCACGGGCTTTCCCCCTGGAGAGAAAGCCCAAATAAAAAGGACAGGCAGAGCAGCAAGAACGAGGGTGTCAGGGAGAAGACAGGACAGCAGGCAGAGGGTTAATCACAAAACGAATACTCGGACGACGCTACCCCAATCCTGCAAAAACAGCTCCATATTTTATGATCTATTTCAATACAAAGTCTTCTGTTTGCGTTAGGGCAGGGTTGCTCCGTGCAGGTTTACTCTAATAGTACAGGCTTTTAATGGAATAGTTAAGAAGCTCCTAATAATAGCCCAGCTTCCATAGCAACATAACCAGGGTGAGTTCAATGCCAAGGTAACTTTAGGTAGCTGCCCAGTGCCCCTACAGCAGAGAGGCATCATGTGGAGCTAGCTGGACCCTAAATACAGCACATCTGGTGGCATTGTGCTTGCCAAAATGACCCTTTGCCTGAGGGTGTATGTAGCCATGCACGCCCTCGACCTGAGCTTGAAGAAAAGAATACTGCCTTGAATAGGGGGACCAGACATTCCAGTTTTCCCGGGACAGTCCCGGGAAATCTCCTTCCGTCCCGGGATCCTGGGAGTTTTTTAATTTTATTATCCCAGTCCCAGGTTTGGAAGGGTGGGTGGCTGGGGTCCCAGTTTTTGCCAGGACCCGATTTCGAAATCCCAAAATCAGGGCCGGCGCGCCTCTTCCTGCGCGTAAATGGAGACGTAAATGCTTTTCACACCCCTATTTCCTCCCTCTTCCCTCCACGCAGCTCTCCTCCAATGAGAGGAGTGTGTCTGTGAGTACCCCCACCCCTGCCCGCAACAGGCCAGCAGCGTAGACGTAGGATTACAGTTGTATTTGTGTTTACTTTAGTCCTACTTCCATGTCTATGGCCTGTCCTGTTTTTCTTTATCTGGTCACCCTAGCCTTGACAGGAAGCACCGCCGCTTGCAACACCTTCTCCCCTGCATAGTAGTTTATAGTGCCTTCATGGCAGAGCAGCCGGGATACAAATGGGGAATAGAATATAGAACTGTGATGCTATTTTTAAGCATGGGCATGACAAAGTAGACAGAAGCTCCCTCCAAAGAGCACTTCAGTCGGAACGTGCAGGAGTAATCCTATGGGGTCCTGCCCGATTTTCATGCAGGACCGGCATCTGACTACCAATCTTCCGTTATCACTGAGGGACACCAAACCAGCCCTACCAGTGCAACAAATCACCAAACCTACAACAGAAGCAATTAGGGATTCCAGTAACAGCCACCAACCAACCAACCAAATATGGGTGAATAACCGGAGAGTCAGGAAAAGTTGAAGGGGAACAAAGTGCATCTGGAGAGGAGCAAGGCACACAGCAGAAAGTAACTTGTGAATGACTTCTGGAGGAGTCTAATGTTGGTTTTCCTTAATCTATGTATGACCACCCATGTATTATCCCCAGTGACTGTCCATTTACTCCGTCCTACAACCTGGTCAGAATGTCACTTAAACTCCCCCCATTGTGACTGCACCAGTGACTGCACTGGTTACCTGGCCACCCTCTGATCTCGGGTCCAGGTCCCCTCCCCTGCCAGTCGCACACCTGCGCTGCCTTCCTGGCAACCCCACTACTTGGGGACTGTTTCTGTATCCCTACAGTCCCATTACCAGCACTTGACACATGTTGTCTGCACTTACCCTTGCCGCCTGCTGCCTGTAGTTCTACTTATTGTTATTTATTCTTTTATACCATGTACTGCACTGTCCCCTCCCCTTTCCCCAGTGCAATCTACTCCTTCCCCTTCCCATGCACTTGCGCGATCTGAATGACACCTGTCCTAGTAAGATAGTTGTCTGTCTTCCCTGTGTTCCCCCTCCCTTGCCTCGTCGCGCCTTGAAACACTTGGGTATAGGCGCGTTATAAATGCCATATCATATCATATCATTGTAAGAAGCTCACTGCTTCCCATCAAATCTGATTTCTTATCTATTTTACGCTCTTTTGTGATCAAAAGGGCATTGTTACTCCCTGTATAAATAAAATAAAGGTGCCAATCAAAGAAGCTGCCATGGACCGAAGCCTAGTACCAGTGTCATTAAAATAAAGCACAGCATTATGACCTGGTGAGCATACATTACATGCTGGAGCAGACTGTGCAGGTAGGGTACTTCCCTGTAGACTACTAGGGGTGTTCTTGTGTGCCTGGCTCTCTAAGCCGCCCTCCAGTAAAGGTGACTATTGGCCTTGGCAGTGCACACTGCTTAGTCACTAGGGTACCCTGTTCCTTGGGCATGCCCACTCCCGTTCTCCTTTTGACCCCTGGCATGACCCTAGCTATGCAAGTCCCTACATGCATTAAGCGGCTGTCCATTTGCTTTCAGAAAGAGTTGAGCCTGGAAAGAACGGAGCTTGCCTGTTAGATTCCTGCGACTCCTCATAGAAAGACACGAGCTTGCATCTTTGCACCTAGAACCGACCACTTTGGAGCTGTACAAACTTTGGATATTCAAGGATGCACAAGACAAAAAGAAAACCCATGCCCTCTACTCCTTCACTTAAATATTCACAACGAGTGTCAAAGGGATGGACGTTTTGGGGATATTGGTGAAGCAGATGGGATTCAGGGAACTCAAAGGAGTCCCAGCACAGTCATGATGACTGCAGCAAAGTCTAAGTACATTTGGAGCGCCTGCTTTCTGGCCCTTATGGATAGGGAAGGGTTCAATTGTTGTTACACAGGAAATGGGTCACACCCTAGTTCCTTACCATATTCCCCACCAATGGGACACAGACACCAAGGTGTCATTTTTTAGGGATCGCAATGGGAACCCATCTTTACTTATACAAACACATAAACTGCATTTCTTATTAACCATGTATAACCCTTTCCTCTAACACTAATCCCATCTATGTTTTCCTGGCATGAGTTCTTTCTAAAGGCATCTGCCCGGTCAGACCCCCCCTTCCTTAGTGGAATCAGAGGGTGATCCATAGGGTGGACCCGACGGGACAGACTGCTGACCTAAACCTGGCACCACCCACTGTAGAGGGGGGCCAAAGGAGGTCCCCTAGGTGGCCGCCACTTCCTTATCTCTCTCACGCCAGGGTACATAACTATTCAGATTCCCTTCTTCCCACCTACATCCTTAACCTGATATGCATTCGCCTAAGTAACCAGTAACATGCCTTATACTTTATAACTACTATCATAACCATAAATATAAACGTACAACTAAACATACAGTTAAACTTGCAAAAACATATTATAACACATGATATGATAGGTTATTTATAATGCGCTTAATACCCAGAGGATTCTAAGCGTGTACCCGGGAATCGAACCTGTGGTGCTCCGTGGCATCTTGTTTTCAAGGCGAGCACGTTGCCCCTGAGCTATCCTCCCGAGACATATGGGTGACTGCTCCAGTCAGCCACCCCATTTCAGTACCTGAAGGTGCTGTTCGTGGTGGTGGACGGGGCATCTGCCCCCTGATGAAAATAACTGCTGTGCTGTTCCCTCCAGTCTGTTCTTCTGGGTGGCCCCGTCAACCACGTGGGGGGGTTTTCATCTTCTGAGTGGCCCCATGCTCTGGGGGCTCCCTGGGATCACTGCGTTGGCTCGCTGCCTTTTTCAATCTTCTTGGTAGACTCGTGACCCAAACCTGACCGCGATTAACGCCTCAGCCCAGCGCCTTTCTGTTTTCCAGCGGCATCCCCATTGCCATGTCTCTTCATTGCATTGGAGTAAAGCGGGGGCGCTTTCTTGCCGGAGCTCCAGCTGGCATGCTGGAGCTCCCTGCTTCACCTGGGATGCCCACTGTGGTGGTCCAGGATGTTCTTCACCAGCAGAGTGGATTCGCCCCGGCCTCTCATCTCTTCACCCGCACCGCCCAACGTGGCAGCCCGGGACTTTCCTTCACTACCAGCCACATAGGGGTGGGGCTGCCTTCACCACCACCTCTTCGCCTCCCAGGCCGCAGCTGGCATGCGTTGCCCAGGGGGACTCCTCTTTAGGGCCCACCTCACCTGGCCTCCAGGTGGGCCGAAAAGGCAGCTTCTTTTCTTCTCTCAGAATGCTCTGCACCGGCAGCCTGGGACTTAAGGTCTGGTCCCTGGACGGGCTGTCAGCCCCTCGCGGCCCACTAGATGCTGCTCCACGTACTCAGCTTGTGCCCGTGGTTATGATGCTGGACTGCTGCATGCATGCTGCCTGGTTGTTTTAACATTCATTCAGAAGGGGCCAATCGAGGCCTAGACCCCTCAGAGAGCGGCATGTCTCTGCTCCCTTTCCTTGTCCTTCTTTTTCTAACAGTCCTCCAATGGTTGTTCTTAGAATCTCTCCTTCCCTGCCGGGCCCGTTCTAAGGCAGGGGCGATCTGTCTTCTTTTCTTTTCTTCTTCTTCTACGTGCCCTGCAGCCCCATGGCGGGCTGGATGGTTCAGTACAGGTAGGGTCTCCTAGTAAATCAAGTATTTCACTCTTACACCCGGTTGTCTGTGCCTTTATTTCTAGATTTCCCTTAGGGGACAAGCATGCAGCCCTGCCTAGCTGGGCCCAATTTGGGCCAAAGGCTACATATTCGGGGTGTCTGCAGAAAGCCAAAGGTCCCCAGCCGATAGAGAACAGGAGGACTGGAAGCAAAAGCGTGTAGGCATAAGAAGACGGAGAACAATGTCAATGGGAGGATTTGAAAAATGGTTACTGCATCTAAAAGATAACACAGCAAAACACCCAAGTCAGGGAACACGGAAACAGCCATTTATAAGGCTTTGGAGGAAATAGAAAGAGAGCTGCAAACCATAAGGAAAAGAGAAATGGTAGATCTCAACCGGTTTTCTGGTTGAAAAATCGCTGCAATAGCTATTAGCCTGAAGGGCAAGATAAAAGCGCTTAGGGTTGGTAGGCCTTAAATTGAGACCCGCTGTAAAGGATTGACTGCCGCTAGATCATTTGTTCCTTGTACAACATTGCAGGCACAGGGAGAATCAGTCACCACATTTTTCACCGCGGTGAGATATTTACTTGTCAAAATATTTTGTCACTGCAAAGTGGATCTCGGCAAGAGGATCATAAAGATCAATAAAAAAGTGTGGATTCTCAATATTTTACTTGCAACTGCAAAAAAAGGGATCCATCTTGTTCTGTTCATCGTTTACTGCCATCTTGTGTCAGAAGGGCACCGCCAGCAAAGCACAGTGTCGTTACCAGTCTCCTTCTAAAGCCTACAAGCGTGGGGAAGGACAGGGTTGAGGTACAAAACACTCTGCCCTAATAAAGCATTTCCCTAACACAAAGTCCATCACAACAGACAGTGACATCACACTACTACAGTACATAACAAAGTATAGCAAAGTCAGAGCTACTAAATATTTAAAGCAAATGGTGTACAAGTTTAATCTGTAGTGTGATAGACTTTGTTTCTGTTATCAAAAACATGCATTGGGACTTTATTTATTTATTGAGAATTTATTAGGTGCCTATACAACCGAATGGTGTTTCTAGGCGCCACAAGACAAAATGGATATGGAGCATGGGCAGTAAAACAACAGTGGCGAACAATACATATACAATCTCCACAAGACGAATGGGGAGGGAGCAAGTGGAGCAAAACAAGAGTGTCAAAAAAGGGTAAATGTACAATCGTGGTCCTACCAGGCCTTGTGACATTCGACGTGCAAGTGCAGTGAAGAGAAGTGCAGGGTGGGCAGGCGGGAACAAGGAATGGACAAGTGCTGGTGGGAGCCCGGGGGGGAAGTGCAAGGGGAGCCAGAGGGGAGGCCAATGGCAAGTGCTAGGGCGGAAGAGTCCTATGGGTGGGTTGCACGGCTGCCAAGCAGGGGGGCCGCAGGGGGCCCGCAGTGCTGAGGGGAGGAGGGTGCTGTTGTTGACTGGGTGGATTCATGAAGGGCCAAGCCATAGACTTAGGGCCTCCTTATGAGCATGGCAGTATGGGAAAACATGGTGGTAATGTGACAGTAACTCCATTACCTCCACGTTACCACCACATTCTGGCACCGCCATACTGCGAGTTTGGCCTTGGGGTGTAGGATTTTTCTCCAGCAAAATGTTCAGCCGAAATGCCAATGGAGTCCTATGTACTCCAGGAAATGAAATCTTACACTGACATGCCGTCACTTTTTACCTTAAGGTTGCTATTCCCATTGTTTTGACTCTTTTAATAATGTTACATTAGAAGGTAGTGTTTGTACCTTTAATAAAATCCTATGATTTCCTGTTTTTAAAAATAGTAGTGTGTTTGACCGTGTGTTGGTATATATGTGCATGTTTGTGAGAGTGTCAGTGAATATGGGTGTATAATGCTTATGTGTAATGTGCATGTGTGTGTTCCATGTGTATGATGAGCATATTTGTGTAGTGTATGTGCGTAGTGTGGTACCATGTAATGTGCATTCGTGCGTATGCTTCTTGTTTCCATGTAAAACAAATGTATTGGTTGGGGGCATATTGTGCATTGTGTCTGGTGCAAGTGTATGTTACATGTGTATTATATGTGCCTATTGTGTTTACGTGCTATGTGTGCATGTATTTTCTGAGTGGTGCGGTCATGCTTGGGCGTCTTTACTAATTACGTGTTTTCCCTGTTTTCTCCACAAATCCACATTATATATATATATATATACATATGTACTTTATCAATTGAGGCAGTTTATTGTCGTAGCATATTGTATGTGCACATGAATGACGAGAGGAATAATTGTCTGGGGGTGTGTATATCTGGGGTTATGTGTCTCTGTCTGCTGGACGTGAACGCTGTGTTTATGTGATGTGTGTTTTAGTGTGTGTTATTGGTGTGCGGGGGTAGAGTACATTGGAGGGGTGTATGTAAAGGTGCCTATGCACAATTATACGATGTGCATGTCTGCATGTGCTACCTCTCCCTGTATTGCACCATCCTATTTCACACAGATTTTGGGTGCATGTGGTCATTCTGTATATGTCATTTGTGTCAATATGCTTGTATGTCATGCTTGGGTGAATTACCTACATACATTTTGTGTGCATTGTGTGTTGTTTCTGTAAATTAATGTTATAAGCATATTGAGTGTATGCGGGGCTGTGTGGTTGGGTTTGATTGTGTGTGAGTGTGTGAATGTTACGTGCATATTGAGTGTGTGGATTGAGGTCACAAGTTTTCTGATGGCATGTACGACTGTATAGTCAGCGGTACTACAGCTTGTGTGGGGTGTGTCTGTGTGTGTATGCGCACGTGCGCTGTTGATTCAGTGTGTGAAATGTGTATAAGAGGGTGAACAGAGTCCTTCTGCATGGATTGTCCATACATGATATCTTTGCCTGCTGTGCTCCCCAATTTCTGCATACATCGCATGCATTCATTATGTGAATGGTGTGTGTGCCTTTTGTGGGTCATCATCTTCTGCCCAGATTTCGGGTGCACACGTTCATTCCAGCCATGTTGTTTTTGACGAGGGTGTGAGTTTGCATCCGCATTCTAGCGCAGTGTTCCAAACAGGAATGCCCTGCATATTTGCATACATTATTCTGGGCAAACCTCCAAGTAATAATACAGAACCAAAAACAGAAAAAGGAGAACGATTCAGTTTCATGACAAAAGAGACATGTTTAAATGTCTTATATAATATACACTAATTGATTTTTTAAAACTTCAGGTTGATAAAAGAGGAGCTTTCATGTGGCCAAAAATATAGACTAAATGAAGAATATAAAAATCAAAAAAGAAAAATTCGTATTTCGATGGCAATTATGCAATGCAATAGAAAATAGTTTCATAGACTCATAAAACAAACAACTCTTATTTCATCCCCTACACTCATACGTCACTCATAGACATGCATTCACAGCAATCAAACATTGTTCAGATTATGCTTCATTCTAATTCCCTACTATGACATGATTGCTCAAAGTGAAAGAATTATTGACTGTAATCAAAACCAGTTCAAAGTACTACAGGCATACCAACGTCATTACTCTTGTTACATCATTTGCTACAATTTTAATCACCAGTTCTTTCTTCTTTTCCCAATAAGCGGTTGGTTTCGACCGCAGTGCACCATACTTTATTTCAAGGTCCTCATAATGGTCAGGGGATTTAATGGAATTTCAGCATCTGGAGATGGTTAGTTCAATGGACATGGTTGGGCCCAAAAGAGGCACAACAGGTTCTATATCTACTGATGTCTCCTGAACGCAGAATCCCTTTCGAGTTCAGGAAAAGCATCCTTCTAATTCAAATAAGTAAGGGATGCATTTAAACCATCTTTGTAACTTGGTTTGAATAGAGGGGATCCCACCTATTAACTGAAAGTAAAGTTGATACATTTTGGGCATCATTACAAGTTTGGTGGTGCAGGAAAAAAAAGTGGTGATAATTCTGTTACTGCTCCTTTTTTTGACAGTAGTGCAATTACTGCTGTTTTCCCTGCACCGCAGAATTATAAATTTGAAGGTAAACTGGAGGATTTACCTCCAGCAAGAAGCTGGAGGTAAATCCACCACTTTAGCCCCAAACATTTGTGGATTTACCATGCAGTAAATCCACTGGCGGTAAATCCATCAAAAACCCCCATGGAGTCCTATGGACACCCAAAATAGGGAATTAGCACCAGGTGTAATCCCATGGTCAACCCATGGGACCAAGTGGTGGTAATGGTAAACCATTATGGCAGAAATCTGGTGAATTTACTACTGAATTACCACCAAACTCGTAATGAGGCCCAATTTGAACGTCAAGCGATGTGACATGTATAAAAGTGAGGAGCAAATATTTAGTGGCCAGGCAATTCAAGAACATTACAGTTAGTATTTGGAGCAGTCATTAGTCCAAACAGATATCAGGCAAACCTTCTTGACCTAAAAGGTCAGATGCCGATCCCGATTCAGGGAATGAACAACATCATAATTACTCTACTAGTGGCACAACAAAAGCCTTATCTCTATCACCATTTTATACGAGTAGGAGTCTTTTCTCTGGCACTGTTCCAGGCATGTCTCACCCATTTATAAGCATATTGTTCCAGTCTGGGCAGATTGCACAAGCCTGAACCTTGGATACATGTTTGGGACTTTAAATAGTTAATATTTCAAATTTGTCTGATTTTCACACTTTTGCAGCAGGCACCATTTCAAAGTTGAAGGAAGGCACTGCTGAACATTGCAAAAAACAATGTGGAAAATGTCAAGCTATACGCTCTGAAAGAGTGTTTTTTTGGGGATCTATGGAAAACCCAATGCAAATTATTGACCAGCCTAGTGAAACTTCAGCTAGTATGGCATGAGTGTTCAAATGCGGCTAGATCAGTTGCTGCCACTTGTATGGGTGAGATCGCCAGTTGCAGACGTTTTCCTATGTAAAATGTGCAAGCCCCCAACTATACTGCTACAATTGCAGCAGCATGATCTATATTGTAGTTTTACAGTAGCAGTGACACTATGGTTACGGTTGCTTGACACTTTGCATGGGAAAACGAGAACATCTTTTCCACTTTAACTTTTGACCTTGGCCATGAAAATACGCTGTACTTTGCAAGTAACTCTTCTGGTTACATACTAAATCTCATTCCCAATTTGGTGAGGTTTTATTAACTTTTCCATATAAATAAAGAATTCTGACAAGTTCTTATCCAAACACACTTCAGAAAATTTTTCCTATGTAAATTTGAAAGGGAAAATGTTACATTGATAAACCTCCTCCCTCTCCCGCCTCTAACTATGCCAACTTCCCACAAGAAGTTCAAATAGTCAATGGGTTTCATCCCATCTTGGAAAGTTTCATGCAATCACTCACCTCCCCGAAGTCAAAGTTGAAAGTGAATTGACTTTTGGGGACCCCTACAACTCCCCCCCTCAACCCCACCCATCGAAAGAATTTCAGGAAACATTCTTATAAAATGGGATATTGCATGTAAAAATAATTGAGGGTGGGCGATTTCATGCAGTTCCATCTACATGGGCCAAGATGCTGGGATAAATGTCAAACTTTGATCCCCCTTCAGCTGTGAGGAATTCCGCCATCCATACGGGGGGTGTGCTCTCGCCTGTTTTTAAAAAAATGTTTAAAGAAATTGAATGATGGTAGATCAACCTCCAAAAAATGTGTGGGGAGAATCTGCACACATATTCCTATGCTCATTGCATGACATACAAATAGACCTGTGTACTCTGGGTGGACACAGCCTACATGCACCGTCCTCCCTGTCATATTTAGTTAGGATATGACAGCCAGGATTACACCATGTCCTCTCAGAAGGGGAGGGCAACACAGGGAGGGCCAAAACATCCCCCCTGCCATGGCCAGCCTAATTAACTAACAAAGGCTCCATGGGTCCGCCCTGTCCTTTTGTTAGCTCTGCTGCTGGTGGCAGATTCACATACTAATCAGAGTTTAATTCAAACAGGTCCACATGGGGCCTGGCTGCAGAGACTAACAAAGGAGACCCAAAAAACCTTTGATATGCACTGTGTCCACCTGAAGCCAGCTCTGACAGTGAAATATCACATCTGGGACTACGTGTTGCAGTAGTCCTCCCTGCAGGACGATACAATTCAGAAGGCAGGAGTATGTGATTTGAGAAAGACAGAACATCTGGTCTCGCTGCAGCTTCAAGGGGGGCATGCGACTTTAATAACGAACCACAGATAGATGCATTTACTAGAGAGACCCGTTGATCAACAACAGACAGGAAGATGGGTGGGACTTAGTTTTACATGTTTTCACCCCTTTACCTTTTCAGCTCAAAGCACTCTGGTTTTGACCTCATGCATGCAGGAGATTGTTGGTTTCCACTCAGGATTGGCTCATTAAGGTAGGCTCACCCTACACCAATCATGGTGGCCCATTTAGCTTCAAAAGAGGGCCGAGCCCTCTTTTGGGCAGATCTGAAGACTTTGCAAGGAGTAGCAAGATTAACACAGCATTGGACCCTGGCTGAAGGTACAGTCTGACTTACATCTTCTGCCAGTGAAGGACAGCCAAGACTCCAAGAGAGAAGCAAGATCCCTCGTCTAAACATCTCCCAGGGAACAGCAGGAGATACTGAATCCAGAGGACCCTCCAGCAGCTCCAGAATGAGTACTCAGCCAGAGCACATCGTGCCCTACTAGACTCTGCAGCAAGCTTCCTAGGTGGGAAGTGTCAGAGATTCTCTGAACTAAATCAAGGACAAGGCAGTGCCTGCAACACCCTCCTCAGCTTTGGGCTGTCCGCCCTAAAGGACAACCCAAGCCCAGTGAAGAAGCTAGGAGGGGTGCATCGACAAGCATCTACTGACGTCTGCCTTAAATGACATTTTCGAGCTAGTCGAGCCCCTCGAGCTGCAACTGACTGCACCGCTGACTGTTGTTACGCGGCAGTCACTGACGCCATTTCGAAACGCCTCAACCAGTGCTTTAGACCCACCGACCGGCACTGAGACAACGATTCCTGACCCCGAGCTGACATGTAGGGCAGCCTGCAGCCGTCCATCCAGCCTCATTCGCCGAACCGCCTGCGGCCTGATACCCACAGCTGTCTCCTGTCTTGAACTCTGTCACAGAAGCTGCAAGACGCCCTGAAACTGACTCGATCCTGTCAAGAACCAAGAACATCTGCAGCACAAGGTGCATTGTGGATCTGTCCTCCTGGTTCTTCTCCGAAGGCCCCTAGTGACATTTTATGACCCATTGCTCCCTTTGTGTTGAAACCAAGTATCCTTGAACTATTGCGATTAATTACTTTACCGACTACCCTCATGTCAGTATCCAGAGTGCATCCCTTTTCCTTCTTTGAAAATGTCTGTCCTCTGCATTACTTGTATTTTGAAGTGTGCTAGAACGGTTTGTTGTGATAATAATAAAGTAGATATGTGTATACAACCTTGGCTGGACAGTCCCTTCTATCATTGGGTAATAACTGTATTTTCGCTTTGTTGCAACTAATCAACGATCCACGACCTTTCGGAGATAAGCTTGTCGTTCCATCCATATTACCAAAATTGGACATGGAGGTTTATAGTTGACTTGTGTTTCCAATTTGTTCGGATCCCTTCTGGTGTACTAGAGGTGTGATGCTGATTGATGGTTTTGAAACCAATATTCGTTCCTGGACCACTGGTGCCCCGGAAGATGATTCGTTACACCAACCGACCAAGGTTAGGCTCGAAGGCCACCTACAATGTTATGTTACATACATTTATTAAGCGCACATACATACACCCGAGGGCTTCTTGGCGCTGGTTGAGAGGAAGGATTAACATATTTAAATGAAGACTCAAATGGGAATGTTTTCAATAACCGGTGGAAAATTAGGTGGTCCTCAGTCCCACAAAGGGTGAAAGGCAGATCATTCCAGGCCTTAGCGGCGGCTACTGAGAATGCACGCCCATCTGTCCATGAGAGTTAGATCCGGGAATCTGCACTAACAGGGCGGATTGAGAGCGCAACACGCGTGTAGGAACGTAGGGTACACATTTCTCCTGCAGATATTCAGCCCAGAGGCCGTAGAAAGCCTGATGTACCATACATGTGGACTTGAAAAAGAATGTGGCTTTCAACAGGAAGCCAGTGGAGTTTCCTTAGCAGGGGGGACATGTGCGCACCAAAGGGGGGGGGGCGAAGAATGGCTCTGCCCGCAGCATTTTGAAGTAGCTGCAACCGATTTAGAAGGTAGCAAGGGTGGGCTAAGTAGTACAATCCGTGTAGTATGAGACTGCAGGAGATTCTTAAAAGTTTATACTACACCCTTCCCCAAAATCCACTGGGAATACCTATGTGCTTAGAAGCGCTGCCAACTAGACAGCCAAAGAAAATAAGACTTCTGCGCCTATTACTAGAATGGCTGAGTCACAAGGTAATGAGTTTTTGTTGTCTCTAAAACACTTTGTTCTGAATCAAGCAATGTGTAAAGGTGTTTTGCTTGTGCCATGGTTAAAATAAACGTCACTGATTATAGTTTCTGTTCTGCATAGCACTTGCTGCCCTGCTTCACAGCATCATCAGTGTTCATTTAAGTCATTTTAAAGGTACCTAAATTAATCAACCCAGATAGAAAAACAAGCTGGATCTTCTCGGAATTGAGAGTGTGACCTGCAAAGGGAAATTAGGTTTCAGCAGCAAGCAGCTAACCCACTGAGCTATCTGTCTTGCCAGATGGGTAGATCTGTGCAGATGACTAGTGAGCAGCCTTCTGCTAACAATGATGAACCCATTTTCAAACTTGGAGTTTTACGCATTTCATGTTCTAAACTGTGGCTTTTCTTGGACGTAAACACAGCGTCAGCATCGTAGCGGTGCAAAGGGGGTAAATAGCGGCAATGACTAGCCTTGCTGGTGAAAGCGCGGCCCTTTCCCTGCCGATGGGTGGTCTCGGAGGCCCGGGGTAGGCCCCACGAAACGCGTATGCACGCACCGAGTCCTACAAGCAGGCCGTGCTCCCAAAACTCGCACACATCTCTGCGGGCCAGGGCACATCAAAGGGGGCTCTCTCTTTTCGGATAATATTTCCCTTGCTGACATGTATTTAGTATTGCGGTTGGATGACTCATAAAGATAGCTGCGCGGCGTCCCGGCGCAGTCGAGGAGGAGCGCGCGCCAACGACCGTTATTGTCAGCTTCACAAATAAAAACAAAGCGCTCGGCGCGGGGTCAATCAATCACGGGGCTCTTTGAAGAAAATTCCATTTAGATATTACAAATCATAACAGGCGGAATTCGAAACAGCTGACTTTTGGTGGAGAGGACGTCCATGCACAATAAAATTAGGCCCGCTTTTCGGGGCCGGCGTTTTCTATTTTCTTACGCTCGGGACTTAGTCACTGCTGATGGATGCCAGCAGTTGGAAATCATGTTTGTTCAGCCCATTCAATGGAGATATCCAGTAATCAAGAACAGATCAATGTGAGGCGAGCCACGCGTTAAACTGTCCCGTGGGGGACGGGGGATTGTAAAACAAGTGTTTAATGCAATAATGGCTTTCTCCTGATCACCTTTTCCGGAGGTTTTCTTTCCCACTTCTAAACTTTCCTATCTCTCGCCTGACCCCTACACCCAACACGAGTCCTGGCTGCCTGAAAAGGGCCGAGCACGAGTCAGTGTGTTATTCATGGCGTGGTCTGTGGAGAGGGCTCTCACATGTTACAGCAGGTCTGGTGTCCCGCAGGTGGGACTGACCTCACCAGTGTCTCTCCAAGGCCACCAGGCCGTGGCCCTAGGATAGAGCATGCCTAATAAGGACGGTTCCCCCAGAAGGCAAGACGAGAGGGGCTCCCATGGGACCGCCAATGGCACGGGACGGTCCAGTTGGTAGGTGAGGAAGCCAAATATCATTCGACTTTGACACAAATCTTTCCACAGATGCTGTGGGCAACCTCTCAGTCCTCTCTACTAGCAAAGGCACTGTTTGTGCAATTCACTATGTCCCACTAATTCCATCCACAGAAGAGGAAGGAATGGGTGGGCTGTGCTAGTTGGATTGACAGGTGGATGTTTAGATGGAAAGATAGATTGCTAGTAATACTAACAGAGAGAGCTAGAGAGAGACACAGGGAGAGAGAATACATTATTGTGTATGTCACTCTAGTGAAATCATGCTGGAGAATAATCCTGTCACTCAGGGATGTTTTCTAAAGAAAGACATCTTGCTAAGGATTTGCAAACAATTGAATTCCTATAATTTGATGGCATATTCTAAGATATATGCTCAGTTGAATTTGTTGGCTAAGCTTTCAAATTTCCTGAAACTCAACCCAACCATGGCAGAATTCATCCTCCCCACTGCAACAACGTGAAGCAAGCAGAGATCCAGCAGGGGGTGGATAACATGGAACTCAATAACTTCAGCCTCTTCAACCTCACTGACAACGGCAAATCACCAAGATTCAACATCAGCTGTGACACCCCTGTGACAAATCAACTTCCGGGGCACAAGTGGTACAGGGATAAATATTGGTTTCTAAAACATCAATCAGCCTCTAGTACACTAGAAGGGATCCGAACAGATTGGAAACCAAGATGTTCTTGGTGCCCGACAGGGTCGAGTCGATTTCAGGGTGCCTTGCAGCTTCTGCAACAGAGTTCAAGATGGGAGAAAGCTGCGGGTATCAGACAGCAGGCAGCTTGGCGAGTGTGGCTGGACAGATGGCTGCAGGCTGGCCTACACAGCAGCTCGGGTTCAGGAATTATTGTCTCAGTGCTGGTAGGCCTGTCTGAAGCACTAGTCGAGGCGTCTCGGATGTCATTAGCGACTGCAGTGTAACAACAGTCAGCTGTGCAATCGGATGCAGCTCAAGGGGCTCTACTGGCTCGAAAAAAAGCCTTTAAGGCAGACATCAGTAGATGCTTGTTGATGCACCCCTCCTAGCTTCTTCACTGGGCTTGGGCCATCCTTCAAGGCAGATGACACAAAGCTGAGGAGAGTGTGCTTGTCGGCCTGTCTGCAGCACTGGTAGAGGCGTCTTGGATGTCGTTAGCGACTGCAGCATAACAACAGTCAGCAGTGCAGTCGGTTGCAGCTCAAATGGCTCGACTGGCTTAAAAATGTCTTTTAAGGTGGACGTCGGTAGATTCTTGTTAATGCTCCCTTCCCTGATTCTTCACTGGGCTTGTGCCGTCTTTTAAGGCGGGTGGGTCAAAGCTGAGGAGAGTGTTGCAGGGAGCTGCCTTGTCCTTGTGTTGTTTCAGAGACTCTCTGGCACTTCCCACCTGGGAAGCTTGCTGCAGAGCCTAGCAGGGAACGCTGTGGCTAGCTGGGTACTGGTTCTGGAGCTGCTGGAGGGTCCTCTGGATTCAGGATGTCCCTCTTTTCCCTGGGAGATGCTTAGGGGAGGGATCTTGCTTTCCTCTTGGAGGTCCTGGCCTTCTTTCACTGGTGGAGTATATAAGGCAGACTATACCTTCAGCCAGGGTCTAATGCTGAGTTTTTCTTGCTAATCTTTGCAAAATTTTCAGATGATCTGCCAAAAGAGGTGCTGAGCCCTCTTTTAATGCCAAATGGGCCACAGGTATTGGTGTAGGCTACGCCTACCCCAATGAACCAATCCTGGTACATCACCAGCAATCTCCTGTATGCATGAGGTCATAACCAGAGTGCTTTGCGGTATAGGCCGATTTGACTGACAAACAATAGTCGCAATGACCAAAAGATATAAAAATGCTACCACCAAAGGTTCGAACACCAAAAGTTTGAACCTTTGGTGGTAGCATTGTAAAAAAAAACAAAAAAAAACAGATGCTGCGGGGGTGTCCTCTCGCCCCGCTCACTACACTTCATGGTATAGTGACCGAGGTTTGCAGGGGACACTCCCGCAGCCTTCCGTTTAAAAAAAAAGAAACAGGGCTGCGGAGGGTGTCCTCCACATTGCCCTGCTCACTACACTTATTGGAATAGTGAGCAGGGGTTGCGGGGAACACCCATGCAGCCCTCAGTTTAAAAAAAAAAACAGGGGTTGCAGGGCAGTGTCTCCTGCATCGCCCCACTCACTATACCTTGTGGTATAGTGAGCGGGGGCAGGGGGGACACCTCTGCAGCCTTCCATTTAAAAAAAAAAGAAAAGAAAAGGACCCTGTGGTGCCGGTTCCCGATCACAGAAGTGAAAGGGAACTAGTGATGCAGGAACCCAGCGTGAAGATGAAGGTAAGTGGGGTTTGTTTATGTTGGGGGTGTGGGTGGGGGTGTGCTGAGGGTGTGGGTGGGGGGAGTTATGGGTGTGTTGTGTGTGTGGGTGTGAGTATGTATGTGTGTTCGCATGAGAAAGGTGCGAACAATTGGTAGTTTGCCCCTTTCTCATGCAAACATTTTGGCCGTGGTAGTTTCTGCTGCGGGCCAAATCACTTAGATTCATGCTTTGCAACAGAAAAGGTAAAAGGGTGAAAACATGTAATACTGAGTCACACCCATCTTCCTGTCTGTTGTGGATCAAAGGGTATCTCTAGTTACTGGAGCTCTCTGTGGTTTGTGATTAAAGTGGCAGGTCTTCCTTGGAGCTGCAGCGAGAACAGACTTTCTGTCTCCATCAATCCACATTCTCGCACCTTCTGGATGGGGTCCCCCTTAGGGAATGACTACTGTAAACATGCAGGCCCAGACATGATATTTCACTGTCCATTGGTGCTAAGGGCAGGAGCTGGCTTCGGGTTGACAAAGTGCATATGAATGGTTGTTGGCATTTCCTGTCTCCTGTGTTAGCCTCTGCAGCCAGGCCCCATGTGGGCCTGTTTGAATTCAACTCTGATTAGTATACAAAGCTGTCACCAGCAGCAGAGCTAACTAAATGACAGGGTGGATCCATGGAGCCTTTGTTAATAATTAGGCTGGCCGTGGCAGGGTTGATGTTTTGCCCTCTCCCTTCTGAGAGGACATGGTGTAATCCTGGCTGTCATATCCCAACTAAATATGACAGGAGGGACGGCACCTGTCGGCTGGGTCCACCCAGAGTACACATGTCTATGTGTATGCCGTGAGGTGAGCATAGTAAAATGTGTGCAAGTTAGCACCACACATTTTCCAGAGGTTCATCTACCACCATTCAATTTCTTTTATAATTTAAAAAAACATGCAAGTGCACACCCACTGTGCGGATGGTCGAATCCCTCACAATCCCATTCAAAACTCGCCTCAAGCGTAAAATTGCAGGGTAGCAAGTGGGCCTCCTCCACAAAGTCAAGCTTTGCCTTCCTGAAGCGGACTACAGGATCACCATGCCAGGATTAGTCATATCTGTCCAGGATGGTGGCACGTCTTCCTCACCAGTACCCCAGCCTCCACAGTGTCCCCTCTGAAGAACATCCTGCATGCAGCAGCCTGTCTCATCAAAGGCCCAAGCAATTACAAGCATGTCAGCCAAAACCTGAGGGTACTACAGTGTCTGCCCCTCGCAGCCACATCACCTTCAAGGCAGCCTGCATTACCTGGAGGCCAATAACCATTGATGCACCCGAGTACCGCAGCAGCAAACACCCCCTCTCTGGAGCCCAATGCAACAACAGGAGCCTGGACATCACCAGATGGAAATCAAGAACTTTAGCAAGGAAATGACTGGGAAGCAAGCCTTCTCCGATTACACACACCGAATATCAGACAACGTTCCACTTGATGTCAGGCAATGCCCTTCTCTTATTCCATTCAAAAAAAGGATAACTATACATCTTCAGAAACCACATCTCACACTCGAGCAATCTGCAGAACCTCACTGCCGCAGCGTGAGTTTTCCTGTCCCTCTGTAACCTATATCCCCTTCCTATAACGCTCTGTTTCCTATCTCTCATCTCTGTATGCCCTCTCTCCAATTCCTTCTTACTGTACCCTTAAAGGTACATGTTTCTAATGGTATCCATAGTAGATATTGCAGTGTATTACTGTAGTGCCTTGTTGGACCCCGCTGTGTTGCTTTCCAGCTCGGTTTGCAGTATTTAAAACCAAATGCATATATACATTGATTTATTGGTTTGCTTCTGAAACATGTACCAAGACCACTGTTATCAGCTCAGGTAGTTTAATTTGCGAATAGCCTGTTGGTGGAAAGTACAACTCTGGCAAAATGATTCTGTCCATCCCAGAATGCAGCTCATAACTGATTCTGTTGAGTGTGCTAAAAAAGAATCCGATGGTGACTAATTGAAGACGAAACAATGCTTGAATGGTAATGTTCTGGGAGCTTTGTTATTTTGGAGGTGCCCGATGTAACTTTATGGATAGGCCTATGCTTCTCTCAGGATCTCAGGGGCTAGTGAGTGGAATAAAATGGTGAGTTTGCTAAACAGCAAACTATTTCCAAATGTTTGCCCATGGACCAAACTTTCAATTAGCACCCATGGGAGACGTGCAGGCCAATCTAGTGACTGGAAACCTGGCCGAATCCCAAACTAACAAAATGGCGTGCTCTCAGCCGGCTCAAGCGCCTTCCTCTGGGTGGCTGCCATTTTTATGGACCAGCCCCGCATCCCGTAAACTCCACTCTTATTGCCCACATCCCCATATCCTCCCAACCCCACATACCTGCTCCTCTCCGCTATTTCCGATTCTGTAACATCTCAGCCTCATACCATGGGAATATAAAAGAGACTACTCCCGTTTATGTTTGCCAAAGCAGACGGCTATTTTTTTCAGATTGGAAATTTCAGATTAGAAATACATGTAAAAATATTAGAACACCAAAGGGATCCCCGGCTTGCTGATAGCAGAAAACCTAGCACAGGGATCTGTCAGGGCCTGTAATGGCCCCGACCCTCTCACCTACCTGGTTCGGTTTGGCGAGCTATTACCGGCACTGACAGTCCTCTGTTACAGAGTTTATCGCTATAATGTTGAACGCATTTTTCCAATGTTGAATTAGAATGCTGCTCGTGTAAAAACAATGCAAGAAGTCCAAAACATGCATGGAGAGCAAGAAATGATATTGTTTGAAGTGGCATGGTAGCTCAGTGAGCTTAGCACCCTCTCTGTGCAACCTGGAGTCAGGTGTAGGGCTAGGTCCAGGGACCCATTCAATACTGAAACACAGTTAGGTTTTAGGAATGACCAACCATTATGGAATTAATCTTCAATGAAAACAGCTTTGTACACATTTGCCCAGTACACATTTCTTCTGCATATCAACAACACCTGACTGGATTCTACATTTTGATTCGTTGGGACCAGCCCCATCTCAGGATGTAACTATGAAAGTAGGCATTTATAAACAGTGGTTATTTAACAAATACTAACTTAAAAGAACACGTTGGTTACAACCTTCCCTGAATTTAAATAGCTAACATAGCCCCACGTCCTTCATGCTCCCCAGGGGCCGCCTTTAGATCGGCAATTCTGTTCAAACAAAATGTGACCTGCTACTTTGACCAATTGGAAGTTAGTATAAGAAATGTGATTACATGATTTTTGCTTTTTTAGTTAAATATGTTCTGTGTGACGGTAACTGCAACACTGAATAAAAATGCTACAATTTATTGAATCTTTCACCGTGATACCCACGGGTCTGGGCGATTAACAAATGTAATAAATAAATAAATAAATAAATAAAATGAGTGTGAGAGAGAGAGAGAGAGGGGAGGACATTTAGTGAATGAAATAGAGGAAAGGACAAAACGAAAGAAGATAAACATAAAAGAATTATGTAAAAAATAAGGAAAAGACACACATGGAAGGGGGAAGTACGACAGTAGAAAACCATCAATAGAAACTTTAAATAAGGAACAAAATGCTCAGATCAGCAAAAAGCGTAGCAGGGACCATCAAAGTGAGGAGGAAGTAGAGAAAGGCACAAAGCATGACACAAATGAATAGAAGTGAGAGAACATGGGAAGAAGAGACACTAAATGAATAATGTCATGCTTTCAATGGTGCTTCATGCTGAATGGTTCCTGCATCTTAGCAGTTTGATGATAGGCATTATTATTATTATCCATTTTTTATAGTTCTCAATTCATCTTCCTAAAAGCGATCAGAGGGAGTGTTTGATGAAAGGAAGATGTCGCAGAAAAAGGAACTAGAGGAAACAAAATAGAACGAGGAAATGTGGAAAATGGACAGAAAATGGAAGCCGGGATTCACAAAGAACCAAAGGGATATAAGGAGCAGACACCCAAAACAAGAAAAGTGAAAATGGGAAGAAGAGATACAAACAGAAAAGAAGAATATGAAGCAAAGGAAAGAAGAGCAAGGGAAGGAAAAGAGCGCAAACATGATTAAGAGAGCGTAAAAGGAAAGAGGAAACACAATAAGGCAAGAAAAGAAGGGCAAGAATTTAGATGAAGAAAAAAACGAGACAAGTAGGTAAACGCAAAGAGAGTGTCAGAGAAGATATAGAAAGGACAGTGATAAAGGGCAATAACCAGAGAGTACAAATCCATGATAGAAACTAGGGGGCGGTGCTGACAGGGAAGGAAGAGACAAAAGGCAACCATGAGAAGATGGGAAGGAGAGAGACAATATTAGGAGAAGCTGAGAATTAGTCTGCTACTTCTTGCATTATGTGTAATGAAACTGTCTGTTCCCAATAAAAGGATGCATACTTCTATAAATAGGCACTGCAAATGCCAAAGGAGTTTCGGTTTGAACCCAGTATTAATAACTGTGTAAACAATTTAGTGCACAAAGGTTTACGCATAAGAAAAGACATTGGCCCTCATTAGGACCCTGGCGGATTTTTACCGCCATCCACGGACTTTCCGGCCATGGCGCAAAGTCCCTTTACGCCATGGCCGATGGCGGACTTACCGCCCCATTCCGAGGTCGGCGGGGCGGTAAGTCCCCATTGTCCCATTTACCCTTCCCCATTCCCATTTCGGCCCCATAGGGCTCAATGGGAGTGGGGAAGGAGTTAATTACGCCACCGTAAAATACGGTGGCGTAATTAACACCAAGGTCCCAGAGCGCCATGGATTTTTCCGCCCGCAAAAAGCGGGCGGAAAAGTGTCCATGGCGCTCTGGAAACTCGTAGTTGGCGGTAAGGGGTCGGCGCAGCTAACGCTGGCGCAAACCCCTTACCGCCAGGGTCCTAATGAGGCCCATACATTTGCCTATTTGTGCTGAAAGGTAAATAATTAGTCCAAAACCTCTACTGCCAGCACCAGGCACTCCTCATACTACAATTGCTTATTTGGAAAGTTTGCGCCAGAACTTCATTGCCCTGAACAGAAATCTACTATAAAGTCTAAGTACGGATCTGCAACAGAACCCTTCAAACCAAAGCTACGCCCTCCCCGTGGCCAAGGACATTTTCCCATTGCAAGGTAAATAACAGAAGTATTACCTGTACTGCACCACTGTCAGGTTCTGCTCCCCGCAGTGCCTCGCGCAGCGGACATACCTCATCCAGCTTGACTTACTGGGCTCGCCGCCATCGATAAAGTGCTGCAGCGTCCCCTCCTGGTCGTATATCTAGGGAAGAGGTCAGAGGTCAAGTGTTTAGAGAAAATCATCAGCAATCATTTCCGCTGCTTTGCCTCGCTGTCTCTTAATGTCGGCTCAATTAAATGTACTGCCCTCATATTTAGCTCCTGTTGTGTGGCAGCTTTTGAGAGCGCAGGCTGGAGGAGGGGTGGGATTCTGGGTGACGCGCGCGCGCTTATGGCGTTCTGTCTTATCGCGCCCGTCTTTCTTTAATACTAAGCATGTCTGAGATGAGCAAAAGAAGTTACCAGTTTCCCAAAGAACATCCAACCTATTTGGACAGAAGTGTCTAAAATAATGAGCTGTCATGTAAACAACTTGAATCTGGGACTCCGAGCCACGGGCCAGTGGCGGGAATATCCCAAGAAGGTTTGGAAAGACTGCTGGACGTTTCTGCGTCACAAAGAGGGAACCAGGGCAGCAGAGGATAACTCATTGTAATGCGTGTCCAATATTTAGTCCATGGACTACTCAGGGCAATGGAGTAACTTTGCTGAAAATGTTGGGGTGGACATGACATCCGAAGAAAAGGTGCCACAGCCAAATGAATGGGGACAAAATGGTGTCCATGCAAGTTGGGGGGGACAAACACCCCTTTACCCGGGCTGTCTGAGCACATGCGCCTTGAGCTCAGTCCTTGCAGTCACACAGCCAGCGAGCGGGCTCCCGGCCCGCCCCAGCCAGCGTATCTGGCTGATTCCATGCGGTGGTGGTAGCCCGCCCTGAGCAGAAGAGCAAGCGGCATGATGTGTCTTGCTTTGCTAGTTTACACTAAAGGTGTGTCGACACCGCTAGGGTCCGATCACTATAAACAGTCCTATGGTGAGGACATTATAGGCGACTGCCCACGCTGCAACCCTGACAGAAGCTGGACTAGTGCCACTGCTGGACAGTTTAACCAGTCTTTGCTGCAGTTTGTATTGTATTGTATTTTTTATTTATAAAGCGCCTATACATAGGCAAGTGTTTCAAAGCGCTCAAGGAGGGTGGGAACATGGGAAAAAAACAACAGTCGCTCAGAGCGCTTGAAATTCTGAGACGATAATAGTCTGCACAGGCAGAGTAAGTGCGTACAGCATATTTAACAGTTGAGACACAGCAAATAGGCCTGGCGGCGATTCTGCGGTTTTACCAGTGCAATTGAGGTGTGGAGACAAGGGGGAGCAGACAGACGATCTTCGGGCACGGTGCATTCGGATCATGTGAGTGCACAGACGGTCACAGGGAGGGAGAGGGCCAAGTGGAGACTGGGGTAAGTGCAGAGAGTACCACTCTCTTGGGTTGTTTTGGAAGTGCAGTGGAGGTGGGATGGGGGTGGGACCCTGAGGCAAGTGCGAAAGAGGACTGGCGTGGGTGCCCGGGACCTGTGAGACTCTGAGTTACACCAGGCGGCCAGCAGTATTCCAGCAAGACTAGAAATGCTTTTTGGGCCCTAAACATTGTATCTTGACCCCTGAGAGGGCCTGAGAGGGCCTGAGAAAGCCTTTGTAGCATTACCGGTAGGACATGTTAAGCCTCAGTCATGGCATAACTGCAGAATCGTTCCAGAACATGCCCGACCCAGGCTACAGCAACACATGCGGCTCCAAAACATTGCCATGCTCCCTGGGAAGTCCTATACCACGCGCAGGACAAGTTCCAATGAGATCACTAGGAAGGTCTGGGTTTCTTGTATAATTGCAATGTGGACACTCATCTACAACGTCCTACCTGTCAGCTGTGTTCTAATGTTTGGGCAGGACTAAATCTACAGCAAGGCAATTCCAGGCCTAAGATGCCACCAGTAGAAGGAACCCCGGGGGCGACAGGTGGGACTCATATACATCTAATAGCATCCGCTCAAGGGGGGCAGGGATGATGCACACATGGCACTTCGACCGAGGAGGCGTGGTTCTTCACACGAGCCTTCACTGTGGCTCCTACCAGGGAAGGGCGGTGCAGTAAAATGTGCCATCACGTTTACCGTACAACCATATTTCAAGGTGATGTGTAACCAACATCTCCAGCACTTGGCTAGAGGTTTGCCCTTCACGGTGCTGCAAAACATGGAATGATTTAGCATGCCCAGAAATGCCCTGATGAGACTCCCTGAATGGGGATAAATACCTCCGCCCCACCGCTCAGAATCTGCTGGGTTTACCACCCATAGGAGTGCTGGCAACGGTATTGGAGTTTGGTGGAAATACCGCCAGCCTTGTAGGGAAACCCATGGACTGTTTGTTACCATGCACATGCACTTCGCTCGGCATATGCCCCGCTCTTCATGTCAACATGTGGAGTGTTCCTGCAATGGGATGACCCATGTACTTGTAGAATCAGATGCTCAATCATGCAGTGTCTATCCATGCCATGAGCACATGCTGGAGTACGCAGTGTCTATCCATGCCATGAGCACGCTGGAGTACGCAGAGTCTATCCATGCCATGAGCACATGCTGGAGTACGCAGTGTCTATCGATGCCATGAGCACGCTGGAGTACGCAGTGTCTATCCATGCCATGAGCACGCTGGAGTACGCAGTGTCTATCCATGCCATGAGCACATGCTGGAGTACGCAGTGTCTATCCATGTTATGAGCACGCTGGAGTACACAGTGTCTATCCATGCCATGAGCACGCTGGAGTACGCAGTGTCTATCCATGCCATGAGCACATGCTGGAGTACGCAGTGTCTATCCATGCCATGAGCACGCTGGAGTATGCAGTGTATATCCATGCCATGAGCACGCTGGAGTACGCAGTGTCTATCCATGCCATGAGCACGTTGGAGTATGCAGTGTCTATCCATGCCATGAGCACGCTGGAGTATGCAGTGTCTATCCATGCCATGAGCACATGCTGGAGTACGCAGTGTGTATCCATGCCATGAGCACGCTGGAGTACGCAGTGTCTATCCATGCCATGAGCAAGCTGGAGTACGCAGTGTCTATCCATGCCATGAGCAAGCTAGAGTACGCAGTGTCTATCCGTGCCATGAGCACGCTGGAGTACGCAGTGTCTATCCGTGCCATGAGCATGCTAAGTACGCAGTGTCTATCCGTGCCATGAGCACGCTGGAGTACGCAGTGTCTATCCGTACGATGAGCACGCTGGAGTACGCAGTGTCTATCCATGCCATGAGCACGCTGAAGTACGCAGTGTCTATCCATGCCATGAGCACGCTGGAGTACGCAGTGTCTATCCATGCCATTAGCACGCTGGAGCACGCAGTGTCTATCCATGCCATGAGCACATGCTGGAGTACGCAGTGTCTATCCATGCCATGAGCACGCTGGAGCATGCAGTGTCTATCCATGCCATGAGCATGCTGGAGTACGCAGTGTCTATCCATGCCATGAGCACGCCGGAGTACGCAGTGTCTATTCATGCCATGAGCACGCCGGAGTATGCAGTGTCTATCCATGCCATGAGCACGCCGGAGTACGCAGTGTCTATCCATGCCATGAGCACGCCGGAGTATGCAGTGCCTATCCATGCCATGAGCACGCCGGAGTACGCAGTGTCTATCCATGCCATGATCACGCCGGAGTACGCAGTGTCTATCCATGCCATGAGCACGCTAGAGTACGCAGTGTCTATCCATGCCATGAGCACGCTGGAGTACGTTGTTGTTACTGATTGTAGCCCTCACAGAGCACATCAAACGTCCCAGTGTTCCAGGTGTCTTATCTAGCTCTGCTTTCCTTAGCACAGTAAAATGATTGCAGCAACATCTGTATTTAATCATGAATGTTAAGCGAATCACAGCAGACACAACCTCACAGTAACTTTATACACACCAGCATTATGCATGTAGAAAGAACTGAAGAAAGGTATACACACACACACACACACACACATGCACCATGGGAGAGAGTGGGCCCAGTGCAAGATGGCCGCCATTGCGCCGCTGGAAAGTGAAGTGAACTGTCAGACACTGGCGTATTACATACGTTTGAGGATGGAATCTGTGGTGCGGCTGAATGGCCTGCTTATCACGCACTGGACTCTTTCCTTTGTGCTTCTCGGTTCTTGAAAGGAACTCAGAGCTGTTTGCAAGGGCTGGTGCACCCGGACATGTATTACTATGGAAGCTCCTTGTGGGGTTTTCTACCTCCTTGGCTTCATACAACTGACGTAGTGCAAAGCGGGTGGGCCTTCAAATCAAGATTGCACTGAGACCAGGCCCCAAGCACAACTCACAGTACATGTTCAGGTTTCTTTATGTAGTGCTTAATCATGGAATCTGGTCGGTTTCTAAGCACTAAACAAATTAAACAAATGACAAACATGGAAAATGAAGCAGAGGGACATTTCCTGAGATCTTCCCAAGGTCACGCAAGTGTGGCAAAGCCGTTTAGTGTCGTCAAGTCTAGATGCCTATATTAAAAGCTAGGTCTCTTGAATTCACAGCAGCCTAATCCATGAAGCAAAGCTCCTCCCCAAATGAAAGTGTGCTTACCAGCAGTTGTGTTTCTGAGTGCAAATCTGCCATCTGACCATGTCAGTGCCCGATCCTTTATTTTCGAAGAACCAGTAGCATTTTTAAGGAATTTAGCTTGTTTAGTCCTCTAAAAAACACATACATTATACAAACAGGCTAACAACGGAGGTCGAAGTCCTTGTGAACTAAGGGGACCACCATTCCACTCCATCTATCCTTGAGAGGAACCATGCCCTTATTTCGCTTTTCTTGAAGCAAGTGCAGGCTCTTCTCCAGCACTCTTTACTTGGGCTCAGTGGGGGCAGATTTTCACTGATGTGGCCGGGGACGCGACAGGAATGCCGCGCATGACTTTGGTGCAGGGAGGAGAGGGCTGCCATTCTAGGGCAATGGTTCTCCGTTCAACACGTGCAACAGAGTGTGAGTCTGAGTGACACTGCTTAGATTTGCACCTATATGATATGCAGGAGGAATGGGGGAGATAAGCTAGGGGGAAAGCACTACGCCCCTGGTGGTGGGGTTACAGAAATGGTGTTGGTGGGGCGAAAAGAATAAAACAATGTCTGTGTCGTATTTGAGTGGGATTGTGTAAGTGAAAAGGCTAATTCACGCTCGTTTTATTGACACAAAAACAAGAAATAGGAGTGGGCCTGCGAGGATAGGAAACTGTTACCTGCGGTGTAAGCTTATACCACTGCAAGTGCCCGCATTAGGAGTGTTTTTTTTACCAGGATGGCGATGACTATTCTTAGTGTTTTTTGGCCAGAACTGCAAAGCTGCTGCTGAGTTACAATGTCGGTGGACCGATGTGCCTAAAATACTGGTGGCTTGAGAAATGTGGAATATGTTCTTGGGGAGGGGGTCTTTGCTCGATGAGGCAGAGGTCCTGCTGGTGCTGGGTGGAGGTGCTGGGGGCTAGAAATGGTTCTATACAAGAGAGGGAGCCATTGAGGAGTAGTGGGACTGAGGCCGAAACAATACATGTGTTGAACGAGATTGCTAGGTGCGGGTGCACCCATCTCAACAGCACTTATTTGCTCAACCTCAAAAGAATGAAATGTTCAGTGGCACAGACCAAATTCAAGCCTCTGAACTGCAGTGCAAGCTCATGCCTGCACTGGGGGGCAGGGGTATCTGGCTGGGGTGTATAGATGGACAGTCTTCTGGTAGGGAGTCCCTTGTGCTTTGCAGCACACACAAAAAAAACTTTCTTTTCTTGGTAGAAAGTTGCAGAAGCAAACATGAAAAGTTTAAGTTTTCTACCGAGATTCCATCATCAATGAGGTTTATTTGCCATGACTTAGAACACAGGTCTGCAGCTTGAGACTATCCAGATGTCTTGGACTACCATTCCCATGATCTTTCACCATTCACTATGCTGGCTAGGGCTGATGGGAGTAGTAGTCCAAGACTATCTAGAGATCTAACTTAGAACAAATAGGGCACCCATTCTTAAAGTAGGAGTAGTGAGGTATCGCCTCTATACAGATAACATTGATTAGTTTTCTTGTATGGATGTAATGGCTGATCCTGACACAATCACCGTTTTGAAACATTATTTTAAAGGAATCCATGAAGGTCTCTCTGTGAATAACTGACCTCTGAAAGGACCCAAGAAAAGAAATGCAGGTGATTGTTTTTGCATGTTCTAGCCCCACCATTACAACTCAAGCATTTGTTTCCACCAAAGGCCATACTTACAGTATTTTCTTTATCTCAGACTACTTTTTCATTCATCGATGCCCAGCGGATCATCATGAGAATGAATAGCCCTGAACTCATACACTTGCTTTTTTAATGGCCACACAGTGGACACCACACTTTTAAGTGGCACTGGCAACCAAGGAAAATTATGGTTAGTCACAGGTCACCGTTTAACGTTTAAGCCTTCTAGAAAGGCAATGCGATTTTCGCCTGCTAAATTAAGCTTGCAAGGCAAAGAAACACAAACTCCAGTCTGCCTGGTTCAGTCAAGACCAGCGGGTGGAAAAATATTCCAATGCGGAAATAGAAGAGGGAGATTGAACCATCCACGCAACTTCGGGCGCACAGGTTAGGATCTGCTGGGGGAGCTCCATATGGCGGACTCTCATTGAGTGCCTCCATAGAACAGACACTCCCATCATGGCCCATCCCCATCACAGCACAGTTCCATCACAGGACTGGACCATCAGGGGGCAGACTGTCTCATGCTTGGCCCAGATTGGACAGAGGTAGTGAGGACATTCTGCCAAAGTGTCGTGGTTGGTGCCAGCAGAGAATTCTGATCGCCCTGAGATTATCAAAGGCTTAACCTGACCAAAATTGGCAGTGCCGAGGGAGGGCATTTTCTACATATCTTGGCCTCATTTTCACAGCATGGTGACCTGCAGTAGCCCTTCGTTGTGGACACCTGGGTCGTCTTAGCGGGGCCTTCTGCCACTCCATGGCCATGAAAGCAGTCTGTGCTGCATCACACAGACCGTGTATGTCTTTTTGGCAATAACGCTGGTGAAGGTTCATGTTGCCCGAGGGCACTGGTACACACAGGCCCTCTCTCTCAGAGGAGAACACGTACCAATAATGAAAGCAACACTTGCCTCATCCAATTTTCCTTTTCAAACTGTCATCCGTCTTCTCTTCGAGGATTTCAGCATTTCCTCCAACGGGAACGTCTGTCCAAGTGCCCTGCGGAAGGCAAGCGGTCTCATGTTCAATACTGTTGCCCGAATCTCTGAAGCTCAGTATTCAATACGCGGGAAGGGGAGGTTTGGTTGCAGCATATTTGTTCGAAGTAGATTTCATCAAGTTTTTTTGACCTGATTTTGCTCCAAATGTATGTGAGGGATGGGTTTAGTTTACAATTCAGTGTAGTGGGGTTAAGGAGGGACTGCAGATATTTGCAGTAAAATCACCCATTTAAAAATAAAATTTGATGAAATCTACTTTGAGAAAATAATTTCGACCAAATCACCTGGAACCGAATAAGCCACAGGACTCCCAATTTCAATAACACATGCGCTAATCTCATGTAGATCTAGCTATTGGGGTTTAGGCGGGACTTGCTCTATCTTCAGAACTGCGATTCATCGTCTTTCTCCATGGCCCCTTTTGAGGATCCATTCTGCTCTCGGCCCTCGACGGGGAGATGGAAGATGCCTCTGGCTACAACAGTCGCTGCCGGGCTTGCCCGCTCTCTAGATTGCCATGCACTTCCGGTTTCCAGGCCTAACTCCATTGATTCGATGTTAATGTTAATGTCAAAGGACATTTGTACCGCGCACTATCACCACTGGAGTGGTCCCATGGCGCTCTGGGGGCTCTGAAAGAGGAAAGGAAGGGGGATTAGTGGGAGGAAGCTGGAAAAGTGCAAGAGAGCAGTGATGTGCTATTGGCGGCCTGAGCCCGGTGGGTCCATTGGCTGGGCCTGGGGTGTTTGCGGCCGGTAGTCGTTATGTACTGTTGTGCGAGTCTATGTGTATTTTTTGTTTTGTTGTTGCAATGTAGTGATGTTTGTGCGGTTTGTTGTGCTTTAGGTTTGTGGATGTGTTTGGTTTAGAGTTTGAGAGTTGTATGCAGAGGGGGGAAATTGTTAGTGCGATTGGTTAGTTGGCATCTCTATCTTGAATTGAGTCGCTGGGCTTGTGTAATCTCCCCAGACGGGGTTCAGGGGTGTCCTGATCTGGGCCATCTGGCCTTCAAGGTCCCTTTCACATCTGGATTCTGCTCCACCAGCCTCCCTCGCCGCCCTTCCTGTCTTCCCTTCCCACTCATACGGCCAGTGCACCTGCCCATGTCCACAACTCAGCTAGTGTGGGGATTGCCAATATCCCAACAAATTCCACAACACTGTGGTACCTGGTGGTAACTAAGTGGCGAGTGCCGGTGTTGGGTGGGATTAGGGTAGGATTAGGGTGGGGTCTTAACGATAATAAAGTGGCACCCTACAAATCCTGGCGATGGCCAGGCAGCGCTGATGCTCAAAGTCGCTAAACGTTTTTACAGGTTGAGCGTGTGTATGAGAGGTTCTTTTTTGCCAATTTAAAAAAAACTCAAGTTTATGAGTAACATGGTAATAATTACTAATCTGACACTAGTGCTAGAATATTTGGGAAAACTGCTGGATGGCGGGCGACGAAAGGAGGAAAACGAGCATCGTTCCTGAAAGAATGTTTTCCACGTGCAATGTTTTCACAGGATAGTCCAAAAATAACATGCCTATTTAATCCGGCAATTCACGTAACACAACTAAGTTAAAAAACAATTACAAAACGAACTGAAATAAAATGTATTTATTATGAAAAAAACCTGAAGCCATAACACACACACACACACAAAATGCTCAGGTTAATTAAGCACATACAACTTTGCCCATCCAAACCCGGCTTTGGATTCCGAGTGCATGGGACTAGGAAGTATAGAAAGAATAAACAGCCTATGCATTTCAAACAATTCCCAAAATTGACTATAAATGGTGAGAACAGAGTTTAAAAATCATTGCTAGGGAAAGTGCTATTTCTCAAATGGTTTTTAAAAAAAAAACATTCACGGGCAGCATGGTCCTCCTGCATTACAACAAAACAGCAAAACCGCAAAAGCACTTTTAAGCAACCAGGAGCGAGTGGGTGTGAGATGTGAGGGAGGAAGGGAGAGAGATAGGTAGGACAGGGGGCGGGGGGACATGGGACAAGAAGTTCAATTAAATTTGAATGAGTGTAAAGTCCACGAGAAGAGCAAGATGGAGTGGTATGGTGTGCTGGGGGGGGGCGTGTAAGATAACATGAGAAGCTTAGTCTGTGGCTTTATACCTCATCTTTAATGAATAAGAAGTCTTATTGAAGCAGTCACAAGCGTACACAGGCTGGCACTAGACTTCAGCATCAATAACTAATTCTAAAAAGTGTACATCTCATGTTCAATTGGAAATGAAAAACATTTTCAATTGTTTTGTGTCATATGGGCTGAGATAGTCAAGCTTACTTACCTGAACTAATCCACCAAACTACTTTTTTTATTTTTGATAAACTTTTATGTGCAGGAACACTGACTCCGTCAAAGAGCTTGCCGCTAATTCAGTTCTAGCGGCATCACAGTTGCTCAAATCTATGAAGCCTTTCCCTCCTACAGCCAACATCTGCAACTGAAATGCGGCACAGCTGGATCTCTGAGTCATCGCACCAATTACATCACAACTTATTTTCTCATCACTCCAGAGCATACAATTCCCCAAAATCTCAAAACACACCAAGCACAAAAGTGGAATGCAGACCTTAAGTTACTAGCCAATTTCAGGCAGATCTCCAATCGGTATTACCCAGATTGACCTTTTTATTTTACTATTTTTATATATACATATATATCTATATATGTGTGTGGGGTGGGTTTGCAGTAATAAATAATGTAATTGGATTGGGTAGGGGGTTGCAGGGAGTTTTGGATTGAGTGGGGGTTTGTGGGGGTCCCCGCCCGCATATATGTCCTAATTGTCCTTCATTTCACGATTAATTGTGCAGAAGGTCAATTCTCCCGCGATCAATTGTGAAAAGGTCAATTAGTATACATCCCACCAATCTTAACCGAGCATTGCCAATGCGCTCAAAATGGTGGTCATATCTCAAATGTCCCCACACAATGGACCAAGCAAACCGCTGAGTGACTACAAAGCAGGAATCCTTCAGAGATGGGGAATAGAAATCACCCGTATGCACATTCACAAATGACTGCACTTAGATAGAAACCATGGCCAATCCTGCACCTTGGCTCTATATACAATCTATCAGCAGCATTGAAAGCGCACAACACACCCTCCTCCTGCATCATTTCCAATCTGCCTTTGGTATTTGTCGGTCCAACCTTGATTGGCTCCCATCTTTCCACACCAGTCACATTCACTCCACTTAAGGGTCACACTTCTCACCCCACCAAAAGCTTCTACCCTTTCAAATGCTCTTTCTTCCTGCCACCAACCCCTATCATTCACTGGGTGATAGTACAGACAAGGGTCTTCACTACCGCCCATCCTCTTCAACATCTGCATGGTTCAATGGGCCTACATCATTGACAGCCTCAAAAGTGACTATTGCGTGTATTGCGATGATAAGCAGCTGCATCTAAACCATATGGAAAAGCTGGTGACGCGGACAGGTAGCAAACTGCCTCCTTCATATCCTCCTGCCAGGGGTGAATGTTCAATTACGGTCTCTTAATGTTGGAGAAACTGAAGACTTTGCTGTTGATTCACCCATTCCCACAACCACCTATCTGGCACCACCCCTGATCCCAAATCACTCTGTCTGAAATCTTGGCATCATCTCAGACCATCACCTATCTTTCAAACACCAAATCAAAGTGGTAACTAAATCAGCTATTTATAAGCCATTTCCTGTAGTCTATTTTTCCTTTGATCTCTACCAACATCTGATCATCGCTGTTGTAATGTTGAAGCTGGACTACTTTAGCGGTATCTACATGGGACTGATGGCAAACTTATTACACAGCTTGCAAAGGGCCTACAATGAAGCCATCGGTCCCATCTTCAGCCTCATGTTATACAACCACTTCACAGAGTTTGCTGTACCTAAAAGGCTACCAATAAAATTGTTATTTGACTTCAAGACTTGATGCCTGGCGCACAAAGTCTTTCATGGCATTGCTCTTCATTGCCTTCCCGGAGGACACCCTCATTACTGTGAATGGGTTGGTGCAGCAGAGCACCCACTTGGCCCTTTCATGGTGAATGAAGCTCCGGTCTGCCCATCCTATCTGCCACCTTGAACTCCATACTGGCTGAAAGAGTCAGAGGTAGCACGTAGGAAGGACCCAGTTGAAAAAGGATGTGGCAGCAAACATTCTGAAGATCTTAGCATGTGCGCCCAACAATGGGAAAAGAGAATGTGCTCAAGCAGAAGGAAAACATGCACTAATAACAAAAAACAAACAGGAGAGCAGAGAATGAGGGATTCAGGAGGCAAAGAGAGAACGCAAAGCATTGGGACGTACAGATAGCTGATGCTAAGCCTCTTTTAGGCTGGGCTTCAACTCCTAGGACTTTACACCAGGACCTCTATGTCTTTGCTGTTCAACTGTGTTGAGCCCTAGTTATTGTATAACCTGGTGAGGTATATAGATATAGCCTTAAACAAAATATTGTAAAAACCTAGGCAACACATCTAGAGCGTTTCTATGTAATTACATCTAAAACAATTTGTTGAATATGATTTCTTGTTCTCTTTAATTCAATTTGGCCAAATATATGTGGGGGGACCCATGCATACCTCCCCACCACTTCCCCTATCTTAATTATCACCATTACCCATCCCCCACATATATTTTTGACTAAATTCTATTAAAAAATAAAGTTAAAAAACAAGTCAAATTCGTATTCGATGAATTCTTCCACGATGTAACCTCCCTATCCGTCAATAGCTACTATGGTTAGTTTCTGCAATGCGGACTAAATACGTGTACATGTTGTTTCAATGAAGGTTCCTCATTGGGGACAGTCTAATTTTGTTGATTTAACATTTGTATCTCAATACATTTCTGATTGTTATTAATGCACTGCAGATTGATGTTGCTGATTGACATTGCTATGTCTGTAAATGTGAATGTTAGTGGACTAAACCGAAATACATTTTTATGAAGAAGCGAGGACCTTCTTCAGCCATAAGTAACTATCTGCCATCTTCGATTGGGCCCTGCAATGGAATCTCTCACATCACACTGCAATTAGATGGTCACCTTCAGGCTGCCAAGTGAACTCTTGCACCACCAGCTTGGCAGCAGGAACCGAGTAAGTGGGAAGGAACTGTGGCAATTACCAGCAGGCCATGTTCCAAAGGTTCGCCACAATAAATCTGTTTGTCACTTGTCAGCCCAAATAGAAGTGTTTGGGGAGAATATCTCTTTACTGCTAAGGATCTTCTTCCACAATTCTGCGTGGAGTTAAGCACAAAGTCTTGGAATCCACCTGTGCTAAGCACTAAATGATTGGATTGCAGATATTGATTATGAAATATGGGCCAATAAACATTACGTACCATGTCAAGAGGCAGCAGCCATTGAGGGAGCATAGAATTCAGACTTTGTTGACTGATCTAAGCTCGTGTTCCACCCGATAGGCTGGTACCTCCCTACTCTTCACACATTTTGCCGCCCTTGCCCTCTCAGCCACTCACAGTTCCAATGGTTCCTTCCTTGCCCTCTTGCTTGTCCCAGCCACCACTGCCCACGTATTTGCCCCATATGGAGGGTCACCCTCCTCATATGGCCGATGTGTGCCCATTCCTGCTGGCACCCTGCTTTGCAGCTTTTCCCCAGCTGCTATCTCGGGGTCCAGTGTGGCCTCCGTGCCTGGCTCCCCTTCATGCCGGCGGCCACCTTCTATGCCCCACTACCTTCTGCAGCGGACTGCCGCCTTAATGCAGCCATAGCCTCCCAGCCTCCTGACATTAGCTTAACCAGCATATTCCTGCGGAGGCCTCCACCTGCCTCCTGGCTTGATCCATGCCCTACATGCCACTGGATCATAGTGCCAAATAGTCTGTGATTAATGGAACCTCCTCCACCGAACAAAGGCACTCTTCCTGATGATCAGTCCTTCGGACCCGGAATGTCTTGCTTCACCGGTGCGTCCCAGTGTCCCCCTCTTTTCCTATCACAGCCTGGCCTGTTGCAGCACCTTGCTCCCAGCACACAGTACCAAGCTCAGGTAAGTCTGTGGTGAATGTGAAAGGGCGCTAATAGTGATAACGCTCCCGCCTCGAGACATTACAGTATGGCAAAGACCCTCCTCCCACATAAAATACCTTGTGACCTTATGTTTCAATGTGTCTTTCTATCGCTATCTCTGCCCGTGTATCAAGTGGACATCATGATAGAGATGACAAGACTTCTGCAAAAGAATTAATAACATACATAAAATCATTACTGCCTTTCATCTTTTAGCTTAATGTTATAAATAAATGTAGGCAAGTGATAAGTATATTTACGAAGTATATTTTTTTATTGAGAGAATCCTCAGGGTGCAGGGTGACCTGCGTCAGTTTCTTCCTCCCTCACTTTTCTTTCCAGTGTCATTCTAGAATTCTTGGGGAATTCTAGAACAACGCTGGAGATCATACTGCAACACAGGAAAAGGAAAGAGGGAGGGTAGGGGGAAGGGAAAAAGAAAGGGGGATGATATATATATAGAGAGATATAACTAACAATAGGCATAATCAATCTTAAAATCTGGAACAATCATTCTATTACTCAGACGCATCACCCAGGCTGGACTGTTGCCCCAAGAATGTGATTCTGCTACCTTTGGCAACAGTTCACGTTTGGGAGCTGGACTTTCACTTCCGGAGGCATGTAACACGTCAGCTCGGCTTCTCCTTCTGGAGGTATGTACTACATCATCATAAGACCATCTCTTCCCATCATCGAATATCAAACACTTCTTTCCCAATTTCTCCACCATCTGGGCATTCCTGAATTTGGACAAACCCTTAAAGACTTTCTTGAGTTTCTTCACGAACACCTTACTTCCCGTTTCAAACTTGGCTTCTCTTGTGCACATGATACAGTCATAATACTCTTTGTATTTCTTTTGTTTTTCGTGTACCCTCTCGACAATGTTTTCGGTATCAATCTTCTTGTTGTTTTTGACGGATAAACATGGTGGCCTTAATATATTGCATGGCGACCTTCCTCTCATCATGACAAACGACTCCACTTCCGATGTGGGGAGTCATTCTATAGGCATTGAGTGCTTCTTTGAGGATGTCTTTCCATGGTAATGAATTTGCGACTGCCAGCTGAATTATGCTTTCCACAAATCCATTCATGTGCTCTACTAGTCCATTGGCCATAGGATGGTACAATGAAATAAGCCTGTGTTCTATCCCCCGGTGTTTCAGATATGCTTTTATTTCTTCAGACACAAACTGAACTCCATTACAAGTTATTATTTCTTGTAGGTCTCCCTTCCCTCTCTATTGAAAACTTCCTCCAGGAACCAGACCATTTTTTTTTACATTACCGTGTTTTTCATTACTCTCCATTCAACCTACTTGGAGTATAGGAACATCAAAACCAACATATATATTTTGTGTGCTACTAACGTTTCATATGGTCCAGTAATGTCCATGGCCAGTTATTTCGAGACCTTGTTTGGAATTTCCACCAGTTGGAACGGTGTAATTTGCCCTTTCTTACTCTTATCGCTTAGGGCACATGCTTGGCAGTTTCTTACCAATTCCTCAGCATCATTCCATATCCCGGCCCATCAAAGTCTTCTTTTTGTAAGAATCCTTCCTAGGTGACCTTCATGCACTAAATTCAGGATCCTCTTTCTTAAACTAGCTGGTAGGATAATGCAGTTGCCTCTAAATATGCACACTGAGTCATCCACAATTTCATTTTGAATTTGTGAGTGCTCATTGAGGTTATCACAAATGTTCTCTCATCCTTCCTAGCTTGTTGCAATAGTTTTTGTTCAGTGTCATCAGTGGATGCTGTAACCCACTCCTCCTTTGAAATTCCTGGATCAATGTGTGCAATGATGCACTCTGCGTCATCTCCATCGTGTTGATCTTGCTCTTGTTCCTCCTTGGCCCATGGCAACCTGGAAAAACAGTCTGCTATGACATTCTTTCTGCCTGGCGTGTAGACCACCTTTACATTGTATTGCATAATATCGAGGATCCATCTGCATATCCTGGTGGAGACTAAATGTGGGTTTTTAGAGTTCAGGATGTATATTAATGGTTTATAGTTGGTTTTGACAATCACAGGAAGGCCCCATATTAAAGTTCTAAAGTGATCTAGTATCCACTTTAATCCTAGAGCTTCCTTCTCTATTGTTGAATAGTTTAATTCTACTGATTTTAAGACTGTGAGGCAAAAGCCATGGGCACTATTCCTTCCTCTTGTACTTGTTCTAGCACCCTGCCTAGCTGCATATTGCTGGGATCAAGTGTGATGATATTTGAAGCTGTGGTACTAATCTTGAGAGATGGCGCCTCATTTACAACCTTCTTTATTTTCTCCAGTTCCATTTGGCATTCAGTTGACCATAGAAATCTTGCTGATTTTTTCATGAATCCTCTCATGTGCTGTGCTCTGCCAGTGATATGTGGTATGAATTTCAAATAGTAGTCTGCCATGCCCAGAAAACTGCGTAATTGATCCTTATTGGTGGGAGCCGGCATATTGGATATTGTTTCAATCAAGTTTTTCTTTGGTTTAATCCCTTCAGAGTTGATAGTGTTTCCTAGATATGTCACTTGCTTCACCTTTATTTTGCATTTGTCATTCTTTATTGTCCACCCTTTTTCTTATATTACTTGTAGAACACCCAACAGTTTAGCAACATGCTCACTCTGTTGGAGTTGCAATGAGAATATCATCTTGGAAGTAGTAGACTCCTTCTAGTCCCCCAAATAGTTGTTGCATCAGTTGTTGAAAGATAGCTGCAGCCGATGCAAGGCCGAATGGCATGCATCGGTATCTGAACGCACCAAGAGGAGTGACAAATGATGTTAGGTGTTTTGAGTCCTCATCTAATGCCACTTGGTGATATGCTGATGACAGGTAGGGTGTAGTAAAATATTTGACGGGATTTATTGTTGATAACATTTCATTTATATTCGGCAGGGGGTGTCTGTCTATCCAGATGTCAGCATTTGGATCCCTGAGTTCTAGGCACATTCTTATTGAGTTGTCAGGCTTGCGCACTATCACAATGGGCAATAGCCATTCTGAGTACTCTTTGGGCTTAATGATGTTCTGTTCACAAAGCCTTGTCAACTCCTTTTGTAGGGCATCTTTTGTGCCAACAGGAATGTTTCCCATTTCATGTGTGACTGGTCTAGCACCTCTCTTCAATACGATTCTATGTTTGAATCCTTTGAGCATCTCAATTCCTTTGTTGAATACAAGGGGAAATGTTTTTGCCAAGCTTTCATTAAAGTTGAAATCTTGATTGTCACACATAATATCGGGGTCACTTCACCTGGGTGTATCTTTATACAAAGAGCTGCCTGCTCTTCCCATCCCACTACTGAGGATCCATTCTCTGCTCTGTACATTTTACAGCACGTTTCTCTATCTCTGAATTTGAGTGTGGCCCACTTGTATCCAATGATATTAATTGGACTTTGCCATACCCTGTGACTGATATTTGTAATCCTCAAATCTTCTAATTGTCCATTTAAGTCTTTTTCATATGTGTGAATATCTACCATTGTGTGGTGTCTATCATTACTTGTAGTGGCATGGTATCAACTTCCATGCATTCCCACGGACCGCCCCTTTCATTGCAACCAATTGTTAGAATTTGTACCACTTCTTCTTCCTCACAATTGGATATGGTCAACAAACTGATTGGGCCACCTATTTTTTCCAGGCCTCTGATACTGGAGCTGCTCAGACTATTGATTTCTTCTATTGCCCTGATGTTGGAATTCATTCTTCCTCTACCTTTGTTACTTCTGTATACTCTCCCGTAAATCCCTATATTTCCACATTTAAAACATTCTGCAGCATTGCTGGGCATTCTTTTTCTCCATTGAGATGTCTATTCTGTCCACACTTATAACATCCCCATTGTGTCCTAGGGCTCTGGGTGGGGGCAACACCACCCCTCTCTTTCCTCCCTCTAACCGGTCTCATTTTGAATGTCGCTGTGGACATTTTCTTTATTAATGCTACAATGGCGTCCTCACTTTCTTCTTCTTCTTCATCTATTTGCAACTTTTTGACTTCAATTGCCTCATGTTTGTCATACCCTTGTCACCCAATTCCATTGTCCTCGCAATCTCAATTGCTTGGTCCCACGCAGGATCCTTCGCTCGCCTTGACCTAAGTTGAATATGGGGAGCAGCAGTGTGCAACACTAATTGGTCTCTTAAATATTAATCTGCGACACCCGTGAACTTGCAAGTCGCCAAAAGTCCTCTCAAGGCTGCAATGTATTTATCCACTATCTCCCCCTTCTTTTGCTTCCTGGTAAAGAAATATCTTTCCAGAAAAACATTAGTTTTATTTCCAAAGTGTTTTTCTAGTTTGCTAAGAGCCATTTCGTAGCATCTGTTTGGGAATAAAATGTTAGAATCTCATGGACTATCATTACTTAGTACATCGGGAAGAGTGCAGAAAATCCTAAGGGCTTCTGCCCCTTTACAGTTCAACAAGGTAGCTTACTTTATTGAACTTTGCTCCACCAACGTCCCTTAGATATACTTGGAATGTGTCTATCCATTGTTCCCATGGAGTGGAGGGGCTGCCCGGGTTATCAGGGAAAGGACATGGAGAGGGTATATTCTGCATCTTTGCCCTTTTTTGTGTTGCTATTGTGCTTGTAATTCCGTGTGTTGCTGTGCAACTTGTTCCCTTTGTTCATAGGCAGAGTGTTCCGTTTATTGGTGCTGTTGGTTGGAACTCGGTGTGAGTTTTGTTTGCAATTTGCAGCAGTTTCTATGTATTCCCACTTTTGTTTTTACCATATTAGGTTGATCACTGTCACTCTTAATTTAACATAACAGCAGTTCCTTGCCCGCGGTATCCAGTTTCAAGCTAAATAGATGCTGCGTTTGTGCTCCGTCATGAATGCTGTATGAGCGTTACCTAGGTGTCACGTTGATGTCTCCATGAAAACGGGGGCAGTAGGAAGGAAGGAGGAAAGGGAAGTGACGCAAAGGGGTGGAGTCGGGAGTTGAATGTTGGAGAGAAAATAAAGTAGACGTGCACCCACCACAATGGAGATGATGATGGGATGGCAGGCAGAGCAACGATTGTAGGAGCCCAACGGCCCGCCCACAACAACCGCGACCCGAGCACTCGTGAGCGCGGGCTCGCCCAGCTGGTGCGCATTAACACGCAGCCCAGGCCGCGGCAGTGATTGCACCCTGAAGAGTGCATCGGCGCCTGAGAAAGAGAGGCACCGCCACATGGGCCATAGTGGAGGAAGCAAGCCCCGCGCAGCGAACAGCTGCAGACCACGGGCCACATGTTTTTTTTTCCGGCACGAAGGAAACATCGGTCCCGCAGCCCCCAGGAAGAGAGAGGCATACTACGTGCGCATGCTACCAGACAAGGGAGCACCACAAGGAGACAGCAGCAGACGTCCCAAGCAAACACAGGGCCCCAGCACAAGGTAATACGGAGGCCCGAGAAGGGGTCAGTGACTCTTTGATGGTGCTCGTGGCACATTTAACAGCCATCCAAACTTTTCCAAACTAGACCTACAAAAGGGGTACCACCAGCTAGTCCTACACCCTGGGAGCAGAAACATCACAACGTTCGTCATGCACGTCAGGGTCGCGAAAGCAGAGAATATGTCATACTATGACCCCAATATGAAGACTGAGCTCACGGTCGACGCCAGCCCCGTTGGCCTAGGCACCATACTGGCACAACTGGACCCAAAGGACCCCTCACAAAAACACATAGTGGCCTACGCCAGTCGCAGCCTATCCGCCACTGAAACAGCCTACTCCCAGGCAGAGAAGGAAGGGCTGGCCGTCGTATGGGCATGTTCTGTATGGGAAACCATTCCAAGTGGTCACAGACCATCAGGCCCTATTATTCCTATATGGCAACCCTCAAGCCAAAATGCCCCCATGAATAGCCCGATGCGGCTTGAGACTTCAGGATTATGTGTTTGAGATTATCCACAGACCAGGGAAAGGCAAAAACCCGGCAGACTTTTTATCCAGGAGACCGCGGGAGGAGAGCGTACCAGAACCGTCAGTGGCCGACAGATACCTATGGTATCTCATTCATCAGTCAGCACCGGAAGGCATCAACATGGAAGCACTCGCCAGAGAAACGGATAGTGACTTAGCCTGTCGCATCATCTGTGAAGGACTGGAGTCGGGACTGTGGCGGAGGGCAAAAGAAAAGGGAAGAGCTGCAGGAGGCAAGGTGCAGGAGGATGTGGAAAGGTTGTTACAAGTGAAAGATGAGGTTGCAGTGTCGGAGGATCACCTGCTCCTAAAAGACTATAAACTAGTCATTCCCGAAGCAATGAGGGCCAAAGTCATAGGGCTCGCACACGAAACCCACACGGGCATGGTATCCACCAAGCGCATGCTTCGCCAAAAGGTGTGGTTCCCTCACATGTACACGCTTGTGGAAGGAGCATTAAAAGCATGTCCTACATGCTGCCTCATCACACCAAATCAGGACCCTGAGCCATTGCTCATGTCAGAGCTCCCACAGAAAATATGGGAGGCGGTTGCAGCCGATTTCTTTGGGCCCATCGAGGAAGGGAAATACGTGTTGGCCGTGATGGATGAGTACTCACGGTATCCTGATGTGCGGCTCATATCATCGACCGCAGCTCATCATGTCATCCCCGCCTTGGACCACATGTTCTCGGCCTATGGAGCACCGAAAGTACTTAAGACAGACAATGGGGCCCCATTCTGTGGACATCAGTTCGCCCAATTCGCAGAATACCTGGGGTTGCATGACAGGAAAGTTACTCCCCTGTGGCCACATAATGGAATGATCGAGCGATTCATGGCCAACTTGAAGAGAGCTCTCCAGACCGCCAGACTCACCGGCCAGCCATATGAACAAGTATTGAACCAACTGATGAGAGACTATCGAGGAACTCCTCATAGCACCACCGGAAAGACCCCGGCCGAACTGATGTTTGGAAGGAACACCCAAACGCGCATCCCACAGGCAGAAACCATCACCCCGTCACCAACTCTGGACCAGGAAGTGAGAGAAAGAGATGAGGCAGCAAAAGCCCGAATGAAGGAGTATGCAGACACCCGCAGGCGAGCACAGACCTCACGTATAGAAGTAGGGGACATAGTGGCGGTCCGGCAACCGGTGACGCATAAGCATACAGGCCCCTTTCGCGAGGATCCCTTGCTTGTCACTCAAAAGAAGGGGTCCATGATTACAGCCCAAGGGTCAGAAGGATCAGTTACGAGAAACTCGTCCCATTTCAAAGAACTTCCGCCCAGCAGAGCCAGGCGGCTGAGTGGGAGAGTGCGTGTGCACCTGGACTATGTGTCAGATGACTCCTATCATGCGGATCAGTGGGACTCGGAAGAGTCAGAGCCGGAGGTGGGCAAAGAGACTGTGGAGAGCGGGCCATCACCAGGGCGGAGTCAGGCACTTCTGCAGAGGGCTCGGAACAGACCTCGCCGCTGGATTGAGGAAATGGACTAGTAGACCACCAGACCGCCGCTCGTTGTGAAGAATCTGGTAACTGTTTAAAAAGGAGGGAGAGGTCATGACAACGGGGGCGGGAGGAAGGAAGGAGGAAAGGGAAGTGACGCAAAGGGGTGGGGTCGGGGAGTTGAATGTTGGAGAGAAAATTAAATTAGACGTATGTTTGATGAGTTCCGTGTCCGGCTCGTTCCTTGCTGCGCCACTGCCTGCGATGCCGTGCGCACCCACCACACTAGGAAACTTATAAACATTAAGATGGCTGCTGCACGTTGCGTGGCGCTGTGAGGTGCTTTCCCATATCTGTTTTCTTTTTCCTTGAACGGGTGCTGCGCACACGCAACTGACCTAATTTAAACAATGCACTGATAGTTACGGGCCTTACTGATGCCCTGCCACCATTAAAAACGTGCCTTAATATAAGACCATGTCCTGCAGCACCGCCGTTCCAGCTTGGCATTCGATGCAGTCCTGGTAACGGCTTCCAAACTGCCGACTTCCAATCTCGACCTCTCGTCTGAATGGCGGTGGCCTCGTAGCTGCATGCTCTCCTGGGTGTTCACTTTTCTGCATGCCTCCTCGCCAACTTGTAATAAATAAACGTGAAGCGATAAGTATATTTACAAAGTATATTCTTTATTGAAAGAACTACCAGGACGCAGGATAACCTGCGTCAGTTTCTTCTTCTCACACTTTTCTCTCCCGTATCGTTCTGGAATCATTGGGGAATTCGAGAACAATGCAGCAGATCATAATACAACACTCAAGAAGTTACACAACAATAATTGATAATTCATAAAAGATTGAGGCAGATTACATAATCCACTCGGCGAGTTTCCTCTCATGAGCAGATCCCCAGTCTTTGCACTTAACTACAATTCCTGGGGCCCTCAAGCAGTGATGACCCCGGAAGATCCACTGAAGCATCACAGTGGGCTGGCAAGCGTAGACAGTGCCACGTGCCACTGCTCAGATTATTGTGTAACCACTCTGCATGAAGCCTGATCTCCTCGGGTTTCTTTTCCATCTCTCCTATGGTCTTTGTGCCTGAGCTTCTTTTCTCCCTCACTCCCGCAATGGTGGCCTGAACCAATACTCAGTGTAATGCTACATCTCAATGGGCTAGCACGTGCATAGTGACACATGCCACTGCTCAGCTTATTGTGTGAACACTGAGCATGAAGCCTGATATCCCGAGGCTTCTCTTCCATCTCTCCTATGGGCCTCCTGGTGCCTCAGCTTCTTTTCTCCCACACTCCCGCAATGGCGGCCTGAAACAGCGCTCAGTGTAATTCTACATCTCACTGGGCTGGCACGTGCATAGTGACACTTATGGTGTGAACACTGAGCACGAAGCCTGATCTCCCATGTCTTTTTTAGGAGGGGGATTACCTCTTGGAGAGTAGTCATGCAAAATTTTTGGGGCTTGACATACTTGTTTGCAGGGCGTAAGTCTAATACTGGGCGCATTGTCAAATCTTTTTTTGGCACAAGGAAGTAAGTTGAATAAATACCCTTGTTTACCTGGTTGCCCGGGGAGTTCTATCGTGTGCTTTGAGAGAAGATTGATGATTTCCTCGAGGAGGATCTTTTGGTGGTCCCGGGAGTGTATCTTTTGTCTTGAAAGGTGGTTGCGGGGGCGCTCCAGTAGTTTGATGCAGTATCTTGCGGACGCTGTGGACAGCACCCATCTGTCCGATGTGATCCCTTCCCATACCAGGGTGAAGTTGGAAATGCGCCCCCCTACTGGAGATGCATGGGAAGGGACCCTGAGCGGAGTGTCACTGTTTGCCGGGAGGCGTACCGCCTCTGCCTGGGCTGCCTCTTCCTCTACCACGGCTCCTCTTGTTACCGCTGCCGTAACATTGGGTAGTCTGTTGATTGCCACCCCATGATGTACCTGCCCCTGTGCGTAATTGGAGCCCCTATGGGAATTTTGGACGCGTGAGTGACGAAAATTACTATTCCCTCTTTGGTTCGTGGACTTATCAGTCAATTGTCCCAGAGTCTTTAATGTATCGTACTCGTCTTTGGCAGTTTTGAGTGCCTCCTCTACTGCTTTGCCAAACAAGACATTCGGTTCCACCGGCATGTCGATAAGGGTAGCCTGGGTCTCGGGTTTAAAGCCTGACTGTCTGACCCAAGCGTTCCTCTTAATGATGGTGCTCTCTGCGATGAGTCGGCCTGCATTATCTGTGGCGTCAAAGCTCGTTTTTAGAATGCATCCGGACACGGCACTACCATCCGATGCGATCTGGGCTAACTGGCCCTTTAGTGGTTCCGGTGCAGAGGCAATGAGAGCAGCTACCTGCTCCCACTGGTGGCAATTATATCTTGCCAGCAGAGTGGTGGTATTGGCTATTCTTGCTTGGTAAGCAGAAGTGGGGGCCACTTTCCTTCCTAGACTATAACTTTTTTGCTCTCCTTGTCTGGGGGAGCTTCAGATGATGCTAGGGGAGTACCTGCTCTTTTCCTGGTGGTAGTGACTACCAGTGAGTCGGGCTTAAGTTGACCCCTCATATAAAGTGGGTCGTACTGGGGGGCCCTGAACATCTTTTCAATTCTGGGGTTGACAACCCTGGTGAGATTAGGGGTGAGGAGGGAAGGATCAATTCTGCATTGGATGGACTTCAGAATTGGAATGGCATGGGCAATGGGTTTTTTGTCCCCAATGATCTCCTCTGCAAAGTCCCTCTCTTCTTGAGCTCCCTGGATGTCTATGTGGAAGTGCTCTGCAGCTTTAGCTAAGACCTCATTCAGAAGGGGCTGGTTATCTACGAGTGAATCAGTGACCTGTGGTTCTTTGCAAACAGGTGAGTCTATATTGTAGACTTCTGCCTCGTCTTCCTCCTCCTCATCCTGGTCCTCGTCATCTCCATAATAATCGACCCCTGTTTGGTCGTCCAGCATCTGTATGTCTGGATCTTCAGCATAATGATGGTAAGGTTGAATGTAGTAAGGGGCTGAAATCAGGCCCTGAGCTGGAGTCTCAACCCGAGGTCTCTTACTAGGAGGCTCAGGGTCTTTGGATCCTGAAGGAGTAGCATTGTCAGGGGTACTCTGATAGCTTAGAAAATGCTCTGGGTTTTTCTCGTAGAAATCAACAAAGGAAGACATTCTTCTCATCACCCTGTCTATGTCCTCAGTGCTCCATTCCTTGGAACTGGGGATGACAACCTCCTGTTAAGGTTCCTCTTCTATTCCCCTATCCTGAGGAGTGGGAGGGATACGTTTGGGTGTAGTGACAGGGACATGGGTCTTGGATCTATCCTTATCTGAAGACCTGTTTGTTCTTTTGTACCTGGGGTGCAGAGGTTGAGTGAGATGGCTTTTTCTGCTGTTTGTCCCCTTTACCATGAGTAGCAGAGTGTTTCCCTGATGGTTTGACCTTCTCTGAATCTTTCAACGCCTGGCGTCGGGATTTGGGGGTGTGTATGGTACTCTCTGAATCTTTAGAGTGTGACCGTCGACTCTCAGAGGCAGACGCCGACTCTAAGCGTGCAGCTTGGGGGTGGAGGTCGGATTTGTCTTCTGACGACCATACCTCCGTGACTTTGGGGAGTGAGGCACTCTTGGCAACTGTGGACAGTTACCATGTGTCGTGAGGCGATCTCGACCTGGAACACCCAGAGGACACCGATTCTGTGGACCGCTCTCTACGTGCCTCCTTTTTTCCGAGAACTCGACACGCGTGTCGAGTCTCGGCTGGGTTTAGTGTGTTTAGGTGTAGTAGTCTGTGTAGCGCTCGTGTCGCTGGGTGTGATCCCCATAACTGCCCCGCCAGACAATCCTCTGAGGTCGGGGACTAGCGCTTGGGTGTCTTTCGACGCCCCTGTGCCCTCACCGTCCGAAAGGGCGGCGTTGCTGCCATCACTGAAGGATCCCACCGCTTCCATGGCCTCGAGCTGCCTGGCGTGATGGGCCCAACGTTTAGTGGAGCAGTCCTTTAGTGTCTTTGCCTTAAAATGGCTAGACGCTCTGCAGTTAGCCTCGGGGTGGTCCCTAGGCAAACAGACATTACAGGTGGCGTGTTTGTCAACCCAAGGGTACTTGCAGTTGCACTTGGGGCAAAATTTAAATGGAGTACTCTCCATTTGTCACGTTATTGCAGCGGGCTAGTGTATCTAGGAAATAATAACGAGTGTGAGTATGTTTCCACCCCCCCACTCTCCCTACTTGCAGGGCTGAGGCCAGAGGCCTTCTGAGGCCCGGGCCGAGGCCAGAGGCCTTCCTAAGCCCAAAGTCTGTCGTGCAGTCTTGACGGTTGTTTGTTCTTTGGACCGGCGTCGATCTTCGGGATCTCGACGTGGGGGTGAAAGAACGGGGAAATTAGATGATTTTTAGCAAAATGGCAGAAAGCCAGGGAACTCCGCAACAATGCTTCCGACAAGTATGGCGGAAAAAAACAATCTGAGGGTCCTACGCGCGTGAGGGATCATGGATACAGTGGACGTCACACTAGGGATAGTATTACTGGCACGCCCTGTGTCGATGCCCATTTTCGAGTTTCGAAAAACAAACTGTAATACTCTGCAGCTTCCACTAGATGTTGGCCTACGCACAGCATGTGATCTAAGCAGATTCCACAAGCCTCAGATATATATATACATATATGCATGCATATGCGTAGGGAGTAGGGAGCGGGGGTGGGTGTTGGAAGGGTGGGTGCATGGAGCAGGGTATGGGGTGTGAACCCCTATAACAAAATTAAATCTGGTTGAATTCAGGTTGACCAAAAAAGTGCATGAACAAAATGCAAACTTTCAAATGAAAATGTTTCAAAACACGTATAACCGAATCACAGCACAGCATCGAGAGGCAGCATCTAATACCAAGTCACTCAGGAATAAAATCAGGAGGACTGGAGAGCATGATCATGTACTTGTTATACCTTTTCATAACAGTGTTACTACTATTAATAGATGTTATGTTATGTTATGGCATTAGGATTCCTACCGAGCTCTGCATGTATTTGCATGGTCTCCAGGCACTCTGTCGGATCTGAAAGAGAGGGGGGGTGGTTGACATTAGTGAGTGGAGAGTGGAAGTTGCAAGCTAGCTTTGTGGTTGTGTTGGTGGTTGCAAAGCGGAAGCACTCTGAGCTCTGCATGCGGGCCAGCTTCTAGGTTTTCTGTGTCAAGCGCATAGAGACATTTGTGTTCCAAGGGGCTCCTCCTGGGCCCTCGGTGCTAGGATGTCCCGGCGTAGGGTGTGGTATATAAATTGGCGGTAGAGGTGCAGTGCTCTGATGCTTGATGTCTGTTGTGAGGTGTGGTGCAACTTCCAATTATAATCATACTTATAACACTAACAATAATAGAGCCATTACATTATTACAAAGCATATTAACAGAAGTGTCATGCTATCAAAAGGCTAATGACGCAGAACAAAAAAGGGACCTACCTGCCCAGGATGACTATTGAGCCGCTGACAGAATCTTTCCTGAGTGGCTGAACCCGGTGAGATGCAGGCCTGTGCTGCGTCCAGCCCACATTTCTGCACTGCAATTCCTTACATGCACATGGGAATAACCCCCTCAACTAGGAGCGGAATCATTGTGTCATGCATTATCAAGGCAGCATGCAAGGAATCCCATCATTCCAACAGCAAGTGCACTGCAAGACCCTCTCATATCCAATCCTTCAAGCGCTTTATCAAGGGAGTGTGAACGTGTTAACTAGTTAATGGTATCGCTGCATATACAGGCAGCAAGCACTTTGTTAACGTGATCTGCATACTACGGGGGCCGTCCTTGGGGTTTCTTGTGTATAAATCTTCCAGTGCAGTCACTCTTGGTTTGTGGCTTTCCAAGAAGGTATTCTCACTGCTGTCCACCACTCCCCATGCTTGTGGTTCACTTGGAGGACCTTGTACCTACCCAAAAGCATTTCTCCGTTGAAGGCCTGGGCCTTCTTCGTTTACTCAAATGCTTTTCTACATAGCTAAGAAAGTGCCTCCTCTCCACTGGAAATGTTGTGCAGTATTGTGGGTCAAATTCTTCTTGTAAACTCTTCTTTTTGCTTACATCTTGTACTTGAGCCCGGCGGCAGCTTCTCCATTATTGCCCTTCTCACCTCTATGGAGGTCATTGGTGAATCACTGTCTAAATGAGGCCCCCAACTCGCATTGCTTTTCTACTTTCAGAGAAAAAACTTTCCTCCGTCTGACTGCATGGCTAGAAAATGGCCTAAGTATGTAATTTGCATACAGGTGAGCACACAAGTAACCCATTGGACGCCTGCATATTGTGTTGGCACATCATCATGCAAGTGATTTAGAACAGCAGTGCTGGCATGTATTGTGGGCACAAAATCAAAGTGATTTACAGCTGCAATGCCAGCATATGTTATGGGCTTTTTACCCATTTTTTCTCAGAAATGGTGTTGTGAAATGTGCCATCATTTTAACCCATTGTTTTCAAAAACATCTCAGGGTGAGAACCCCCCTTTGAGCCCTGTTAGAGTAGTTTGCATCCCCCTTGCAACGCTCGCTTGCTTGGGATACATTTGGGGGATATTTAAGCCCCTACACTGAAAGATTCACCAGCCATAACTGACCATAAAACATTTAAAATGCTGGTGCCTGCTCAGTGTGGTGTGCCACCCCTCCTGGGAGAATGGTCCCTCCCAGGGCTCGTGCCAAGGTCACATGTTGTGACCATGTGGCAAAAGGACAATAAAAGAGATGGGCCGTTTCCGGCTCGTCAGTTGATGCAACCTGACTCCTGCCTGCCGTGTCGCTTTTTTTGCAGCGCGATGCTGGCACTGCGTGGCAGGCTGAGGGCCTGCTGCTGCAGGACCCTCCACCCTGACAGTGTCCCTATTGGTCCACGCTGTCCACGGTGGCCCCTCAGCCATGTCAGTAGAGCCCTTGCTGGGCAACTCTACATCCGTGTGTCAGTAGAGCCTCTGCTGGCAACTCTACAGCTAGGTGCCGGTGCCCCTGCTGGGACACTCCGGTGCCATCTTTGGTGTTGGCCTGGGTGCCCCCAGGCCATTGAAGCACCCAGGATGTTCATGGGCTGACAGGATGCCCCCTGTCAATGGCTGTCGTCTGGATGATCGCAGCATGTCCGCTGGATACCCCCAGCATTGGTCTGCCTGACCTACGTGACGCGCTGCACTGTGATCGCGCAAAATAGACGTGTGGGCCTCCATACACCCCTGCCAACAGCTGCCTTGCCACCAGCCAAGCTTTCTCTTTCATGCGTTTACTGCACACATTCTGAGCACTTATCCAGCCATGCAAATATACAATAAAAGGCAAACACGAGGCAACACTATAGCACAGCGCAATTAAGAGTCAGAGTCAGAAAGCAGTGCTCGAGGCGGGCCATTAAGCGACCGTTTGTTTGTTCGAAGGACCGACAGTTGTTTACTGGAGACGAGTCCAAGGCCCTCATTGTTTCAAGTGAGCTTTCAAACTCCATTTCTAATGCTTTCTCTGCCCCGAGGAGGCACCTCAACGTGCCAGAGGCTCAAAGCCGTCTCGACGACCAGACCAAGTGCAGTTCTGTAGGCAAAACTCGAGAGGGAACATTTTTCAATATTTCTTGAAGGAACAGATCCGGGCCCGCCTTCCTCCTCCACGACATGCTTCTTCCCTTTTTCAATAATCTTGAGACATCAATCTTGATGTTTCGGCGCTCAAAACTGCCCCATTATTTCCAAAACAGTTGGCTACAATTAGTCTTCTGTGGTAGCCGTACCTTACCTCACCTGTTTACTATGCTGCTCCATTGATCTAGCTGACAGCCAGAGACCCGACTAGGAGCGCTTGCTAGCATGACCAGGAGCAAAGAGTCCATACCTTTTACATTTTCCGTTACAACTCCCTGAAACTTGAATAATAATTGAAAGCTTTCTTCTTCTGCTTTGATGATAGGGATGAGGTCATTGGCCACTGTGATAAGGGGCAGAGGCGATGCCTGGGGCAGCGACTGCTACATTGATGGTTCGCGTATTCCCTCTATCTGTGACACCTCCATGCAAAATGGCGTCAATAGGTCCTGCCCAGCTAGATACATAGGTGAATTGTGCACTAGTCAAGCAAAGAACCCTGGTGACCCACTATCTGCAAACAGAAACATTTAACAAATAGGTCCTTCCTATAATGTTGACCATTTATAAAGTGCACACAATAGACTGAACTGTCACTTTACACTACTAGTAGGTAATACGATTTTCAAGCTCATTGTCACTTAATGCTTCACGCTTCGTAACATGAAACTCTGAGTCAACCCAGAAGTGTTGCTGCGCCTACGCGCGACCATGCATTGGCATTGGTCACATGCGCATCATTTGCATGATTGGATATATACACACAGACTGATGGCGGTTTGATATCAGTGTCAGGATGCCAGAGATCTCCCACACATCCCAGCTATGGCACCAAGCATGTTCACAAATCCACAATGATGTTGCTTCTGCATGGCACCTGCGGCACTGTCGCGCGTGACAAGCCAGATGATATAATCTATGGTAACAGCGTGGTGATATATACCCTGGAGTATTAGTTGATGGGTGGCAATGCAGCACTGCTTTAGGGGTGAGTCCTGGAGCACTGCTGCAGTTACATTTACTGAGGTACAGGTTGGCTTATGCATCCCGGCCAGTGCTTAAGTTACGGGTCATTGAGCAGTACAAGAGTCAGGAGACATGGAGCTCTGCTTGCGACTTCAGTAATTGTGCACTTCTGCCACTGAATCCTAATGCAGGGACTTTCTAAAAGGCTTAGTGGCGATGATGGGACGATTGCCTGCATTTCACTTTGCTGTCGCAAGATGGCATTGTTATTTAGTGGCTTTATTATGTACTGAGGTTTTACTTGCTGCAGGTTTCTCATTGTCATTGTTCCTGTTTCCTGTTCCTGTTCGCCGTTCCTGTCACAGGTTTTTTACCTTGAGGCAGCAAAGGGAAATGCAGGCAATTGTCCCATCATCCCATCATCCCCACTAAGCCATTTAGAAAGTCGCCTAAAGCCCTGCTTGGTTAATTTTTCCTGAAGCTCTGCTTATCTTATGGGTCCTTGACCACTTCCTGCATCATGCTGGAGGTTGCGTTGGTTGAGCTGTAAGTTCTCGTGCATTGGTTGGGCTACGCGTCCTGGAGAATTGCTTAAGATTTTAGCCACTCAGCAATGCTTAAATTGTGAGTCCCATCGCACAAATGTATTAATCAGTTATCGAGCTCCTTGAACTCCGCTTGCAAAATGAGTTATGAGTCCTGGAGTGCTGGTGATAGCATAGGCGATGGAGCAGTCCTTGGTACATGTTGACAGAGGCGTGGGCAGAATTGTCTAACAAGGGGGGCCTGAAGCTAAAGTAGTTGGGCCCAGCGCAGTGACATGAACTGTAAATGCCCACTCAGGGCTGCTGAGTGGGCATTTGCAGATTGTGGCTGGGCCTTGCCCACTCAGGCCCTACCCTGTCAATGCAAGCCTCAAGGAATGATGAAACCTGGAGTGATGCTGGGAGAACAAGTCCTAGAGCACAGATGGGGCAGTAATCCTGAGTTACCGCTCGAACATTTAGTCATTGACTGCAGCTCAAAATATAGGCCCTGGATTGATGTTGCACACAAATTATGTTACAAATTGCTTAAATAAAATGGAAGCCATGTCTGTCAACTCTCTAAACTACTTGGGCAATGCGCATGTGTCATCAGAGCAGGGTTGCATTATTTTAGCTTGCCTGTGCCATCACAGAATGGGACCAGCCATAGGCAAGGCAGTGTAACCCTACATCACGAGTAGCAGACTGGCTGGAACAGCTAGGCCACATCTCCTCTGCACAAGATAGCAAGAAATCACAAAAGCATTCCACTGGAAGGGGTCAATGTCTGGGGAACCCACCCCCCACGCAGGGCGAAGCAGCAGACTTAACAAGACGGGCTGATAGTGAGGCAGGAAAACAGCCCACAGCCTTCTTCTCTAAGTGAGCCGACCGAACTGTTTAAAGCTCGTCACCAAAAAAGGCCATCTCTTTTCTTTCTCAAGCATCTGCGGCATACATCTTTCACTGTAATGTTTGAGACCTCAGACTAATAACTAAGACATAGAAAAAAAACAATCTTCTCTGAATGGCATACAAAATCATGATGGAATGATCTCAAACGAATGCTTGGAGGGACCAAGCTCATTCTGTAAGAGAGTTTCTGGGCCTCTCTCTGGGCACAGCTGAGTCACAATGGCCGTGCTGCCAACGTTGCAGCTACCTCTCCAGTCCTACTTGTTTTTACATTCTGAGACTTGATGTCCTGGATTTCCTTTATAAATCCAGAACCACAAGTCCCAGAATGCAAGGCATAAGAAAAAGCAGGACTGGGGAGGCACCTCCTGGATTGGAATGAAGCATTTTGTTGTAAAACATGGCGAGTCTCAGGGCAGTAAACATTTAAGAAACAACGAGTTTGTGTTTTTTTGGCGGCGGGGCTATTTTTTTAAATGAAGGTTGTCATGAGCCGAGACTGAGGGAAACATCTCCAAAGTATTTTCATACAGGGCCTTGTTAAGGGGGTCGAGAGCGCCCTCAGCTCCTTCTCGGAGCAGTGGCGTTGAGCGTCGCTGAGGTGGCGGCGCTGCACCTTTTCTTACTTCCTGTCAAGGTTCTTACGTTGCGCTCTCTTTGGCCTGAAACCGCGCACGCGCCTTCTCGCTGGCGGGGAGCTGGCAGGGCCCGTCCTGTCCATAGATCGTCCTTATCTCGTCGGGTGGCCCGGCCAATCACTACAAAGTGGCCCATCAATCAGTGCGGGGTTGCATCAAACACCCCCTGTCAAATGATCACAGGGCGGCTGTGGGAATCACCTCTCAGTTATCAGGAGTGCCCCTGTGATCACGAGAAGCCACTGGACCTTTTACTTTTCGCTTGGCAGAAAGATACCTCACTGGAGGGCTTGAACCAAATCCCTGACAGTTCATTCATTTTTTGCCTTCTGGAGCCAGATGAGGTTGTGCCCGTGAGACCCTTTGAAGTTTCACCCTTTCGAGAGCACCCTCCCGTGGAAAGAAATGCAGGCTTCCAAATTAAAGAGAAATATTCCTGCGCCCAGCTGTTCAAAGTGAGATGTTAGCCATTTGTCAGTGCCTTGGCAGGAATCCAGATAGCGGCCCGGGTTCTCAACTATGGTTCCAGCTTAGCCATCAGAGCGCCAGCACTTTGCAGCGTGCCTAGGTGTCGCCGGAAAATGCTGTGCAACAACAGCTATGCTAAAAGACACAGATGAAATGCACTCCGAGGCTACACAAGCAAGCGCCAGAGCCGTGACAGCCCACTCTCTGTCCTTCGGCCCTCAAGCTTTACACTTGTACAGAATGTTTACCGGTCTCACGGTTCATTCCCTTTAACCTCTCTCCCCGATACCCCCACGAAAACCAGCCTTCCCAAAGAATGAACAGAGCAACTTTGTTGGTAGAAGAAGGCCTGGCCTGCACTATTTGACAGGCGTTAATTTACAGGTGATACGTTTTCGCAGATTCTATGCTGAGCTTATAGTTTGGCTGTATCCCCACACCCAGAATGCTTTATTCTCTCCTGCGTGCACACACTAGTTCACAGTGCCCAGGATTCACAACCTCTTACACCTTGCGTGTTCCCAGGGCTTTAAGTGGGGTAAGAAATCGAGGGGGGGGGGGGCTCATTTGGGGGCGTGGCTTGTGGGAGGGGCGTGGCCTAAAAAGTACGCAAATCGTAGGGTATACACACAAATATATAAATGTTATATATTTGTGTTCGTACCTTACTATGGGTTGTGTACTATGCAAGCCATCTTTTCTAAAACATTGAAATATGTAACATATTTCTACGTTTATAAAAGATGGCTTGCAAAGTACACAAACTATAGTAAGGTACGCACACAAATACATAAGATTTATATATATTTGTGTGTGTACCCTACGGATTGCCTAGTTTTCAGGCCATCTTTTTTAAACATTTCGGGTTTATAAAAGATGGCTTTGAAACTACACAATTCAAGCCATCTTTTATAAAGCTTTGACTACGGACAAAATTGTCGTCGGCAAAGCTTTATAAAAGGTGGCTTGAAATGTGTACTTTCAAAGCCATCTTTTATAAACCTCGAAATATGTCGAGGAACCCCCAGGTTTGCCGAGGGTTAAAGACGCCTCGGCGACCTGGGGAAACAAAGGGACAGTAACTGCCTCTGGTGACCTCTCGCGCGAGGGGTCACCAGATGCAGTTACTATGACTGACGGAAGTGGCAGCCAGTCACAGCGATGCTGTGGCTGGCTGCCACTTCTGTCAGCTTGCCTGACTTCATTGCAGGCGCATCTCCCGTCGCGGCTGCGGCCGCGACGGGATAATGCATCTGCCAATGTTGCAGTAGGACGGGGGCCCCGGCAGGGCCCCGGCTCAGTCCCACTTTTTGGAGATTGCCGGGGCCCGGCCCTGGCAGGCCCCGGCCCACTTTAAGCACTGCGTGTTCCCAGGTCTTATGACCTCTTAAACTTTTACTTGCTCCAAGGTCTCATGACCTCTACACTTTTACTTGTTAGCCGGTTTTATGACCTCTTACACGTTACTTGTTCCCTTAGTCGCATGTCCTCTTACATTTTTACCTGTTCCCCAGGTATCATGGCCTCTTACACTTTTACTTGTTAGCAGGTTTCATGACCACTAATACTTTTCTTGTTTTCCCGGTCTCATGACCACATACACCTTTACTTGCTCTGAGGTGTTATGACCTCTTACACCTTTACTTGTTCCCAGGCCTCGTGACCTCTTACACTTTTGCTTGCTCCCATGTCTCATGACCTCTTACACTTTTACTTGTCAGCCGGTCTTTTGACCTTTTACACTTGTTCCCAGGTCTCATGACCTCAAACACTTTACTTGTTCCCTTAGTCTCATGTCCTCTTACATGTGTACTTGTTCCCCAGGTCTTATGACCTCTTACACTTTTTAATTGTTACCAGGTGTCATGACCACTTATACTTTAATTTTTACTGGGTCTCATGACCTCTTACACCTTTACTTGTTCCCCGGGTCTCATGACCTCTCACACCTTAACTTGTTCCCCAGGTCTCATGACCTCTTACACTTTTACTTGTTAGCAGGACTCATGACCACTTATACTTTTCCTGTTCTCCCGGTCTCATGACCTCTTACACCTTTACTTGTTCCCCAGGTCTCATGACCTCTTACACTTTTACTTGTTCCCCCAGTCTCATGGCCTTTTACACTTGTACTCATCACCAGGTCTTATGACCTATTACACTTTTAATTGTTAGCAAGTCTCATTACCACTTATACTTTACTTTTCCCCCCCAAGTCTCATGACCTCTTACACCTTTACTTGTTCCCCCTTGTCTCATGACCTCTTACACTTGTACTTATCACTAATTCTTGTGACCAATTACACTTAACTTGTTTTCAATGTCTCATGATCTGTAACATTTCACTTGTTTCCATGTCGCTCGCTGGGCTTGCCAATACTTCGGCACACGCAACCGCCACTCTCTCCCAGATCCTCTTTTCTCCTAGAGGATTCTGTAGTGCAGGGAAACGATTTGGCCAATGGCACCCTGGCACTGTCAAAGGGCCAAAAGCCGGACCACTGCTGAGCCGATGACAGTGCCCATGTCTTTAACCATTTTGCACAAAAAAGAAAAGCATTGCGGCTCGGAGACTGTCCACTGCAATGATGCTGATCTGGCACTGTATAAAAACTGTGTAACTAACATTAAGGGAGCAAAATGGGGGGGGGGGCATGTTGCTAGTTTTCAGGGAGTTGCAAACATTGCAAATGTGCATTTCTGACATACAACCCCTCACAAATGTTGCTATTAAAAGGGTTTCCAGGATTTTAAGATACCCATATCCCCATTCTCTTGCCTATGATTCCATTTGAAAGCACATTTCCTTCTGTTTTGCGCCAATTCTCCCTAGTTTGGCTGGCTGAGGGCACCTCAGTGTTGATCTTTGGGCGCGCTTGTGATCACAATGTTGGCTTGCACAGTGGTCGAAGTGTACGGAAAGAAGTAGTGGGACTATATTCCCTACTGGCCTGCGCCGCTCCCCACAAACCCCATCGCCATGCACCCTCCCATGCACAATACAAACCCCAAAACACATGCGCCTGCTGTTTCAGGGAATGTTCAGTGCTTTGCACTGAAAGTGCACGTTTCAACTTCTTCCTACACTTTTATTTTAAAACGAAACCCTTCCAGAACGGTTTCTTTTTAAAATAAAAGTATAGGAACAGTAAAACTTAGTTAAAAGAAGTAGAGGAGCACCACTCCCGACCACTCCCGCCCACTTGGACCACTGGGCTTGTATCCTGAAAGCTTCCCTACCTGCTCCTCAGTGCTGCGAGGGGACCTTACTGTTACATAAAGTGCTGTCCCTAGACTAATAGTAATAGGGTAAGCACAGTAACATATTGCAGAAAGGTGACTGTGCGTCCCAACCTGCCCTGCTTTGCGCACATCCACCTGTGCATTTCTCAGAGTCTGATGGACACATGATGAATAGGGGCTCAGGGTATTTTTTTTCTCACTATAGATGGCTAGGTATTACCATACTTTGATAACCTACTCCCAAGTAATTCACCACCCTGTCTCACCATGAACTACCATGGAGCGCGTAGCATTAAACACTTAATAATCACCGGTTTGACATCAACGTCCCATGCTTCTTTCAACTTTACTGTGCTAGTTTGATCACTCCAATCCCTTACCTTCTGTTACCAACAACGTTCTCATTCATACACAGTCTATACTGGACTACGCCACTCTTGGCTCAGGCTTTGCAGTCACTGAACTAACATCCTGAAGTTTTCAGATGAGTACAGTATATAGAGGTACCTGGCCAAATAAGCCACCAAACGTCCTTGATTGGCCGAGTACACTCTTGAGCTCCTTATGCAGCCAACATTGCACTGTGTACTAACTTACAGTTCCTAAAATTTGCCATTGAAATGCAACCCAATTATCGCGACACTTTACGACATATGCCCCTCCTCCCCTTTGCAGAACTATGATCCACCAAACAGGACTGACATTTACTTGTGCTATAACAAAATATTCCTCTCTCACCCCATGCTTCCCACCCTGTGCTTGTAGCATCTATTTCCTGCTTTCCCATCCTCTTATTTTGCTCTCACTCATTTTCTCTCCTCCAGCAGACTAGGTTCTGGATAGCCGTCACGGTGGCACTGTGCGTCACTGGGCACTCTGATGCTGCTACTATGATATTTGATGCAGTATAAAAGCATATTAAAATAACATACAAATCCCATGATCCTCCACCATTGACTATACTGGCTAGGACTAATGGGAGTTGTAGGCCAAGACGTCTGCGATAGTCAGTGGAAATATCTGTCAAACACAGCAATTAAGTGGTCAGCAGCAGAGTGTCCATGAGGTCAACCGGGTGGCATTCATGTTCAGTGATTGGGCTCTGGGTGTTCAATGTGTGCTTATAAGCCCAGAAGGTGTGGTGCAAACCAACTATTACAGACGGTGTATCCTCGGCCTACAGCTTGCGATCGCCAAGGTTGAGGCATGCACATCAGAAAAAAAAATCTCTTGCCTTTGTGGTGGTGGTGCCTCGTGTAGGTGATGTCTTTGGGCACAGTCTGCATTGCCTCTTGTAGCGTCATTGTAGTGGGATGTCTTTGAGGTGCAGGTTTTTAAAATATACATGTTCATATGAAAGATTTTGTTGCCGTTCCACCGGTCTATCCATGGACAAGTGCCTCATGGTAGAACCAATAAAATAGACGAATAGTGCTCTTTGAACGAGCAGACTACCTTGTCTGCCTTTTCTTGTCTGCCTTGTCTGCCTTTTCTTGTCTGCCTTGTCTGCCTTTTGTGCCTTGTCTTGTCTGCCTTGTCTGCCTTATCTCCCTTTTCTTGTCTGCCTTGTCTTGTCTGGTCTGCCTTTTCTGCCTTGTCTTGTCTGCCTTGTCTGGTCTGCCTTGTCTCCCTTTTCTTGTCTGCCTTGTCTGCCTTGTCTTGTCTGGTCTGCCTTTTCTGCCTTGTCTTGTCTGCCTTGTCTTGTCTGACTTGTCTGCCTTGTCTGGTCTGCCTTTTCTGCGTTGTCTTGTCTCCCTTGTCTGCCTTGTCTTGTCTTGTCTGCCTTGTCTGCCTTTTCTGCCTTGTCTGCCTTGTCTGCTTCCAGTCATTTCAGGAGGCAGGAGAGGTGCCCTTGCAGACATCCTTTAAGTTAGTTTCCACAATTATGAATGTTTTAATGCCTCACGAGGGAGTCGCCCTCGTTGTTGCTTTCAAAGTGCGTAATGTTTCCATGATAACCATTCTCATATACTGGCAAGCAGGAGAGGCGTGAGGTCACTGAAATGGCGTGGCCGGTTCCGCGTGCAGCTTCATCTCAGCAGGTAGGGGCAGGTCGGGGAGCCTCGATGACCCCACTGCCCCACCCTGGTGATGGATAAAAGGAGCAGTGTGCAACCGAGCTGGGCTCGAACATCTCCAGGCCGGATTTCATGTGCACCGACTGCGCACATAATAAAAATGGCATGTGTTCAAAATTCCCGACTCTGTTTAAAGTTAGACAAACTTCTCATGAGGGCTTGGATAAACATTTGGCTTTAAGTAATCAAGAAAACCTGTATCTGCTTATATTTATTGAGTGTAATTTTCAGAGTTATGAAAACCGCTGTCATGGATTGTGGACACTGTAAATAACGGCGAGTCTCTATCATTACAGGGGCTTTTTTCTCATCTGAAGTGGGGGGATCCCCTATAACTGCTTGCTGTCTTGGGTTCCAGCCTGCGCGCCTCTCCACTGTCCATGATGGGAGAAGGGAGCCAGCGTGCGAGTAGATGGCTGGGCGAGTGAGTGTGTGGGAGGGCTAGTGAATGGATCGATGAGTGAGCTGGTGAGTGAATGAGTGGAAGCGTTTGGTTGAATGGGTGAGTTACTTGGTAAGTGAATTGGTGATTGGTTAAGAGAGTGAATGAATGGATGAATGGTTTGTCCTGTGAGTCAGTAAGTGAAGTATTGTTAAACCGAGTTTGCGAAAATGATCACTTAGAACTCTGCATTGCTGTAAAGGGAAAGCCGGGAGGTGGGTGTGGGGGATGGGAGGGATGCAGTCTAGGCACTCCCGGGATGCCACATTATGATGCAGAATCATTCTAATTTCCTGAGTATGATTGAATATGATTTCCGTATGTGCCATCATCCCACAGTGAGATTAACGTAGCTGCACAATACAAGAACATCGACTAATCAAGCCATATGAGGGTATGTGTCAGGAATTAGACCATCCGCACAGTGGGTGTGTGCTCGCCTGGCCTTTGAAATTGTAAATGAAATCGAATGATGGTAGATCAACCTCTAGAAAATGTGTGGGGCTAATCCACACACATTTTCCCATGCTCACTGCATGATTTACCATAGATCTTTGTACTCTGGGTGTACACAGACTACAGGTGCAGTCCCCCCTGTCATATTTAGTTGGGATGCAACAGCCAGGAGTACACCATGTTATCTCAGAAGGGGGTGGGTACACCATCCCCCTGTCATGGCCAGCCTACTTAACTAACAACGGCTCCTTGGATCCGCCCTGTCCTTTTGCTGGGCCCTGCAGATGGTGCCAGCCATTTATATAAAACAGGAAAGCCCAACAACCTTTCATATGCACTGTATCAACCTAAACCCAGCTCCTGCCTCTCAGTATCAATTGTGAATAACGGAAGGGACTGCTCAAAGGAAGTGGAAGGACTTAAGAACTATTAACTATGGAAACAAAGAGGTGGCGTCCTACCACAAACATTTCAGTTTCTTTACTAACAAAATTCCTGTAAAGATTTCAACAATTTTCATGCTAAGTATATGTAGAGCTTTATGGTTTGGCTCACTTGCATTAAGAGGGATGGGAGTGAAAAACACATGTTGAGTAAGTTTAAGGCTTTTTTATTATTTAGCCAGTATCTAAGAAAGGTGCAGACTCAATTCCGCTTTATATTTTTAGGAAAACAATACCCTATGCATATCATTTACAAACATATTATACCTATTATACAAAAAAGAAAGGAAAAGAGCACAGGTATATTAAAAAACCTAATGAATAAACATTGACATTTTCAATATGAACACACGCGTGCTACACAGTTATAAAACAGTAAAAACTGTGGAGGTTATCCCCTATGTACAGTGCATTTGAGTACTTAAAATATTTTTAGGGCAACCTATAGGTGATGTGCTGACAGTGATGTTCAGACTGTAGAGATCTGTAGAGATCTGATTCAAAGAGTCATTATTAGTACATCCTTCTTGAGTTTTTTTGAGGTGTACTGGGTATTTGGAGAGTGACCAACGACTAGGACAAAAGCTAGCAACTTAATAGAAAAAGTCCCAGCTGTCCCTGGCTTGGGAGAACAGTTTGTACTTTGCTCTACATTTAGCTTAAATATGTGTCCCTATTTTATATTATTAACGTTATTGGTTGTTATCAGTTATAATGGTGCAAATATTCTTCTCCTATGTTCTCATATTACCCCAACCACCCCTATGCCCCCACTCACCAACGCCACTCCCACTAAACAATTACCCATCACAACTTGTACTCCCAAACCTCTCACTCTGCCAGTCATGTGCATACTCACTTGCTCTGCAACACCATTCCCCCCTCTGCTTTCTGGCCCACAAGTCCCCCACTGGCCTACCGCTCCCTCCTCAGCTTTCTAGTACATCGATCCTCCTGTGGCCCACCACGTCTCCTCTAGTCCACTGCCTCCGCTCCGCTTTCATGCCCTCCCACTCTCCCCTCTGGCCGACCTCTACCCCTCTACCTTCTTGCCCACCACTCCTCCTCTGGCCCCCACCCCCTCTATGACCCCACGCTTCCTCTCTCCTTTCTTGCCCACTGTTCCCCCACTGGCCAACTGCTGCCCTTCTGCTTTCTTTCCCACCGCTCCCACTGCTCCCACTTGTGCCCACCACCGTTTCCCCTGTGGGCCCACCATTCCTTTTCTCTTTGTCATTTTCCCCATCATAATCATATTGTGACATTTCTTTTAAGAAAAGTCGATTTTTGCAACAAAAAAACATGTTTTCTGCAGGTTTTTCAAACAAATGCAGATTAGTGGTATTTTTAGATATAAGCAGGAGGGTCTGAATATAGCTAATTTAATACCAAAGGGCTTCATATGCTAGTGGAGGGAGGGATACTTACCCTGGGGGCTGAAGTCAGACTGTGTGGTCATTGGGGCACTAGCATGGGGCAGAGCAGGACACAGAAGGCACACACTGGGGGAAGGCTGGGCAGCAGACAAAGCGGTGAAATCAGCAGCTAAGCTCAGCTTGGCAGGTGACTTTGGCAAGCAGCAATGTGAAGCAGGTCAGAGTTAGGATGGGCACAAGTTCAGCGGCCTCTGACATAGCAGAGCTCGAGATACTGACCACGTGCCTAATTATGCTTGGCAAGTAGCAGCTTTATGAAGGTAGCAACTGTTTTGCGCGGGCATTTTCTGTGAATGGAGTACTAATAATTTTGATTTACAGCGGCCTTGCCTTCAGAATTGAATGTTGAGCATGGAGTGCCGCTGACTGAAGAGGCTAATGATTGGTGCTTAACTGCATGAATGGAGGGTGGGCGGGCGAGAGCACCGGAGATTATGGTTTCCTATCCAAGCAATGTTTCTTCCTGAATGGAGGGCGATGTGCTAGCAGGGGCCCCTGATGCACTCAGAGATGCGACAGCAGGGAGCCCGTGATGCCTTAATAAGGTGAACCTGCACTCTTTTATTGTCAGCCGACGCCTGCCAAAAGGTGCTTTTGAAAGTGATGGCCTGCACATTCCAATAGAAGTGCATACGGGTCACATGCCTGTGCCCCCCCAGGCCCCCTGCTGTGGGGCCCTGTGCCACTGTACAGACTGCCCATGCAGCGGGCCGGCTCTGCTCAAAGCAGACAAACCACGATTAAAAAGCAGATCTATATATCTGTTCATTGGCCCCAGGATCCATCTGACTACCCAATCAAGCTTTACTGCGACCAGGTTCTGTGTGTAAACCAGTTCATTGTCCTCGGGCGTCAACTCAATGCTCAATAGAGAGCTACAACATTGTCAATCTAAGTACAGATCCGAGTCACCACAATAATGTTTCTTGAGCAGGGCAACATTTGGCCTTCGTCTGAATTAGTTAATTTACTTCAGGGGCCATATGGGGATTGGGATGAGACTTAGGTATGGCAAGACTATATAGGTAGAAGGGGAAAGTGATTGGCTGGCAGGTATTTGTATTTACATATTGAGGGAACAAGAACTTTGCCCAAAATCACTTAAAAAAGAAAATACAGTAATGCCAGATAAGGTACCATACATTACAGGAAAAGATGGTGAGCAAATGCCTGTTTCAATGAGGTGAATGCACAGGATAGAAACGAGGGGGTGGACAAGACACATGACAGAAAGTAGTCCAAGGGGACTGGATACTTAGAGCGTCTTACAGACAAAGGCGTAGGTGCAGGGTAGTTAGAGTGGAGAGAAATGTAGTAGTAAGTTGAGTGTGCTTCTTATCAGCTCCAGAGGGGAGGATAAGTGATTATTTAAAACAGTGGACGGTAGTCAGGGTTTTGGCATAAGGTAGGGATCCCCAGTGGCATGGGCAAGGAGGAAAAAGGAGCAAAAGAGAGGATTTGCTGGTTGGACAGGGAGATTGTGGGGGGGATTTTAGAGCAGAAGTTGCACTGAGGACTATAGCTGGAGACAGTGTCATCCAGGTTTAGGGGGCGGGGGGCAAGTCCATGCAGGGATTTAGAGACACGCAGTAGGAATCTGAAGGACTGGATTCTCAAAGAGAGCCAAGTGGATTGGGGGTGCTGTTGGGAAGTCGGAGAATAGCTGGGAAGATTATAGAGGGTAGCGGTACAGAAGCTGAATATTTTGAAGACTACTGATCACTTCTGATCACTTCTGGTTTAGGAAACAGGAACACCATGAATGTATTGGGAGTAAATGAAAACGAAGACTGGTCACTGCCCAACGTTCACGCTTGTTTGAACACAGTGAAATTTACGGAAATAGGAACTCAGCAAGATTTCCCTCAAGGTCCATAACATCCCCTAGATTCTCTTTATTATCTGCCCCAAGCTTCGTAATGATCTCTTTTATTTGTCTCTTTAGGTCAAGGGTAACCAGACTTACAAGGAGTAAATTCTTTATGAATCGCCCCCAGCGATGTGCAAGATGGGAATTCACACAAGGAAATAGAATAAGCTGGTTGCATTTGTAAATGCATTGCGACGAATCCCAGGATGTCGTTACTCCTTCTGTAGGGGGGGCCCCTTCCCATGAGGCCATGTAGGTGAGGCTGCTACCCGGTAATTGCCTTGAGGGTGGTTCTAAGTGGATAGATCTTATGGGAGAGGAAGCCCCCTGTGGGACCAGTGACGACTATTGTGGGAGAACGCGGTCTCTGCCTAACACACACACCTCTCCTTCAACCCCACTCTCTCCATCCCTACCCTCCTATCCAATGTACTTCTAAAAGACTCAAGCAGTAGAAAGGACTGAGACGAGGAGGAAGAGAAGTGGCAATCATGAAGATCCAGGCCAAGAAACTGTGACGAGGAAGATGTGTGGATCCGCAGGGATCAAACAGATGAATTTGCATAAACGGTCTAGTCTACAACTACAGACCTTAATTTATACCGACATAAAAACTGACAACTGACTCCCCTGAGAAGCAGATCCTCCTTGGAGGAAGCCAGAGTGTGGCAGATGCTCACTGGAGGGAACAGCAGGAGGAGACCGGAAGCCTGGAATGCGAGAAGCACAGTGCCCAGTGGAAATGCCAAGAGACCGAGAACTAAGGGGCTGGCCGGTTAGAGCGTTGGCAGCGAAACACTGCGGGACCACGCGGTCTGGCTGGGAAAGACGCGTTCAACAGAGTCAGAAGCTGCAGAGCTCTTGCAGCATGTCGGAGAGAGCTCCACAGTGCCAGTGAGCCAAAGAGAGATACAGGGAAGCCCGCAAATGACCGCAGGGCTTCAGCCAAGACCCTTAAGGTATTTGGTGGCTGAACCTATGGTTGGGGGTCCCCAGACAGTACAAGATAACCTAAATACAACACTGCATGGAAAGTGGGGGAAAGAGGATAACCCCTGCAGTATATTAAGAGAAAGATTATCAAGGCACTATAACAAATAGAGTACGGTCGGAACCCTTACAGGAGAAGAACATATCATATAATAAGGATACCTGATCTTCTTCGTGACAGTAGTTGGAGAGAAGGCATCCCAAGGCTGTCAAATATCCAAAGAAACTGTGAAGAAAACTGAGATTATTTCCTGTGAACGCAGTATTTGGCAGGAGAGTAAACTAAGCCAACATATGAGATTAAGAGATTGTGAAGTGAACTGTGAGAGTAATGCATATGAACACAAAACTTGGCAGGCAAGTAAACAAAGTCTGTGTTTGAGACTAAGAGATCTGGTAGAGAAGGGAACCAGGTCAGCCAACCAGGGTTTGGGACCCACCAGAGTAAAGTGGAGGAACATTCAAACCACCCTTCTTCATCACAGTACCTCGTAGAGAAGGGAAGCAGGTCTGACAACCAGGGTCAGGGACCCACCACAGTTTGAAGGAGTATCCAAACCATTCTTCTTCATCCCAGTACCTGGTATAGAAGGAAGCCGGGTCTGGCAACCAGAGTCAGGGACCCACCCCAGTTCGGAGGAGTATCCAAACCACTCTTCTTCGTCACAGTGACTGGTAGAGATGGGTACCAGGTCTGCCAACCAAGGTCAGGGACCCATCGCATTTTGGAGGAGTATCCAAGCCACTCTTCCTCGTCACAGTACCTGGGTGAGTGGTGAACCTGGTCTGCCAACTGGCACCTGGGACCCACATATATGGACAAGGAGAGAGAGCCATTTTCCTCACCAACTTAAACTGAACTTTGAGAACTTTCAAACCCAGAATCACCTTTTGTCCAGGGGAAGGGAATCATTTCTCTGGACCAGGAAGATACCCCTTTGATTTAGTTTAGCATAGAGTGTGAGGGATAGAGCTAGGATTATGACAAAGGACAGCAGACTTTTGCTTTTGGACATTTTGACAGAGATGGTAGTATTTTTGTTGAGACTGGGAAACCCCTCTTAAAGTTAGGGCAAGATAGGGTTTTCTTTTCATTTTCTCACATTAATGAAAGTCTTTAACAACCATGATGACCCCTCCGTGTCAGAGTCTTACTTCTGCATCGTTACAGTATTGTGAATATTTTTTTTAGAAAAATACAGTTTTTTCATTGGTGTATTTTATTAACAACGAAAGAGTGCTTGCCATGTCTGCTTAAAGGAAATGAGAGACACACTCTTCAAATTAACAATATTAGCTTCCAGCAGGCGTGAGTAATCCTAAACTCAGGTTTTTGAATCATTTGTATTTTTACGCTTTGGCAGTTGTGCGCCTCGCACCATGAACCTTGATTAATAACAGTTAAATCACTCTGTGTGTAAACACATTCATTTCTTTCAAATCCACTCATGAATTTCTCTGGGAGGCATCAATTAGATGAAGAAACATTGATTATTCGGCGATGCTCATTTCAGATACAATACATTTTAGAAAAACATTCCTTAGATGTGTTTTAGGGACGCTGATTAAAATGTACGGTAATACGTTTTACTTTAAAAAGGCCTCCTGAGAACCAAAGAAGTGGAAAAATGTCTGACAGATTGAGGACCAGGGTGAAATTACATACCCCATTGATTATCAATTGTCGGCACACATTACACACACATTTTCCCCTTCTTCACAGCAGCCATATTACATATATTATATCTGCCACAGTTTTTCTTCGTGTGCATCCGATTTGTGGCCATGCAGGGTTTATGCGTTCTGTGCCTTGCGGTTCTGTGCCAGTGGACCCTACCTTTCCAGGGCCTTCCAGTGGAATGCAGGCTTCCCTCCAAGGGCTACACCACCTCACAGGGAAGCAGGGTACGGTTTTCTTGGGCTCCTCTTGGCCCCACCCGCTAAAGCACCCAGTCCCCAGATGGTAGTTGAAGATGACCTCTGTGGTGAGCCAAAGGTTTCGAGGGGGGGATTTAGGCTTCTGGAGGGATTTGGATGTGTCATGCAAACCAGACTTCTGATAAGGAGCGTTATGTGGAACCATTACACTTTAGAGTTCAGTAGAACCTTTGAAATATATGTGTGGGGCGTCTCCTGTGCAAACAGAGCTACCATGCTTGCTCTTGGCCATATTACATTAGCCCCCTTCAGTGCATCAAGGAGACGGTAAGCCAGCTTTGGTAGTACCCAACTCCTCTCTTTCAAATGTTTTATTACAATTGGTGTATTGATAAAATAGAGTGGCTAGATTTAATTGTAAGTGAAAAAGGACATGGATGAGTGAGACAATGATATATCATGATATATGATATATTTTAACAGCAAATGGATGAGTGAGACAAATATATAACATAACAACAAATGCGAAACCCAAATATCTGTTTGCTGAGAAAATAAATGAGTGATTTTCCAACGGAGAGATTCGAAATTGAGCGACTGATGAACTCAGCACCTGACACATGCGTGTCTGCCTAAAGTCCCTTTTCACTTTCCACGTGTGAGGAACTCAACCATCCCCTGAACTCCTTAATACTGAAAACTCAGCCAAACAAATAGGTAAACACTTTCAGTTATTCAAATATGTATAGAATGTCCATTAGTTCTCCAATACGTTACATAGAAAGAAATTGTCCAATTCCACAGAAGTTCAATCGGTAAAACATTGTTTTTCTTTAAAGTAGTATCATCACCACGGAGCCTTTCTAGATCCAGGCTCTCTTCGTCAGGTGCAATGCAAGGTTTACAATGTAACATGACAATGTGTCAACATATTATACAATGTTCTGAAAGCAAATTATATATCCTATTTTGTGTTGAAAGTCTCGACAATTCACATTATGGATAACCATGGATAAACCAAGGTGATTTCAATTATAGCAGTGAATTGTGACAATATCTCCCTTAGTGCTTTGTTTAATGAGTCACCCATGTGTATGTGGTCAGAAAGAAGAAGAAAGGAAGACAATAAATATACTTATTAAAATAATAAAATGTATCGATACCTGGAACGGCCAGAGAGAATGTTACATTTGTAGTAACTCACCATATGCTATAGCATGCAATGCTAAGCACACGGCTAAGAGAAGACAAAAAGAAAATTGAAGGAATAGAGTCCTGAAATGTAATGAGGAATGGTAGGGGGACACGCAAAGTAAAATAACCTACATAGGTCCCCATACCTCCAGGGACAGAGTTCTGTTTCCAGTGCAACCAGAAATTAAAGATTTGGGCCACAAACGTTTACATCCACTGTTCCCAGGGGAGGCTAGGGGGCCAAGCTCTCCTCTGCCTTGGGTGCCTTCTGTCTTCACCTCTATGGGAGAGGACCTGTAATGGACGTCACTCCAAAAAAGAGGTCCAAACGTGTATTCTTCTTCCTGGTATCAGAAGATGAATCAAAGAGTGAGTGGCGGGGCGGGGTTCTCCTTTTACTGGCAAAATGTCACATGGGGCTGATCCAATGAAAGCCTACTGTAAGGGGTCCAGCCCCCATTGTTGTAACAAGTACTTTATGCTTCATTACATCACAATCAGAGTGCTTTGCTTGCAGCAAATGGAGGGGGCATGAAAGGGAAAAGTACCTTAAAAGAAATCAAGATCATAGGACCCTTCCCTAGACCTAGCATCTTTCTCTGGCTACCTTGGCCTCAACCTCACCCCCCCCCACACAAGCCAGCTATGGAGACATTCAGCCTAGACACTAATACACATCAGTTTAAGCCCCGCTCATGGAGTTGTCACTGGTGTGATATCAAATTGATGTAGCGTACACAATTATGTTCCTACACCAGTCATCAGTCCTCAACCGACACAGCTTATATTTAGAGATGTACCTGCCACCAACTGGTCAAGGAAGGCAATTATTATAATTTAGATCAGAGCTGCAAAAGTTAAAATTCCAACCTCAGTCTGCAATGACTTGGTGTCGCAGCAACTGTAAAGGATGCACAGGTGACTTTTGACCCTGTCTTGTGCTACAGCAAATCTGGTGCTGTCATGTAATTAGACTAGTTAAAGCAAGGCACCTGTGTGAACGATATTCTTTGGCATGGAGCATTTTGGAAGAGGACTCTGATTAGTAGACCTCCCTTCCAAAACAGAATTACCGGAAACATTTTATGGTAATAAAGAAATTCAAATGCTAGGGCTCCCACACCCTCACCAGAGGGCATTCTGTTACATAACCTAAGAGCTCAATGGCATGTGCTTCGGGAGACTGACATTTTGCAGTTACATGAATCGCTTGTGCTCCTGTGGCATTGACAAAAGCAGTGTGTTTCTGTTAAGCAAATATTCCAGCGCGTAGGTCAGCGGTCTCAAAGTACACCTTTGGGAGCCTAGACCATTCCATATCATTGGGATAAGCATTAACTATGTAAATAGCTCTTAAAAATACATTTTGTTTGAATACCTTGAATACATGGACTGGATTCGGCCTTTGGGGATCAGAGTAGGAAACCAGTGGGGTAGGAGCAGGGTTCCCCATGTATGGTTCTTGAGGGCAGGGCTGTGGTCGTTGCAGTTGTGTGGCAGATGCATGGGGATTGCCAGGCATCCACATGTGTCAGCACAGGCCGAGGACTGAAATGCGGGGTCCGGGAAAGTTGGACATGCCTCCCATCCAAGTCTGGAGACGCTAATAAACCAATCCACAGGGGTGCTGTTGGACGCGTCTATAAGAGAGAAGGGGGAATGCGGCAGAAGGAATTCCCAGACCCATCAGTGTGATGAGCTAGTACACAAAAGAATGTGCTTGAAATAACCTTTCTCCCACAGGATTTCAAAAATCAAATGTTTATCCTAATGAAGGAGCTGTTTCGTGGGGTTTTTCTTCTGGGCAGCCCTGTCTCATGTGTTATTTCTCTGATGAAAAATGTCCCTCTTAAAAGATGCCTGTTTTTCTAAGCCCAGTACATTATTTTCTCAGCACGAGTAGTGGATTGTCAGGTATTCTGCTTGCTGGACACTGCAAGGCATACAGCATCTTGGATACTGAAAATCTACTGTGATTGGTCCATAGGGGGCAGAGGGGCTCTGCCCCATCCCCTTCAATTTACACTAATATAAGCACCAATGTCCTGGCACATGGCAATTTCAACTGCATTAAGTAGCGAGGGTCTGTGTGGCACTCTCTCCTTACTTGGGTTGCTGTGTGCAATGTTGGCAGCTACAATAATCTTGCTTTGTGGTTCATTGAACCTGAAAATATACTTACCCTGTGCTGTGCATGCGTCGGGAGTGCACTTCTGTGCATCTGCACCACTGATGCCTGCGCAGAACAGCACATGTCTAAGGGGACCCTAGGTTGGCAGACGAGGACTATGGCATCCTTGCCCAGTTCTCTCTAAACAGAGACTGAGGCTACAGCACCTCGCCCTGGCTGAGGCCACAAGCAGGCGCAGGACAGGGCGAGGGTGCCACATAATACTTGGTGGGTTCCAGCCCTGCCCTTGCAGTAAGTGACAGAGCACTGTGTGATACCTGAATCGGCAGAGGCGGATTTAACACTTGGACAAGGGGCAAATGCCCACAGGGCCCTCGTGCTCTCACTCTCTGACCTCAAAGGGAAAAGCTGCACAGGGCCTTACATTGTGGCATTATGTTTTTAACTCTCTTAGCAAGAGAGCCATTTACAAAGGGAGGTGATTAGCGATGGTAACAGGTAAATGGCAGTGACCATTACTGTGGCACTTCTTTCCTTAGCATTCTATACTGTTTTAATAAGCTATGATTGTTGGGTGAGTAGACATTATGGGGGACAAATCAAGCTCCAAGCAGTGTGAAACAACGACCGTGGCATACCTTGTATTTCTCTTTAGGAGATTTTTGTAGGTTCTTATTCGTTTGCCTTTTGGAACCTTTAGGCTTCCATTCAGGGTGGTGAAAATACAACTACAATCACGTGGGGTCATTTTCTATGTCCCATGGGATGGAAAAAGTGCCGAAAAAAAAGTGTTTAGCACCACTTTTTCATGCAGCACTGAATTTTGTACGATTTGGCGGGCGAAGTTGGAGGGCAGATCACACTTAAAACGTTTGCTTGTTCTTCCCAGTCCCTCAGATAAATCGGCTAGGTTTTCCACCAGCATGTAGTATTTTCATGCTGGTGTAAAGTCAATGGTTGTTGTGGCATCCCCCTGACTTTTACACCTGATAAAAGCAGGCAGATTCCAAAGGAATCCATTATAGATGGCTCCCAAACTCTTTTATAGCGGATGGCATTTACACTTTTCTAGGTACATGAAGAGTAAATGTGATTTCATTGTGTTTTATTATTTACATTTCCACTACGTGGTTGAAACAATTAAAATTGCATGCAAGTGACCCACATACACTTTTTGATCAACAATCAACATGCTTCTGCAATGATCTATATACATTGTCAGATTGGATTATCATGGCGCTTGTGTACTCTTTGAGCCCTCTGTATAAAAAAGAGTATTATTTTAGGTCTTAAAACCCAAATATTAATACATATTCGTAACAACTTGAGCTAGGAAGATACCTGGTCAAGTACCTATTTTTCAGACACAGTTCAAATTCTGGCTTTAAGTGTGTGATCCTGGGCAAATCATTTAATCTCACTGTGCCTTAGCTGCCAAAATTAGGTGCCCCTAGAATTGAATCAGTTCTCAGTGTACACTAATGGAAAAAATGTAGAAGGAGACGTGTTCCCAAGCACTGCATCCAATCTATGTAACTTCACATTATTAACAGTCTCACCTTCGGAGTAGTTCAAAGACATAGGGCCGGATTCATGGAATTATTTGCGTGCGAAATAGGGAGAGCGGGGGACACCCCCGCAACCCCTGCTCTGCTTGTGTGCAGTAATGGGAGTCAGTATTTTGTGCACCCCCAAAGTAGCAGTGACTGCGGGGGCGCACAAATTAGGGTGACATTTTTGTACGATTCCTAAACGTTCCTATGTATTATTGGTGACCTTGCATCTACTGGATATTTGTATGTGTTACCCTACAGAACCAAACGTAAATGGTCTGGATTTTTACTCCCCGTTTCAACCCATTATTTCAATGGTTGTCTTGTGGGAGAGCCCCAACCAGAAGTCACCTACATTATTTGTGTTTTCATCGCTATGCTTCGTTGCTTAAATCCACCTGCCGCAGCTGACCTTGAATCATTTACAATGCTGGCGTGCCCTCATGCTGCTCCTGTCACAAGACACTATCCATCCACCCCTTTTGTTCTCAAATGAGTCAACCCTTAATTCACGTCACCCCATAGTAAAAGAGATGGGAAACAGGGCAATGTATGCGCACTGCAGGCTAGGCACCCGAAGATTTAGATGTGCTGAGGCAAGCCCTGCATATGCCCACTAATGTGTTACAGTGTAGGGCAGGTTAGAGACATGCAACAATAAGCAAAGTGGCATAGCATTATTACCACATGCATGTGGTTATTCATGTTTAGCCTGTATCCCTCCCTCCCACGAGAGTGTTAAAGTGTCACCAAAAGGTCACATATAAGACTTCGAAATGTCACGCGTAAGCATACTTGCAATAGGGACATTTCACACATATGCAATCAGGAAACTTGACAGCCCTAGGGGACTTGACATTGTTTAACTTGAATATAAGTGTTGTCTCTCTTTACTGCACTGACTTATGCTGCCAATCCATGCACTTAACACACACATTAATAGAATGCAACATGAAATGCCATTGCCAGTAAAAAAAAAGTGCTTCTCACTAACAGAACCAGGGTGGTGCCAGATGCTCGACTCCAGCGGTGAGAAGCTGCTACTTAGATTGGCATCGCCTCCTTGAGGTGAGAAAAATGTTCCTGAACGCCATTGAAAAAGAAGATATGACAACCTTCTCCGAAATGGAATGGGGCCAAGAAGCCCCACAAGCCATATTCAACAGATGGACATTGTCTGTGGAAAAAGCTGCCTGTCACCCATACACTCCACCTTTTTTTCTCATAATGAAAAAGAACCAATCAAGATTCCAAGACCAGGCCTTTCCCCACTTTAGCGCCTCAACATGGCCCTGGCCCAGACAGATGAGGCTGAAAATGTCTGTACTTTTATTTATTTATTTGTTTATACAAATGTCTGTACTTTGAGGGGACAGGTAGCTGCAGGAAAGCCTGTTGTTTCATTTCTTCTAAAAGAGAGTGGTACAATGCACTATTTTAACCCTTTATCTTCCCCATATTTTGTTAGGGGTGAACCCTACGAGCCCACCCAAAGAGCACCTCGGACTCACTTGACTTGCCCCCATTCGGAGCAGCAATTCATGCCCCACGTGTTTCAAGGTCCACTGGCCACTGAGGCTGACCCACCCAGGAAGTGATACTTGCATGAGCAAATAGAGGCGCTGCAGAGTGGGCCACAGTGGGCCACATGTCCCAAGTTGAACTCCTTACACCCCTCAGAGGTGGCACATGAGAGCTCCAGCCTCTGCCGTCAGCCGCAGGCCCAGCTGCCTGCAGACGCCATCATCTTGCAATCAGCGCACCGCTCATACCGCTGGAGCCAGGAGTGACGCAGATAAGCTGCTTTGCTCTGAGAGCAACCGCAGGCTCCATAGGACCCCCTGTCAGCCTGCCGTTGCTTCCTTACCACCGCCGTGAGGGGGAGGGGTTTGCGGTGTTGAAAGGGCGAGGCAGCGCGATTAGAAACTGCGCCATGAGAGTGTACTGAAATGCGGCGGAACAGACCCCCTCGCTCTTGATTTCCCAAGCTTATCTTGTCGTGTCGATAAAAATGGCTGGCTTTCCTGGTAGTGTGGCATTTAAAAATATACGCTCATTTTATCTGTTTTCTGATTGAAACGCAGTAGATGCATTACGACGTAGGCATTTCCATTCTCAATATATGTGTGCATTCCACCCAAGTCACTATTTCCCAAACCTAAAATCAAATCAAAGAAAGCTCATAAATTGTTTGATCAGTGCTCACGTGTTGTCGAGGGAGGGGGAGGGAGAGAGAGAGAGCGATGTCGCAGTGCACTCCGGGATTCTAACTTGTGGGAGGGCGGCGATAGGGACAGGGCTAGAGATGGAGTCATGCCATTTAAGGGGCAATATTTTAAACATTGTTAAAAGAGCTAAAGTAAAATAACACTGTTTAAGAAGATGACGAACGTGCACAAATGTTTTTATGAACCATATAAATCGTTACAGTAACATGTTCATCAAAAAGAGTGTGAAAGTAGCTTTATATGTAACATTTCTAATCTGGGTTTTAAACTTACTATCAAGAGTGAAAGAAATATAGTGAAAGGAGATGTATTATAGAATCACCTGCTTGTAGTGATGATTTCATACCAAGTATGCAGTTTTATGTGCAACCTCCCTTTATATAAATAGTAATTTCTCCCTTTCCATGTCAGCCATTGAAAAAAAAAAGAAGTCAACAAAAAAGATGGCCGCCCGGGAATGGGGAGAAGAGACTGCACGTAGTCCTTTCTCCCTTGCCATGGCGGCCAGGAGGCAGCTGCTACTGGCCCGACAAAGGCTTTGTGGTGGCTATTGCCCTGTGGTAACGATGGGCCCCAGGGCATTATCTGAAGCGGTAACGCCCCCGCACCACAGCTCTGGGCTCATTGCTTAAATAATGTAGCTTGGTATAGAAGTGCCTGTGCTGTCTTGTTAAAAGTGTCGCAGTTGTGCCTGAGACTTTAGTACTATGTTACTCAGTGTTTTGCAAGTCAGCTCAGAAGTCAAATGTATGTCAACTACTGGCTGCTGTTCAGAGCCTGGTAATTGTTTTCCAACTAAAGCACTGCCCTCTGTGAGGGTGTGTTTATAAAGCAGCGTTCGTTCATCTCTTAGAACTGGGGACCAAGCATTCTCATGGGGAGACTATAGTTCTTTTGGTTCACAACTGCTGTCAATATACAAGTGCAGTTTCACACTTATTTACCCAGACTAGGTCAGAATCTACCTTCACAGCCTGGAATTGCGAATATTCCAGAATTATCCCAATCGATAGTATTCTTGAAAGCGTCCATCTTTAACCCTGACAGACACCACAATTCTGAGCATTTGAAAAAGCTGTCCCCACTATTGATTAGTGAAAAGTTGCAGGAGAAAACCATATTAATGTAACATATAACGTTAGAGTAAGAGCGATACACACTAGGGTCCACCTTGTTACAATCTGCCAATCATTACGTCCGTCTACTCTTTACAGCGTAGGTTGCCCTGACACCACTCAAGTCCATCACGCATCCACCCAGCAACTGCATCTAGTGCCATGCCTCATCTGGTGTAGATTTTGCCATCGAGAACATACTCTATTCCAAACCACACTGCACCTTCACAAGACCTTCTTTTTCCCATACAGAAAACGTACTGCAGTTAACAACACACATCGCTACTGCCACAATCATATCCCTTCGGCCTCTTCCCTATTGCTTTGCCTCTTGAGTTAATTTTTATAGCCTAATCCCTGTTTCCTATCAACTGCCCCCAACGCTACTGCTCCGTTCCACAGACTAAGGGCTGGCGACACCCTAGTGGGGAAAACATTCATTTTTCGGACAGCGCGTGGCACCGCAAGACTCTACGGTGGTGAAGGGCACAGTATAACAGTATAATATTGTATAACATAACACTGTGCGTTAGTCCTTGGTTAGATAAATAAGCAAACCTTTTACTGCAAGGATGAGCACTTGGACCAAACAAGTCCTGTTTTATTATCTCCCATGTTTGCTGGGGCTTCGTTCACCACAATGGAAATGTTAAGGTGCTGCGGGTAGCTTTGGGCCAAATGCAGCCTTGCATCCTTTGACAAGCTTACCAATCCTTGCAGTCAGAATGTGTCTAACACATCTATAAAACCAGAGACAGAAAGCCTAATAAAGCAAGGAAGGGGCCGTTATTGTGGGATAAGGACCCGCTGTAAATTTCCCAGGGTCATAATGACTCCACTCAAGCTCCATAAGGCTACAAGCACATCTTAGTAACAGTGATATAGGTTGAAGGTCTGATTGATGTAAATAACCAACATTTGTCATTAACTTAAATAGGTTTATTTTGCAATATTTAAATAACGTTGTCTTTATAAGGTAAACATTTGAATTATGAACTGTAAGAGGATTCAATTCAACACTACAGCTAAGTCAATGCCTAGTCTGGGATACTGAATGGAAACCCTTATTGATATATCTTTATGTCCAGTTCATGCGTTCTGGATGACTACCCCTATATAACACCCCTCTCTTGGAATCCCCCTGACCCCACTGAGCCAAGAAGTAGTTCTGTTTTGCAAGTTTAAAAGGTTTATTTGATAAATTAAAATATATATATATATATCACACTTTATAATAAATTAATAATTGAATATCACCCTTAATCTGATATGATAAAGATTAACAATGGAGAATCTGGCACTAGCACACTTCTTTATAATCACTAATGAGTTGACATGAAATGGATAAGATAGCACACTGGTAAATAGGTACAGAAGTATAATGTGGTAGAGAATGCTTTATAGAGTTCAACTGGATGTAATGTTGAATGAAAATGCAATACAGAAAATACTCAATATGATTTCAACAAACAAGGTAATCACTTTTCTCTGGCAATCCCCTCCCCCCCTTGATGCAATGCAAGGAAATGGAAGGAAGCACACAGTTCTCAGAAATGCAATCAAATGTGATTCAGTTCAATCCCAGCAAGCTTACAGAAAACAGATAGGAGTTTTGAAAACACAGGCCCAAATGCTTTGATATGTGCTAGCAATGGATGAGAAATATGCTGGAAATGCTTTTAATTCCCTTTCAGAGGTTCAGGGTTAGTGGTATCTAGTTAATATTAGTCCAGGCTCACACTAGCAATGAGGCAGGGATAGTTAGCAGGTTAAACGAATTTCTGGCAAATGGAAGGCAAGCAGCAGCAGTTTTTACATGTGAAGAAATTTGCAAATCGTGGTAAAATTCGCGAATGCGTGTTCCGCGATTGCGGTAAAACTATAAGGGGTAGGAATGCGGTTCTAGGTTCGTAGGAAAGCCACGATTCTAACCTTTCAGATGAAAGTTATTGTAAGTCTCTAGCACAAACGGTTGCGGAGATATGAGCGATTTTGTGAAGGTCGTTTTTCAGATTTGAAATTTTAAAGTTCAAAAAGACAAGTGCAGCTTGCAACTAGGAAATGACAAGTGACAAATTTTGCAGCTAGAATGACAGGTGACAGATTCGGAGCTATCAGGCAGTTCTACTTAGGTTAAATAGATTGAATTAGATGAATTTAAACTAAGAGATTGGTTCTACACAGTTCAGCTGGGTACTCACACTATATTCTTGAATTAAATGGGCCTCATCACGGATCTGGTCAGGGTTTTAGACTGGGCTCGGGTCTCTCTCTGGGCACAGCACTGCTTTCTCTCTGTGGTCTGGTCTCTAGTTTGGCTTTCTGGAGGTTGATGAATTTGAAGTCTGGATCTCTGGATGTTGTATGGTCCGGCAGAGCGCGTTGCAGCAAATGGAATTGAAGGTCCCTATCTGTCCTGTCTGTCTGCTTTTATGTGTTTAGAATGTGGGTGTGTTCTAGCATCACTGACCCTACCTCTCTCTCAGCTTCTAATTGGTCAAACTTCCATTTCTTATTTGATTGGGGAATGAACTGTGAGTCAGAGGGATGTCATTTTATGGCTTGCAGATAGGACACTCCTCTGTCAGATTGCACACATTCTATATTTGATAATAAAAGACATATTTCACAGTTACACAGTTGCTTGAAATTACATATACATGGTGTGGCTGAAATTAGCCATGTCTCTGTCCAAATCTGCTGTTTCTAAGAGCTTGCATTCAGAAATGGCACATAATTGACTTTTTAACTGATTTTCCAATTTCTGACATTGACCCAACTTTACATACATGTGCGCAGGGAGTAGGGACATTAACTGATGAAGTTTCAGATTTTTAACATGCATACATTTAGAGTAATATCCACTTTTCCGCTAAAACCCCCCTGAACACGCCACCGGGTCGAAAAACCTCTTAAAATGTGGGCAGAAAAATCACAAGAATTATGGTATCATTTATAAAATTTTCACATGTCCGCTCTATGAATGATCCATCTTTTTAAAGTTATGTTCTGGCTCCAAAGGGGTGTGGTTTCCTCTCAGCACAAGGTAGAAATACTGGTTTATCCAGTTCTGCCAAGCCAGCTTGCTCTCACAGGCAGTGCTCCTCCCAGCTTCTGCCAAGAGGAAGCTACATTTTACGACTGCTGTAATAAAACCTTTGCCTGAGTCAGGAGAGGCTCATTGTTCAAGAGGAAGCCATTTATGATCCTCTCAATAAACCCTCTGCCTGGGTGAAGGGAGTTGCATTGTTCACTCTCCTGCAGAGCACAGGTAATTCAATTATCAGATAGATGGCATATCCTTAGTGTGAGCAGCAAAAGGGCAGCTAGGCCTGGGAACACAGCTGTGACTCAAGTTTCACTCCTGATGGGGGTAGTTGCCAGGCAAATTGGAATCTCTTTAAGCTGTCATTTCTGTTCCCCAGTTTCTGCATTCAAATAAAACTAAACATTTTCACATATGCAGCTAGAAGGCTGATTCTAAGTTTAAAACTATGACATTTAAACAGTTACAAAGGCATGTGACACCAAACATAGGTCACTCATTTAATCTAAACATTTTCGATTTTAGTGTCTTTAAATCCAGTGCAACTTAAACTGCTGACTCCATAGCTCAGCCAGTTTTGTTATAAGCATTGTTTTGGGCTCTTCATTTCCCAGATTTTGTAGGCACACAACACTCCATTCTACCAAATGTCTGCTGGTGTCCAGTGAGTTTTTAGATGTGTTGCAATGTTTAAAATAGACAGTTTGAGCCTGCCTTCAGAGAAACACAGGGTGGTTTTAAACTGCCGGCTTTTGGATAGTGGTGAGTACTGGTACTGCACCCATTTTTGGGATTTAAGAAAATGAATTCCCCACAATTCTAAGTTGCATTTGGCAATCAGCATTGCCATTCCCAATGCTTTCAGACTACTGTGCGGGTAGTCCAATGGTGGTTTTAGGCAGTTTCCTTCTGTGCCCATAACATCGGCAAAAATGAGTGGCAGCCTATTCTTCATGCATTTCCCTGTGCATTTTCTGGGAAGCTCTGGCCATCATGATGTTTTCCATGTCAGTACTGCACAGTTTTGAGGTATGGCTCGGATGCATGGGTAAATACATCCCACAAGCCCCCCTCTTGCGATGGCCATTCTATTTCACGAAGGGGACTCGCAAGACCTGGGATGTTTCCTCATCTTCTTCCAATAGATGGCACAGTTCAGCATCTTCTTCTCCATCCGGTACTGATCGTTCGGTTCTCCTCGCCGGTCCTGATGGGAATATTGGGCGGTCCACTGGGCCCATTGGATCTTCGTTCCTGGTCTCCGGATCGTCCTCCTTGGCCAGTCTCAAGGTCTTCTTTCTCCTAGGATGACAAAGGAAGAGCGGCAATACCTACTCATAGACGTTTTTCCACCACTGTTGAGATAGTGGGGCAGCATATGCATTTCATCATAACGAAACATTACATTCTTATTTTGAAAAAAAAACAGTCTAACTAAGAGACAGTTTCATGCAAATCACAATATTTTAGAGACTAGATGTGGTATGTTTTATGGTTGGAACTGAATTAGTCTGAGACAATACCCGCTAGGATTCCAGAGGATTCCTCCAGTTGTTGCAGAGCGTGCCTGGGATGGCAACACTTCAACTGGTTTATGTGGACCCACTTGTCTTCCCCTGCTGCCAAAGGACCTTTGGGGATGTGGATTTTGTAGGCCACAGGGGAGATCTTGTCGATGATCTCAAAGGGTCCTTTCCATGTAGGCAAAAATTTGCGCTGCTTGGCCTGGTTCCTTTGGAAGTTGTATAGATAGACCCGGTCCCCCACCTGATATTCCTTCCTGGAAGTTTTCAGGTCATAGTGGGTCTTCATGCTATCAGCTGATCTTTCTAGATTCCGCTGAGCATAAGCAAAAGCATGTTGGAGGTGTTTCCTTAAATTCTCTACATACTCATGAGTAGTGGAGGCATTTATCAGTGTCTGCTCTTGGGTCCTATAGAGCAAATGCTGAGGAAGCACCATCTTGCGCCCAGTCATCAACTCAAATGGTGACATTTTGGTTGCAGATGAAGGGGTAGATCTGATAGCCATTAGGACCAGAGGTAATCGGATATCCCAACTTGGCCCAGAATCTGCCACAAACTTCTTTAATATGCTCACAATTGTCCGGTTATATCTCTCTACTGCCCCAGAAGAAGCTGGTCTATAAGCAATATGCAGCTTTCTCTTGACCCCCAGTATCTCCCACATCTTTGTCATTACTTCACTGGTGAAGTGGCTACCTCTGTCTGACTCAATCCTTTGAGGTAGACCAAAACGGGAAAAGATGTGGTTAATCATCAAGGCAGCTGCAGTTTCTGCCTTGCAATTTGGGGCTGGGAGACATTCCACCCACTTGGTAAACAAGCATGTCACAGTCAACATGTACTTATTTCCCCTAGCCGAGCGAATCACAGGGCCTACAAAGTCGATTTGTAAATCTGACCATGGCAGTGTCATTCCCCTCTTTTGTAAAGGCGCCCGGTGTGTGAGGGATGTCGGCTGAAATTGTGCACACACAAGACAACCCTTCAAATATTGGTTGAGGTCCTGGCCCATGTGTGGCCAGTATGCAACCTCTCTTAAGATTTCCAATGTTGTGTGAAACCCCCTGTGCCCGGCAGTGGCCGCATCATGGGCGTGACTTAACAGGCTGCGGAATGAGGTAGGAACCACCCACTGATCGTGGCCAGCTTTGGATTTCCTTACCAGCAAACCGTCTTGGATCCGGAACATTTTTGGACATTTCATCAACACTCTTAGGTCCTCTTTCCCAATGTAATCGGTATCCGTCAGGGGAAAGTTCTCAGGGTCCTCAAGGTGCTGGTAAAATTTACCAATAATTGGATCCCCCTTCTGAGCAGTAATCAAATCATCATCAGGGGTCTCCTTACTCCATTGTGCAATTGCAAGGTCGTTGTGAGCATTTGTCTGGGACCTAGTGATAGCAGTGACCTGGATTTCCCCCAACAGGGACTCAATCTCAATTAGATCCCCTTGGATGGCCCCGGTTTTGGCCAGCTGATCAGCTAAGTCATTTCCAGTTTTGTCTGGTCCCTCTACTTTAGAATGACCCTTGATCTTTTTCCAATAGATGGTCATCTCATTCGAGGTGACCAGATCATCAATGTTTTGGATCAACTTCCCATGTTTCAAGGGTTTGTTGTTAGCACATAACATGCCTCTGGTTTTCCAATTAACCAGGTGCTCCACGAACCCGTTCCGTACATAATCCGAATCTGTGATTATGACCAGTTCGTGGAGTTGATGCTGGACAGCAGTGAGGATGGCATGATGCACAGCCATCAATTCTGCCACCTGACTACTTCGGGGACCTATTTTGTATCCAGCGGAGGGTTCTGGGGACTCATTCACCCATGCATTCCCTACGCCGGCCACTAGTTCTTTCTCCCCGTCGTTGTCAACATGGTAAGAGCATCCATCCACATAGACAGTGGGCATTCCCTCACACTTGTCCTCTTCAAAGACTTTGTGGGGGGAATTAAGGTATGCCTCCATGTTGTCCTTTATTTTTAGACTTTCGTCCTCGAGACAGTTTTCTCTGGCACAATCATGCAAGTCAGCCAGACCTTGCGTGAGGGGACTCTTCTTGTTTTGGCCATATCGGACCTCCACAGGAAAGCCTTGCATTGACAGAATCCAGGAAGTAATTCGGGAATTACTCACATTTCCGGCCCGGATTCTGTCACTTTGGAGATATTGCAGAGGCTGGTGTGGAGTCTCCACTATGATGTGTTCCCCCTGGATAAACGGGCGGTAATTCTTCAATGCCCACACCGTTGCCAGGAGTGCCTTCTCACAATCGTTGAATTTCTCCTCCACAGAGGATAAAGTTTTGCTCGCATAGGAGATTACTTTATTGACCTTGTCATGCTTTTGGTATAATACTGCCGTCAAGCACGTATTAGAGAACCCTGTCTCCAGGAAGAACTCCTCGTTTCTGACAGGGTAAGCTAGGCAAGGCGCTTGTGAGAGGCTTCTTTTGAGTTGTTTTACTGCTTCGGCTTGTTCTGGACCCCATTCCCACTTGACCCCCCCCCCTTCAGGAGATGAATCAGGGGTCTGGTGATCTCTGCGTAGCCCTCAATGAACTTTCTGCTGTAATTAGTCAGTCCAAGGAGGCTCCTTAGTTCCCGCAGAGTTGTGGGGTCTTTCAGTTTCTGAAGTGCTTCCACTTTCTTTTCCTGGGGACAGAGACCCTGAGGAGTAATCTCATGCCCCAAGAAATTAACACGGGTTCTACACCACTGTGCTTTCTGAAAGGAAAGTTTTGCTCCGGCAGCCCTCAACTGTGTCAGAACATAACGGATCTCCGCTATGTGTTCCTCCACAGATGAACTTTTGATGAGGACATCATCTACATAAGCCAAGTTACCCCTTGCACCCAAGTCAGGCATGGCCTTGTGTAGAAAAATGTTGAATTCATTGCCGGAGTTGAGGTATCCGAAGGGAGTCCGGGTCCAGGTGTACTGCTGGCCCCCAAAGGTAAAAGCCAGCTTGTATTGGTCCTCCCTACTGACAGGCACAGTCCAGTATCCATTGGTCAGGTCTATTGCAGTGAATACCTGTGACCCCTGGATCTGGGCCAGCCCTTGGTCAATGTAGGGCAGAGGCCATCGGGAAGTATGGACCCGTTTGTTGAGCTCCCTAAGGTCGGCGCAGAGTCTCCACTGGCCGTTTGGCTTCAATATCCCCAGCACCGGATTATTGAAGGTGCTGTGGACTGGACGGATTATTCCCCGGGACTCAAGGTTCTTAATTATTTCGGTAAGGGACTCCATTGATGCGAGAGGCAAGCGATATTGCTTCACAAACACAGGAGTCATGCCAGGGTCCGTGGGGATTGTTGTTGTGTGGATGTCAGTGCGACCACAGTCATATGAGTCTACCGCAAAGAGATCTTGGAAATCCAAGAAAACTTGTTTCAACTTTTGCTTTTGTTCCAGAGTCACACAGGCATCAGCTAGGTTGACTCTCTCTTCCACCATCTGCCTGAAGCCTGGAAAGACTTCTGGTTTGGCTATCTCCGCGGCCTCCTCCAGCTGGGTGGAGAAGTCCCTGGTCAGAGTGCTGATTTGGACCGGAGGCTTCAGGTGGGAAAGGCAGCCCTCATGTACCTGGAAAATCACCTCATCCCTCCTGAAGTCACACGTCACATCTTCCTTACCATAGGGGCAGGAAGTGTACACCAGGAAGTTCCCCCCATGCCGGGTAAAAATCCTGTCTGGTGTTGTATTGTCATCACTGTCACTGTCAACGCAGTCCTTGGGGATTGGCCCTAACAGTTCATTTACAAGATCAATGGAGAAATGTCGGTCATCAACCGCCATTCCAATAATGGTGCCTGCGGCTAGAGTAATACTCTTTAAGTCGCTGTTATCCACCTCTATTAGAATGGTGTCATGTTCTATGTTGACTAATGGAGTTGGGTTTACCCCCAACCCTTGCTGTTGGAGAGAAGCATTTAGATGTATGTAAGCATCAGGGTTTTTCAACTCTTGTCCCCTTTTGACTTTCACTTCCAGGGAGAATTGTCGGGTCCTTTCTGGGATGGTGACTTCCTCTTTAACCTGAATTTCAACTGCATAAGGTAGCAATTGAGCTGACCTAAATGCTTTTTCTGGATCATCAAAGCTCATGGGATTATCCGCTAATCGGGACCAAGCTTTGAAGTTTATTAGGTCCAAACTAATGGCAAAGCGATTGAGAATGTCACTGCCTAAGTAAAAGGCGGCAGGGACGTCTCGCACGACCCAACAATTGTGGACTATGCTCTTGTTGCCAAGGGAGATTTTGAGCATACACCTGCTTGGCAGGAGATGTTTGGAATTAGGTGCTTCCAGGTCCATTTCCCATTTGTCTATCAGTTTGAAGGTGGGAATGGCTGGATCTTTTGGGAGTTGGCGGAACATGGCTTCGCTGATGAAGCTCTTACCGTTGTTCACACACACTCGAGCGAGAACAGAGTCCTTCCCATCATTTAACTGAACAGGGATGAACAACTGCTCTCCAATTTGCTGAATATCAGCCAGGCTCTGAGCTGATTTCACATCTTCCTGGACTATAGAAGTGGTAGTTTCTGATTGTGGATTAGTATAGAATTTCAGAGTGTTTCCTTCCAGTGTGGAATACCACCTTAAACTGGAAGGAAGGTTGATTTTCAGAAATAGAGAGGACCCCCCATCACCAGTCTGTTGTCCTACTGCTATTACTGTCACGTCTGGAATTTGGCTATTCTGGAAGTGAAATTCTACTTGGTCAGATTTTTGTTCAACCATGTGGCAGGTGCCGTTTAAACTAACATGGTTGACACTCTGTTTTAATTTTATTGGTCGGCTAGTCTGGGTCCAGAGGACCTTGTTTACACAATCTATTAGGGGTGACAACCTTCTCAGGAGGTCATTCCCTAGTAAACAAGGGGTGCCCTCTGGGGTCACAACTATGACCGGGTGTTTCAACTTATGTCGCCCAATTTTAATGTCCAAATCTGCCGTCCCCTCGACGGGAATTTCCTTCCCGTCAAAGTTCTGCAGTTGTCCAGGAAGAGAGGTGAGAGGAATTTGGTAATTCTCTCCCCTTCCTGCATTCAGTTCATCAAAGGCCCTTCTGGACAGAAGGGTAGCTTGAGATCCAGGGTCCACCAGTGCCAAAATTGTACCCTGTCCCTGTACTTGTACCGGGGCGTAATATCTTCCCTCCTTCTCCTCAAGGGGGCACAGATAATGTACATTTTTGGACAACTGGTGGGCTAATTTTCTGGTTTTGGACATCGCTAGCGAAGAGATTTGGGCAGAATTCTGTGGAGAGCCTTGGGAATCTGAAAGAAAAAGTTGGCAACTGGAGATCAGAGCCATTGTGGGTTCCCCTGGCTCCGGTTCCGGGCCGCCCCCCCCTTTTTGGAGGCAGTCACCAGGATGGGTTTGAACCAGGGGATTTTCTTGCTGTTGGTTCTGGGATGAGATGGTGGGGGGCGGTAGCTCCGTCTCCACATCTCCCCAGTCTGGATTTGCATCCCTAGGGACCCATTTTTCTTTGGGAGGAGTTCCCCCCTCTCTGAAGGAGAAGATCCTTTTCCCAGGATCCTCTGAGGATCCCTCTCCCTCAAATTGGAAGATCTGTACCTCCTCCTCAAACTGAGTCTGTTTGGGTCTTTTGTTTCTCCTACCCCCCCTCTGCTCCTTAGGAGGCAGACTTTCAGGGGCAAGAGATTTTGTTTCCGGTTCCTGGGTTTCCAGGGGCTGTTTACAAGTGAGGAAGGAAGCTTCCTCCAAGGCTTTACACCCCCCTTCCCTTTGTGCCTCCTCCCTGGGAACCGGTGAGTTATCGGGGTGCTGCCCCCGTCATTGTTCTGGAGCACCAGGTCCAGAGTTTGGTGCGTTCTGCGCCGGCACGCCCATCTGAGGGTTCTGCTGAGCCCTCAGTATGTGACCCAGATCCCGCGCCATGTTTTGAACCTGGCGCTCTAACTGGGAAACCCGCTCAGGCTGATACGGGGCCCTGTTTTCTCCCCTGGGCTGATCCCGGGAAGGGTAGCTGTCCCTCCTCTGGTAATACCCCGGGTTGGGAAGATTTGGGTACCCCTCCACCCTTGGCCTCCCCTCTCCCGGATTCAGTGGTCTGGGCTCAGGGAATTGGGGAAAGAAGGATGGATGGTTTTGGGGCTGAAAGTCGGGTGGACATCTGGGGAAAAAGTTCTGCCCAGGGTTTGGTAAATTTCTGCCCTCCTGTGGGAAGTTTGGAGGGAAGTTCCCTGGGTTAGGTGCTTGGCTGGATCCCCCCCCTTGGGCTGGAGGAGTCCACACATAACCCAGGATGGGTCGATTTCCCTTGTAACGGGGACTTACATAATCAGGAGAGCGAGGGACCCCATTTGTGGGGCTGCCTCCTTGGCTCCCGGTCTGTGACTGACCCGAGGACCTCCTGGGCCTAGCATTATTAGGTGCAGGTAGGTTTTTAGGCCCCCCATCTCCAAATCCAAAACGGGGGTGACCTTTACCTCTGCCACCTTGGCAGCAGCAGGGGTGCTGTTGGCTTTGGGGTTTTTCTGGGCATTACTTTTGCTATCTATCGGTTTCTGCACCTCATAGATCCGGGTAGCCTGTTCAATGACCCAATCTAAGGATCTTTTCTCGTGAAAATCCCTCACGAGCTGGGTCATGATGTATTTGGGCAAGGCATGGAAAAACGTATTTATAAATTCCCTGCTATCCGTGCGCACCCTTCTTGTGGTCTGTGCAAAAGCACGCTTTAACTCCTGCACAAATTCTTGTGGGGCCTGATCCTCCCCACATTGCAAATTGTAGGCTGCCTTGCGAGCCTCTTGAGGATTTCTGTGAACAGAAAAATGTTTCAGGATGGCCGCCTTATATGTGGACCATCTTAAATGATTTTGGTCCTCCAGCCCTGCAAAGAAACTGGAGTATCCCGGGGAGAATGTCCACTTTACATATTGAATACAGCTTTGGCTGTCCTTCAAATGGAAAGTCTCCATCATTTGTTCAAACAACTCTAAGTGCTCCCAAACAGAATACTTAGCGTTCTTATGGTAAGGCGTGATGACGCTCCTGATCGCCTTAATCTGCTTTAAGGGGTCCTTAAGCAAGGCCCTTTTTGCCTTATTGGCCTTTTTGGTTCGGGTAACCCTTGTCCATTCTTCCTCGGACTCAGAGGCACTGCTCCCAGAGGTTCCCGTCTGTTCTTCCAGGTTTTCCCGGATTCTGCGAGCCTGGGAATGGCTGGCAGAATGTGGGGACCTGGTCTCCTGTGTCCTGCGCAGTTCAGAGGAGTCTTCAGATTCCTCCTTGCTGCCAGGATTTGATGGGTACCCCCTCCACTGACCTAACTGGGCAGAGGTTTTCAGGATGCCCTTAATGGGCCTACTCTCCTGGGGTTCCCCATTGAACTGTACTGTACTTGGGTGCCCATACCCGGATGCCCACCCCTCCATTCCTGAGTGGTACTGGCCTATGAGCCCCATACTCTTAGCTGGATAGTAATCTGCCATCCCTGCGGCCCTGTGCTCATGTGCGCCAGGGGACATGGGGGTGGTAGAGTCCAGGGACTGGGGGAGATGAAGGCCCCTGGGGTTAGGGCTCCTGCGGTTATGGTCAGGAGTCTCTCTTTCCCAGCGGACCTCATCTCTATCCGCCCCTGCTCCCTGTTGCAATGCAAGAGCCTGCATTTGTGCTTTCAGTTCCTCTGTTAAGGCCTTACTCGACTCTATCAGTTTCTCCTGCATCGCTACCTGTTGCTGGAGCCTCTCATTGTGCTGGCAGAGAGCCTCATTTTCCCTCTGTACTTCCTGGTTGGTCCTGGAGAACTGGGCCAGTCTTTGCTGCAGGAGGGTTACCTCCTGGGCAATGTCCCTATTGGCCTGCTCCTTTCTTGCCAAAGCCTCTTCCACCCTCCTGGTGTGCTCTAACAAGTTCTGATTTTCTTTTTGGAGGTCACCCAGCCCCTGGAGGGACAGGTGATTTTCTTCCATTTTCCTTTTTAAATGGCAGACTTCCTGGCCTATGGCGTCTCTTTCCTGACTAAGAGCCTGCATTTGTGCCGCCAGGTCGTCCCTCTGCCTTTGGAAGGCACCAGCATTCTGGCGCTCCTGATCAAACTCTGCCTGGGTATCCAGGTCTTTCAGAATTAGTTTGTTGCTCTCTGCCTTCACTCTATCTAGGTGGCCTTGCAGGGTGACTACTTGCTCAGCACATACCCTGTTGAAGTCCAGTTGTTGCTCCAGCTTTTTCTGGTTTTGCAGTAGGGAGTCCAAACCTTCCTGGTATTCCTTCTGCAAGGCCAGAAATCTGGTATCCTGTTCTACCTTTTCCTGTTGCAGCACATCCATATCCTTCTTTATTTTAATGATGTGCTGCCTACTATCATCTTCTGACTCCTGGCTCCTCTGCAGCCTCTGCTCAGAAGAGACCAGGTCAGATTGGACCTTCTCTAACGCCATCTGTTGCCTATTTGCCAGATTTTGGCTTTCCGCACCTCTATCCTGCATGTCTCCCATATATAGGTACAGGTATGCTGCTATCCTGGCAATCTTATTGTGTTCCTCTTTGGCTTTAGGAGCCATATATAGTTCACTCAGGGCCACATGTAAGGGACCCTGATCTCTATATATATCTGACCCTGTTTCAGTGACCTGTTGTGTGATGGCCTGCAACCACACATCCTGGCCCTGTTCGGTCCATTCACCTCTCACAAATAGCTTATGCAAGAGGTGCTCTCTGGCTATTTTCATGTCTACTAAGGTCGTCATTCTAGAGATTGGTCTCTGTCCTGACTTACAGAAGTTTGTATTTTATTTTTGCAGAACAGAACTTTTCTTGGAGTGTCCCTTTTGAGGAGTGCTTTACAGCGTAATGCAGCGTGGTGATCCGACTGGATGTATGTATCCCGTCAGTTAGCACACTGTATTAAGCTGCACAAGTGGTATTCTAACCCAAACGTCCCGGACGAGCCCCCAATTTGTAAGAGGATTCAATTCAACACTACAGCTAAGTCAATGCCTAGTCTGGGATACTGAATGGAAACCCTTATTGATATATCTTTATGTCCAGTTCATGCGTTCTGGATGACTACCCCTATATAACACCCCTCTCTTGGAATCCCCCTGACCCCACTGAGCCAAGAAGTAGTTCTGTTTTGCAAGTTTAAAAGGTTTATTTGATAAATTAAAATATATATATATATATCACACTTTATAATAAATTAATAATTGAATATCACCCTTAATCTGATATGATAAAGATTAACAATGGAGAATCTGGCACTAGCACACTTCTTTATAATCACTAATGAGTTGACATGAAATGGATAAGATAGCACACTGGTAAATAGGTACAGAAGTATAATGTGGTAGAGAATGCTTTATAGAGTTCAACTGGATGTAATGTTGAATGAAAATGCAATACAGAAAATACTCAATATGATTTCAACAAACAAGGTAATCACTTTTCTCTGGCAATCCCCTCCCCCCCTTGATGCAATGCAAGGAAATGGAAGGAAGCACACAGTTCTCAGAAATGCAATCAAATGTGATTCAGTTCAATCCCAGCAAGCTTACAGAAAACAGATAGGAGTTTTGAAAACACAGGCCCAAATGCTTTGATATGTGCTAGCAATGGATGAGAAATATGCTGGAAATGCTTTTAATTCCCTTTCAGAGGTTCAGGGTGAGTGGTATCTAGTTAATATTAGTCCAGGCTCACACTAGCAATGAGGCAGGGATAGTTAGCAGGGTAAACGAATTTCTGGCAAATGGAAGGCAAGCAGCAGCAGTTTTTACATGTGAAGAAATTTGCAAATCGCGGTAAAATTCGCGAATGCGTGTTCCGCGATTGCGGTAAAACTATAAGGGGTAGGAATGCGGTTCTAGGTTCGTAGGAAAGCCACGATTCTAACCTTTCAGATGAAAGTTATTGTAAGTCTCTAGCCCAAACGGTTGCGGAGATATGAGCGATTTTGTGAAGGTCGTTTTTCAGATTTGAAATTTTAAAGTTCAAAAAGACAAGTGCAGCTTGCAACTAGGAAATGACAAGTGAAAAATTTTGCAGCTAGAATGACAGGTGACAGATTCGGAGCTATCAGGCAGTTCTACTTAGGTTAAATAGATTGAATTAGATGAATTTAAACTAAGAGATTGGTTCTACACAGTTCAGCTGGGTACTCACACTATATTCTTGAATTAAATGGGCCTCATCACGGATCTGGTCAGGGTTTTAGACTGGGCTCGGGTCTCTCTCTGGGCACAGCACTGCTTTCTCTCTGTGGTCTGGTCTCTAGTTTGGCTTTCTGGAGGTTGATGAATTTGAAGTCTGGATCTCTGGATGTTGTATGGTCCGGCAGAGCGCGTTGCAGCAAATGGAATTGAAGGTCCCTATCTGTCCTGTCTGTCTGCTTTTATGTGTTTAGAATGTGGGTGTGTTCTAGCATCACTGACCCTACCTCTCTCTCAGCTTCTAATTGGTCAAACTTCCATTTCTTATTTGATTGGGGAATGAACTGTGAGTCAGAGGGATGTCATTTTATGGCTTGCAGATAGGACACTCCTCTGTCAGATTGCACACATTCTATATTTGATAATAAAAGACATATTTCACAGTTACACAGTTGCTTGAAATTACATATACATGGTGTGGCTGAAATTAGCCATGTCTCTGTCCAAATCTGCTGTTTCTAAGAGCTTGCATTCAGAAATGGCACATAATTGACTTTTTTAACTGATTTTCCAATTTCTGACATTGACCCAACTTTACATACATGTGCGCAGGGAGTAGGGACATTAACTGATGAAGTTTCAGATTTTTAACATGCATTCATTTAGAGTAATATCCACTTTTCCGCTAAAACCCCCCTGAACACGCCACCGGGTCGAAAAACCTCTTAAAATGTGGGCAGAAAAATCACAAGAATTATGGTATCATTTATAAAATTTTCACATGTCCGCTCTATGAATGATCCATCTTTTTAAAGTTATGTTCTGGCTCCAAAGGGGTGTGGTTTCCTCTCAGCACAAGGTAGAAATACTGGTTTATCCAGTTCTGCCAAGCCAGCTTGCTCTCACAGGCAGTGCTCCTCCCAGCTTCTGCCAAGAGGAAGCTACATTTTACGACTGCTGTAATAAAACCTTTGCCTGAGTCAGGAGAGGCTCATTGTTCAAGAGGAAGCCATTTATGATCCTCTCAATAAACCCTCTGCCTGGGTGAAGGGAGTTGCATTGTTCACTCTCCTGCAGAGCACAGGTAATTCAATTATCAGATAGATGGCATATCCTTAGTGTGAGCAGCAAAAGGGCAGCTAGGCCTGGGAACACAGCTGTGACTCAAGTTTCACTCCTGATGGGGGTAGTTGCCAGGCAAATTGGAATCTCTTTAAGCTGTCATTTCTGTTCCCCAGTTTCTGCATTCAAATAAAACTAAACATTTTCACATATGCAGCTAGAAGGCTGATTCTAAGTTTAAAACTATGACATTTAAACAGTTACAAAGGCATGTGACACCAAACATAGGTCACTCATTTAATCTAAACATTTTCGATTTTAGTGTCTTTAAATCCAGTGCAACTTAAACTGCTGACTCCATAGCTCAGCCAGTTTTGTTATAAGCATTGTTTTGGGCTCTTCATTTCCCAGATTTTGTAGGCACACAACACTCCATTCTACCAAATGTCTGCTGGTGTCCAGTGAGTTTTTAGATGTGTTGCAATGTTTAAAATAGACAGTTTGAGCCTGCCTTCAGAGAAACACAGGGTGGTTTTAAACTGCCGGCTTTTGGATAGTGGTGAGTACTGGTACTGCACCCATTTTTGGGATTTAAGAAAATGAATTCCCCACAATTCTAAGTTGCATTTGGCAATCAGCATTGCCATTCCCAATGCTTTCAGACTACTGTGCGGGTAGTCCAATGGTGGTTTTAGGCAGTTTCCTTCTGTGCCCATAACATCGGCAAAAATGAGTGGCAGCCTATTCTTCATGCATTTCCCTGTGCATTTTCTGGGAAGCTCTGGCCATCATGATGTTTTCCATGTCAGTACTGCACAGTTTTGAGGTATGGCTCGGATGCATGGGTAAATACATCCCACAGAACGTGGTTGAATTGAAAGATGTAGCATGTGCATGCATTAGGTGTATTGTAAAAGTAAACAGTTTCTCCATGCGAAAGTCAAAGCATTGTTACATGTTTGAGCTTTCACTGTGATGCATTCAGTTTGATGTTGACTGTCACGTTGATGGTGCAGTGAACAAAGAACTTTCCAGATAGGGAGTGTCTTGCTGAAAGAAATCTTGTGTGGGAATATGCATTGCTGTTTCTTAAATTAAGAGAAGTGCTTTCTGATGTCCGCTTCTGGAGTCACAGTGTTTGGAATGCAGTCAATACCAGTAGTTATTGACTGAATTCCAGGCATTCTGATCGGCTGTCAATAATGACTTACAGGTGCTAATGCAGTTTATCCTCCACATGTTTACTTTGCAGACTTAAGTCTGAGGCAAATGCTACCACAACAGCTGAAGAAAGTATTGTCCCACAAGAGGATCGTAGGCGTTTGTTGGGAACAGGTATCATTTCTTGCGTCATTTACAGGAATGTTAATCATCACATAGTTTGACGGGCCCTCTGTTGTGGCGTGAGGACCAACAATGTGCCAGACGCAATGCCAATGGTGACAAACATACTCGAGAAATTAAAAACGAATTTAAAGATTAAAACAAGATAATGAATTTCAGAAAGTGCCATTTTCCAGGATAACAAATAGAACTGAAAATGAGTGCATTACTGCAGAAAAAATGTTTAGGCGAGGGATGATGTGGACTTTACAATACTCCCATCAAGGTCTGTTTGGGGATACACCTCGCAGCTACCTCACCAAGTTGTGTTCTCCTGGCCTGGCTCACTTTATTCTCTTCCGAAGGTTTGAAGTCTTTCCGGTTTTGGGCTATACCGGAGCTTGGGAAGGAATGCCTAGAGAGACGAGACTCTGCAGGGTTTGCAGAGAAGTGGTTGAGACTGCGCGACATATTCTAACCCAATGCATTAGACTGCAATGCCTGTACTATAAAGGATATGCTGAATTCAGGAATGTAGAATATGACCAATTCTGGAGTCTACTGACATCCTTCCAGTTTTGGGCTATACCGGAGCTTGGGAAGGAATGCCTAGAGAGAGGAGACTCTGCAGGGTATGCAGAGAAGTGGTTGAGACTGCGCGACATATTCTAACCCAATGCATTAGACTGCAATGCCTGTACTATAAAGGATATGCTGAATTCAGGAATGTAGAATATGACCAATTCTGGAGTCTACTGACATCCTTCCAGTTTTGGGCTATACCGGAGCTTGGGAAGGAATGCCTAGAGAGACGAGACTCTGCAGGGTATGCAGAGAAGTGGTTGAGACTGCGCAACATATTCTAACCCAATGCATTAGACTGCAATGCCTGTACTATAAAGGATATGCTGAATTCAGGAATGTAGAATATGACCAATTCTCGAGTCTACTGACATCCTTCTAGTTTTGGGCTATACCGGAGCTTGGGAAGGAATGCCTAGAGAGAGGAGACTCTGCAGGGTATGCAGAGAAGTGGTTGAGACTGCGCGACATATTCTAACCCAATGCATTAGACTGCAATGCCTGTACTATAAAGGATATGCTGAATTCAGGAATGTAGAATATGACCAACTCTGGAGTCTACTGACATCCTTCCAGTTTTGGGCTACACCGGAGCTTGGGAAGGAATGCCTAGAGAGAGGAGACTCTGCAGGATATGCAGAGAAGTGGTTGAGAATGTGCAAAATATTCTAACCCAATGCATTAGACTGCAATGCCTGTACTATAAAGGATATGCTGAATTCAGGAATGTAGAATATGACCAATTCTGAAGTCTACCCGACGGGGCTGAATCACTTCTTGTTACCTCGTGGGTGCACCATATTTGGAATATTGTGAAATCTAGATGAGGGGACTGAACTGTTTTTATAATGCTGTTTTAAATTTGGTAATTTTGTCTCTTATATAACAAACTTGAATTGAAAATTCTATATGTATTTCACATGTTTTTTTTATGAATTGTCTTTTTCTATATAGTGTGAAAGGTTAATTAACCAAATGCACTTAATTAAAAAATAATTTAAAAAAGATGTGGACGTTTCAAGATGCACACCTTTTGGTAGGAAGTGAGCTCCAAAGTTCTGCCCCAAACCTTAGTATGCGCCACACGAGACAAAGTTGTTCGAAGCAACACTCATTCATTTGCCCTCAGGCCCTTCTTCAAAAGGCTCACAGTTGGACTTTAAAGACTGGGGGCCATGTCTCTTCATTGCCTATTGCACAGGTACAACGCTCATTTGACGTAATGCTAGATGCTACAGACCTACACCCTTGTCACACTATGTGACAAATCTCGCAAGATTGGGCCTCCATTGATTTTCACAATGACAGTGCATTTTATTGGGGCTAACTTTGTGCCAGACAGTACATTCATATGAATATAATGCATTCAAAACGGGGAAGCCCATACCAGGACTACCACTTGTACCCTCCCGCCACCCCATCTCCAGGATGAGTGGTGGTGGGTAGAGTGGGCTAGCTCTACTGCCAGTTCCTCTGCTCCAATGATCCGGAGTGCCAGCTTCTATCATTCCAACCTGGCCCTACATCCCAGGCACACAGGATGAGATGTGGGCGGGGGTTGGGTGGGGGTGGTTTACAGTGAGCTTCGGGCAGGGGATGGGGGGGCAAGTTACAGTGGGCTATCTCACAGGATGAGATGCAGGCAGGGACTGGGGGGCGGGTTACAGTGGCCTATCTCACAGGATGAGATGCAGACAGGGTTTGGGTGGCGGGTTAAAGTGGCCTATCTCACAGGATGAGATGCATACAGGGTTTGGGTGGCGGGTTACAGTGGGCTATCTCACAGGATGAGATGCGGGCAGAGGTTGGGGCAGGGGAGTTACGGTGGGCTATCTCACAGGATGAGATGCGGGCGCTGGTTGGGTGGGGGGTTACGGTGGGCTATCTCCCAGGATGATATGCGGGCAGGGGGTGGGGGGCAGGTTACAGTGGGCTATCTCACAGGATGAGATGCGGGTGGAGTTTGGGCGGGGCGGGTTACACTGGGCTATATCTACTGCCAGCTCCACGGCTCAAATGATCCGGAGTCCCAACTTCTGTCATTCCAGACAGATTTCTGGCCTTGCAAAGACCACAATGAGCCTGATCTTTGTGGGCAAGCATCAGATAAGGCTCTGAAGGTCAGTGGGATGGGGGACGGGAGTGAGATTGATGGACCTCTCCTTGGTATTCCTTAATCCATGAGTGTATACAGAAAATGTGTTTTTTTATGTTTTCAGTCTTTCCCTAAAGCAGAGGCCCACTTAAGAATGTGTCAGACCCCGCTAACTCCCCGTACTAGGTGCAGGTGACAAGCGTTGAAAAGACAGGTTACATAATGATGGCATTACACATTTAACCAAGATCACATCAGTAGTGATAGTTCTCTTTGGGGGTGTCCTAATCGCATTATCTAAGGTGCATTGAAGAGATCAGGATATTGTGTAATTGACTTAGTCGTGGACACTGCTAGCAGTGTCTCTCTATGTTGTAACACCAAAGGTTATTATTACAGCACTTTCGCCAAAGCACTTTACCCAGAACCATGAAAGGTTGAAAGGCAGAGTGGATCATGCTGGCGTTTGAACCTGTGAAATGCATATCATACACAAACCTCAATGGCGAGCGCTCAACCCACTGAGATAGCTTACTTACTAGATTGTCGATTGAAATAGTCTTCCATATCACCATCTGAGTGTTCAATGGTTACACACACAAGAAATCGCTTTAGGTTAAATTAAGTTTTATATTCCTTGTCCAGGTTGCGACTTCCATTGCCTGGTGCGCCGAGTGACCACTTCTGGTAAATGGGGCAAGCAGATATGATATGATGTGATATTTTATTTGTATCGCGCTCGTACACAAGTGTTTCAGAGCACTGAGGACATGTGAGGGGTGTAATGTAATACGTATATGCAGAGTAGAAAAGATTTTTGGAGGACAGTGAGGCCAAATAATGATGCACCAGAGCAATTATCGCTGCTGGTGCAGTGCGGCTCAACGGGATGGCATTTAATTGAAAAGACAATGGCCCTCATTACAACACCGGCGCTAAACCATGGAGCTATTAGCACCATGGTTGGTGCCGGTGTTGCAACGAGTCCGCCATGGTGAAATGGGGAAATACCACCCCGCCAACCTTGGAATGGGGCGGTATTTCCCCATTTCACCATGGCGGACTCGTTGCAACACCGGCACCAACCATGGTTGGAAATACCGCCCCATTCCAAGGTTGGCGGGGCGGTATTTCCCCATTTCACCATTGCCCTTCCGCATTCCCATTTTTGCCCCATAGGGCTCAATCGGAATGGGGAAGGCGGCAATTACGGTACCGCAAATTGCGGTACCGTAATTGCCTGCGAGGTCCCTTTGCGGGTCCCTACTTTAACGGCTCGTCCAGACCAGCCGTTCAGGTCGGGTCCCGCAAAGGGACCTCGTAGTAAGGCACTAAGTGCTTAACGGTGCGGCAGCCTTTTACGGCGCCGTTAACCACTTAGCGCCAGGGTCGTAATGAGGCCCAATGAAAGGAAGTGCAAGTTCTCAGCAGAAAGACATCTTTCAGCATTCTGTTGCATTCTTGAAGACCCAAAAAGCACTTTCCCTGAACTATGACTACTTAGTCAGTTCTCCTACTTCATAGGGAGATTGTGCACTGCCATGCCGGGCCACGGTGATGGGAACATTCGAGTTTGCGCCATCCCAATACATCAAAAGTTCTGAAAATCCCCAGAAGGGCTTGCAGAAGACCATGACTGGCAGGCGGGTCACATCTGGGAGTGGGAGGAGCCCTGGATTCCTCATTATATTTCTTTGAAACTTCTAGAATGAGGAAACTGATTTGTAGTCAGCCGGCAGGAAACATGGGCGCGCACCAAGGCCGATTAATCAAGAAGCATGCTGTGGCAGCTTCTGAATATTTTCTCACTTATCTTCTCCACCACCATCTTATGCCTTCTTTGCTGCCTTTGCCACTGGCTGCCAGACATACACACAGTGCCATAAAAGGTGTATTTGTAGAGTGCAAGGGCATCTTGGCACTATTGACAGATATCAGATGTTTATTGTTATCCAAGGTAACGGTACTCATTGTATCGACCCCAGAAGGATGAAGGGCTGAGTGGATCTGCCAGGATCCGAACCTGTGACCATAACGTCACACACAGGTCCCTGCAGTAGATGCATTCGTCCACTAAGTCACAGGCCAGGTAATCACTTTCTGCCACCTAAAGAGACATTTCTGGAACTTGAGACATACAAGCAGGCAATCCAAGTAGCCTACAAAATGGTGTCTTTAAAGGATTCTACAAGCCAAGGCATTGCTGAACACCTACCAAGGGCTTGTGCTAGCTCATAACATATTTCTCTTTGCCCAAGACCAATTTCCACACACGTGAGCACAGCTAGAAATGTAATTAGGGCATATTGTGGAAAACGCTAAATAGCCATTTTCATATCCAAACATGTAAAAGGCCACATTACCTTCCGTTTTATCCCTGGGAAGAAAGCAACACATCCATGCTGCATGGCATTTGCCACTTGCACAAACTGTTTCCACTTAACACCCCCACCCCGCTTCTGACTCACCTCCCTCCACAGTTCCTCTTAACCCTTAAACCTCCAGTCACACCTTTACCCACACCTCACTCACACTGCCCCTCACAATACCCCTACTACTCTAACCGCCAATCCACAGGTATTGGCCAGAGCCACAGGCTACATGCTGCCACTCTTTCAGTAACAGCTACCAACCCTCCCACCAGTGCAATGTTCCCATCAGAGGAGTCTTCGGAGCCGCAGAATAGTAAAACGCTTGATGAAAACGACCACAAAACAGAGGCTGAGGCTCCAACAGCAAACAATCCCTGCTGTCTTTCCTACACCAATCCATCCCCCCACCACTAATCCCCACCTTGAAAGTGTATGCAAGGGATCCTCACATCCATCCTCAAACAAGTCATTATGCAACCGCTGCTCAAGAAATCCAACCCAGCGCCCAATGGCAAGTGGTCCATTGAGTTTTGATGAAGATGTGGTTCATCAAATTCAGGCTCACTTAAGAATCATGGCCTCCCTTTTTAAACTTGGCCTTTTTCAAAATCTCACATGACACCCTTGGAAGCAGGCGATGCTTGTGGGACATGCCTTCTAGACTGCAGCAGGGTCTTCCGCACAGTAGCACAAGAGAGCCCGCTTTATTCCCTCCCAGAAGCAGCAGGCCTCGCGACGCCTCTCTACCGCTGCTCATGCTGCTCTCGATAAATTAAGCTGGATACCTCCTTTCAATGAATATGGTGTCCGCAAACGCCACCACTGTCTCCAGCAGCCTTCGACTTTTATTTACACTCCCGTGTGAAGATTTTAGGCAAGTGAAACTTTCTGTACAACTCGTACACTGATGAAACACAAGATCATCAATAGGCGAACTCGATGGCCAGTATTACAGACCTGACAGTCTGGCCAGGATTTGTGTACAACAAGAGAGCACAGACATGTGAACAATCCAAACACAAACAAATGTTCCTCAAAGCAAAATGCACCACCACCTCCCATCATCTACTCACCCTAGTGTAACCCGCGGTGTGGCCACCCGTCTCAATCCCGAGCCATTCTGCGAGATTTACACCCCTAAATAGTGCGAGATTTACACCCCTCAATAGTGAGAGATATACACCCCTCAATAGTGCGAGATTTACACCCCTCAATAGTGCGAGATTTACACTCCTCGATAGTGCGAGATATACACCCCTCAATAGTGTGAGATTTACACCCCTCAATAGTGCAAGATTTACACCCCTCAATAGTGCAAGATAAACACCCCTCAATAGTACGAGATTTATACTCCTCGATAGTGCGAGATATACACCCCTCGATAGTGCGAGATTTACACCCCTCAATAGTGCAAGATATAAACCCCTCAATAGTGCAAGATGTACACCCCTCAATAGTGCTAGATATATACCCCTCAATAGAGTGAGATATACACCCCTCAATAGTGCGAGATTTACACTCCTCAATAGTGCGAGATATACACCCTTCAATAGTGCGAGATATACACCCCTCAATAGTGCGAGATTTACACTCCTCAATAGTCCTCTACCACTCTAACCTTGAAGACACTGGTTTCTCACTCAAATAAAACAAATATACTCTTGTTCCCAAAATGCAGTAGATCGGCTAAACATAAACAACTCTACTGTTAACACCACTGTGGCTGGCTCCTCTACCACCTACAACTGCAACTACCTCTCCATAACCCGGATTCTCCCTCTGTTCACCTGACAAAAACCTTTCCTGATCCCCAAACAGCTCAAAAAAAGAGATGGATCCTTTGCAGTCCAAGAACCCTGCAAATAGAATGCGCCTGCTCTGACCAGGTGCAATGAAGAGATCCACCCTGCCTTAAAGAAACTCAAAACGTAACTTCTGCATCCTGATGACCTCACTCCTCTTAACCATTCAACACCTTAAGTTCACAGTGCCGCACTCCATAAATAGTTCATTCATTTATGTTCATTCATTATTTCCAACAATTTTAACAAGAATGCAAAAGCATCCTAAACCCAGCAACATCCACAATACCTCAGGAGCGGCCCCATAGCCAAATGAGCAAAGGTATCTGCCAAGGATGCACAGGCCTGCACAGAAGCTGAAGGATCCAGGCAGCCTGTAAAATTTAGAAGGCTGATATCAATGACCTACCATATATACATGCAACCGGATGGGGAAGAATAAAGATAAATATATCCAATGAAGTGAAGAAGAAATGATGACACTTCAGGCTCACCATCCTAGACAACCACGCTGGTGCGCATCCGCAGCCATACCCAAACTGCAAGCGCACCTTACTGCTTTAAAAATCACCTTCAGTGTCTATTGGGTGTCACAGACTGTCTGTTCACAGAGCTTATTTACATGTATGTGTAATGCTTATGGTGTATTAGAACCCACGAAAGTCAGTATGTGTGACGAATCAACTTCCGGGGCACCAGTGGTTCAGGGATGAATATATGTGGATTATAAGACCTCCTTGTCCAATTTTAGTAACATGGACGGAATGGCAGACTTATCTCTGCAAGGTCTTGGATCATTGGTTAGTTGCAACACAGCAAACATACAATTATTACCCAATGATAAAAGGGACTGTCCAGTCAAGGTTCTATAAAAATATTTACTTTTTTATTACTACAACAGACAGTTCTAGCACACTACAAATACAACCCACCCTGTAAAGGAACACAGAGGACAGACAGTTTCACAAAGGAAAGGGATGCACTCTGGATACTGACAGGAGGGTAGCTGGTAAAACAATCAGTTTTACTGTTCAAGGTTATTTGGTTCCAGCACCAAGGGGGCAAAGGGTTATTACTTTCTCTAAGTGTCTTTGTAGAAGGACCAGTCGGGCAGAACCACAATGTACCTAGTGCTGAAGAAGTCCTTGGTGCTTGACAATGTCAAGGCAGTTCCAGGGCACTTTGCAGCCCTTTAGACAGAGTTAGTGGTGGGAGACAGTTGTGGGTACCAGGCGGCAGGAAGTTCGGCAAGTGAGGCTGGATGGACATCTGCAGGCTGTCCGGCGTGCTGGCCCAGGGCCAAGAACCATTGTCTCTGTGCTGGTTGGCAGATCTGGAATGTTGGTCAAGGCATCTCGGACGGCTCCATTGACTGCTGCGCGACAACAGTCAGGGGTGCAGCTGGATGTGGTTCAAGGACTCTACTGTCTCGAAAATGTCCTTAAAAGATGAACGCTGGATGATACTTGTGTAGCACTCCTCCTAGCTTCTTCACAGGGTTCATATCCTTTCAAGGCAGATCGCCAAAAGCTCAGGAGAGTGATTGCAGGCAATGGGCTTGTCCTTTGTCCAGAGACTCTCCGGCACTTCCCACCTACGAAGCTTGCTGGCAGAACCTAGCAGGGCACTGTGTGTGCTGGCCGGGTACCAGAGCTGCTGGATGGGTCCTCCGAGTCCGGTATCTCCCTCTGTTCCCTGGGAGATGTTTAGGGGAGGGATCTTGCTTCCCTCTTGGAACTCTTGGCTTTCCTTCACTGGTGGAAGAAGATGTAAGGTAGACTGTACCTACAGCGCAGGTCCAAATTAGTCCTTCTTCTTACTCCTTTCGAAGTCAGTGGATGATCTGCTAAGTGAGGGGTCCAGCCCTCCAAGCCAAATGGGCCCCAGTGATTGTTGCAGGCTATGCCCACCTAGGTGAACCAATCCCCACCAACACCAACCGATCCCTGCAACACCATCTTTTATTTATGAGGTGAGGACCAGAGTGCTCTGCAACAGGACAGACAAAGGGTGACAACATGTAGCTAAATTGCAGCCATCTTCCTGTCTGTTGTAGATCAAAGTGTCTCTCAGGTTAACAGAGCCCTCTGTGACTCTTGAATAAAGCACAGGTCTCCCTTGATGTTTCAGCTGGGAGCAGACCTCCTCTCTCCCCTAAATCACACCCTTTGTCCCTCTGAAAGGGGTCTGCTCTGCAGGGACATCTGCGGTAGCTGCTGGACCCAGACAGACCATTCACTGCCTTTCATACAGAGAGGTGGGAACTAGCTTCAAGTTGACACATTGCATACCAATGGGTTGTTAGTCCCGCCTTCCTGCTGTCTCTTCCAGCAATCAAACATCTAAGACTTGCCTCAATTGTCTTGTTAGTATGCACTGCCACTAGCCGGATCAGACAAAAGGAATGCAGATCCATGGAGCCTTTAATATTTAAATTAGGCTGCCCATGGCCGGAGGAAGGTGTGCCTTTCCCCCTTCTTAAGATGATTTCATGTACCCGGGGCTGTCACATTCCAGCTGAATATGACAGGGGAAGACACCGCCTGTAGGCGGTGTCTTCATGGAGTACACGTGACTATGCGTTTTGTGCGGAAAGCAGATGAAATGTGCATGGAATGGCCTCGCACATTTCTCAGAGGCTGATTTCCCATCATTCATTTTCATTACTATAAAATCAAAAAAGCGCCAGCGAACAAATCCTCCCAGTGCGGATGGTCGATTTCCTCACAGAATGTACAGTTTATAAGAGAAAAAGGTGACACATTCAACGAATGTCTTATTTGTATGCACCCTGTGATTGAAACATCATGTAAAAGTCATTTTGCTAAGAAACACTCCTTCAAAGAAAAGTTGACGCCAAATATTGAACTATACACAAGGGCCTGATTTCCAATGATTTCCGCAGGAGCAAATCCTCTCAGATCTGATCCTCCTAGTTTATACCTGGCCCACACAGCCTAAAACAGGGGCACATCTGAAACTGCCTGGGCATCTTTTAGATGCTCAGTGCAAATGCAAAGATTTGCTTAAGTGTATTTCTGGGAGGCTCCAGAGATGTCCCGATACGCTCCAGTCTCAATTAAGTTTAGGGTAACTGGTGAGAATCTGAGATGCTCACTGCAATCTCTGCATTTGCTCCACACAATGAAAATCTTTGTGAATCATGACTGCAATGTCCAAAACTCAAACTGGTACCGCAAACGGAAATGAATATGTACGCCTGGCGATTATAGCATTCCTACAAAGCACATCTCACCACCATAGTCACATCAAGCACAACATGTCGACAAACAATTTATATTGTCTGGCTATATGACCATAAATACATCATTAACCCAAATAACTCCTTTCCATCATCTCAGTTTGAACTGGCTTCGGGAGCAAGTTACTTCTTGAGGGATTCGCTCCTTAGCAGAAATAATCAACAGCACTGTTGAAATTATAAAGCTCAGTTTGTTTGGTGCTTTTCAACAAATGTAGCAGAACTTTATTTTCTCTTATGAGTTTCCATTCACCCAACGTGTCCTCCTGTTGGAAATCACATTTCATTGAACATGGACTTTTTCCTTTTCTGGAAAAGCTCATGGTTATTCCTGTTTGAGGCACCAACTTTAAGAAACTGAACAGTAATGTAGTCTCTATTCCAATTTTGCCAAAGCTCTCGTGTATCCCTGTTCACTGCACCAACTTTGAGAAACGGAACTGTAATAGATTAACTGCTGGTCTGTTTTAATCATAGCCTGTGTTGTGCTTTATGTGCTGTCCCGAGTGTTTTTGTCGCGCCCTGATGCCTGTCAAGTTTTTGGCACGTAATGAATGAATGAATGAATGAATGAATGAATGAATGAATGAATAAATAAATAAATAAATTAAATAAATAAAGTGGTCGCTTTTCCAATTCTGCCAAAACTCTCGTTTATCCCTGTTTGCTGCACCGACTCTGAGAAACTGAACTGTGATGTAGCCTCTTTTCCAATGCTGCCAAAACTCATGTTTATCCCTTTTTGCGGCACCAACTTTAGGATACTGAACTGTAAATGTAGCATCTTTTCCAGTGTTTCATGATGCCAAAAAGAAGGTCTGTGTGTTGACTTAACAGTAAGTCAACCTGCATTTAGGTTGGTGTAAAGCCAACCGATTCAGATCAAAGGACTGGAACAGCTATGTTTATGGAATGGACAAAAGAAGAGACTAACATGTCATTTAAAGACTGCTTTAGTTTTGTAAAAACAGTTTTCTATACAATCAACCGCAAAAGTATATAAACAGAGAGTTACCGTAGGGAAAAATAAAGCGTAAACCGGATTCCCAAATGTATCGTTTTGCATCCCAGACTTTTCACAAAGGCAAGTCAAGGCTGACGGTTCCAAGTTGTGTTTCCAGTGCACAGCTTAAATGTGGACATACACACTTTTGCAGATAAAACGTGTTTTCGTAGTTTTTCCGTTTAAAGTGTAAATGACTGCCATTTTGGAAGGGTAGAAGCTTCTGTGAAAAGAAAACTGACCCAGGCACTGCATCACTGGGCCAGGCACTGCATCACTCTCCCAGGCACTGCATCACTCTCCCAGGCACTGCATCACTGGCCCAGGCACTGCATCACTGGCCCAGGCACTGCATCACTGGGCCAGGCATTGCATCATTGGGCTGAAATGTTCATGACACTTCTTCAAAGACCAACATAAAAATGTCAGTTCCTAAAATGCTGATGAAAATGACTGCATAAAGCCCTCGTGGTGACTGAGATGCTAATACCAGAAAATAAGAGATCTGTTTGGCCAAAAGAACAAACAGTGAGGGAAAGAAGCTGGTTCAGAGTTCTTTCCAGTGGAGTTGGCATGCCCCGATGTTAGCCTGCTTAGCCACACAGATAACCCAAACAGTAGGGGTACTGAATAGATTGATATGGCACCTCGAATGCCAACCCACCAAACAATGTATCTGGTCCGATGTCTAACCCATCAACCAAAGCACTGTGGCAGGTCTAGGGCATGTGGCGGACACTGGGTGCTGCACATGCTGCTCCTTTCCACGTTCTCTCGCAAGGCCACCTGAAAAAAGCGCCTTACCAGCCTTCACATGCGCACTCCATACACCTACTGCCCTTTATGTCGGCCAAGACCAAGCGGTGGTCAAGCAGGTGGTGTTGATCCTCCTGCGCCAGGGAACCTGACAGACTGCACAATGCTGAGTAATAGTTGATATCATTTCCTCAGGGTCCGCACAGCGAGGGTTCAAAGCCCACAAAACATTCCTTGCAACATGATACATATCATTTACATGTACATGCCCCTATACATCAATAAAGTTATGGTGGGTTTAAAAAGTCTTGAAAAAAAAAAAAAGTTCACCTGAAATGTGCAAGTAGCATAATCCATAGGCGGCGTGTGTGACTTGGTGTAAATGGATTAGCCCATTATAATATATCTATAACATATATTATTATTTTTTGAGGAATGGTTTGTTGGGTCTGAACCCTCTGTTCAATAAGATTCAAATATGAGGACGAGAGCCGGCCATGAGAGCAACTATACATAACGATCCCATGATCTAATGTTGGGCTCTTTGCGGGCCAAAGTTAATGAACATGTCTAACCTTTTGGCCAGAGGCAAGCGCCATCCCGTTTCAGGCTTTAGCTCTGGTGCTTTAAAGCGAGTCCACCGGCCCAGAAACGCTCCTGGTTGTGAGCAGCTCTTGGGCGTCCTCGATAAAAAGTGGGTAATTAACAACAAGGGACATGACAGAACTTCACTGCGACATCTGATGAACCACCCACAGCGGCCAATCAATGGCTTTGTGCTTGGTTTTGGTATTTGTTTTTCTTTCCAAACTGCCAATGGGCTAACATATCACAGAGGGAGCGGAAAACCCCGCGTGATTGATAACCATCATGGCGGCCCTGTATGTTTAGTTATTAGCGCTCCTCCCTCGGCCGTTATTCGGTGAGAAATGTACAGATAACGCGCGGGTGTTTTCTTAGCCAGCCTGACAAGAACACCATAACAGTTCACTTCACCCTTGACCTTCAACGTGTACATCATCTTGCCAACACGTAAACAAACAGGCGATGGGTCGTATTTTAACCGATTCCGTAAATATCAAGAGGCGATTCATCACATGGCTCAATGGGGAGAAAGCGGCCCTGTCTTGTGGCAGGGGTCCTGGACAACATACACAACGGGAATTCCTTCTTTCAAAGGAAAAGTCGTTTGACTGCGTTATCAGCAATGACCCGGAGCTTGCTTGCAGACAAGGGGCTTGCATATATAGCTCAACATGGGATGTGGCTCCATGGGCGATGTAGGCTAAGGAGACCAGATGTTCCAAACTAAAAACCGGCCCAATTGTGCAAAGCTAAACATAGACAAAAGACAGACCCCTGAAATATGACAGAGCGCAACTGGCAGAGCCCAAATTATGGGTGCATCTGATTATTTTAGAGCTTTTTATTTTTAAATCTGTATATCTTTGTGTGTGCCTTGTTGTTAAAGTTATTGCAACTATTGCAGTAACATTTTCAATAGTTAAAAACATTTCAGGGCCTTTTAGGGTCTTTTTGTGCAAAGTACTGGAGTGCACTGATGATGAACCCTGAGAGAACACTGCCAATACCCTTCTGTTCCTTCCCATCGTTGAAGCATCTTCGTTGTATTACCTTTTCCTTTCTCTCTTAACCATACAGCCTCCAATTCTGCTGTATCCCATTACATGCCCCCAATGCTTCAAGTGGCATGCAGAATAGAGGGGCAGGCGTGGCCTAATGGGCGGCATGCGGCTTAGGTAAATGCCACCTCCTGCCTCTTCATTTGCTCCTTCATTGTGGTGCCAACGCCCACTAGGCATCCCTTTGTAGCGATCATCACCCTCTCACACTGGGTGCAAGGGTGATGATCACTGCATTTTAAACTAAAGGGATGCCTGGTGGGGGTAGGTGCCACAATTTTAGGTGAAGCTCACACTTATGCAAACCACTTTTCGGAGCCAGTCTTCTTGGTAGCAAAACAAGCTGCTTTTGTTACAGAGTGTCTCTCTCTCTCTCTCTCTCTCTCTCTCTCTCTCTCTCTCTCTCTCTCTCTCTCTCTCTCTCTCTCTCTCTCTCTCTCTCTCTCTCTCTCTCTCTCTCTCTCTCTCTCTCTCTCTCTCTCTCTCTCTCTCTCTCTCTCTCTCTCTCTCTCTCTCTCTCTCTCTCTCTCTCTCTCTCTCTCTCTCTCTCTCTCAGAGCTTGTCCTGTACGTGGAACCTGGCCAGTAATCAGAAAAGTGCAATTATAAAGACCTAGTTTCCCCCTGTAACTGGGACATCTGACTGTTTTGAAGAAGCTTGTTGGAACAGCAGGGGCATGGTGTTCAAAACAGTGAGTCTCCCCAAAACTGGGCCACCTTGTTACCCTTGATATAGGCTGATGGCCACAGAGAAGACAGGTGCCTTTACAGACAGAAGCTTGGAAAGCCTGTGCGGGCTAAGAAGGTGAAATACCTCCTACGGGGAGCACAGGACTCCATGTCATCCAGTCACCACTTTTAAAGTCCAACATTGTATTACACAAAAATGAATTGTGGGAATAGAAGGCTTGGTTGACTATAACTGTACAAATTGCCATTTGGCAGCTTCTAACGTGACTTTTCATAAGGGAAGCCCATGCCCCAAAGAGTGGAGCCCCCGTGGCATGATGTTGTTTGGTCACTTTAGTCTGGAAGAGGAATTGTGCCAATGTCTCGGGAGGATAGCTCAGGGGCAATGTGCTCGCCTTGAAAGCAAGATAATACAGAGCACCACAGTTTCTATCCCCAGGTCCGCGCTTAGAAACCTCTGGGTATTAAGCGCCTTATGAATAACATATCATATCCTGTCTAATGCCACCAACTTTAGGGTGATGTTACTCGTATATGATGATTTTATATAAAAAACAATAATTTGTTAAAGGTGAACGTTCCATTCCATTGGCCCTTTTCCAGAGTGCTTTCCCAGTTTCATATTTTCTTTTTCTTGTGGTATTCCTGTTTTTAAAGATTGACATGTGCCCTGCCTCTTTGCACCAACAGAATGAGGTAAGCACCGCAGAGAATGCCCATTGGGTGACATATGCCAAACCTGGTCTTCCACCTGGTATCACAATTGCCGTCACCCCAAAAGTCAAGATTATGTTGTGTGCTTTCTTTTTGGATAATTTTTTTTAACAAACTTTATTTTGTTTTAAGAGTTTGGAAGGGAAGAGTGTGCAATCAACATTGACAGAATAGGACAATAGACATAGGAAAAGCCAAGTTTAATCAGGGGTTATCAAGACAATTATCTTATACATAATGTTGTGTGCTTTCACAAATGATCAATTTAGGGCAAAAGTACCGGGTACCCCTCTCTGGCTGAACAAGCACCCTTACTAGTTGCATGGCAGACGGATCTCGTGCGGGTCGAGCCAATTTGACGTTGGCCATAAAGCAACAATCAAACGAAAACATGCACGAACGCCCATTCAAACCTTTGCGCAAGGACTGATGCACTGCCACCTCCAGAGAGCCAGTACGTGTTAGCCCTATGTTAGCCTTGTCTATGACGACAGAATCCTCTTTCCGCCATTTTAAGATAAAAAGAGACTAGCTCCAATAAGGTGGGCATAATAAGGTTTCGGCAGTGTTTATGATTGATCGAAATGCTTCTGAAAGCTGCAGCAAACAGTAGACGCACTGCTGCAGTCGCAGCAGCCTTTTCTGGGCCGCGCATTAAAAACCCAGCAGGTCAATGCACTGTCACATGCCACGCGTAGATGGCGATATCCGAAGTAAATCCACATTACCATCAAGCGACTTCTTCACTTTAGGGAATTGGTGGCACAAATATTAATTATTTCAGTTATTTCATTAAAATGCAGTCATTGAAAGTATGAGGTCACGGTTGACGCAGAAATTGAGCTTGCAGGCTCAAAGGCGGCCAAAAGAAAGGCCTGCGCAGGAGGACTGGATAAGGAGCTCACTCTGGAGTCCCCCCTTGCATCTTTCTGGATACTAAACCACAAAGAGTGTGTGTGATGAAATAACTACGGCTCTGCAGAAGTAAAGGGATGAGCAGTGGCTACACAGACGACTAAACCAGCAATGATCCAAACCATAAAGCTGAAATAGGCACACCCAGCAGGTACACCTCCTTTGCTTCTTTTGGTAACGTGGGCCGAGGACAAGTTCTACTCTTCAGCAGGTGTGTAAGATTATACAGTTGCAACAAAAACAACAACAATTCAGGGGTATCAAAAGAAAAGAATGTATAAAAATTGAAACTTTATTCGCACCCTGGGGAGGGCAATTAGCCAATCAGATAGCTGGAACGGCAGGGGAGAATATACATTCTCTACGCGCTGTTACAGCCACCCGATGCCCTTTCGTGGGTGATGCCATTTATTACTATTTGGTTTATGTGGGGAGGCAACAGGTCAACCTGGCAGAAGCCAGTATCACTCAGCCAGAAAACTGTCACACCCTGTCTTCTGGCTCTCTTAAGTTTAATGATGGACAGCTAGCCTGTTTCTGCGCATTTCTGCATTTTTTCACAGAGCCTGCTTGCACCAAGTTCAGCATGCACCAAGATGGCAGCAAATATCTCCATGGCTGTAAGTAATTAAAGACAGAAAACACCAGTACAATTGAGCAACGGCAATATATGTGTTGATTTTTTCAAGACGCTTATTCTTTTTGAGGTCAAGCTCTACATGTGGAAAAACAAGCATTGCCTGAAATCAGGGCCGGATTTCTAAAGCTGTAAACAATGACTGTGCATGTAACCTTTAAGGGAACAGTGTCTCCCAACTGAAGATGGCTGATAGTAAGCCAGCAGGGTCTACAAATGAGCCACCAAGTAGGAACATGACCCAAACTGAAAGCATCTCTGCCCCCACCAACACTGTGATTTGAAATACCTAATTCTGTGGGCCCCCTCCCTTTGACACCCCTAATTTCCCTCATGCAAAGCCTCTGACATGCTCAACCAAGACAGGAAAGAGCAAAGAAGAACGAGGGTGAAGGCAGGAAGGAAGCGGGGGCAGGTCACCTAAAGGAGCAATAGAGCGTGATAGGGATGCAGAGAGGGGTGCATGTGGACCAGTAATTGGGAATTTCAATACACGTGGTTTGGTCCCAAATTAGCAACTAAGAATAAGAATAGCCATTTTAAGGATAGAATGATTTCACCCCAAATGTCAATTTTTAGGCAGTTATTTATTTGGTCCACAATATCAGTCTGGAATATAAAGTAAAATAATCTTTGATCCCAGATTATCAGTTTGGAAAATGTCATTCTGTCATCTTTAAAACTGAAAACTGTCATCTGTCATTCTGAGCTTTAAAATGTCAAATCCGAAAAACGACCTTCACAAAATCGGCCGTATCTCCGGAACCGTTTGTGCTAGGAGCGAAATTTAACTTTTATCGTAAAGCTAAGATTCTAAGCTTTCCAACGAGCCTAGAACCGACTTCCTCCGTAATCGCGCTCGACGCACGCGTGTAAAAATATTTGTCCTTACTTTGCTTGCTGAAATTCGTGTGCAACCTGACAATCATTCATAGAGCATTGCTTAAGTGAGCCTGAACTAATATAAACTAGATACCTCCCACCCTGAACCTCTAGAGGGAATTTAAAGCATTTTTAGCACATTTCTCACTTCATTGTCATCACATTCAAAGCATTTTGGGCCTGTGTTTCAAACTTCTACCTGTTTCCTCTAAGCTTGCTGAGGGGGAACTGAATTTCGTATTGTATTTGATTGCATTCCTGAGAACTGTGTGCTCCTCTTTCCATCTCCTTCCATTTCTTACATTGCATAGGGGGGTGGGGGGTGAATTGCCAGAGAAAAAGTGATTATCTTATCTTTTGCTAAAATCATATCAAGTATTTCTGTACTGCATTTTATTCCTCAGTGCTTTTCCCTTGAAACCATAAAAGTATTTTTGCTACCTTATCCATCCTATACTAACTCCTCATTGATTGTAAAGAAGTGTGCTAGTGCCAGATTACCCGTTGTTGATCAACATTATAACCATAAGTGTGATATCAAATATTAATTTATTATAAAAGTGTGATATATATCTTGTTAATTTTTCAAATAAACCTTTTAATTTGCAAAACAAACCTACTTCTTGGCTCAGTGGGGTCACGGGGATTCTAAGAGGGGAGTGTTATACAAGGGTTGTCATCCAGAGTACTGAACTGGACATAAAAATACATCAATAAGGGTTTTCCTCAGCATCCCAGACTAGGCATTGACTTAGCTGTAGTGTTGATTGAATATCGCTTACAGCACTTAGTCGAGGTTCTCCTCCTGGGCCCCCTTAGTACTTCCCTCCCAGACACTTCTCCAGCACTTGTCCACTCCTCTGCTCCCCCACCCATCCCCTTCCGCTGCACTTCTCTTCAATTTGTACTTGCACGGCCGAATGCCACAAGGCCTAGTAGGACCACAACTGTATATATTTTACTATTGTTTGTTGTTGTTTTTTGCCACTGTTATTATTTCCCCTGTTCCCTTCCCACTTAGCCATATGGAGCTTTGAAACACAATTTGGCTGTATAAAGCACCTTACAAATGCCCAATAAAATATCTTTTTTTTTTTTAAAGATGGAGCTGTCAGTTGTCCAGATTGAAATGTCCTTGATTTTATACTTACATACATCTCCCTGACTCCTTTATCATACTTGACCCCCGTTCTCTCACTCGCCCCCTCTCCTTTTCTCTCTCTGTTTCATTCTCTCCTGCTTACACCCGCTCTACATTTCTCTCAATCTGCCATTACACACACACGCACGCACGCGCGCACACACACACACACACATACACACTCTTTTTGTGACTTTGTCACATGCTTTCTCGCTCTCTCTTGCTTTCTCATCTCTTTGTCTCTACATCTCTCGCCCTCTCTGTCTTTCTCTCTCGCTCTCTCTTGCTTTCTCACTCTCTTTGTCTCTACATCTCTCGCCCTCTCTGTCTTTCTCTCTCGCTCTCTCTTGCTTTCTCACTCTCTTTGTCTCTACATCTCTCGCCCTCTCTGTCTTTCTCTCTCGCTCTCTCTTGCTTTCTCACTCTCTTTGTCTCTACATCTCTCGCCCTCTCTGTCTTTCTCTCTCGCTCTCTCTTGCCTTCTCACTCTCTTTGTCTCTACATCTCTCGCCCTCTCTGTCTTTCTCTCTCGCTCTCTCTCATGCACTTTCAGTCTTCCTGATCTCAGAGGTTTACAGAATGGAATGCAATACAGGGGCGGCTCATCCACAATGGGTGATGGGGCGCCAACCTACCACCATCGTCCATAACAGACAAGCCAAAGCCAGCCCAGTGAACGTGCTTCCAAGCACGCCTGGGCCTGCTTTAACTGTCAAGGGGAAACGCGTGAGTGTTCATCTCCATTGCATAGTGTGGTTTGGTAATTATTTGTCCTGTGCTCTTTCTTCAGTTGGGAAAGACAAACTGAAAAAAATGTGCATACGTTCTGTTCATATGACACCACTTCCCATTATACACGTCACAATCCTCCCACTTTTTTTTAGGGTTTGAACCTTGGTGTCAGGGCAATGTGTCTCTCCTGCTTTTGAGTGGTGCCAAACGTGGGAGGTGGGCGGGCAATGGAGGCACAGAGAGACGAGGAGTAAGTGGGCATGACAATGCTGCACTGCCATGCTCACGCTGCACTGCCATGCTCATGCTGCACTGCCATGCTCACGCTGCACTGCCATGCTCATGCTGCACTGCCATGCTCTTGCTGCAAAGGGAATTACACAAAGAACGGGACTACCTTGGTTAAACCGGGTCAGCTGGAGAATCCAGGTGTGCCATATATAGATGATTTGAGAAATTTATTATGATCTTCTGGGCCTGCGTGGCTAAGTTTCCTAATAATTTGGAGGCAGACAGGCAAAGCAACATTTAAATGGTTAAACCTAAAATAACCCTCATTTTCTGTAAAGCACGAGATAGACATTGTCTGTCAACTTGGCGGGTGAAAAGAGAGATTCGTTTTTGGTGCCTGAGAGCCCATTGAGTGGCCTGACTCCAAAGAGGGTGCCAGCCGCCAAAAGCGGGTAAATTAAGTACACATCCTGAGCAGATAAGTGCAGGATACACAAATGGTGCAGAGCCACTGCCCCAGATATCAGGGCCGCCCAGCACAATGAAAAGCACGTTTATTAGCAGAGAACCTAGCACAGCCTCGTGGGGATCCCAAGAGTGCAAGCTGAGAGCAACACAAGCTCATGAGTCATTCACCTTAGAGCTGAGGCGAAATTCAAATTGAATTAATTGGAAATCCTAAGCACTTTAGATGGCATCAATACTGGAGCCGAGAAATCAAGCCCTGATGTTTAGTGCTGTCATTGCATTTGTGAAGAGTGCCATCATCCTGTGGCTGGAGTGTGCTATAGACAGATGAAGGCCCGGCTGCGGACCCCGTCGCTTTCTGAGAGATGTGTAGGGCTGATAGGCGCTAAATCTCGGGGGCCCGCCCTGCCCGTGCGTTTCCCAGTCTGCACGCTCCCTCCACCAGGTCCCACTCCTCCCGCGCCTGTTTCTCCTCTTATACGCAACTCTTTTCCCCTCTCCTACTAACGTGACTGTCCAAACCTCCCTCGAGGCCTAATTCACAAAATAAGCACTAAGGAACCGAATTCACTTTGAACCCAAGCAAATATTCCATGAATCGGGCCCAAGTCTGGACTACTCAGTACTTTTTTTAAAATGTAGGCCCATTTAGCCGGTCCAAAGAGTTTTTTTGCAGTGCAAAGTGACTTTGCTCCACAAAAATACACTTGGCACTGCTCTATGAATCAGGCCCAGTTCCGCGTGTTTGTTGGCCGTGCTAAACGTTCCATGAATTAGGCCCCAAGCGTCTCTATGATCCACTGGCAATCTGCCTAATTCTGGTCATTACCAGAAACATCCCAGAAACGTTTGTAATCACTCCAAGCCCGTAGTCATGGGTCTGCCCAAATACCCGGGCGATGATGCCTTTTATTGCACTGACTTGGAAACGTGTGCCACGGTGGTATGAGGCAAAGTCTGGAGTCGCTCCCACTGGAATAATATGGAACTGTGGCTCATTGGGTATGGTCGCACATTCAAAGACATGCAGAAACTGCAAATGCAAGCACATGCGACAGCAGCATGGTGGAATCACCTAAACGTCTTCTATTTCTCTCCTCTTTGTCTAAAACGCTGCAAATTCAAATATTGTATTCAGCTGCGGAAAGCATAAGGCTTCAGACAATGGCGGTGGAAGATTTCTGTGCTTTTTATTAAAGAAAGAGCAACAGTCAAGGGGAAGTAGCTCTGTGATCTGCTGCTCCTATCCTTATGCTGCTCCTGCCCTTTTGGTATTGAATATATATACATATGTTGCCTTTCCTTCTTTGTGTATTGAGCCCCAGCTCGGGGTGCATTGTAATTACCTTGAACTTTATGAAATGATGGGCATTGCCGAATTCGGGTGGGTCAATTTCCTTTGTTAATAACTGCACTTATTTAGTTTGCTGGATTTTACAGTTATATAACCGGTCCCTTTCTCATACCCTCACCCACCGCCAGATCCACCAACTTGAAATGAACAGAAAAGGTGTGAATGACATAAGCTTTCAAAGCTTTCAAAGCCGCAGTGATATTGAGCATCAGCTTTGCATCCTGGGATGAACATATTATGTAAATTAAGATTTATCCTCCAAGCCCCACTGCTTCTACACCTCTTTCCAATCTTCTAGGCAAGTCCTTTCTCCTAAGGTTCTTCTGCTAACTGCCAAACCCTTTATGAGCCTTTTGTACTAGTTCTCCTGGCAAAACGTTGTCCAAACAGCCAACTGGTTCCTCGTCTTTATTTTTCCTTACTTTAGAAACTTGCACTTGATGTCCAGAATACCTGCTTTTTGGTGAGAGAAGGAGGCGGCTGGGATAGGGTAGAGAACTACAGGTAGGCAAACGCAATACAACAATCATGCATCGATGTACCAAAGCACAAGGTGCCTCTGCCTACAGGGTTCTTGTGGGGGGCACTCATTTGTCTTCTCAGCATCATGGAAGGCAGAATCCTATTCAGGTGCGCAGCACAACTGCAAAAGTGGGGAGCGTGCGCAGTGCGCACCTGGCACATAAAAGCTCAATTGATAAGTTGAAGACCGGCAGCTCAAGTGAGTTCACCACTGACAATCCGTGCTTCTGGGGTTATCACATTAATGAGCTACCACTTCCCTGACATGGTGGGAGCAGAAAAAAATAAGTTAGTGGTGCCATGAAAATAATTGAGAGTTAGGTAGGAGCAGCCAAATCAGGAGGCTGCCTAGATTGCTCGGAGCCCTTTGTAGTAGGACAGAGATAGATCCTTTGTTGTCAGGTGCATGCCACCATGGAATGCCAAGTCAACAGTGATGGGGTAGTGAGAAGTACCCTGAACAATAGTGTGCGCATTGTTGTGGGCATCCAGTCATATGGCTTTTTCGAGAACAATCTCTGTAGGATCGAGGTGGGAGCACCCCTGCCAGGGCCCCCGTTTTCTACTTCGGCTGCAAACTAGCCCCCCACAGCTGCTGCCAGCCCACCACCGCCAGCCTTCATGCTGACAATGGGTAAGAATCATGTATATCTACCTGCAGACAGGGATCCATCATGGCACCCATGACTGGAGTGGCCCCTTCAAACTATTTTGCTGGATGAATCCCACTCTAGTTGACTTTGTGTCAAAGTTATGCACTCAGTAAATCTGTTATCACTGATAAATTACAAACCTTCGATGGCTATAGTTTTCCATGGGACATATTAACCGTGGAGCTCAGTTCACAGCCCTCTTACCCCTGAACATGGCTGCTTTGAAATCCCCTGCAAAAATGATATGCCAATTCAAGCTTCATCCCTGATTTCATGCCACCTGTTTAGAGTTCCTGGTGCATATCCCCGTGCAAAAGAACAAAAAGGAATGTAGATGTAGGACAGAGGGCCACCCTCGCCCCCTGGCTCTTATCCGAGCTGCAGTACACAGCCGGATACTGCAGAGAGCAGTCAACAACGAAAGCCCTATGGAAGTCATTCCTAACTGCCAGACCAGGCTCAAGCCACTTGTGGCCTTACCTCCCCTTCATGGACGAGACGCCTGCGTGTGTGGCATCTGTACCAATGCCCAGAGGCTCCTTAAGGAGGCATGTTTATGTGCCACTTGCAAGACCTTCACCAGGCAGGGCAAGGAGCGGCCTAGCACTCTTTGTAGTGAGCATTGTTTTCCTTGTGCTTTGCTGGCTGGTGCACGCAGCCACCCACCCACTGGCGCTGCTATACTGCGTCGCCCCGCTGTCTTTGCACACGTGGTCTCGTTTTCTTTTCAAATGCAGCAGGTTATCACCTTCATTGCTTTGCATACGCAGGTTTGGGTTCATCAGGTTTGTCATCTTCTCACATCTTAATTCACAGCATGTTTCCGTCCTTGCATTTGACGGCTCGCTTTGTAGAATGGCCCGTTTTGTTCCACCTGTTTTGCAGCATCTGAAAGTGAATCATGCTTCTTTTACTTACATGTTTAACATGTTTCTATAACTGTGTATATGTTTTCAGGTTTAGAAATGTCAATGAAACGATAGGCTAGAAGGTTTGGTGAGTGGGGAAGAGGCCCTCGGGGATCGGTCTCGGAAAGGTTTAGCTCTATTTGACCGACAATAATTCACTTTTTCCAATTTGACCGAATTTATTTTGTTTGGTTTTTTGTTCGAAAATGGGGGGGAAACCCCCACACCCTCAGTTTCCCCCACCTTAACCTATTCCCTTACCCCACCCCACATATATATTTAATTTAAATTGACCAAAATTCCCCCAAAAAACTAACAAAACAATGCCGTCAGATTGAAAAGGTCAATTTGGTTTGCGAACAGTTATGCTAATATCGTCGGAAAGGTGTGTTGCATCCCACCCCCAGGTTAAAACAACCAGAGGAATGCCAGTCATGTCTATCCAATGCAGCATAAATATTTGCATGCAAGTCTTAGTAAGTTTGCCGGACATGACCATTTTGTAGGCACAGATGTATAATTTGGGAACAGGAGAGCTGAATTCCCTGCATTGCCAAAATGGTGTCATTCTGGCCAGACCACCTCCTCCCTGTGTTACTTAGTCAAAATTGAGAGCCCATAAAACAGTGATCCACTTAAGGAGTGCCATATATAAATGAAACAAGTGCTGACTTGGCTTTGGTATAGGCATTTCAAAGAGGGTCTATGAGGATTGAGGCAATGGGGCTGCAGTGAAGAGTGAGGGTAAAGGAGGGGTGATGGAAAGAATGGTGAAGAAAAGTCAGGGAAAGCGGGAGAGTGATTAGTGAAGAAAGACTGGAGCTTTCATGCAGCTCTCATCAGATGTCTGGTCAGGGAGAGGCTGTGTTGCGCAATTTACAGGCATAGACAAAAATCGCCACTAAAACTTGTCCAAGGTGGTTTCGGAGATGTGCAAAAAGTTATATAACTGGATCCAGTGGATACTATTTGAAAATAGTAAAGTGGAATTTCCAATAGATCAAACTTCTTTTGGGTAAAGAAACCAAGACCGCAGAGGCTGTTTACGGCAGGGGTGGAATATCGCAAGTGGTTACCCGTCACCGACGAGTAGCCCATGCTAGAAAACCCGCAACTGACATTTAAGAAATGGTTCCCACTGCATCCAGTTGAAGCATAGGGGTTTAATAATGGAATTCACCTGATAAAATAAGATCACCTCTAAACCTTTCTCGATAACAATTCAAGAAATGTACAGGCACTGTCTGTGGGCAGCTGGGTCCATTTGAACCCAACTGGAAATAGTTCAATGGGATTTACGCAAGAACACCATGCTTTCAGGGGAAAGATGCGAGGGAGCAGGGTCTTTTTATGGCAGGTTAGGATCTGTCATTGGTTTCCACAGGCTCTAGTGGCTGACATGTGTCTTATTCAACAATCAGGTAACCTATAGAAAAGGCAAAAGCTAGGCAGCCTTGTATGCACCATCACAAATGATTGTAGTTATCTAGTATGGAACATCCACACTTTAATTAAAAACAGAGCACACACATGGTCCCAGCCATAAACACGCTTCAGCAATACGGGCTCACACAATTTCCTTGCACTTTCAAAGTGTATTTTATGAAAAGCAAAACACCACTCCCATGTCCTTTGCAAGCAACTTTTTAGTTTCTATTTTAATCAATGTTTATTGATTTTATTCTTTAAATTGAGTCTTGCAGAGATTTGTATAAAATGCAGCGTAGGGAGGCAAAGGCAGACCAACTATGGTTTATCCTGTCACTTTAAAGTGATGCACATCGATGTGTAGGAGGGCTTCCGTTTGTATTATTTAATAATTAGAATTATATCTTAAGCCTCCTTTTTCAAGGCATAAACAGAATCTCTTATTCCATTTACACCCGTCCTTCACGCTAATACACTTAGGGCCCGATTCATGGAATATTTGCCCAGTTCAAAGTCAATTTGCACTGCCGACACAAACTCTGATTCATGGAACCGTGCAAAGTGTATTTTTGCAGTGCAAAGTCCAGGCAAATGACTTCAACTTGCATTGCAAAAATACACGTTGCACGGTTCCATGAATCAGGGTTTGTGTAGGCAGTGCAAGTCACTTTTCAGCAGGGTAAACTGACTTTGAACTGGGCAAATATTCCATGAATCGGGCCCACTGTGTCATTTCTCGGGCTTCTTCCATAAACCCCTGAATGGAGGGCACGCTGAGAACATTTGTTTCCTCAGGATGTTGTTTTAAATCCCTTTAAATGCCCTTTCTCCATAATTTTATCCCTGAGTGGCACACTATTTCTTGCTCTCTCTCACACGCGCGTGCGCACACACACAGACACACACGCTCGCACACCCACACACTAAACAAAGGCTTTTTTTCTACAAAGCTTGTTTTGAATGAAATGATTTAAGTCCATTTAGAAATGTGAACCTCCAGACAATAGCCAAGGATTCCAACCATGGTCGTGAGATATCCCAGCCAGAAAAAGGACACCAGCAGCAGTGATCTGCCAATTACAGTGGTCAACTAATACTGAACTATGCTGCAGCAGAGCACTGTACAAGGCAAGTATCTATGTATGGATGTTTGTAGGCATGCATGGCATTGACAGAGCGCAAACTCAGCGGGGAAGCAATGGAGTGTTGGATGCCTTTAGGGGTCCCCGGGAGGGTGGGGTGCAGGTAGAGGAGCTGGAATGGGTGTCCTGAGCATGGGGAGGCTGCGGCTTCAGAGGAACTGAAGTAGGGGGGACTAGATTGATCAGAGAGTGGCGAAATCTGAGGAGACTTTGGGAAATGGTGGGAAGACAAGATGGTAGTATAGAGTGTGTTACCTGGGGAGATGCCATGGACAAGATGTCTTCTGGACCCTGTGCTCCCAGATCTGACGAGTTGGCCGTTCCGCAAAGCCATGGAACCCTTCGTGTCTTCTTATTTCTTTCATGAGGCTCCACGTGTCCGTCAGGGCCTTTCTTGCCCTTTTGTGTCTGTGCTGCGTTAGGCATTCTCTATGACCAGGTAACCTGCATGTAAGTAAAGTGAATGTCCCTTCACCAGGCACTTAGAAATGTGATGGCCTCGCTCATGGAATTCTGCTTTACGAAGGCTGTCCTGTTCTTGAACAACAATAAATATCATTTGTAAAAAGGGCTTGTCGAGATGTTCTTTGAAGAGTAGTGTCTTTGGGTCCTTTCTGAACTGTAGGAATGAGGGGACAAGACATATCTGCATTGGTGACTTGTTCTTGGGACCCGGTGCACAGCAGCATCATTGTCGCTACCACCTGTTCAATATTCGCAAAGTCTGCTCTTCTCTCACTTTCCATGCTACTAAACTTTTAATCTCCTCCCTAATCTTCTCTCGCCTCTTCTATTGCTCCTCCCTACTCTTTGGACTACCTGATTCTCATCTTGCTCCCCTCAAATCTATCTACCACTCAGCCGTCCGTACCCTCTGTCTCCTTGCCCCGCATGACTCCATTTCTTCTTCGCTCTCCTTCCTTGACTGGCTTCCCTTTCGCTCCCAGCTTAAATTTAATTTCCTCTGTCTAGTCTTTAAATCCCTCCACTATCTGTCTCCCCCTTATCTCTCCTCTCTCCTCTCTTTCTTCACTCCTTCAAGCTCCCTTCGTTCAGCTGATCACTTCCTTCTCTCTGTCCCTCCTCCCCATGTGCCTCCTCGCGCTTCCGCTCCTTTCAGCTCCTAGGCCCCCTGCACTGGAAATCCTTACCTCTCTCAATCCGCTCTATACCTACCTTTTCCTCCTTCCGCACTTCCCTGAAATCTCTCCTTCTCCATTCCCCACCATGAATCCCTCCCCACCTCTTTCTCTCCTCTTCAATCTTCCTTATGATCCTCACTACCCTCCCCCTTCTCCCTATCCTCCCTCATTTTCACCCTTATACCCCTTCCCTCCTGCTTCCCTTCCTCACCCCTTCCCCATTCCCCCACAGATTAATTGCTCTTCCTACTGTTTTTATTGGTTCGATTCATGATTGTTTATTGCTTCTACTGTTATAATGTTCTATGTATTCTGTTGTTATACTTTAAAGCGCTTTGGATGAAAGCGCTATATAAACAAATAAATACAATTGTAATCCTATTATATCGCAGTTTTGCACAGCACCAAAACAATCTTCCAAAGGGCAGCAGCCCCAGAGTGCCTAAGAGTCCAAAGTAGGGATTGCTTCAGTTACCAGTGGGGATTTTTATGTCCAAATGAGATGTATGCCTCCTCTTGGGCAAGCTTCAAGAGGCGCAATGCATCACTGCGATGCAAACATCGAAGGGGGATGCTTGGAAATGGCCACTTATGTGGCAAAGGAGGGGCTGCCCTGTCTCAGGAAGGGCGCTCTGTGGCTACATAAGGATGGCTGCATGGCAATGCTTGTAGGCAGCGAGGGTTCCAGTGATATGCTTGGCATCTGAGTGTGACTACACGTGCCACACAGGCAACACTCTATTGCAGATCATTGCCCTAATTGTTCCTTGGTGGAAATCCCACCCAACCAGTTACAAATAGTTTTATCTGGATCCATTTGGTGGCATGTGGGCTTTCTGTTATCTGCACTACCACAGAGGCACGAAGAGTTGAATCACATCCCACCTATTAACAGGTTATCGGTGTTTAACAGAGCCTGATGCTGGTCATAGATTGACATTTCTATGCTGCTCGTAGCCTGTCCTTTGATTATTGACATGAAGGTAGCTTTGTTGTGTGTTACGGTATTTGCTGTCATAGAAACCAAGCAAACGCCTGTTCCCACATCCGTAAACTCAAATACGAGTGTTTGCATCTCCTGTTGGTGGACCAGCACGGCCGCTGGGTCGGTGAAATAAGTAGTAAGGGGGCCTCACCAAATCTTTGTCCCCTAGCCTCACCACCGTCTTTGATAGCCCTGACCACTTGCTATGATCAGTTTTCAGCTTCTTAATAAGTTATACAAGCAACAGAAGCTAGTTCAATTGATGGCAGAACCCTGTGTCCAGAAATGGCCACAGAACATGTTAGTGTTAGATTAAAAAAAACTCCCCAAATAAGTGGATAGATAAAAAAATATAAACAGGTCAGTGAATAGATTTGACTTAAGCAAGGCAAAGGAGTTTAGTTCATTGCTAAGTACAACAAAACAGTGCACCGCTGCATGTGCTGCTTGCAGTCATATTGAAGCACCAACGTCCTGCTCTTTGCCTGGTCCCACCCACCCTCAGGGGACTCGCCTTGTTTTACAAAAGTCCATTTACCTTTGCAATACAACTTAAAAACAATTGCTGTTCTAAACGGTACAGGTACACACTGAACACATGTAAAAGACCTGATCCACTGTTTGTTTTTTCATTTCGTATGCAGTCCACTAGGTGCCGCTGTTGTGGCACGATATTTCTGAAATGAAACTGATTACCTGTAAGGTATTATTGCCAAGTCAGCAAAGAATCCAAATACACTTTTTAGCTTTATGGACTGTTCAAACAGCAGCTGGCCGCAGAAGTCCCACAATACTTCCAGAAAAGTCCAACATCTTAACGCTCACGGCAACCAATAAGCACACGGGTCCTAGCCAGGAGTACACGCTGCTAAACACTACTTCTACTTCAGGACATTTCTGCCCTCTCATTGCAAATTCTTCCTAGGTCCTGCCTCTGTTTTTCTACCTCTGCACTCGGAAGACTCTCGCAGGTCTATTGTCAATTGAATAGTAGGCAATGGGGGTGCATTCTTCCTGCGGCTACCTGGACATCCTGATGGATGGTGGGTTAGTGTTTATTTTGTATTTATGTAATTGGTCTTTTATAACGCGCTTAATACCTGAGTTCGGGTCCTAAGCGCAGATCCAGGATTCGAACGTCTGTTGGTCTGCACGGTCTTGCTTCCAAGACCAGCACGTTGCCCCTGTACTATCCGCCGTTCACCAATAGTAGAAAATGCACAATGAATAGTTCCGAAAATGTCAGGAAGTGGTACAGGCGACTTTGGCAACTGGTGTATGTTCAATGAACAATTAATCATACAACAGCAGCACAGGGGTGCACCTAGGCTAACATTTTTTTGGGAGGGCTAACGCTTCAAATGTTGGGAGAGGCGCTGAATTCAGAAACTGTGGGGGAGGGGCAAAGGGTACCTGTGTGCGGGCATCTAACTTCTTTACACATTCTAATGAGACTAGTCCAGTGCAGCTTCAATGCTACAAGTCATTAACTCTCTTCACGTCTGAAACCACACACTTAAGCCTTCCGGTGAGATTGAGCTGTCTGCTTCTGTCCACATTAACCCTGCCACTCACTCCACTGACATGCAAGTACTAACCCCATCATGAGTTCAATTGCCTAAAGGTGTATACATACGAATGCAGATGCTAAAAATGACACGCTTTACATTAGTCATTGCCGGGCCTTTGTTAACTGTGCAGCCTATTGTCTCGGTCCGGTCCTGTCCGACTACGGCTCCGAACGTCAGCCAGGCCAACTCGACATAGCCCAAAATGTTGGGGATGGGGGCTAACACCCGATATGGCCAATAGTCGTTGCACCACTGCTGCAGCATATAGAAATGTGGGTATCAGGTAATATTATCCCCCACCAAAAATATCGCTGCATATATGGTTGTCGGGAGCGGCCATAGGCGATATTTTTAGTGGGGATAATATTAGGGTGTTTTGGGAGCGGGGGTGCCCCCTGCTCCTTTTAAAATAATACAGGGGTTGCAGGGGTGTCCTATAACACCCTGGGGGTGTTAATATCGCCGCAAAAATATGGTGATATTTCTGTATGGCGATATTTATGCGGGGATATTAACACATGGAACCGAAATGTGTAGATGGTGAGGGATCAAGTGCCGGATTCTGGGTTACATCGGATAGACAATGAGAAGGAAGCTTGAATCGTCAATAATGGCCCCTGGAACTCCGAGGTGGGATACTGCTGCAGTTGAAAGGTATTCATCTACAGGCAGACCATGTTCCCAACAAATCAAAAACTATGTAGAAGTGGAACAAGTACGTATACATCATATGAGCAAGGCTAAAAAACCAAACCTCGTTTTAGCTCCAAATATTAGAAAGTGTAGGGAGGCACATGTAAGATTAGATGGAGTTAGGAGAGTCCAGTCCCCTTGAAATGGACAGACCAGTTGGAATCATGCAATAAAATGATCCATTGTAGTGCTTCCAGTTCAGGGCATCGCCTGCTGAAAGGGGTGGTTGAGTGGTATGTTTCCCGGCTGCCATTGCTAGGCTTTGAATCGACTCAGTTATCTGCTGTCTCGCTTCCTTGGCATCCAGGCCCTTTGGCAATGCACAGGTTGACCTTGAGACGGAGGGCAGTCTCGGGGCGGCGTAGTGTCCTCCTGCACCGACGCACAGCTATAGATATTGCAGCGCCGGCCCCCTGCCAATGAGCACAGCTCAAATCTGTCTATACCCCTCGCCGGCCAATCAATTTCGTAAATGATTGTAATAATCAAGGAAATTGCCTAATTTATAAATCCTTGGATGCAGCATTTTAATGGATCGTCAGATTTTAATGCTGAGGCCTTCAGAGCGGAATGAATTGTTGTCCCAGATGCCATTAAGCAGAAGAAATGATAAAGTCATTTGCTCTTGCAGGAGGCTCCTTCTCATAGATATGCACACCCTCAGTGTGCAATCCCTCATCGCTGGCTCCCTGGGATGTCTCTTCATTGGAGACTTGATGCGATGAGCAGAGGCTATTGCCGAAAAGGGGTGAAACGCGTATGGGGGAACCAAGCTATGTCTCCCAATCCTCAACTTGTATGTTGCGTTACACAAACTGGCTTCTATCAGCCCTAATAAGTGGGTTTATCATTCATCCGCTGACTCACCTTGTGCTCGGGACACTCGCCGGCTACTTAACTGATGCATGGCAGTGAGGGACACAAGAAGGAAACAAGAGACTGTCCGTTGGCCAGAGACTTCAAGGGCATGGCGGAATGAAGACATCTTGAGAGACATAGAGGCAGCAATCTGTGTGTTCAAGCATGAGGGTGGTACAATGAACTTTACTGACTTTGTAGGGCCTTTTTACATGTTTGGCGGCAACGGTCAAACTAGGATGATCAGACTTCCTGGTTTTTCACGGACTGCCTCAGAATTGGGCCCTCTGTACCCCCGTCCCTACGGGTTTCTTTATTTAAACTCCATCCCGGAGGAAGGGGATGTTCTCTTGATGCACAATGCTCGTTTAGTAACAATTCAGCAAAACAATTATACACCAAATGAATATTATAGCACTTACCAATTCTACATTATCACTACAGCCAGATCTCTGATGTTCAGGGCCGGGCTCAAACCCCCAGCCTTCCAGGTAACAGCCACATGCATTTATCGATTGCTCAACAGTGACTGCTTGGGAAACAATAGCGTTCCAAGGCCAGTAATAGTAAATAGAGCAAAAGCTCCTTTTGTTTGTTTCGGCTTTTAGTGCTACCTATAATCCGAAACTATTGCATTAGAGTACAGATGGATAGAAATGGCACTTGAGGGTGGACACAAAGCTTGTAGGTGTTGTTTGGTTACTCACTCATTGACTGCCCAAGGCCATGTTAATCCCTATGGCCATTCCCATCAACTTCCTGCCCCTTTCTGCCCAAAACAGATCCTCCTGGGATCTCTTTGAGTTGGGTTTATCAAGCCTTGCCATCAAACAGTGTGCTTAAAGTGTCTGCCATTGTTTTTTTAAAGCAGTCTTCTGAGAGATAATGACTTAATTGGAGCTGCAAATGTGCTACTGCTGTAATACAAATGTCTTAACCAGGTCTGCCTTCAGTCACCCGCTTTATAAGCACTCCACGGAAGTCCTTTTAAAAACAGGTATTGGCAAAGCCAACAATTTTGGTTTTGTATACGTATTAGGCATTTGCCAGGCACTGCTTTTATATTTACAGGTACTCGAACCATTTTGCAGCTGCTACCATCGATGGGCAGATAATACCACTACGATAGAGCCCGGTCCTGCCTCCACAAAAGCCAAAACTATTGGCACTGCCAATGCATGTTTTAAAGGGTAACACTCACAGACAAATCCCACTTTATATCCAGATAACTGTCTGGAATACTCTGCCAAACTTCTCTTCCCTCACCCTCCCCCAAACTACCCCCTGGTTCAAATACTGAACAGTAGTCATGGCAGCCACTTTCAAATTGCAGTCCTACTTTTATGTTGGTGGCCTGTCACGGTTTTTTATTTTGAAAATCTGGTCACCATAGGTGGGTCATGTCACATTTGCAAATACTGCATGTTTTACTCTGCCACCAAATTCAATATTTCGAGCCCGAAACCCCTCAAATCCTCCTGATTTTGTGCAGAGCTTATTACTGCCACACAATAATGAATGCAATATTACTGCATGTGGTAATACTGCGTGCGGTAATATAGTATTGCCCAGCGGAGTCCGATGGGGTTCCAAAATGGGGAATTTGCAAATGTAAACCCTTCAAGTTAATGCATGCTTACTACAAGCAGTAAAGACGATCCTATTCCTAGAGGCGCAGCTCACATAGCAGGCCGCCCCTCTGGCCGCCCCCTGCGTGGACTCCCCTCCTCTAGGGAGGACGCAGTCAGGGTGCCCTCGGCTGTCCGGCCAGAAACGGCCTGCACCCCTGAGGGCTTAAATAGCCAGGGCTGAGAGAGCAAGTCCTCTCGTCCAGCCCTGGCAGCAGCGACAAGCAGCGACAACAGAGCAGCGAAAACAGGAGACGAGGACACAGCGGGATGAGCGGGATTAACAATCCTTTAAAAAGGTAATGTGTGGAGTTGAGAGACGGTGCAGTGGCACTGGTCCTTGCCGTGGGTTGGAGCCCACGGCATTTCCTCCACGGTGCCTCGAGGGCACAAAGGGGTGTCGGGAGCCGATGGATGGCGCGGTGCACTGATCCTTGCCGTGGGTCGCGAGCCCACAGCATTTCCTCCACGGTGCTTCGAGGTCACAAAGGGGTGTCGGGAGACGATGGACGGCGTGGTGGCACTGATCTTTGCCGTTTACACTGTAATTGTAAATGTAATTCCTTCAGTGCCACCATCACCTTATTCCCACCCTATAATTCAAAAAGACACATCATTCCTCCATAAAGCACTCTAAGCCCTTTTACCTTCCCAATGGACCAACCCCTGATCCTCAGTTTACCTGTTGCAGTTCTCAGCAGCTTGGGTGGGAGGGTGGATGTCGCTGCTGCCAGGGCTGGAAGAGAGACTTGCTCTCTCAGCCCTGAATATTTAAGCCCTTGGGGGTGCAGGCCATTTCCGGCCGGACCACCGAGGGCACCCTGACTGCGTCCTCCCTAGAGGAGGGGAGTCCACGCAGGGGGGCGGCCAGAGGGGCGGCCCGCTATGTGAGCTGCGCCTCTAGCGTCCCCTGCGTGGGCTGGCGAATCTGCTTAGCAGGGCTAACCCCTAATCCTTGGCCCTTCACATCATATTGGTAACATACATAACATCTCCCGCTTGCTTGCCCCAATGATAGAGTCAGAGACATTCTGAAAGTTGGAAACATATAAAACATTTTATTGGAAAAACATATGGTCGCATCTTATGACTCTATCATTGGGGCAAGCAAGCGGGAGATGTTATGTATGTTACCAATACGATGTAAGGGGTCAAGGAGCAGGGGTTAGCCCCGCTATGTCAAAAACAAGAAAAGGGGTGCCTTCAAAAAAACGAGGACAGCCATGGGTTTCGCTTTAGAACGGGGGTGCCACTAGTTGGCTTCCAGCACTGGAGGGCCAGTAGCACAGGAGCCCGGCAAGATGAGAGCTAATGATGGGGGCACAGACAGAGCAGCAGGCAAATGTGCGTAATCTCCACGCCAATTCGCTCTCTGCCCCACGTGTTTTCCCTAAGCACGCAGATTGCTATTCTCAGTTAAACCTTAAGCAATTGATTTCGGCCAATAGTGTGCTGTCAGTGCTTTACTTACTGCTCAATCTCACTAACCTGACATTTATGGCGCACTGATTGGCCTCTGTCGGTGCCGCGGGCTGTAAATCCACTTGGAAAAGCTTGGTGTTAACAGCCTTCTAGCAGGCCCCGAGAAGCGCTCTCTGCGGGCAGGCTGACAACGCGCTGACCTCCTGCCCTTATTACTGCGAGTAAATCAGGCCCTGAGCCATTAGGTGGGAGCCTGAGGCCTAGCCCGGGAAAGACGACATGACTAAAGGTCAACCCCTGCCACACATCCGAAACAATTTGGATAATGGGATTCTGTAAGCTATCAAAAAGGTGGCAAACACTTAAGCAAAGAGTTTACCACAGCCTGGTGCCCCGCCCGCCCTTTCCTCCCAACTCGCCCCTCAGCCCTGATCTGAAATGCTTTCGCTGCTGTTTGTGAGCTGACATGCCTGCCACCTAAAGCAACACGCAAATAACGGCCACACAGGCGTCAGTCAGCCTTGGCCTGCAGACGAGGAGAGACTACATCTGGTTAAGCAGACCTCTTGCACACGTGGGCGGCTATGATCACTGCTGCATTTAGCCTTTATCCAGTCTCGGATGAACACCTGTGAGCTAATAGTATTTATTCTCTTAAATACATCTATTGTGCTATTTACTTCTTAATATATTACAGCTTTAATATGTGGTACATTGCGAGCAAGCGGCTACATGCAGAACTGCCCCCAGCCGCTCTTTCTCAAGTCCAAGGAACTGACTGCCTCTCACATTGCCCCCACAGTCACCCCATGCCATGCTGCCCAAGACCTGCATAGGCCTCACTTGTGAGCCCCCATAAGTGTCCCTTCCATTACCTGAAGGAGCTGGATACATCACCGATGAATTAGCACCCAGATGAGTTCAAGGAAACCTTCTGCAAAGAGCTAATAAAAAAAGCTGGACTAGACTCCAGACATTTTAACAATTTCAGGGTCATATCCATCTGTAGATTCAAGGCTGAACTAATTGATAAAGTGGCATACCTTCAACTGACGCAATTCAAAATTCACTGAAGACAATGGGCCTCATTACGAGGTTATCGCCGGACTCCTAACATTTCACCGGCACCTAGCTTCCCGGTGCCACCAGACATTACAAGTCACGGCGAACCGGGAAGATGGGTGCCGGTAAAAGTTAGTCCCCAGGACTCCATGGGAATAGGTTCACCGGAGCATCAGCACCGTTACTAACGGTGCTGATGCGTCCGTGATGAGTTTGCCTACCGGGCCATTGCGCCCGGCAGGGTCAGACCTGTCGGGGGCAGCGGCCCCGGCAGGCAAACTTGTAATTTGCCAGTCCGGAAACAAGGGTGCCGGTAAGCTTACCGGCACCCTTGTTTCTGGACCGGCAAGGTCGTAATAAGGCCCAATGAGCTTCTAGACCCAGGTCAAAAGGGTCCTAGACCCAGACACGAGACAATCTTTTATTCATTTGGGATGACGCGAAACCAAGGAGTGATCGCGAAAACAGAGCTGCTCTTCTGCAGCTTCATCTCTTTGTAGCCTTTGACCGAGTCGACTACTCTACGCTCAGACCTTGTCTTTCAGACTTAGGCATCAAAGGATCCACCTAGTCGACAATGTCCTTCCTTAAAAGGTGTTCCTCATGGATCGTTACCAAAACACACGTTTCTGCATCACGGGACTGCTTGTTTGGAGTTCCCCAAGGACCCTCTCTCATCACTCTTGTTTAAACTCTATTTTCCGCCCATCCATCATTTCAGAGATCGCTCAAGTTATCTTGCTATAGGTACGGTGATGGCACCCAAATGGTCCTAAAACTTCTAAACACAAGCATTACCAAAAAACATACTTCTTCTACTAGACATGGGGATGTCTTCCAACCACCTGTTACTTACAAATAATGAAATCCTTATCACAGGCATGCACAGGCATTAAGCGCTTCTCCTTTCTGACCTCAATAACCCAGCCCTTTCCCTCTCATCCCCCTCTGAGGTTAAGAATGTAGAGATTATTATGGATTAAATTGTTTCCTACTAGCCTCAGAGTACATTTCTGGAACAGCACCTTCATTCATCTCAAACTTCTGAGAAACATCTTACCTTTTCCCAAATATTCACAGGCATTGCGGCTATAATTCTATTGAGACTGGGTTACATAAATATCCTGTACGAAATCTAAGTCCTTTCTGCTGAAAACGCTGAAGAATCCTCTGTCCACTAAGCACAATATAATTATGGCCCGGGCGGCCTACAAGGACGCCATCACTGTTAGGAAATCTGAAATTGAAGCAAAGTCGTGGGAGGACTGGGTGAATTCTTCTGCCACTAATAACGCTAAGCTTTTTTGGGACATTGTAAACAACAGGCCCTTTTATAAGTTGAGCGACGCCCTTCTGACTGTTGTGAACAAGGACTGGGTGGCTCATTATTCCTCCTTATTTAGTGGTGGATGGAAGGAGGTGGATATTGATCGGTTAGTAGCCCTGGATCCCAAAAAGTTGTCTTCAGTGAAGGAAAAGAAAATTATCTTTACAGTTGAGGACATTCGGACAGCTATAAAATGTCAAACTAGGAATAAGGCCACTGGCTCAGATAATGTTCCTGACGATCTGTTTATGGCGGAACCAGAACTCTGGACGCCTATTTTGACTTTGGGGTTCAATGATGTTTGTGAAGGTGGTACCCAATCTGTATCATGGTCCCTCGCAGTGATTAATCCAATACATAAAAAGGGGCCAAGGGCCCTACCAGTGTCGTCTAGACCAATTTCTCTCTTAGACCCGGTCTTTAAGATTTTGGGGAGGTCTCTCTTGGGGAGGTTGGAGGCCTGGTTGGAGAGAACTAACATTCTCTCCCCTATCCAGCTAGATATTAGACCATGGGTCGGAACAGCAGAGCAGGTCCTGAACCTTATTTGGTGGCAGCTCATTATTTATTAAGGAGGAGCCTATTTTTTTGGCCTTCAAGGATCTGAGCACTGCCTTCGACAAGGTCGATTCTGGCAAGTTGTGGAGTGTGCTCAGATCCATGAACTGCCCTGGTACCCTGGTGGACCCCATGGAGAGACTACATTCCTCGACATTGGCTTGTGTGAGGAGTGGGGCCCCTGGACACTGCACTCCATTTTTCAAGGTAGACGTGGGGTGCACCAAGGCTGTGTACTGGCCCCTTTGCTTTTTTGTTTGTACACAAATGGTCTGACCATTTACTTCAATCCACCCAAGACACTCCTAGCATGGGCAGTAGGTGTTTGCCCTTACTGGCATGTGCAGATGATACGGTTTTGTTAGCCTGAACCCCTAGAGCCTTACAGTGTCTTGTAGATGATTATTGTCACTTTATGGACACACTGGCGCTAAAAATAAATGTAAAGAAATCGGCCATTATGGTCTGCTTTAAGGAGAAGCGTCCACCAAGGTTTCCTGGTATATTAAGCAAAGAGGAGCAAATCCCAAGAATGGACAATATTGACAACCCAAGGGTTAGATTTGCTTTGGATTTTGGGGCTGAAGCTCATGTTGAGAAGCAGACCTTGAGATTTAAGCAGGAAAATGGTGGGGTTACCAGAGGACTGGTCTCGTTTAAGTCAAAGCCGGTGGAGCTTGTGCTTAAGTACTATAAGGCTGAGGGCACTTTTGTGGCTAGGTATGGGATGGAGCGGTGGGGTTTCAGCAAGACCGAGTCTAAACAGGTGGTTGAGAACACTTTTTAAAGAGTATATTGGGGTTACCTAGGTCGACCCCTATCTTTACAGTCCACCAATAACTGCACCCTTGGTTTCTGGGGGGTCTTGTTGCTTCTCAGCATGTAAGTCACTGGCTTAGAGTTTGGGGGAATAGAAAGGCATTTTTGATCCAGGACCTAATCAGTTATCTTTTCACAAGGGGCCGCCACCTGAGGATTCCATGGTTTAGGTACATAAAGGCTGTGTTGGTGGATACGGGAGTGGCCCAGTTTTTTTATCCGACAGACCTTATACCTTTTAAAGTTGTAGAAATCGTGAAAACCAGTGTACTCCAGTTTATTAGAGTGAAGAGAGAGTTGCTGGAGACCACGAGGGCAGCAAATAGGAAATATTTGATGATTATAGCCCCTGGTCTCCAGAAGTACCTGAGCTGGGCTCAGAATCCCTCACAGCGAATTCTTGTTTTCATTTGTATTCATGTGAGAGCAGTGGTGGCGTTTTGGTCCAAGGGGTGGTGGATCAATCACGTCTATTTTGTGTTTCGCCCGCATTCTCGTTAATAATAAAGCGTACATTGAAAACAGTTTTGCAGGGCCCAGGCATTTCATAATCTGTTATGGGCGGACTCAGTCCAGGTGCGGTGGGCAGTCATAATGTTTTTAAAGTGTGCCCTCTCTTTGAGAAGTGTTTTACTATGGTTTAAATCTGCGCATGGTGATATTTTTAGAGGTTTTTAAGCTTGTGCCACTAACTGTAATTATTTTATTTATTATTATATGTAATATTGTTGTTGATTGATTATTGTTGTGTTTATGGTTTGGTTCGGTTTGCTTTGCTTACCGAAATAAACTTTCATGAACTAATTAATGAATTCATACATGAACATTCTGTTTTGGGATGCTCTGGCATATTTAATTGATTGAACATAAGCTGTACTCACCTGCCTGTGCTGTCTATTGTTCCTGTGTGCGCTTCATATCTTTAAGTTTCTTTGGTGACCTAGATGAACCTCCCCCCCTCTCCACGCCCATAAGAAATGTTTGTCTTCAATTCCAGGTCACCAATTTATCTCAGAGGTCTAAGGCTTATATCAAAGAGTAGCCCAGCAGTACCAAAGAAGTGTAAAGACATGAAGCGCGGACAGGAACAACAGACAACACAGGCAGGTGAACACAGCTTATGAACAACCACATCCTAATGTGATAGAATATTGTTAAACACACACAAACTGCATTTTCATTTTGTTTCGTAGAAATTGGTCCCTGGAGATGATCTAAATGACCGAAATACATAAGAATAAATGCTTCAATGTTTTAATCTTATAATTCGTTGTATGAATGATATCAACAGATAGTATATGCAAGAAACGAAATAGTAATGAGTGAGATTCTCACATCAGGTCCTTCCAAGACATCTGGGCAATCCCAACCCGGGCAAAGTCCAGGAACAATTCATTTCACATCAAGAATGGAGGAAGCTTTTGTTTCAAATTTACCGTATTAGTGTGACCACCCCATTCCGCTGCCTTCTGTTGCCTGACTACTCTTCACTAGGCCACTCTTGGCTATGCTTTGGCGGCCAAAGAATGTTGTTTCTTCCATTTGACCTGCATACAACATAGAGACATTCCTAAGCAAATAAGCCACCAAACTCCTAGGATTGCCGAGCACATTCTCGAGACCCTCGCACATCGAAAACTACACAATTTGCTAAATTAAAATCCTCTAAAGCTGCCCTGGAAACACTACCCAGTTATCACAACACCATGCGTTATTCCCTCCTCTTTTGCTTCAGAACTATCATCCTTTTCTCAAATAAAATACACCACAACAACACAAAACATTCTTCCATTGCACCTTTCCCCTTCTTTTGTTTGTAGCATCTATTTCCTGCTTCCCCATTCTATTATCTTCCCTTTCCTCGCTCTTTTTCCTCTAGAAGACTAAAGACTGATTTCTTTGGCAAGGGGAACAATGTGGCATTCAACGGACAAGCCTGGGCACTCTGATACCACTACAGTACATTAGTGATTTAGCACAGTATAAAAGCATAATAAAATAATATTACCATGTACCACTGAAAAGCTCAACGCAATCACATATTACCACATAACTGCCACATGCGTCACTCCTCTGCAACTAATAGTGCCCCTGTGAGGTCTCATGCTTTTATCCATTGTGCCCAAAACAACCTCTTTCCATTTCAAATCAGCTACAGAACAGGGGAATGTCTCACATTCTAAGCCCCCGGGACTGCCCCCTGCCACTCATACTGCTTACAGAATAGCACTATGTTTACAGAATAGCACTATGTTGTTTCACATTGGCCCATTCCCAATACTGTCGATGAGGTTTGGCACCCATTTAAAGAAGGAAGGAGATTTGAAAAGAAGTATACAGACAGATCATGTTCTCCTGAAGAAGATTTCATACATAAAACACATTGAGCATTGACATATGGATTATTTGTCGATGTTCACATGTGATGACAAGAATCTTTCTTTGGTTTCATAGTGGTATACAAGCAGGGGTGGACTGGGAACCAAAAGATGCCGCGAAAATCATTTTTGATAGTAGCCTGATATCACACATTTTTTCAGCAAGCCCAACCCTTTTTCTATGAGAAAATGTGGAAATAAAATAGGTTACCACACAAAAGAGGCCCAGTGTGAAGAGCCCTGCCAGGAAATATTCAGAGTTACCTATAGGCCAGTCCACCCCTGAATACAAGTTTAAGTCAGTATAATATACTAGAAATCAAGGTTATGGATATATATATATATATATATATATATATATATATGAATCTTAAAGTTCTTAAAGTGAGGTCTTTGGAATGTGTTAAGTTCACATAAAGAAGTATGTGTCATATGTGTGATAACTCCCAATGGTGCCAGAACTTCACATTCTAATTACACCGCCCCCATAATAGCCCCATTCTGTTAGGAGTGTTATTCAGAAACAGCACTAAATTGGAGATCTGGTCGAGCTATCCCAGTGGACCTGCAAAGGTTTTTCATATTTTAGGTCAACCCACTAGCTCAGATAATGACGAGGCAGAGCACTCCGGCTGAGTATGAGGAGCTCAGGGGTTTGGTGTGAGGTACCATTGACATCAAGGGAGCTTGATAAGTATAGGCATGTCCACACAACTCTCTATAACAAATATACTGTTTATTAAGGGCACATTTGAATTGAAGTAAAAAATGCTGCAATCGAAGCAAAGCAAAATATACATATACCAACACAGTTTGGTAACCCAAAATGCATAACTCACCACTTTAGTACTCACACAGTTAAAATAGGCGTATACACTTGTACACTACCTGAAGAGGAGAACAATATGTAATCACAAATTAGAAGCCTTATAACTTTATAATGCATCCACAACACTTTCAACAATAAGTAACACGTCCAATAATTACTATACATTTCCTACGAATGCTACAGGCAAGCAACCCCGGCTGTACAAGTATAGATAAGGCAGTTCACATATGGCTCGACTGGTTCAACCATAGAAGTCAGTGGGCTCCATGTAGCTCGAAAGATGGTTGAAAAGTTCAAGTCTGCAGTGTTAGCAGAATTCACGCCCTAATGCTTGTCATTGCTAACAGAGGGCTTTGCAGTGGCAGGCTCCTGGTCATAGGTAGGTCGAACACCACCTCTGGATGGGAGAAGATGATGGACCTTTGAATCTCATGAGGCAGGAGGACCCCCTCAGGAGTAGCATACAGGAGCAGCAGCAGTTTCAGCTTTGGGCAGGGTCAGCAGGCAGCACGGTGGCCCCATTTTAATCCCAGCCATGCCCTTCACCATAATGAGGAATTACTGCAGCAGAGAGACAAGACTTTTTCCAATTCAGTGAATGTCCTACAAAGTTTTGATTCCCAAAACTAAAAAAAGGTGTTTATGCAACAAGGCAGTCCATCCCTGGGAGGATGCAGGTGAAATGCATCAGTACAACTCGCCTGAGCTTTGGGGAAGTGAGGATGCCAAGCATGACTTTAGGCTGTTAGTCTCACCAGTGCAATGGAGAGAGGCCCCCAGTCCAGTTCCTGCAAATACATAAGAAGGCAGGGCAGCACCTGGCAGCCATTGGCTTTGCCAATGCTGGCACAGTAGAGTACCTCCAGTGTTACATTGGTGTTCCGACAGGTTTGGATGCTTGTATCCCATGGTCGAGTCTGAGAAATGGCCCCAGATCCTCTCTTCGTATCCTAAATTCAAAATGAGGGGGTGAAGGAACCCAGTCCTCCAATAATACGGGCAAGCACCATTCAAAGAGGTGTGAGTAGTCCAACAGTGGTTGGCCAACTACCTCACATATGCCCACCAACATTACATTGCATTGGCAGAAAAATACAGTGGGGCTGGACAACCCCTCTTCTCTTACCTACCAGCACTGTTACTGCTAGGTGAAACTCACACTCTCCCAGCTTTCTTGTAAGAATTCTGTGAAGATACATACCATTATAAGGCTATCTCTATGCCTAGACAGCTGAGCACAATCTAACAAAAACAAATGCATCCAGGTATAGAGCATAAACCACAATGCACATCCATTGTGACAATAGACTACTCAAAAAAACATTATTGCGGTTAAAACTAAGGTGCACAATAGTGCACCTGGAAAAAGATTTAAAATGGATTCATTGTCACCAGCCTGTTCTGGACAGAATTAAAAGTATCAACATGTTCCATTAGAGAAAAGGAAAAGTGACTCAATGTGTCCCAGCAGCCTTCTACTTACAGTGGAGTGTGTTGCCATGTAAAACAAAGGTGAAAGGAAATGGGAGGTTTCCCTGCATTGGTAGCCAGAAGGACTCACAGTACATAGGAAACTAGGATAGCCAGAAAATGAAAAGTGAAATGTTTACATGAGCCACAAAGTAGGCCAGGAGAACCTCAACAATGTGATTCTGGGCTAGCACATACCATTTTGCGTTACCACCAGAACCTCACCATATCTCCCAATACCGTCAGAACCCTCCCATCTTTGCTCTCAATGTCCCACTATCATTGCTTCAGTGTAGCCAATAACACTGCATACTGCTTGTAAAACTGCTCCATGCTTAGCTCCTGTTAGATATTATTTGATTGAATGCAATTCACAATGGCATTATACTGAAATATCATGTAGTTAAGGTTAAACATACCACACACGCACACACACACTTGTGCTCTAAATGCTTTTCTGTGTCTTTACATAGCGTGGACAGCACGGGTTTAAGGATCAATCTGTGCTTTTTGACTTCCTTCCTGGCCAGGGCTGAACTAAGAACCCACGCCAGAAAGCTGGTCACACAGCATTACCTAACACCTTTCACCATGCCATGTCCCTGCTTGTGTATCAGGATATGGCTAGGGTCACTGAGCTGAGCCCACCTTATGAAAGGCAGCTACAGAGTGATGTTAAAAAGCTTGTCTTTCTATATTTCAGTTCAGAATTAGGTGCCCCATAGAGAGGATGGGGCTTGACTTAATTAAGGTGTTGTCATTTTGCCGTGTCTTACCGCCTCCTGCTTGGCGCCTCTAAAGACTGTACTGAACTCTGCAGCCAGCCTCCACTTCACCTGTGCACCTTTTCAAGGTGTGCTCCATCACCTGCAAGTTTCTGGTGTTGGGTCAACAAGCCCAGTTGGCAGCTAAACTCTAAATCGCAGCTGGTCTCATACTTTCTAGGTAAGTATCAGAGGTTTCATCCCTTCCATATCCTAAGCCCTTTCTTTCGCCACACCATATTGTTTGAGTTTCGTAAAGATTTTTAAAAGCACACTTGTTTACCTTAGTGTACCCATAATTTCTTCACTTGTTTTTTTTTATTGTTGTCCTGTTTTTCTGTTTATTCTGTTAAGGCTGTTATGTTTATTTTTTGCAAATGCTCTATAATTGTTTTACTTTTCTGTATGTTCTATTACAATTGCTCTAAAGTGCCCCATTACATGTGGGTTACTGCACGCTTTGTACTTTTTAAAAACAAAATAACAAATTATGGCTGCTGATTTCATCATCTGGCAACCATGGAATTCCTGACACATTGCCCTGTGCCGTGCATGTGTCACTGGTGGGCATGCACTGAAGTGTGCCCCCCTCACCCTGAAAAATGTGCAACAAAGGGCACGTTGCCAGGGACACTGATTTTTGCATATGCAATCTTTCTGTCTGAAGATTCATTACAAATGCAAACAAGGCACACTGCAACAGATTTTGCGTTGGGGAGCGAGCGCCAGAAAGGCGTGCCAGGATCTGGGAGGGTCCCAAAATAACTTTAAAGTAGGATTTTGATGGCTGGAGCCCTCTTGCCCTCCATTGCTGGATTGCCACTGATTGCAAAAATCAGTGATGCAGAGACACTGAGGACTTTGTGAGGCATTTCAAGGTCAAACGTCTCACTTTAGACGAGATTCAGGTATCAAAAACGTGTACGGACGGGATACAAGGGAAGTGCAATATGGCCTTTCACCCTCGTGACATCATTAGTTATATAGTGAGGCAGTTGACTCCTGAAATTCATCATAAACTGGGGATGGAGCGGCTGATATTACCAGTAAATGTATATCAGAATCTGCAGGTCTGACGAGAATCAAGAAGTCCTGGCTAAGAGGACCCCGCGAGGTACGTTGAGTTGACCTTTCAGACTGTTTCATCAGGCACTCTTTTGTTTGGCCTGATACTCTAGTTGGGCCTTATCCATTGGGCTGCTATACGTTGGGCAGGGTACCTTTCTCAATCAATCGTCTATATTGTGTTCGGTTTGCAGGGCTTAATTTGTAAGAAAAGAAGTGCCAGGGCCCAAATATTTTCTATCACACATGTGACACACCAGGGTGGACACCACCCACGTCTGCTCCACACAGTATCAATATATTGGGGGTTAAAGCTGCAGCTCCAACCGGTCCATTGAACGTGATGAATGATCCAACTCTGGCAGTGTCGACATAACATAGTTGTGGCTCGAAATAACATAAATGTTTAATTGTTTCTTTAAAACACATCGGGGGTCATTCCGAGGTTGGAGGTAAGGAATTACCGGCACCGGTAAGGGTGCCGATGCCGGTAATCCCTTACCTCCGTATTCCGAGGTCCCTTTGCGGGTCCTTCCTTACCTCCTGCTTTTAGCAGGAGTAAAGTACGGGACCCGCAAAGGTACTTCGGTGGTAATTACGGTACCGTAATTACCTCCTTACCAATTCCCATTGAGCCCTATGGGGCAGAAATGGGAATGGGGAAGGGCAAAAGGTGAATGGGGAATTACCGGTCCCTCCAACCCTGGAATGGTCCGGTAATTACTCCATTCACCATGCCGGATTTGGGACGGTTTCGGAGGCAACCATGGAGCTAATTACTCCATGGTTAGCTCCAAATCCGGAATGAGGCCCGATCATCTTTAACATTTTGCTCTAATTCTATCAGTGGTAATTGAAACATATTGACTGTCTTACCACAGACAAAAGATCAAGCATGCTATCCTCCTATGGCAAATTGCTGGACAAATACAGGCAACATCATTACTGAACTAATGAAATTTCCTGTTAAACACTGCAGTAAGGTCTTCTTGTATATGTTGCCATTCGTGTCAGGCACTCCTCTTCGACATAGGCCTTTTCACTGACCTTGTCCTTGTGTAGGTTCTGCTCACTGGTGACTGTCCTGTTGTTGCCAATCCACCTTGCTGTGGCAGTGCCATTGATTGTTAAGGTAGATCTTTTTTTACCAATGTCAAGCAGGCTGAGTAGGGCAGTGTGCAGGCCTAGCTAGCATGAGTGACTAGCATTGTCACCTTCCAACTCATTGTTATTCATAAAAATGGAGAATTAGCCATGACCTGGCAACCTAGGCCACACTGTTGTTGCTTGTTGTGTGACTACGACTGACAATTAATAATACATTTGCCAAAATACCACAACTTAATCACAATGTTCTCAGAAATAAGTGCCAGGGTTCAGAAATAAGTGCCACGGCTGAGCCCTGGCAAACACCCCCAGAAATGAAGCACTGGGGGTTTCTCGCGACTCTGCCTTATCTCTCCTGCTATTCATCATGTACATGAGTCCACTACCGCATGTGACTGATGAGCCAAAACTACAATATCAAATGTACACAGCCAATCCTTACATTCACCTCCAATTATATATGGGCCTCATTACGAGTTCGGCAGCGCAGTAAAAAGAAGTGGTGGTAATTCCATTGTCAACATTATTTTTTGTGGTAATGGAATTGTTACCACTTTTACTGCACTGCTGAATACGAAGTATGACCGTGAAGTAGCAGGTTTGTCTCCAGCGTGATGCTAATGGTAATCCTCCAGTTTATGGCCAGGCAAGTGTGGATTTACTGTGTGATATTACTGCTTGTGGTAAATCTGCCAAAAAGCCCCATGGATTCCTATGGGCTCCACAAATGGGGATATACATTGCTCTACTATGACGTGTAATCCTTTGTTAATGTCACAGGACTGAGTGGTGGTAGATTTATTGTCAAATTATTGCCAAACTCATAATGAGGCCCATATATATTGAAATGTTGGCAGTGCAGGCCACATCACTTCTTCACTGACCCACATCTCTCAATGGATCAGGGAAAGCTACCAGTTCTTATTTAAGTTTTAGAGTCCTGAGCGGGAGCAATACTGGCCATTAGGAGGCAAGAAGCCTGACTTAATGGCCATAAATGAGAACATTGTCGATGGTTGAGTAACAAGAAGGAGGGTAACATTCTGGGCCCTATCAGCGAATAGATCCTGACTGGCTGAGCCAGCAACAAGGTTCCACAAAGGGCGCTAAGTGGTTCCTAAACTGAGATATTGAGAAAAAGTGAAGCTAACAGCAACCCCAGCCATTGAACTGGTCTCTACTCAAGACTGCTGCAAGGAGCTAGGAGCCTTAGAGTTACCTACTGAGATCCAAGCTCCAGATTGATACAGTAGCAAAGGTGGCATGCTTCATAGAAACCTGTGTGGCACTCCTCCAATCACTGTTAAGGCTGGAGCCAGAACTGGTCTCCTGTAAGATTCTCTAAACTCGCCTAACTTCAGTGAATCAAGAATCACTCTCATTGGCCATCAAATCCTTCAACTGGCCTCCAGTGGAATTCAAGATGATATTCAAGTTATGATGTACCATGCAAAAGCCTTCTCGGGCATTGGCCCAGGACACTTAATAAACTTGTCACCTCATTAAACCACTAAAATAAATCTTAGATTCAGCCACAACTTTGCCGTTACTTAAGGCAACCACAGATGGGCCAAACCCCCCTAAATGGTCTGTGTATGAGCTCAGAAGAAACCCCTCAGCTTTAGGGAGATCCTGAAAGTCACCTCATGTATACAGGTTTTTGACTCAGACAACTTTTTTTATCCCCTCCCCATGACAAAGGGTCTGGGCACAAACAGCAAAATGCAAACGTCTACCTCCGACAGCATCTAACGATCACACAAGAAATACTGCGGAACAAATCTACCACCTCATTGTGGGAACAGCCCCTCAGTCTGTGAATAAACCCAAGATGGCAACACATCACCCATTAGACGTGATCAGAGCCAGCCTCATCACCTGGGCGGCCAAAGGGCCCTCAAGTGGCAGCAAGGCAACATAAAAGGTCTTGGCAAAAGAAATACATTGAATAGTTTGTTTTGGGGGGTGACTCTTTAGGGGCCACTCCTGCTTTCATGTATTTCATTTGTGGTTGGTTACGTGGAGAATATGGAATAAAGTTGGCCTGTCCACGCGACATATTTATTTTATTGAAATTGTATTATAATGCACCATAGTGCAACTCATTGTTCCACAGTGAATGGTAGAGAAAGGTAGGGCAAACAATCAATGAAAGTAGTCAACAAGTCAGTAGAATCCTGCGAAAAAAGCGCAGTAATCGTACAAAGATCAAAAGGAGATACAGGTGCAAACAAGAGGCGAGTGGAAGAAAAAAAGCACCCTGGACGCGCTATTGAAGGGCCAGCTATAGGAGGCAAAAGGGCTAGGCCTCTGTCACGACTGAGGGTAAAACTCTGCAAGACCTGCAAAGCCCTGTCTGAAAAGAAACCTTCTTTCGAGCCCTTTTGAATATGAGATGGCTGGACTAATTTCGGACACAATTAAGTAAGCTGTTCCATAGCTCATGGGCCGCAGCGGAGAATGTTCTGACACCTTATCTGAGCTGTTTGAACTCTGCCACCTTCAGGCGATTCATTGTTGCTGAGTTTAGCCCTCTGTTGGGGATACAAGGGGTCAAGAAGGCTCTTAGATATTTAGGTCTTTGCTGCGGAGGCAAATGTGGGGCACAGATTTCCCGACCTCAAGCGGCAGCCAGTGCAATGCCTTCAGGACTTGTGTTATGGGGTCGCTCATGCCGAGCCCTAGTATCTGTCTGCCAACCCGATTCTCTATGAGCTTCCGTTGGTGTATTTGAAAATTGGTCAGACCCAAACAGATGAAATTGCCTTAATCTACACTGGATAGGACTCATGACCTAGTGAGATCAACCTTTTGGTTTCTCCGAAGGTAACGCATTATCTTACGGAGAAAGTGCGGTTTAACGTGAGCTATGTGGTTGATGTCATTAATTTGAGGCAAGAGAGAGCGGTGCCTATTCATAGTAATTCCCAGGTTCTTTACATTATCTTAAGGGAATCTTTTTCTTGTTGGAATGCTACTGCATGCTACACAAATGGCTCCTCCAGCATACACACCTATGGACTCCTATGGCGTATGTATCTGAGGACTCCTTCAATATACACACATATGGACTCTTCCAGCATAACACTTATGGAGTCCTCCAGCATAGACACCTATGGACTCCATCTGCATGCACACCTATGGATTACTCCAACATGGACACCTATGGACTCCTTCGGCATAGACACCTATGTACTCTTCTGGCATACACACTGATGGACTACTCCAACATAGAAACCTATGGACTATTCCCGCATAAACACCTATGGAATCATCTGGCATACACTCCTATGGACTCATATAGCATACACACCTATAGAATACTTTGACATAGACACCTATGGACTCATCCGCCATACACGCCCATGGGCTCCTGTGGCATAAACACCTATGGAATCATCTGGCATACACACATATGAACTCATCTAGCATGCACACCAATGGACTCCTCGACCATACACACCTATTCACTCCTCCAGAATACACGTGTATGGACTCCTCGAGCATACACGTTTCTGCACTACTCCAGCATACACGCCTATGGACTACTCAGGCATACATGCCTATTCACGCCTCCGGCATACACACCTATGGACTCCTCTGGCATACATTCCTATGGACTCCTCCGGCCTACACGCCTATCCACTCATCCGGCATACACACCTATGGACTCCTCCAGCATACACACCTATGAACCCATTGCCCACTTCTTCCACTGTGGCTTTTCATCCTTTTGTGTGAAGGGTATGCTAATCCACAATCCCACATTGTCTCACTTGTACTGACACGTGCCTTATTTACATTTTTTTTAAGCAAATAGGAAGAATGATGGAAAACAATTCATGGAATAACGACTACACAGGGATGCATTCTGGAGCAAACTCTATTAAACTGCAGCAGTGATTGCTCAATGGCTTTCATGTCTCTGAAGAACGTGTTGAAAAGGTGAGCGGTCCGGGAGGAAGATCCAGAGTGATCAACTCAAAAAGCAGCATTTCATATCAAAGTGAAATTTCATAGCTCCAGGGATAATAAAAGAGACCTTTCCATTTGACAGTGATAACATCACTGCGCATCCTGGAGAGGAAAGCCTCTAAGAGGAGGTTTGGGTGACAGCACATGGCTGAAGCATGTTTACGCATCCGTGCATCGAGTTAATATGAACTATTTGATGTTATGTCCATATTAAGCTTGTGGCTGGAGGATATGATAGCAAACAAGAAGGCTGTCCGCCACCACGGCACCGCCTAACATCCCATTGCCAGAGCGATTGAGTCATTCCCAGGAGGGCTGGCTTGAGCAGCCCTCGTGCACCGGCTCAATGGGTTTGCTGCTCTTGATCACAGTGTATTCACGCTAAGCCTTCGGGGCCGCTTGCAAGCAGCAGAGGATCATGCGAAGAGAAGCCGTCAATCCACTCGGCGTTCATAGACACAATCGAAGGGTTTATCCTAAACCTCTTTGGGATGCAAACAGATTATCTCGCATTCTCGCATCGCTTGAGAGGGCATTTTACATCCCCGGATCAAGGGAGCCAATAAACGTTGTGCAATACACAGGCGCGTGCAGCTTCAATAAAGGAACTACATGGAGCTGTCAAGAGGGCCACCGGCAGAGGGGCTGCAGGGGACGCCATTTTGGCTCAAATAGCTTAACATCTGGCTTCATTGTAAATGGGAGGACAAACTGCGGCTTGCTTGGGCAGCATAGATGCTTGCACCGGCCCTGACAATGCTCTTAGTGTGGCACTACAAACCCACAACAAGTATCGCTGTCGTGCTGAAAAGTACATTTAATACCACATTAAACGTGTTATAGACCTGGAGACTATATAACTCGGGCAGCATGACATGGATCTAAATATTGAGGAGCAGTGCTAGATCCTGGAAAAAAACACTCTGGCCCATAAAAAGTGGCACAAAATATGAACTCGTCAATTCAAAATGGTTCACACACGCGCGCACTCACATGACAGATTCCCAAAAGGTCATGACGTGGTGAACAGCAATGCCATGCAAAGGGCCCATAATCTCATTGCTGTCCCATTAATCTTCCTGTTCAGCAAACACACTTCTGCCAGTAAGCAGGAACAGTGGGGAGGGTATGTGTTCTTCCCCCCTTCTCCCATCCCCCATGCTCACCCGGGACATAGGGGGACAGAAATTGAACAAATAAGGTCGAAAACAAGGAGAGAGGTGTGGTCAAACTCTGAAAAGGATACTGCAGAAGAAGCAGGAGTAGCAAAGAAACATATGGTCAGACTAAGGACCTCACTACAGGTACAGAGGTAATGGTAAAACCGGAGGAACTTGCCAAAAACGTGCCTGCTTGACCTCCCTCCCCATTACACTTTCAGAGGTATGGAATACAGCCAGCCAAAGGCATCGCTGGGTGGGTTTGGGGGGAGCTCCAGCCACAGGGCTTTTGGTTGTAACCCTGGATAGAAGCTCAGGGGCTACAACCAAAAGGCTATGCAGCCCCCAGTCCCAACATTAGAGTAGCCCCGGATCTTTTCCAGACCTAGCAACACCCCTGCAGCCAGCAGTACATTCTGCCGCATTACAGGGTGGCTTTTCACTCTGAAAGCCTACCAATGTTTACCTATATCTCAGGAGTGGAGGTACAAATTGTAAAAAGTTCCCAGAAGTTTAAGAAAAATGTTGTTTTATGTCCTGAACAGAGGTGCAATGTCCCCACTCGAAAGGGGTTAAAAGTTGGGTATCTCTGATGCCAACTCTGTGACTGCATTCCCGATGTATTGTATCAGTGGGTCAGATTTGATCCTTTTGGCACTGAAACAAACGTAGAGCAATGTTATAACCCGATACTATAAACTGTCCCCTTCCCACCTTCAAAATGAGAGTTGAAATGGATAGATTAAAAAAATACAATAAGTGGTATTTCTGTAATACCTGCAGTGCTTTTCGAGCAATACCACTACAGTTACCACTGTTGCAGTGGGAAAGCAATCATTGGGTGGCTTTTCAGAAACAGCACCCACGGCAGTGGTATTTATCACCCGCTGTATTTCTGCACAGGGAATCATAAGGCTCTAAGGAATGAAACTCCAGGCAATGCTCTGTGGGGTTGGTAAGGGCACTGAAAGTGTGCATGTGTGCATGCAGAAGGATTATACGTTGCACAAACACAATGAATGAGTGAGCCCGTATGCAAATCGAGCCAGTCACTCTGCTCACACGAACCCTCACATGGCCTCTTTGCTTCCCAGGTGGCTGCCTTGGCAGCATTGGTACAGTTCCGCAGTCTGTGGTCTTGGCGTGCTGGGCATGGTCCCCTGCGGCTTGGTTGCTGTTAGTTGAGAGCCCAAAATGTGACCCTTTGTAGCAATGCAAGTTTGGGTTAGCCACTGATGTGGCATTATGGGATAGCGCTAGAGAAGGGAGCTTTGTTATAGTTCCATTAATGTCGATGTGGTAACAGATAGGCATGAGGACAGCATGTGCCGGGAGATGTGTGTGAACAGTGTGAGGAGGTAGGAGATTTTAGAGGTGAGTTGGTTAGTTGGGAGAATAACAGAGTATACAAATGTGGGGTACATGTAATGGGGAGACTAAATTCACTGGGCAACATCCGGGAGAAAGAATAGTCGGACACCACCCAGGGACATAGTCACAGCAGTCTGTTGCCAGCTCGTGCAAAGCAAAAGAGGTGATGGTTGGAGGGTTTCATTTTACCATCTGGCATTGCTCTGGGCAACCCTGCAGACCATCGCTCTTCACCTGCCAAGCCATTACAAAAGGGGAAAGACCGTATGCAAATAAGACTTGCCCCCCCCCCCAAAAGGGGCAGTCCAGCACAAACTGCTTGATCACATCCCTTCTGCACGAGACCACAAGCATCCCCAGACATGTTTCACCATCATTTGGCCTCATCAGTGAGAAATAGCTTAAGTCTCTAGGCTCGGCAGGCACAGGACTCACGTCTGGGCATACCTGTCCCTCCCGGGGTGACTACAGCAAAACATAAGGGGTGATGGCTGCAAGGTTTAGAACTAATCTTACCATCTGGCATTGCTCTGGGCAACCCTCCAGACCATCGCTCTTCACTTGTAAAGTCATTACAAAAGAGGAAAGACCATGTACAAATCAGGCTCGATCCCAACCGAAAAGGGGCAGTCCAGTCCGAACTGCTTGATCACATCCCTTCTGCACGAGACCACAAGCATCCCCAGTAAATGTTTCACCCTCATTTGGCCTCATCAGTGAGAAATAGCTTAAGTCTCTAGGATCGGCAGGCACGGGACCCACGTCTGGGCATACCTGTCCCTCTCGGGGTGACTACAGCAAAACATAAGGGGTGATGGCTGGAAGGTTTAGAACTAATCTTAACCTCTGGCATTGCTCTGTGCAACTCTCCAGACCATCGTGCTTCACCTGCCAAGCCATTACAAAAGGGGAAATACTGTGTGCAAATCAGGCTTGGTGCCACCCCAAAAGGGGCAGTCCATCCCAAACTGCTTGGTCACATCCCTTCTGCACAAGACTATAAGAATCCCCACACATGTTTCATCCTTGTTTGGCCTCATCAGTGAGGAGTAGTTTGGGTCTCTAGGTGCAGCAGGCACAGGACATGTTGGTTAGATTACATTTTTGTCACACTGAGCCCTATCTGAATTGGTCTGTTTTCCAATAGACCTTTGTTAACAAATTGCATGTAGGTTTCTGTCCTGTTTGTGTAATATCTTGGGTCGATTCCAATCAGGTTGTCTGAGTCCAACTGGAATATGTCTGATCTCCAATAGTCCTTTGGTGTTGGGTTGTGTGATGTCTATTTTTATAATGTGTTGGGTTGCTTCCATTAATGTCAAGCGTAACCTGATCCAATTGAGTCCATTCTCCATAGTCCTTTGATGACGAGTTGCAGGTCAATTCTAGCATGTACGTTTAACTTGGGAAGGGAGGCTCCCTCAGGTTGAGGTTACCACAACAGTACGTCTGGTTGAGGTTTTGGAGTTGATCTCATGCTGGCGTTAGGTGGTGGCAAGGGTTTCAGTTTTTTTCCTGGACGTCCGTTGGTCATCTGTGCAAAGCTGTTTGGGCAAAGAGTCCTTGAGTTTGGTTGAGAGGAAGGAGAAGGAGGATCCACAGTGGAGTTTACAGTGGACACTCGGAACCATACTAGGGCATTGCTGCTGGTCTAAAGTGCTCTTGATGGGTGGCAGCAGATGGATTGCTCTTCATAGTGGTGATTACTTCATCGGATCTTATCTTCTATATGTCTACATGTGTCTGCGAGAAGCATTGTGTGCTTTGTCTTTCAGAGGAGTTCAGTGGTGGAGTTGCAGTCCCATGACCAGTTTCCAATGTTGCTACAGAAAGCAAGATACAGTCTTCCTTGGGTGCTTCTCATTATTCTGGCCTATCTGTAGGTTAATGTGCCTTTCTGCACCTCTATGCAGGATGGGCTATCCCAAGCTTCCTGCAAGGTCCTTCTCTTTAGAGTACAGGTATGGTGGAGGCCTTCTTTCTATAGTTAAGTGGCCACTGGATTGTAGACATACAGGGGGTGTTTCTGTACCTTTATTAAGGAACCAGTAGTTCATGTTTGACATTTTTTGTGGGATCTCTGACAACTTGGTCCCTTTTGGGCCACGTGTGAAAAGGACCTCTGCACTTGTCTGTGCTTAGACGTCGCAGTGCCCGCAACCTACATGTCCCCTCTGCTTGGTCTGGCCTCACCAGCCACAGAGTTATCAAGACAATCCCTCCAAAAACCGAATGCACCAACAAGAAGGACGAAAATAGCGTATTTTGTTTGCACTTTAAAAAAAAGCAATAAATAGATGGGGGTTGGGTTAGGGAATAGAAAAGGGTGGGGGCATGAGGAAGGAGTACTGGGGTCTCCCCCACATTAAAAAATTAAAAAAACCGATGACAAAATGTCGAAATTCGAACAATTAAAATTGGTTACTTTGGTCCTCGTTTTATTGTCGGTATTTGAACGTAGAACCGTTATCCACGCCATTCTCCGCACAGCGTTATGAGCTTATCTGCCTAGTCGCCACGGCAGACAGAGTATCCCACTCTTGCGTATGCCACTCTAGCATAGTGGGCAACCACACTGTGGAGGCCAGCCTTTCGGCTGAGCTCACGACCCCCTGTGCCATAGCAGGTACGCTTCGTGTGCACTACCAGAGCCGCCGTTCTCATGTTCCACTTTGAAAAATGTGCTGTCAACATGTGCACTTTTACCAGCAACTGGCGGCGACTTTTCAGAGGCTGAAAAACCTCAATTACTAGAACGTATTCGCCTTTTCAAACTTCCGAGTTGCTTTCCCATAGAATGTTAAGTGTACAGTGTGTGCATTCCTGGCGTCTGGTCCTATTAAAACGTGATGCTAAGCAGAGAGGGGCAAGCATGTGCGGGGAGATTAATTTATCTCTGGGGAGTAAAGGCACATTAATAATTGAGATAATGTTTTCATATATGTTGGAATCGAGTGGGCCTTTTCAATTCTATATTAGCAAACACATTAGGGGGAAATTATCTCACCCTCATCAATAAGACCTAATTGCTGAGAAAGTTTCTGTTTTCTTTGCACAAACATTCGGGAAAGGATTGTTCCCATTAGTTCAAGATGAAAATGGCCAGGAATTGTTATCGTACTTTCAAGTGCTGTTGGCATGTGCGGCCGCGTTACCAACGGGAATGTTGACTTAATACACCCAGAACTGTTTTTGTTTTAAACAAATGAAGGTTTATGGCACATCCATATAACACAAAAACACTGGATCGGAGAGAAAAAGAAACATTAAAGGAGAGAAATGGCTAATATTGTTGGCTTCCTAAAGCCTGACCTCTTGTCTCTCGGCTGTTCTCAGGCCTCTCTCTGTGTTTCCAGCCTCGCTCTCTAATTCCCGTCACTCATTGCGAACTAGAAAAAGCTTCTTCGTTTTCTTTTGTTTCTTGTTCTCCTTTTTTTTAATGTAGCTTTTTTTGTTTTCTCGCTTTCTCTTTCTCCCCACTTTAGCTCTTACCAACCATCTGTCTCTGTCTCCTGCATGTCTCGCTTGGTTTCAAACTCTTTAAATCTTTTGCTTCTCCCGCTCCTTCACCTACTTTCTTCTTTTTCCAAGTTTCATAGCAGCATGGTTTTTTAAAAATATTTTTATTAAATGGCATTTCTGAAGGAAAATGTGATGGTTTGGGCAAGATGAACTTTGCGCTGCAAAAATACACTTTGCACAGTTGCACGAATCAGGGTTTGTGTGGGCAGTGCAAAGTCACTTTTCAGCAGTGCAAAGTCACTTTGAACCGTGCAATAAATCTCCATGAATCGGGCACTAAGCATGGTTATGTGCCTGTCATATTTAAAGGCATGCATGGCGTCGTAAGTAGTACATAACAGTGGTGAGTTATTGGTGAATTTGTGGTTTATTGTGAATTATTCTTCAACCTATCATTTCAATGTTATTATGGGGTTCACATAGTGCTGGAAAAAGCTCTGAGGCCTTTCAGAGTGCTTCGTTTCCGGTGTATGTTTGTTCCTTTTCTTATGTACTAAACTTGTTTTATTGTTTCTTGTTTTGCTCTTGTCGTTTTTTCATTTCCCCCTTTGCTGTGGTTGTGTGTTCCCTCTCCCCTCTCCATCTTACAATAACTTTCTCTCCTTCCCATTCTTTCTTCTCAAAAGTTGTCCCAAAATATTATCTTGGCCTTTAGCTAGAAACAATATCATTTCAAATAAACATTCATAGGTGACAAGCCCTGCAGTGAGCTAGTGAAATGGTATTTAATAGACTGACTCTTGATGGCTGTTCCTTGAAGTTCGTGGATCAAGTACAAAGCAAACACTGGGTTCACGTTCAGTGCCATGGAGCGCAGCGGAGAAGAGCCTGCGGGTGGGAAGAAGGGCGAAAGGCAAAACACCATCTCCACACCACAAGAGGAGAGTCAGGCGCGCGTTTCCCGCCTAGATGGGCAGCTGAACATAAGGTAAGCAGGCACACCTGCGGTGCCCTTTCCTCAAAGGATCGGAATACTTGAGGATAATTGTAAATGCAGGAAAACATTCATGAGGGAAATTAGTCCAATGAAAAACAAGGATACATCAACCTTTTCCTTGTGAAATCTTAGGTGCGTTTATACGTTTTTATGCAATGTAAAAAGAGGTCATCTAGAAAATATGGATGACTTGCAAACTCTCTGGATCCCCCCTTAAACTCCAAGCAGGATTCAGCATTGCACAGCTGTAGGCACAGATTGCCAGCACCAGTACTAACAAAATGTAGCAGTGAGGTCTGCATTGAGGTCTGCTATTGGTGCAAAGGCTACAAGATGGCTGCCGCCTATTGCACTTAATATGCAACTTTCCAACTTCACACTCGACACGTTACTTGATAATGCAATGAGAAGGCAAAATTCAGCCTGAACAAATCAATAACTTGAATTTACAACCACCATGACAACAGAGGAAACACGCCCCGTTTTTGTGGGCACAAGAAAAGCAGCTATGGCAGTCTCCACCCTAGTCAATGTCTACAGCAGCCTCCATCCCTAGTCAATGTATGTGGCAGCCTCCACCCCTAGTCAATTTCTAGTGCAGCCTCCACCCCTAGTCAATGTCTAGTGCAGCCTCCACCCCTAGTCAATGTATGCGGCAGTCTCCACCCCATGTCAATGTCTACGGCAGCCTCCACCCCTAGTCAATGTCTGCGGCAGCCTCCATCCCCAGACTACGTCTACGGCAGCCTCCACCCCTAGTCAATGTCTACGGCAGCCTCCACCCCTAGTCAATGTCTACGGCAGCCTCCATCCCCAGACTACGTCTATGGCAGCCTCCATCCCCAGACTACGTCTATGGCAGCCTCCATCCCTAGTCATCATTGAAGCAGTGTCTCGTTTAAATGGAATACTAACTTCAAACTTCACAGTGGCTCAGACATATAAACCCATCAAAGACACATGGCTACTTAGATGATTTATTTTGTTTTAAACCGATTTTCTTTTTAATGCAGTGTTTATACAGTGTGAAATACGTGTATAGAAAGCCGCCTTACTAGTCAATGTCTACGGCAGCCTCCACCCCTAGTCAATGTCTACGGCAGCCTCCATCCCCAGACTACGTCTACGGCAGCCTCCACCCCTAGTCAATGTCTACGGCAGCCTCCATCCCCAGACTACGTCTATGGCAGCCTCCACCCCTAGTCAATGTCTACGGCAGCCTCCATCCCCAGACTACGTCTACGGCAGCCTCCACCCCTAGTTAATGTCTACGGCAGCCTCCATCCCCAGACTACGTCTACGGCAGCCTCCACCCCTAATCAATGTCTATGGCAGCCTCCACCCCTAGTCAATGTCTACGGCAGCCTCCACCCCCAGACTATGTCCATGGCAGCCTCCATCCCTAATCATCATTGAAGCAGTGCCTCGTTTAAATGGAATACTAACTTCAAACTTCACAGTGGCTCAGACATATAAACCCATCAAAGACACATGGCTACTTAGATGATTTATTTTGTTTTAAACCGATTTTTGTTTTAATGCAGTGTTTATACAGTGTGAAATACGTGTATAGAAAGCCGCCTTACTTACTTCCCAGAGATGCTGTGTGTTACGGACACCTCCCGCTTGAACTTTTTCTGGAGGCAGGAGAACTCCTTGGAATGGACCTATCCAGGTGCCTTGCTGGATCCTCTGGGCTGCGCAGATGCCGTAGGCAAGTCCTGGGACCGTGCTGGTGCAAAGGCAGACTTCACGTGGTAGGTCCCGCAGCCATTCCGGGATCTCCGGAGGAGGGGCTACGGCTGCGGCGCTGCTAGTGCCCACTAGGCGGCGAAGGGAATGCAGCGGCCCATGCATTGGACATTCCCCATTTCGATTGTCGGCACACATGTCGCAACCTACAGAGGCGATATGAGAGGGACACCAATTGTAGAAGTAAGAACAACAAAACAGAAACATCACACAAAAAACAGGCATAGTTATACAATATGCAATTGAAGCAGGTCATGTACATGCATTTTGTCCAGCCCTAAACTCAGCAAAAAATAGCTACATATTTTTTCCACATATAATAAACCTGTCTCTAATATGTGCTTACACTGAGGCCGTAAGTCACAACAAAAGTTTAAAAACGTAGTGAAATAACATCTCACTTATTAAAAACTGATTACACAAACGTGCCTATACGCAAGCTAATGTAGGCATGCAGATGGTGATCAGGGTAACTCACACTACTATTTCATTACCCCTGCACGTCAAAGAGCCAGTGACGGCTGTGCGCCTCTGCAGCCCCGATATTTCTGAAAATTGTGGGGGCAGCTCATAAAGGGGTAAAGGTTGGGAGCACTAGAGGTGTGGGACTCCCGCGCCTGTTTGGCGATTTGGTCCGTACACTGCCACGAGTGCCGGTGTCTGTTAGGACAGTGCCCCGCTGTGCTAGACGTTAGAGACACTTCACAATCGCGCTGTGTACTTAATTCTTTTTAGATTAATTTCAAATCTGTATTGATGAGTCAGAGTTTTGGTTGAATAAGGTGCCACATGTGTATTTATTAGTGTAGCCGACACGTGTTTCGACCCTCAGGGGTCTTTCTCAAGGCCAAACATTTTGGATCATTGGTCACACTATATTTTACAGAGATTTACCCAAAAACGTGAGGTGCCAACAGTGATGTATGAACAGAATTTTAAAAAGGAGGATGTCATTCCTTAATATTACAGTCCATGCACCATATTAAGTAGATGGAGCAAGAGTTCTATTACAGAAAACCAAGCAACCTTTATATGGTTGCTTTGTTTCTTCACGACTCTTCCGCAGCTAATAAAGGGTTGGCCCACTTTTAAACAAGAATTTGTTGTGCCCTCCTCCACTCCGCTGCCTTGGATTTTCTGCTAGCCGTAGACTTGGGGCAAAACATGTGGTTCACTGTTACTCTTGCCTTGATCAATCACTGATCCCTAAAATAGAGCTTGACAAGGAGTGTGTTGAATCCTGGACCATGCCATTCTGCCAAAATAAATGCCCACATTACACCAAGCAGTGCAGCTGCTGCCACTCAGTTTCACTCGGTGGCAGTATACGCCACATCCTGCCTGCATGGATCCACCCATCCATACGGCCACTAACTAGTTGTGTGGTCCTCACTGGGCACACAGCACTGGGATTTGCTTTGGGAACTTGAGTAACATGTAATGCATACTCCTTCACCTCCAGGTAAGCACGACGAATCTGTGAACTGTGATTTTACATGAGGCGACTGAGAGATGCACATAACAGGAATGGCCCAGACAGGTCAGAATTCCCCTCACTGTGCGGTGTGTGGCCAGAGGACTCCAGCGCTCCACATATTCATTTCAGTCCTGCGTTTCCACTTAACAAAGGAATGCATTCTGGGTGTTGTAAGATCGACTGACTTCAACTGGCAAGTTGGCGGGTTTGTGTAACCCTCTCAGCCCTCGCGACTCCCCAGATCACAAATCACACAATCATGAATGAAATCATCTCTAGAATTGTGTAGGAAGTGGTAGACTATTTTCTTCAGCGGCATTCTCAAGTGCATGGACCTCTGAGTGTAGTTCCAGAGTTTGGCCTTCAATCACTTGAATGGATCCGGCTGAGGTTAGGCCCCTGCTACTCACTGTTTATGAAAGGACTGGGCAGGACCGGAAAAGTGCTGTTTCAGGACACAGTCATTTGGTTACCATGCCTTCCGGCACCCACATGTTCCCTTCATCCTGCATGCTTGATCTCAGATTCTACATTTTCCTCTACTATCTGTACGGACATTGCTGGATTTGGGGTCACCAAACAAACCAACGGATGATGGCGACAGCCCGTGTTGGATTTGAAGTGATAGCATAGAAATGAAGGCTCTTTACACCTGTGCCTGATGGTTGACGCATGCTTAGCCTTTTCCTGCCTGGGCTGCCCCTTTTACGAAGAAGTCACATGACATTTCTGATAGCCAATGGACTGGTAGTCCACAGCTGTTGCAGGACTGCAGGGAAGGCCCTCCACCCATGCAAGCTTTTTGTGCAACAGAATGCTTCAGTGGGCCTCTGCGTGGCTTTGTACAATACCAAAATCCACTCCCCGCGGCCATCCATGCTGCGCTGCCACCACCAACAAGAGTCCCTCTCTGGGTGAAGTTGCATTGCTCTATTTTAGCAGCCCACGCTTGGAGGAGTCTGAAACCCTCCTAAATAAAGTGCAGTTTGCACAGAATGGCGATCACTCCACTCAACTCTAAATCTCTACTTGGGCACTCCCCCTCCTTCCCTGCTCCCCTGCATCGTTGCGAGTAACCCCCTGGGCGTGTCCCTATGAATAGTGGCTTGTTACTTACCAGCAAGGATGGCCCCTTTTAAATCTCTTACATAGCAATCCCCCTCTATAGGAAACACGAGAACGGTGTATGAATTCAAGTCACCTTGGGGTGGACTCAGGGAAGCGGAGCAAAAATGATACAGCGGGGGACCATGAATGCTCTATGTTTCAGGCCATGTAGGGCATGGGCTAACCAGATGGGACTGAAATTCGTCACCACAGTCAGAATCAGCATATAATAAAAGGATGCCCGCAATACCTGGGTAATGCATGGCAGTCCTCAATACCTCTCTAATGCATGGCAGTCCGCAATACCTGTCTAAAAGCATGGACGTTACTTTCTTATTACAGGCTAGTTGTGACATCACAACTGACCTCTTATAAGGAAATGCCATCATGACCGACCGCATGAAAAAACTCGGCCTTCGGACTCGTTCCTCTATTTGGTCACGGACCTCCTCGGTGACTTGCAATAACTTTATGGCATAGGGTACGGGGTACATTTTCCCATATATAAAAGTGTGTACATAATGTTCTTACTACAGGCTGGTTGTGACGTCAATACTGACCTGTAATAAGAGAACGATATCGCTCTGGCTCTGTAATCTGCAAGAAACAGGACACACTGCAGAACATGCCAATGTTTAGTGCATGCATCACCTGTGGAAGGGGGTGCTTAGAATGTGCACATCGGAGGGCCTGGGCAGAAGGCAAGATAAGATGTGACGTCACAACGCCTGCTGCCTGCGACAGCACAGAGCAGAACTCCAGCTGACACTGCAACACTTCATTAAAGCCATGACGAGCGGTTCAAATTCCTTTCTTCTAAAATATTGTTCCGTGACACTTTACAGCCATTAAATGATAAGGAAATGCTAATGGCGGTCCGTTTATTCTGTGCACGGCCGGAGGGGAACACACGAGAGCAGGAATCCACCTGCATGTTTTTACTTATGTTAAAACAGAAAAGCCTTTTAGATGCGTTTTATTAAACGGTTAAAGTTATTTTACTTCAGCACATTCGAAGCTGTGCATTACTTGTTTGTTTTAAAATTGCAAACAGATTCAGCAACTGCAAGATCACACATGAAGCAAAAGGCCAGGTAGTAAAAGGAATGACTGTGGGTGGCCCATGCATTATAAGGATTAACATAACCCCTATTGTATTGGAAAAGTATATTGCAAGTCACCAAGGCCTTATAAAGGAACGCGTGTGGGACTTGCAATATCCTTATAATACACAGTAGGGGGTACATGATCCCGTGTGCTGCCAGAGCCCTGCTGCCTAAAAGCTGCACCGTGAACTAATAACTAGATAGAGGTGAAGCAATCTCTTCTGAAAGGCTAGAAAGAGCCCGTGAGAGCGATAGCCTAGGAGCATTCCTCCGAGGAGGGTGATGGATGGCAGCCCGGCGGCATGGCTGCCATCCTGTGGCCAGACTTTACCCTAGACACAGAGGAATGCCAAGCACGCCGAACGGCTCGATGGTGGCACGGCTCTACTGTTCAGTGTCAGGCCAGAGGCTTAATCTAATCTCTGAACATCCCCAAATCTGCAGTGCAAGTGGTTTCCCAACTGCTGGCTGTAGTAAAACAGACACCCCTAATAAGTCATGTGATTAGGCGTAACCAATTGCAGCTCTGCTTCTCGCCCGGAAACAGTAGCATAGTCCAATCCGCTGAAAAAAAAGAGATTTAACTGTTGCAAGCGTTGTATTTTACATCACACGTGTAGATAAAACCGCGGGCGTGTTTAGGTCGACTCCCCAGTCAGGAAGCTGGGTCCAGTGAACTACCATCTGACCGGTGTTATAGAAATGAGCATGTCGCCACCATTCCATCTGCTCGGTGGCCCTCTCCCTACCAGTAAACACCCCGGGAAATGAGAGTTCATGAGTGGCAGTTATCTTGGCAAATGCCAACACTCCCCCTTACTTTGTCAATAATGTTTGATGTTTCGGAGTGGGGGCGTCCAGTTTACAGTGTCTATATACAAAATAGCAGTAGTGACTTCTATCGAGAGATTATGGATATCAAAAAGTGTACATATAACACCACATTTCAGTCATAGTTAACTCGGATCAACCAGTATGTGCTTTTCTTTTCTCAATCGCTTTTTTTCCAGTTACATATTTATGTGTTTTCAGTACAATACAGTAGCTCTGGGTGACAGCAGCAAAACAATGCGGTGTATAGCTACGAGTTATTTCTTATTCAGACATTGTGAAAGCATAACCAACCTGCAAATCGTTTTTTTGTTTGTTTTTTGTTGGGAGCCCTGAGGAAGCCCCAAGGGACGTGAAACATATGCCGACTGACTTCTTTTGAAATAAACATGTTTTTGTTACTAACACGAAGCTGTGGCATTGCATACATACTTTGATGACAAGGTGCACAAGCAGTTGTTGTTTCCTAGGATTCTCGCTCCTGTGGCTCGTGGATTCCACACTGATAGTCATCTTTTGTTGCGGCACTTCTTTGGTTTCTCACGTGACTTTAGTGGGGTTTGGATGTCAAAGTATCTATATGGCCTCGTGGGGACCTTACCTGTGTTCATTTACATGCACACAATGTCTTCTCCTCGCTGCCTGGCAAGGGCAGGAATGGTAATTGCATATTAAACTGTCTTTGGGGAAAATACAAACGTAAAGAGGCATTTTCACTATTACCCATCCGGATGGACATTCAGTTGACCAGTTGCAATAGGTTTCTACTGGATCCAGAAACTTGACTTAGAGACATTGCTCTATATAGGTTTAGGAGAAAATAACTGGGTAGATTCTACATCCTTAATAACAATACTATGTAACACGAATAGATGACATCAGACAAGACCAACAGTTCTAAGATGCAACTGGAATGAACTGTAGCACACTGGACTAGCCAAGCATGCAAGCGGTCTTCACTTGGAATGGGGATGTTTCGGGAATTGTTTGCATGGGTGTGGGTTATAAATGCTGTTGTGCCCTGTATATCCTCCAGTTAGACTCCGCTATCAGGCCGCACTCTCCCAGGCACAAGTACACCGTACCCCCTGAAAAGTCTTGGGTCTTGCTTTCCACCCTGCTCAGTTGTAAATTCCTCTCCCGCAGTACATGATGTCCTGTGAACACACAACCGCCCAAACTACAGGAGGACATGCCTTGGCAAGTGACCTCCTCTTGCTGCCCTGCAGCTCATCTGCTTTAGTGCCCATCCCAAATGGTCCTTTCTAGTAAACTGACTCCAGAACCCCGAGGGGGCCCAAGATGAGCCGACTGCCTTTATTCAACAGGAGAAGATACCTGCAGCTTTACTAGGGAAGAGCGGACAGGCTAGATCATGCCAACAACCCTTAGAAGAGCCCCTCCTTAGGCCAAGAGTGAGCCAATGGTCCACAGCACTAGAGCCATTCCCATTGATCCCCACCATTACTCAGGCAGCCCAGCCTTGGGTTTTGCTCCCAAAGGAGCCATGGTTCAAAGCCCACTCTCTTTTAAGAGTGCCTGTTGATTCACTAATTTTTCCTTCGTGGCTTATCGAGCCTCGGTGGTGAGTAGAAGGGTGCCTACGCGCTTTTGACCTGTGCATTCTTTAAATACACACACAGCCATGGAGACCAGAAGACCTCCAGGCTGGACCACCCTTGTAGAAATTGCATCCTCACTTCATACTCTAACGCATTGGGTCTGGGATACAGCTTATTCCCACCGCAAAAAAAAATGTAATTGCTTTCTTATATCGCACTTCATGCCAGATTCTGACCTCAAAGCTCCGACAGAGTTTTGAACCTGTGCTGCTCAGCGCTGTCCTCTCCGCAAGACGAGCATGTTGCACCTGATCCATCCCCTTAAGGAGTTTTCCCTGAGGGCAACCCACTCTTAGCAAAACCACTCCTGGCCCCATCAGCCAAGAAGCCATGGAAATGATGAATTATGCACTTTAGAAACAACCCTTAACGAACCAGTTGATATTGGTCAGGTATATGTTCCTCCAGGGCTGGGGGTAATGCAAGATGGTGGTTATGCACTGATATGGTCCATAGACACTTCATCAAAGATAGGGGCCCTGTTATGATATGATATGATAGGTTATGTATAGCACGCTTAATACCCAGAGGTTTCTAAGCGTGAACCCGGGGATCGAACTTGTGTTGCTCTGTGTTGTCTTGCTTCCAAGGCGAGCAGGTTGCCCCTGAGCTATCCTCTTATCCAAGTTGGACTTACTTTAATTCCATAAATCGCACATACTGAGCCTGATTTACAAAAGTATTTTGCAATGGTGCAATCCAATTGAAAGGCACTTTGTAAATCAGGGCCACTGTGCCGACAATCTGCAAGAAACAGGACACACTGCAGAACATGCCAATGTTTAGTGCATGCATCACCTGTGGAAAGGAGTGCTTAGAATGTGCGCACCTGAGGACTTTGGGCAAAGGCGAAGTGCCAGCTAACACCTGGCCTCTCACGCAGCAGCACACTCCCAAAAACACACACACATCCACTAGACGGTTGCCAACTCATTGGCCTCCAAACAGACACAAGAGTAGAACTTACTAAAGTGTGGCAATGGCTTGCAGACATACACACATGCACTCACGCCCGCTATCACAAAACACTGTCCTGCTTGGCAAGAGGACAGTATGTCTGCAGCGCTTGCAAATTCCTTCCAATCCCTCTCAGGCACTTTTAAGTTGTGTTATGCTGTGTGATGTTATGCTATGCTCAAGGGCTTTTATACTGTCTGCCGCCGATCCCCAGCATGGTCATCTCAGAGCGCCCATGCTTGCCAGAGAGGTGGCATATTGTGCCACCACCAGTGTTATTCCCAGGCCCGATGCTGGAGCTGTTAGGCTGAGGTCCTGTCAAGATTTTACGGTAAAATAATAGTGATGTTTTGAAGTGTCACCAATAAGCATTGCGCAGGCGCGCGCAGGCTTGTGTGTGTGGTTAAATCAGGATCCTGTTTTTCTTTGGTGTCATTTTCCTCTCTTGCATCTCCTCATTAATAAGCCACATTAGATATCCTTTTCTATACATTTGAATATTTGTTAAATTCGAATATACTCTCAACACAATTTTCTTTGTAATTCTCTTTATTGTTAAGTCTACCCCTCTGCCTGCCACCCTTGATAATACACAGTCAGACACTATCCTACCCCTCTGCTTACCACCCCCTGATAACAGTTTACCAGCCAAGCTCCTATCTCTCTGTATGCCTCACCGTACAAACACACAGTCGAAAAGACACTATCCAACCACCCTTCATGCCACCCAGGCAAATACATAATCGAACAACAGAAACTAACCTGCCCGCCCCACATCAGCGTGGGTGTGTGCCACCTCCTCTGTCCATAGGGAACCCCGTCAGACTTAGGACAGCCTGCCACACACATGGCTGATATTTCTACACGGACCCCAGCCTTGCAGCCATAAACATACAATGAAACACACAGTGTGGAATGCCGGCCCACATCATCTGAGCAGTTGACACCAATAACATCTCTGTGATTCAGCCCTTCCCCTTTGCTTTTCAATGGCGCTCTATGATTTGGAGGCGGTTATTTATGACTCTGCAGGATCCTGCCAGATTCCTTGTTTTGATTCGGGAATGAATTGCTGTGTTATGGGGTGGTGCCGGGCCCTTTGGGGGCTATGATGCATTACTCACACAGACAAGGGGGCGAATAGTAAAAGGAGTTGACTTCCAAGAGTGTTTTTTCAAAACAAGGCTAGGGCTTTACTTTTCAGTAGGACCCCCAGTCGTCATCATAGGCAGACATTTTGTGACCAGAGGAAAAATAACTTGTGAGGGGCTCCCTGCATAGAATCAACATCATCTGCTTCTCTACAATAGCAGGAACAATAAGCTCCGCACATCAATGCTCATGGCTTGCTTGCCTCGGCGCCATACATTGAAAAAGGCCTGTGTTTATGTGCTCTACACAGACCTGGGCTGGCACCCCACCATCCACCTGGGAATGATACTGGTGCATAGCATTTTTAGTGGGAAGAGAAATCAAGGGGCGGGGGGCCCTAGGTGTCACGGAGCAACATTTTGGGGGGCAGAATATGAGTGTCTGGCATAGCCTTGGAGGCACAAGTTATTTAGGAACACTTAACAGAAGTGCTGCCAATATGACCAAAGGAGCGGCCTAACAGACAGGGACAGAAACTGCAATAGAAATATTCAAAATATAAAACGAAACCAAATCATAAGAGGTGAGAGTAGATTCCAGTCCCAAAGGGTTAATGAATCAGGCGTGTAACATGCAGAGCACAGGTTGCTCCCACAAACACCCAACAAAAGAGCTATGGGGTACACTGTGTGTCTCCTGAAAACTTTATGGAAAATGGCCTCGTCAATTTGCTGCTTATAAAAAAAAAACACGTCTCCTGGACGAGACTTCATAAGTGAGTTCTTAATGTATCACATAAGGTCTTTTTGTGCCTTTATGGAAAAGTGCCTCACTAAGTACCGCCTCTATTGCGTGCCACAAAATGAGCCCAGTGCACACAACAAAGCACCCCCAGACCGATGCCAGTTTCTCCTAGTTCTGCAAGCATCAACAGAAGAGCACAACCTCCATCCTATCGCTCATTCCTCACTAACCAACCCCACCCACCCACTTTTCCTACAGAGCCACGTGAGCACCTGGAGACCATGCAAATTGGAGTGGTGTGCGGTATAATTCATCATAACATACCGTGCGTTTAGTAGCCCATATATCCAAATTCTGCGTAGGAAGAAAGTGAAGGAACCACCTCCCCTTACAAGAGCAGTTCAGACCCAGGCAGAATTCCTGCAGGCATTAATTCTGTCTGTCTCCAATGGAGTCCAGAGGGACTCCACATTGGGTACTGACCATAACTCTGAATGATGCTGTAAATTACCAGTACTGCATACGATAATGGTGATGGAGTTTTCTGGTATGCCATACTTGTACTGTGTGTAAAGGTAGGTTGGAAGCCCCTACCTATGGCCCATCCCAAGACTAAATTAACAACAATACCATTGTAATACATATTGCAGCCCAGTTTAGCACCCCAAATCATTGCTCCCTCTGGTTCCTGTTAAGCACAACAAACTTCTATAAATGGTTAATAGCTGTGTGACAATGCCTGGCACGGGGTCATTTGGGGGAGGGGGAGAGGTGTGAATACAGTAGCGTAGCCTATATGCAGACCATGACCTGGTATGGGAGGAGCGACAAAAAGTGGTGAATTGTTAAAGTGGCAGGTACAGAAATGTTTTCTCTGATTTGGCCCAAGCATTCTCCGTGAGTGAGACCCAATCAACTCAGGGAGATTTAGGACGGTCTCACTGATAATTGTTTTTAAATTATGTGTCAAAATGGCGCATTCTATGGGATACATTTCAGGAACATTATTTTAAAAGCAATATAACTTACAATCAGTTCTTTAAGAGATGACATGAAATACTGCTTTGGGTGTCAGGTCAGCAACAGAATACATGAGAGTTTTGCAACAGATTTTCATGCTGATTGCGCCAAAGAAAAACAGGAGGCATCTCTCAAGAATGTATGTCAGCATTGCCACTGTAAAACTAATTTACCTGCTGCTTGTGCCCAAAGAAAATCATGAGGCCTGTCTCTTGAACATATGCCCGTGCTGGCCCCTGGTTGTGGCTAATGAAAAGCATGATGCCTGTCAGAACAATACATGGCAAGGTTTGCCACTTCAAGTTCATATTCATGCTGCTTGTGCCCAATGAAAATCATGACGCTTGCCTCCACAATATTTCCCAACCATGCTTTATTTCATGCTGGTTATGCCCAAAGAAAATCTCGAGCCTTGACTCAATCATATATACAAGCATAGCCATTTTAGAGCTCATTTGCCTACTGCTTGTGCCCATAAAAATTCACAAGGCTTGTCTCGACAATATATGCCATTATTGGCACTGTAAAACAAATTTTCATGCTGCATGTGTGCAAAGGGAATGCCCAGGCTTGTCCCCTAAAATATATGCCAGTCCTGCAACACTGAAACACATATCCATGCTGCTTGTGCTAAAAACATTATGGAGCCTTTTTCAATATATATGGCAACATTTCCACAATTAAACACATTTCCTTGCTACTTGTGCCCAAACAGAATCACAAGACGTGTCTCAAAAATTCATGCAAACATCACTGAAATCATATTTTCATGCTGCTAGTCACCCCAGTTGTGTCCCCGCATCACTCTTCCTACCCACATGAAGCCAGTGTGGCTCTAAGTGACAAATTCCGTCCTATCTGGCTCTAAATGGCCAGCAGTTCTTCCACCTCCAAGCTGCCCCCCGTTTCTTTCAGTGTCAGGTTCCACCCATGCAGCCTTCAGTGCCTGATTCAGCCCCCACATGGCTCTAAATGCTTAGTTACATTACATTACATTACAGGATATTTATATAGCGCACTATAGACCCGCAGGCATGAAGGCGGGGACAACAGAAATTGAAAGGAAGGCGACAAAGGCCTACTCAACAAGTAAGAGTCCTAGGCCAAGAGGAAAGAGACTACACACAGCTCACTAGACCCTAGGCAGCAGAAACAACCTAAAGAAAAAGAGGAACGTGTGCCTAGTAATCTCAGTCAAAAAGGAAGGTTTTAAGAGCCTTCTTGAACTTTACGAGGCACCCTCGGTTGTGCAAATGGTCTGGCAGATTGTTCCACAGACTGTGCGCCTTAAATGCAAAGGCCTCATTTTCTGCCTTAGATGTCCTAGCTCTAGGTTGCTCCAAAAGATTTTTTGAGTCCGACCTTAAGGATCTCATGTATACTTTGTCGGTGATATAACATTGGAGATACGGAGGCATCATCATCATTCTGCACTTAAAGGTTATCAACAATGTTCTAAATTTAATTCTAGATTCCACGGGCAGCCAGTGGAGCCCTCGCCTGGCCTCTCTTACGTGCTCACGCCTTGAGAGGCCAACTACCACTCTCACAGCCCAGTTCTGGACCACCTGGAGTCTCTGTATGACTTGCTTACTAGAACCCAGCAAAAGGCTACAACAGTAGTCCAACTTGACCCCTATTATCACCCTGGCGATGGTTTCGGCACTTTTTTGGGAGATGAGAGGCCTCAGGTGTGACAACAGTTTTACATAGTGTACTGCTGAAGATACGACGGAGGACACATGCGCTTTCATGTTGAGGGATTGATCCAAAGTAACTCCCAGTATTTTGGTTTTGGAAAGTGGATTAATGATGTTGTCTCTCAGCTTTAAAGCACTGTAAGAGGGGTTTAAAGCCTTAAGTGGATGTGGGCTCCCTACCATCATTAGTTCGGTTTTGCTCCTATTGGGTGCAAGGTAGTTATCCAACATCCACTTTTCGATCAGGCTGAAAACTCTGTTTACTTCTAACTCATCCTGTCCGTGATTGCCTGTCAGTGGGACTACGCATTGGGTGTCATCGGCATAGTTTGAAAAGACAACACCCTCCTGCTCAAGCATAAAGAAAAAGGGAGTCATGAAAAGATTGCAGATACATGGAGATGTGCTGGCCCCCTGTGGGACTCCATAGAGGGCCGAGATTGGCTCTGCTTCCGCGGTGTCCGAACACACAGTACTCAGTTGGTGTTCGAGGAAGGAGGCAATCCAGGATGCTGCTCGCTCCGAAAAATTGGCTACTTCCTTTAGCCTTGTATTTAATATCGTGTGATCAATCAAATCAAAGGCCGCTGATTGGTCCAATGATATGATCAGTGAAAGCTTACTTTTATCCATTTGTGATAGTAACCTGGATTTAAGCTCTAAGAGCGAGGTCTCAGTACCATCTAGTTTCCTAAAGCCCGACTGATGAGAATGCAGGATGATATACTGATTCGAGTGTTCCGAAATTGGTTGATAGGCTACCCTATCCAATATTTTCAAAAGGAAGGGGGTGTTTGAGATAGGTCAAAAATTCAAAGGGTTATCCCCAGACCGACCAGGCTTCTTGATGATTGGGGTGACCATAGTATGTTTCAGTTCTTTAGGTACTACACCCTCTAATAGTGAGGTATTAACAAAGGAACAAACTGCTCCAATGATGGAAGGGGAGCCAGTCTTTATTATCATAGATGTGCATGCATCTGCTCTGCAATGCGATAATTTCATTTGTTCGATGACCTTTTTTAATTCCGGGTCATATACTGGATGAAAATTAAAAATAGGAATGTCTGAGCTCCTTATGAAATCATTAGGGTTACCAGAGTCCAAACATACCTGGTTCTGTGACTTTTTTTCAAGCATTACAGACTGGATATTAAGTAACTTGTTTTGGAGCCCGTCTTGAATACGTTGACACCAATCCTTATCACTTGTTCTGCCCACATGTGGCTTTCAGTGCCCAGTTTTCTCACAAAGGCAGTCACAATGCCCACATTCTGTCCAATGTAGCCATCTCGACCTGCACCCATACACCCCCCCACACAAGAATATGTGCTCATACACACATAGATACATAAATGCACTGTTGGGGAAAATGTTTTTTAGGAACTCCTACTCCTACTGGTGAGCAGTTTGTGTCTGTGATGGGGGCGGACAGCGGTAGGGTAGGAATGGAGTAAAGGGTTCCATGTGTTAAAATCGAGGCAAAAACGGCCGTTTACACAAAAAATCGCAGCAAAAAGGCTGTGGTTTTGCCGCCGCAATCCACGTAAAGGATCCGGGACAAACGCCTGCAACCCGCAGACCATTATACCATTTAAAGGCAGCGGGGAACACCCCCACAACCCCCGCTCCCCTTAAATGGTATAATGGGGTACACCTTTACCGGGTCAAACCACAGCATTTCTGCCGCAATGTTTTGTAATGGCGACATTTTTGCCGCGATTTTATTACTGCATACCAATGTTTTTTAGGAACTCCTACTCCTACTGGTGAGTAGTTGGTGTTGGTGATGGGGGAGGAACAGCGGTAGGGTAGGAATGGAGTAAAGTCAGTGAAGTGATAGGTTCACCAGGAACAAGGCCCACCACCTCCCCAACCCAATAATATACACGAAAACGACCTTATAAAAGCATGTTAACCAAAAAGGTATAATTGTGGATTTATACACCACATCAGAAATGGTAGCCTACAAGCAGTCGAATGCAATTTACAGTGACCCTGAAAAATGTCCACAAGGTTTTATGATTGTACTTTAAATACTACTAGACACACAATACAATGAACTATGATAAGGTCACCTGCTGATCGTCATTGACACATTTAGAATGCGTTGAAGACTTTTTTTCATTGAACATTTGAAGATCTACAAAAAGCAAACCAATTCACTCCAAAGTTTGAATAAATGGGCAGCTTTTTGCTATTTACTTTCATTTTACACAGAAATAATTCCGATTTGATAGCACACTGTATCAAATAGGGCCTCCTGCTAGCCTAGTGAATATGTTTGCAACACTTCCCTAATAGATTCTCGGAGTGACCATTGATAAGATCATTCAATGACAAATCATCCTAATAATGGCTGTCTCCACAAGGAGGCCATATTGCAGTATCAAGTGTTGCCATGTAAGGGCAGGTTTGGGTTCACTCTTCCTGGAAATCCCTTCTGAAGAGGGATTTCTTCTAGGAGCGCCATGCTGAGGAATTCAGGCCTTATTCCTGTGCTATAAACATGGACACTCACAAGCACTGACAAACTCACATACACACTTTTTAAAACTGACCTTTCCTGTGCACATCCCCATCCCCGTCGGCTCTGTAAACCACTCCAGCACTGCTCCTCTCCCACAGCTTCTCTCCATGTGGAAACAGGAAACAGAGAGGGTAGCCCATGTACAACTTACCTCCCTGAGTCTAGCCTTTGCACTGCCTACAGGAACGATATCGTAATCCAAAAAATCAGAATGTGAGATCACAACAAAGGCTGTGATGTTTTGGATACATTTATTTTGCTCTCAAAACAATTTGCAGCACACAAATGTTAGGTATTCACATTGTTTTGGATAAGCACGACAGTAAAACGGACAGGTTCCATATTATAAACAATGGGGGGTACCTCTGGGTACCAACCTCTTGATGATTGAGGTAGAATCCTCATATGAGTGCACGTGTAGATACAACAATTATACAAATCAATCTGAAATTGAGCGAGTGCTCCCCAGGACTATTCTTGGCTATGTTATGATAGTTTATGATATGATAGTTTATTTATATAGCGCCTATACACACTGTGTTTCAAAGCGCTGTTATTCAAAAGCCAACACTACGCCATTCCTCTGACATAGCATACCATTATGCGCACCTCGATCAGCACGGCCATGCCTCTTTGGAGATAGTCAGGCACGGCCCTCGCACCTGATCACCCCTTCACCTAATACTAGCGCCCCCTAGCACCATTGAGATAACATACTGGTGACGGCACCGCACAACCAATGGAACTATAAATAAACAAGCAGTTCTACAAAATACTGAGACATGTTTTTTGTCTCGCAACTCCACAGACCTGACTCCATGCTGTGCCAATAACAGGCATATGGGCTCCGGCAGCATTTTTCGGACCCAGGAAATCCAGGTCCTCTATTTTTGGCGTACTGAACACACCATAGTCCCCACCATGATGTCATGAGAGACACTCAAGCACAGCCCCACCGGCAAAACCCACACGTTGACGGTAAGCTGTACTCAAAGACACACCATTGTGTATCTACCAGGCATCATTTAGCCACTAACAAGTAACTTAAAAGAACAATTAATATACTACCTGAGATCATGACAGCTGTCCTTGCCCCAACAGATATTACACACGGACAGACCTACTCTCAACGTCTATCCTGATGAAGGCCATCACATTAACATGCTCAAAAAATGCCACCCTTGGCCAAAACACTACAGTGTCGATAATTTTGTGACACAACTGTTTGACTCTCTTTGTATGTTTATTGTTGTCTATACTGTCCTGCAAATACCCATGGACCAAGAATAGTCTTGGGGAGCACTCGCTCAATTTCAGATTGATTTGTATAATAGTTGTATGTACATGATGAACCTCCGGAAAATCTGTGGGGCTAATTTGCACACATTATCCTATGCTCATCGCATGACATACGTAAAGACTTGTGTACTCTGGGTGGACAGAGCCCAAAGGCGTAATCCCCCCTGTCATATTTAGTGGGAATATGACAGAAGGAGTACACAATGCATCTCCTAAAGGGGGAGAGTCAAACTTACCCCCGCCATGGCCAGCGTGGGCTCCATTGGTCTGCCCTATCCTTTCATTAGGCCCTGCAGCTGGTGTTAAAGATTTGCATAGTAATCACAGAGTAATTCAAACAGGCCCAAATGGGGCCTGGTTGTAGAGGTTAACAAAGGAGACTGGAAACCTAAACAACCTTTCATATGCAATTGTGTCAACCTGAAGCCAGCGCTGCCGCCCTCAGTAGTGATTGACAGTGAACTGTCATGTCTGAGACAGCGTGTTTACAGTAGTTCACCCCGCAAGGGGACCCCATATGTAAGGTACGAGTGTGTAGTTTGTAGGAGCCAGAATGTCTGGTCTTGCTGCAGCTTCAAGGGTGACCTGCTGCTTTAATCAGGAACCACAGAGAGCTCCATTAACCAGAGGGACCCTTTGATCCTCAACAGACAGGAAAATGGATGGGACTTAGTATTACATGTGTTCATCCCTTTACCTTTTCTGTTGCATAGCACTCTGGTTATGACCTCATGCATACAGGAGATTGTTGGTGGGGACCCTGGATTGGTTCATTAAGGTAAGCTTAGCCTGCAAAATCCCTGTGGTCCATTTGGCTTCAAAAGAGGGCCGAGCCCCTCTTTTGGCAGATAATCTGAAGGTTTCACCAGAAGCAAAACGAAGAGCTCATCATTGGACCCTGGCTGAAAGTACAGTCTGCCTTATATCTTCCGCCAGTGAAGGAAGGCCAGGACTTCCAAGAGCTAAGCAGGGTCCCTCCTCTAAACATCTCCCAGGGAACAGAGAGAGATACTGAATCCAGAGGACCCTCCAGCAGCTCCAGAACCAGTACCCAGCCAGCACACAGCGTGTCCTGCTAGGCTTTGCTGCAAGCTTCTTAGGTGGGAAGGGCCAGAGAGTCTTTGAACCTGAAACCACGGACAAGACAGCTGCCTGCAACACACTCCCCCGCTTCGGACTGTCTGCCTTAAAGGACGACAAGAGCCCAGTGAAGAAGTGCATCGACAAGCATCTACTGACGTCCCCCTTAAAGGACAGTTTCGAGCCAGTGGAGGGTCTCGAGCTGCAACCAACTGCAATGCTGACTGTTGTTGCACCGCAGTCACTGAAAGCCATCTGAGACATCTCGACCAGTGCTTCAGAACTGCCGACCAGCACTGAGACAACGATTCCTAAACCACAGCCAGCTAGCAGTCATCCATCCAGCTTCGTTCTCTGAAATGTTTGCCACCTGATACCTGCAGCTGTCTCCCATCTTGTATTCTGTCACAGAAGCTGCAAAGCGCCTTGAAACCAACTCGACTCTGTCGAGCACCGAGAACACCTACAAGCACAGGGTACATTGTGGTTCTGTCCCCCTGTTCCTCCTCTGAAGTCCGCAAGAGACATTTTAAGACCATTGCTCCTTTTGTGCTGAAGCCAAGCATCCTTGAACTGTTGTGATTATTTACTATATTAATCACCCTCCTGTTAGTATCCAGAGTGCATCCCCTTTCCTTCTTGAAACTGTCTGTCCTCTGCATTCCTTTACAGGGTGGGCTGTATTTTGTAGTGTGCTAGAACTGTCCATTTTGATAATAATAATAAAGTAGATATTTGTATAGAACCTGGGTTGGACAGTCCCTTTTTGTCATTGGGTAAGAATTGTATTTTCACTGTGTTGCAACTAACCAATGACCCAGGACCTGTCTATGTTACCACAATTGGCAATGGAGGATAACAATTTGCTTGTGTTTCCAATCTGTTCGGATCCCTTCTGGTGCACTAGAGGTGTGGGGCTGATTGATGGTTTAGAAACCGATACTCGTCCCTGGACCACTGGTGCCCCGGAAGTTGATTCGTCACAGGCACAATGAATTGCTCCTTTCCCTGCATCTGTTTCACCTGGTGCACAAGCATATGCAAGGCACAGAAGGATCATTTCTGGCCTCTTTAGATTGCTCTAATCTGAACAAACCATTGGCATGATCTATCACTGTACCAAATACAGTTCTACCGCTGTTCCAATTATTCAAAATGGTGCTGCATGCATAGTAGAATTGGCGCCATCAACAGGCGCCAGGAATCCAAACACATTAGTTCCGCGGGACAATTATTTGAAGTATCAGGCATGGATGCCCGGTCCGCTTACAATGCACAGGCCGTCCTTGTGTAAAAGGTGACATGTGTGGCATTCAACGCGGACATCTGTGTGCAATGCAAATTCGCACAGCATGGGGGTGCCTACGTTTTTGTCAATCCCATTCTTTGTTTGCCGCTGGACGTGATCACATAACGAAGGCATTGTTGAAAGATGTGATGCAGCCATCTGATATGCAGAGTACATAGGGCTGGGTATTGCATAATGAATATGGCCACCTCATGGAGATATGGCTCGAAGCCAATCAATGAAGCCATTTCACCGTTTGTCATTATTTAGAGTATCTCTCTCCATAGTGACACATTTGGTACAGTTACTGATGGACAAAGACAAAATTCCCTGTGATGATGGATTTCCAATGGGACTTTCGGCATCCATTTTACATGATAGCTTCCAAAATGGCAGGCGTAGGGAAAACAAGAAACAGGCCACAGCTAAAGCATCATATAAATCAAGCACCACGGGGCCCAGATGAATGCTGGATATTCATTTGAACTCATTCTTCACTGTGTCCCTAACACCACTCCTGGCGGAGCCAGGCATGATGTCATGAGCTGGACTCAGAACACAGGCAGAAGTAATTCATTAGGCCATGGGCAAACACGGCCCAACAGGAACACATCTCTGAAGCGTGTATTTAGACATCCGAGTGGAATAAGATGGATTTCTCTCAAAATAATAATTACAGCACATGGAAGTAGACCAAAGTCATCATCAAACTTTAATTTACAACTTGGTTGGGCAGCAGACAAAGGTCTTTTGATGCACATGTGCCAGAGAGAAAGACGAATGTTTCGATCGCGCAGCCACACCTTACACCTTCTGAAGGTCTTTGACTCAGTCCTTGAAACCCACAAGATCACATGTTGCGACATGGCCGAATTTAGCACTGGTTTTTCAGGTCACTGCTCTGAGCAGTTCTAGAGTTTGGCTCTCCAGATGTTTTGGACTACAGATCCCATTACACCTAGCCAGTCTAGTGTACTGTGAGAGCTCCTGGGAATTGTAGTCCAAAACATATGGAGAGCCGCAGGTCACACGCCATTATTCTAGACCTCCAGCACATAACGCAGGGAACTATTCTCTGCTTCTAGGTTTGATCAGGCAACCAATTTAATTGTCTTTTTATACGTCTAAACAACTGTGCCAGTGTGAGCTCATTTGGCATCATAACTTCAAAATCAATAGCAAATAAATCCATATGGATTCATTCCTTTATGAAGTGTTGTGTGGAAATTATAGGGCTATGGAAAGATGTGTTTTATCTGTTGGGTGTGCTCTATGCTGGATTCCTCCCACTGTAGGGGCTGTAACATTCGCTGGTGTTTTGGCCTCAGTAGGGGGAAGGTCTGAGTCTACACTGCCATGTGTCAGAGGCGGGCACTTAACCCGTGAGCTAATCGTGGGACAATGCATGCAAACCCCTCGATGCAGAGTTTGCATACTCTGCGCAGTACTTCAAAACTCTGCGGCAATTGCTCACTTCAGACATGTTTTAGAACCGAGGAAAACTGCAATAAATGGACCCGAACGGACCACGTGTCAAGCTTCAGTGTTATCCAAACGTTGTTATGTTGAGCCCCCCGAGAGTAAGAATAGTGTTGCCGCCGCCCCCCTCCCCAAACATTAATCCTCCAGGCCTCATTATGGGGGCCCCCACGGTTTGAAGACCACTGCACTGCAGCAGATTCTGACATTTTTGTGGGAAACATATGCAATAAACGTTCGCTGTGCACAGAAATCCCATATCATGAATTTCAATGGGGGGGGGGGGGGGTTTAGCATGTGACCATTTTCAATGTAATGTCATTATTGTGCCCTGTTTGAGGTGCTTTACTGCTCCGTATTTGGTAGAAACTACTTTGAAAAGAAGCAATAGAAGTGAAGAGGCGTTGAAGTTCTCCACTGACCTACGCGTCCACCCTTTTGCTAATATAAACGTAAACCAACTGAGAGGCTCTTTAATATGAGAGGGGAACTTATACGTATTCAGCAGGAGGGGGCAGAATACGGCAGAGACAAGCATTGGGGCTTTGAAACGACTACTGTGGTGAGTCAGCGCAGTTCAAAATCATAGTGACCTAACATAAGACTATTGGACAATATTCAACAATGGCAGCTTCTATTAAGACAATAGCTCTCTCTCTTATTTATGGAGATTCTTGGCTCAAATAAGCAATGTGTTACAAATGGGTACGTAGATTTGAGGAGGGTATGGATGCAAGCAACCTCTTAAGACCTCTTAAGACTGTAGTATTTTGTGTCTTCCCTGTCTGAATGGAACCTGGGGTGCCTGCCTTCTCTGTGGCCTACTGGAATGTTCTGTCCGGTTTGCTCCGCGTTTGTTAGTTGAGATAGTGAGCTGTCTTTCCCTACAGTGTGGGTGCTCGGAATCTCTGTCCCCGACTTACCTCTCTGTACCTACTACGTGAAGTTCCTGGTCTTACCAATAAAGGACTCTCGGTTTACCCTACTGCCTCCTGGTCATCTTTGGACACCAGAACCTTGATATATAACCCTACGTGGGCTGAAGGAAATGAGCATCAAGCCAGTGGGTTACATCATGGCCGGTTTGGCAGAAGGTGATCCTGGTTCACTGTCTTCTAGAGAGGTTCTGCTGCGGCTAAAGGAAGGTAGTGGAAGGGGGACTCGTCGTATTGCATAGAAGAATTGGCTATTGTCGCCCACGTTATGCAGAGAGCCCCACTGGCAGGGAGTGGTCTTTGGGAAGTTTACAGGAAAAGTGTGGCAGCCACCGCAGAGTGTCCATGGGCATTCAGCATCTCTGAGTTTAGTCATCCCCAGTGGGGCCTTATGATCGGTTTTTCACATCATGTCAATCCTAACGCTTAGGCGATTGCTTGGGTGCGGGGAGGGAAGGATGGGCAACTAAGAAGATGCGCTGCACGTATGATGTTCATCTTCACATTGCAGTAGCAATGCAATGCTAGAATAAGCCATTTCAGTTTACAATTTCTCTGTAAGACATTTTATGAATTTTGTGTTGGTGAGCGGGAGTTTCAGGGGTAGGGAGCTGGATGGTGAGGCCTGAGATAGGTTTAGTTATACGGGGAGTAGAGGTGATAGGGAGATTTGATCTTGTGTCTCTTCAATTGCTTGGTACATACGGAATGTGGGGTCCATATTGTAGTAGTTGTCACCTTTCAGCTATTTTTTGGAGTGGAGTGTTTTCAGGTTGTTGTGGCTTTTGATGAATGACAGAGTCTGGTATTGCTCTGATGGAAGAGCTCAATTTTCCTGGGGCCCTTTTCAGAGGGATTGACATACAAAGTGGTGCTTCGTCTAGACTAGGATCTATGACGGGCCATCACCCGTACGTTTCACTGCATCCTTCTGCTATGTTTTATATTGGGCAGCAGTCCCCATGTCTCAATATTTATCCCTTCCCCTCTCCCCTAGCCCCTAACCCTTCACCCTCGCTGTTTAACCCTCTACCTACATCTCTTTTATTGCATTTTACCATGGTGATATGTCCAGCGGCAAAATCTGGTAAAATGGCTGCAGGGAAATGGCGGGATACCGTCCAATCACAGCTCTTTTTTCCTCCGTACTGATTCGGCGTCCTGGAAGGAAAGGTTTCTGCTAGTTACTTGGGTGTGTTGAGATGGATGGTTTGCACACTAGGCAGGCCATGTGAAACATGCATCAGGCTTCCATTTGGAGCTCACGGGATGGGATCAGGGTAGGCCTGATGTGGTCGGACCAAGGAGTGCTAGACAGCAGTAGGGCTGCTGTATTTTGGACTGCTTTTAATGGGGCAGGCCCATTTTAGGAAGGCCTATCCACAGAGCTTTGCCATTTTCCAGCTCTCACAGTACTTTGGCCACAACTACTTTGTCTGCTCTCCAGAAGACACAGTTGTTATTGCGTTATCTTCGCCGTGTTTTTAACATGGAGCTTGGGTTGTAGCTTAATGTTGAGGATTAATCACAGCGATGTCGCATCAGGTTTGTCCCACCCCTTCTGCGGAAAGTGTTCAGAACCAGTTCCATCTCTATGGTATCGCCAGGGAGGAGGAACCTCCAATTGGCATGAATGTAATTTGCATGCGTCGTGGTTAAGCAGTTTCCTTCCGCGTGTGACTAACTCTGGGGCTTTTTTTAAATCCTAAAGAGCACCCCTTCATTCTGAAAGGGTTGATGCCCAGAAGTGCGCCTGCCAATGCCTGTGTTTCTGGAGCTCCCGCCCCTCCCCCTTTCTTGTAACCAAGGAAGACCTGAGTCAGAGTTCTAGGTCATGCTGAGGTTGGAGGGGAAATGCCATCCATCGTGTGAGTAATCCTGAACACCAGTGACAGCCCTGATAGCAGCAGAGTCAGTGTGCTCCTCCTTAATATCCTGACTCTGGGCAGATCAAAACCAAACGCTATGGGGATGAAGGGTTTTGGTCGCTTGGGAGAGCTAAAGCTGAACACATGGTTTAATAATATGAAAATGTAAAGCTGGTAGCTGCCAGCCACCGTGCCACAGTGTTATAGAAAAAGCATTAGCACATGGAAGCCATTATTGTCTTCCTCTCAGCCAATCAGAATGTTCACATTGCAGTCAATAACTAATGGTTTTCACCACATTCCAGACGGGGAACACCAGAAAGCCTTCCCTGCATGCAAGAAATAGTTGTGCAATTTCCCCACAAGATTTATTTCCAGCCTATAGAAACACAACAAAGTGAAGGCTGGTTAGTCGAATAATGCTTTCACTTTTGTAAAGAAGAAACGTTTGTTTTAACATTGCACCTAAAGAAGCTCATGCTAAAACTGTTCCAATTCAACCAAGTTTACAAATAAAATGCTTACCTTGTCAAGAGAACCTAGGTATTTAAACATTACAGAATGAAAGCACATTTAATGTTCTTGCACATTTTGTGCACATTAACCTTTCACTTCACCACCACAACTCCAAAATCTTTATTGATGCTAGCAGTATTTGCTGATGGCCTTATAGACTTCAGGAAGGATAGTTATTGTTTGGGATAATAACCCTTTCCCAAGTTATGGCCCTCGCTAAGCCCCTGCCCATAACTTGGGAGCATGTCATAATCCAGTGATAATGAGCACTCCTTTGCTTTTTGAAGATATATTATTGTGAGAAATTCGACTATTCGCGGGAGTGTGCGTTCGCCGGAGCTTTTTTTTAAAATGGTCTAAGAAAAAGAATGATGGGCGATCAACCTCAGAAAATGTGTGACACATTTTCCTATGCTCTCCTCACAACAAACACATAGTCAAGTTTACTACGGGGGACACAGACTACAGGCGCAGTCCTCCCTGTCACGTGTACCTGGAATGTGACAGCCACGGGTACTTCAAAGCATCTCAGTAAGGGGGATGGCAACACCTTCCTACTGCCATGGCCAGCCTAATTAAATATAAAAGGCTCCATGGATGCACCCTGTTCTATTGTCAAACGTCTGAGTGGTGGCAGTCCATACTGATGGCAGTCAAATGAAAGCAGGCCTGCAAAGAGGCTTGGTCACAGAACTAACACAAGGGACAGGAAACTAACATCTCTTTGATATGCAATGTTACAACTTGAAGCTAGCTCCCACCCCACTGTATGAAGGGCAGTGAATGTCATGTCTGAGACAACTCTTTACAGTAGGCAACTCCTGCAGGGTACCCCCTTTCAGAGGGAAGAAGTATGTGATTTGATGGAGACAGAAAGTCTGTTCTACCCACAAACTTCAAGGGAGACATGCGCATTTGATCCACAACAGACAGGAAGATGGCTGGGACTTAGTAGTACATGTGTCACCCCTTACCTTAACTGTTGCAAAGCACTCTGTTTATGACCTCACGCATAAAAGAAGATTGTTGGTGGGGACACACGATTGGTTCATTAAGGCAGGCTTAGCCTGCAACAATTACTGGGGCCATTTGGCATTAAGAGAGAGCTGAGCCCCTAATTTAGCAGATCAGCTGTTGACTTTGACAGGAGTAAGAAGAAGAACTCATTTGGACCCTGGCTGAAGGTACAGTCTGTCTTACATCTTCTGCCAGTGAAGGAAGTCCAGGATTTACAAGAGAAAGCAAGATCCCTCCCCTAAACATCTCCCATGGAACAGAGGGAGATGCCGACCTCAGAGGACCCATCCAGCAGCTCAAGAAATGGTACCCAGCCAGCACACAGCATGCCCTGCTAGATTCTGCCAGCAAGCTTCCTAGGTGGGAAGTGCCAGAGAGTCTCTGAACAAAGGACAAGGCCGTTGCCTGCTAACACTCTCCCAGCTTTGGGCCGTCTGACTTAAAGGATGACACGAGCCCTGCGAAGAAGCTAGGAGGTGTGCCACAACAAGCATCAACCAGCGTCAATCTTTTAAGGACATTTTCGAGGCAGTCGAGCCCTCGAACCGCGACTGGCTGCACCACTGACTGTTGTCATGCTGCAGCCACTAAAGCCGTCATAGACACCTCGACCAGCGTTCCAGTTCCGCCAACCAGCAAAGAGATGATTCTTGATCCTGAGCCGCTGTTTAGGCCAGCCTGCAGCCATCCGTCCAGCCTGCCTTGCCAAACTGCTTCCCGCCTGATACCTGCAGCTGTCTTCTGTCTTGAACTCTGTCGCAGGAGCTGCAAAGCGTCCGGAACTGACTCGACCCTGTCGAGCATCAAGATCATCCCAAGCACCAGGTACATTGTGGTTCTGTCCCCCTGGTCCCTCTCCAAAGGCCCTTAGTGACATTTATAACCCCTTGCTCATTTGGTGCTGAAACCAAATAACCTTGAACAGTTAAGACAGATTGCTTTACCGACTACCCTCCTGTCAGAATCCAGAGTGCATCACTTTCCTTTGTGAAACTGTCCATCCTCTGTGTTCCTTTAAAGGGTGGGTTGTATTTTGTAGTGTGCTATAACTGTCTGTTGTAATAATAATAAAGTAGATATTTGTATGCAACCTTGACTGGACAGTCCCTTTTATCATAGGGTAATAATTGTATGTTTGCTGTGTTGCAACTAACCAATGATCCACGACCTTGAGGAGATAAGCCTGCCGTTCCACCCACTTTACACGAATTGGACATGGAGACTTATAATTAACTTGTGTCTGATCTGTTCGGATCCCTTCTGGTGCACTAGAGGTGTGGGGATGATTGATGGTTTGGAAACAGATATTCATCCCTGGACACTGGTGCACTGGAAGTTGATTTGTCACAATTATATTTTTGAACTTTCCGGGAGCTCTACAAATGATTAGAACACTCGTAAGATATTTGTCTAGATATGAGAGCTGCAACAGACCTGAGTCTAGAATTATCCCCCCAAAGAAGAAAATAATTCATTTCTAGTACCCGGGGAATGGAAATCACCCCCTAACAGATACCATCTTTGGAAGGAAAATGGCATAATGATTTAGAAAAATCAGTGCTATTTACTGTAATGACTCTGAAGAACTTTGACATTAAAGATAAGACTCTCAGTCTCGTCTTCCCTTATAACTGGAATGATGAAATTGACAACTTCAGAAATGACTGCATTAGAGCATCGAGAGATGTATCAGGAGGCCTGCCTTAAAAACCTACTTGAAAAGATTCCCTTAACAGGTTCACAGCAAAGAACTTTCATTTCCATATCCAGAAGAAATCCATGTTAAGTGTTTGACTGATTCTCTCATGGATCTAAGAACTATCACGACCTGGTGTGTTTCACACTGGATACTGCTCTGTAAGCATCTCATGATTAACAATTGGCGATTTAAAACATGGCAGTCTGCCTAGTTCAATGAGGTTTTTAAGGTCCATTAAGGAAGGTTCTGAGAATTAGGTAACTCTTGGCATCACCTACTGGTGGTGTGAGGAATTCAACCACCTTCATGGTAGGCGTACACACACCTGGGCTTTTTTTAAATATTTAACTAAATGGAATGATGGTAGACCAATGTCAGGAAAATGTGTGGGGTTAATCCACACACAGTTTCCTATGCTCACACCATGACAAACAATAGACCTGTGTACTCTGGGCTGGACAATGCCTAGAGGCGCTGTCCGCCCCTATCATATTTCGTTGGAATATGACAGCCGAGGAGTGAACAATGTCATCTCTTGGAAGGGGGAGGACCAACCTTCCCCCTGCCATAGTCAGCCTGATTAACTGACAAAAGCTGCATGGAGCCACCTTGCTCTTTTTTTAGGCCCTGCAGCTGGTGGCAGTGATTTTCATACCAACAGGAGATATTTCAAACAGGTGCACACAGGGCCTGGCTGCAGAGGATAAAAAGGAGGAATGAAACCCAACAACCTTTCATGTGGAGCTGTGCCAACCTGAAGCCAGTTCCCACCTCTCAGTATCAATGGCAGTGAACTGTCATGCCTGGGTCTGTCGTTTGCATGAGCCAGAAAGTCTGGTCTCGCTGCAGCTTCAATGGAGACCTGCCTCTTTAACAGGGACAACACAGGGAGGACCATTTGTGAGAGAGACTCTTTGAACACAACAGATAGGAAGAAAGGTGGCACTTAGTCGCACAGGGAGTAATCCCAGGGCTCTTTCTGTTGAGAGAAGGGTTCAACCATTTTAATTCTGGGGCACACCTTGTTCCTGTTTTCACCCCTTGACATTTCATGTGGCAAAGCACTATGGTTGTGACCTCACGCATACAGAAGATTGTTGGCAGGTACCCCAGGATTGCTTCATTAAGGCAGGCATAGCCTACACCAAAAGAGGGCCAAGCCCCTCTTTCCGCAGATCATCTGAACACTTCAGAAGAAGTAAGGAAGAAGAACTCAACCTTGGACCCTGGCTTAAGGTACAGTCTGCCTTACATCTTCTGCCAGTGAAGAAAGGCCAGGATATTCAAAGAGGGAAGCAATATCCCTCCCCTAATCTTCTCCCAGGGAACAGATGGCGAAACAGAACTCAGAGGATCCTTCAGCCATTCCAGAAGCGGCACCCAGTCAGCACACAGCATGCCCTGCTAGAGTCTACAGCAAGCTGCCTGGAGAGGGAGTGCCAGAAGGTCTCCGAATCTACAACCAAGGACGAGGCAGCTGCCTGCAGCACACCCCACAGCTGTAGGACGTCTGCCATAAAGGATAACACAAACCCATTGAAGAAGCTGGGAGAAGTGCTTCAACGAGCATCTACTGTCGTCCGTCTTAAAGGACATTTTTGAGCTAGTCGAGTTCCTCGATCCACAACTCACTGCAACACTGTTGTCAAGCTGCATTCGCTTAAAGACATCCAAGATGTCTCCACCAGTGCTTCAGAACCGCCGATCAGCAGTGAGACAACGATTCCTGACCCTGAGCCGTTTCTCCAGCTTCGCTGGCCGAACTCTCTTGCCACCTGATACCCGCAGCTCACTACTGTCTTGAACTCTGTTGCAGACGCCTGCAAAGCACCCAGAAGCTGACCCAACCCTGTTGAGCACCAAGAACACCTACAGCATAAGGTACATTGTGGTTCTGTCCTCTTGGTCCTTCCCAGACGCCCCCTAGAGACATTTTAAGGCCTTTTGCTCCCTTTGTTCTGAAGCCAAGAAACCTTAACAAACTGTTGTGGTTATTAGCCATGCCGACTACCTTCCTGTCAGTGTCCAGAGTGCATCCCTTTTCCTTCTTTGAACCTGTCTGTCCTCTGCATTCCTTTAGAGGGTGGGTTATTTCATAGCATTTCATAGCATTGTTAGACTGTTATGATTAATAAAGTAGATATCGGTAATACAACCTTGACTTCACACTCCTTTTACCATTGGGTAATAATTGTATTTTCGCTGTGTTGCAACTAACCAACGATCCACAACCTTTCGGAGATAAGCCTGCCATTCTGTCCACGTTACCAAAACTGGAGAAGGAGGTTTATAATTTGCTTGTTATTCCAATCTGTTCAGATCCCTTCTGGTGTGTTAGAGGTGTGGGGCTGATTGATGGTTTAGAAACCGATATTCACCTCTGGACCACTGGTTCCCTGGAAGTTGATTCGTCATAGGTGGTGGACTCAGCTTGCTGTCTTATTCAATTGTATTCTCTGAATCGTATTGTGTTATATTCTTACTTTCGGAACATTGTGTGTGGATGGGGAAATGGAGGCATCCTCTGGGTCACAGTAAAAGGAGGGTCTTCCATCCTTAAGCAGAAACATTGCACGATGTGTATGGAAGCTTGAAAATGTCCATACAGCAGAAGACACAAGCAGTTTCTTCTGATTCCTCACTGGCCTAGTAATTCTGTAGGGATGGGCCTACACCTCCATGTGCCTGTTAGATAAGTTTCCTCCACTGCTCTCCACTGACGGAATACACCCTGGCGTCAGCAGGTCCATTACCATGGATATGGATTGGGGAAGTGCAGGTGTGCTTTTGGGGGAAATGATAACTCAGGAGTTAGTCAGACTCAGTAACAATTTCACAATGTTCATTCAATGGCAGGAGTTTCCACAATAAGGCATGGGCTGATTATCTAGTCAGTCTCTATATCAAGAACTCTCTGTCTCTTACCTCCAGACATATGGATACAACGCAAAGGAATCATTTGAAGAAAGAGTCTATCTCTTCCTCCTACCTACCCAGTGCCACGGATAGGGTACGAGATCACATTACAATCACTTGAGGCAATGAAATAATGGAAATCCTTAATGTTATACAGAAAGGTAATATCAAAAGATGATATTCCGGCAATTGATATCTTAAGGATGGAAACAACTACAAGAGTCTTTGTCTTAAACAGATGGAAAGAAGCATGTTCTCAACTAATGCAGAATGAAGAGATCTCTGTAGACATGCTTATCAATCTACCACAAAAGTCGAAAATCAAGCTTCTAAGAAATGATTGGTTTTGCACGCAGCAACTCAAATCAACATACCAACTTTACCTGAATAGTGAGATGGAAATAAGGGCAATGAACGAAATGCCCCAATACCTGCAACAGTTCCCTGATCAAGCTATATGAGACACTTTCATGAGGCTACGTTTAAACCTCCTGCCAACAAGAGAGATTTTGGTTCAAACCTACCAACTCCCGGTGCAACAGTTATGTTGTAGATTCTGCCTACAACAAGAACAAGTGGAGTCAATACAACATCTGATCATGGACTGTGTAGCCTTGGATAACCAAAGAACTCTATTCAGTGGAATGCTGTCTCACAAAAGAGTGCAATTGAATCGAGAAGCGAGATGGAATTTAATCAAATCCGGGAATTATACATTTTTGACATGTAGAGTTATTCAATTTTGGAACGCAATAATAACCCTCAAAATAGCCTAAGACTATTGATTCTGAAATTTTCACTGCAAGAACGTTATGTTGACTTTTGAATGCTGTTTTTTTTAATTTTCTAAAGATGAGTGAGAAAAGGTTTGTAAGAAACTATAACACTATAAAAAAATAAAAAAATAAAAAAAGAGCTCTCCATATCATTCGACACTTTGGATATTTATTCAATGATGTTACATTACCTTCCAAAAAAGAGGAAGAAGACAGCAAAACGTGGAGGGACTTAATTCCTCCCAAGGACTAACCGCCAGTCAATTGTCAGTCAATGTTTTCTTTCTGTCTCAGAAACACTAGAGGGAACATTTCCCAAGTTACCAGAACATCATGATGGATGCAGGAGTTTTGCAAATGCAAGAAGGTTACAGGATATCGTTTTTTGGTAAAATGGTTTAATGACGACTGCATTGCCCATCAGACCACGCTGGATAATGCGAAGACCAGAGATGTACTGAAAGGAGAACCATGGAGAGCTTGCCATTAATTAAAGTGAACATACCCACATGTGAAATTCCCGGGGATGTATATACGCCCGCCCTAAAATTCCTACCAACGTACATGACATGAAATCGACCTTTTCCGGGGCCTTTGCTTGAACCATGGCGTTGCATCCGTTATTCATTGTCTCTGTGGGTCCATTTTGCATGGACGCATTCCTATGAAGATGCAGTGCATATGTAAGGCTACACCCTGGGAAAGGGATGAGGTTTCTGTTGGACTCCCCGTTTGCTGAAGGAAGCAGGCGTGTGCGGCTAAACCTTTCAAGAAGGGACATGATTTGTGTATTTGCTCACAGATTTCACAAATTCATGCTGAAGCCATATATTATGCCAGTCATGAAAAAGTGAGCAAGCAATTTGTAAAAAAATAAAACCCCACTGTACAAAAATAAACTAATTAATGCATGAATATCTCAGACCTGTGTGCTAGCTGAAGGGAAGACAAGCAATGAATTTGTGTTGGCTCCAACTGCAGTTTTTAGACCTAAATAATATTTTGAAGCTGCAAGCACACAAGTTATTAAAAAAGAGATGGAAAAGGGTTCGGAGGATGAAATTTGTGCGGTAGAAATTAAAAATAAGACTATAATATACAAGGTTTTCCTTGTACGAGACGTTAAGTGCTGCCTTTTCTCTTTGCAATTGTTGGGGTGCGGCGTGCACTGTATAAAAACCTTGCGGGGAAACATGGAGGCTTCCCGAAATCTACTTTATCAAGGCATGCCACACTTAGTGGGTTGTTTCCCCCCACCCTTATTTTGCGGGCAAGATGTGAATATTTACAAAGCGACAGTGGCTCTGATTCAAATGTACAGGATGTGCAGGGCGGGGGCAGTGGAGACTGGAGACTGGAGACTGTGGAGGCAGCTCCTTTAGTGCATTTCTTGTAGTAAAAACTCAAGCTCGAGTGTGCTTGCGTGTTTGGGAGGGCCTACCTTCTGACGAAGATGCCTTTTGGAAACGCTACCTTGAAGGCAATAACCTTCTGTTAATCGACCATTTGACTACATCCGGTTATCAATGAAACCCTTCTTGTAAGAAAGTATTGCGTCAGTACACGTTTCTTTTAGAAATGAGTTGTGTTTGACTAAATAATGATTACCTTATCTGTTGTTATACTTTTTTCAAATAATTTGTATTTATGGTATTATATAAAAAGTCATTATTTTGACTGCATTGTACAAAAAGAAATAAGTAAATAAATCAAAGTACACATATGTACACTTAAATTAAGGCAACAGCTGATCTGTCACCATTTTATCTGCGGGAACCCCCAAACCACATTCAGGAGCAAACACATCTAGAATAAAATGACCGTGGCTGGATGCGCGGAAGGATGGCATGTGCCTGCCGGTGGCGTGACGCTTGTCGTGGTAGTGCACTGTTAGCGCGTGCTCCATTCTGCAGTGCTATGCTGCTAAAAGCGCGTGTTGTTTCCTCCGTAGCTGTGTGGCCTAGTAACTCCTAAACTATGACTGCAATCTTGGGTACAATGAGAGGCTGCCCGCGCCTCTCAGGCCAGGGCGGATCCTGATTTACAAGCGTGTTTTCAATGGGACTTTTCGATGTTCAAGCCTTTTTGTAAATCGGGCCCAAAGACTCCAGTTGAGCCGGGTGTTTTGAATAACCAGCAGGTGCAAATAATCTCTACTGAAAAAAAAATGTTCTATACATTTTCTAACATATTTTAATGGGGGACATTACGAAACCCGGACTGGATTTTTCGTATTTGGCGGGTTCACATTCCCAGCCATGGCCCAGATTAGAAATAAGCCATCAGTCGACAGCACTCAGTGCATTCGGCAAGTGATTTATTTGCACCCAGGTGTGTTTAAGCAGCGCTTCCTCAATCAAGAGCCATAGAGGCACATCACCTGGGCCCCCGGCTTGCCATTGTCTATATGTCAGCCCGTCACACATTATACCAGCTCTTCCAGAAAATCTGCCGTGATTGATTGGTTGCAATAACATTTATTCTCCAACTTGGGGGATATTCTCCCGGCTCAGTTATTGCAGCTGAGTGTATCTTTTCTAGGCCACTGTGCAGGCATCGGTCTCTCTTTTGAGACCAGTGTCTGATTGGGTGCAGCTGATTTTCTGGTCTTGACCAATGCCTGCAATTAGTTTCCTAAATGGGGAATATGCCAGCTGGGGCTCATGATATTGATTGCAATGCATATGTGCTAAAACACCATTTGTAAGGTTCAAAAAGGCAGATCGCTCACTCGTCCTGCTCCAGGGGTACCTATCAAAGCACTGTTGTGTCCCTTGTCTCGGGGTACCGTTGGCTTGCGCAGAGGTGTCTACTGTACCTTGGAAGAAGAAGAGGGTGTTGGTGCCTACCCTTGTGAATAGAGCTGTCAGGTTAACTGGTGCAGAGCCCATTAGATGGGCACCCTTGCAAAGCATGAAGGCTCAGGGTCCCTGGCTTTGCAGTGGGGCTTTCCTTTGAATGCCATGTTGGGCAGGGTTTGCACAAACTTTCATAAAAATTCATATTGCAGACCTGAACATTTCCCTGCAGCAATAACATAATGGGGACTCCAGCCAAACAATTGTGATAGCTGTGTTGTTACGATTGGGTAGCACACAAAGAAATGAGGCATGGTATAACAAGGATTGTTCATTTGGTTATTGTGTTTTGATAGAATGCTGCTCTGTCTGGAATGCGACCCTCCCCCGCTTCTTGGTCGGGTGTGATCCCTGCATGACCAGCTTTGCTGAATGCTACCAACTGTTAGTCTAGTCCATTTCAGGTTTCATGCCACCCCCTAGGCTTGCCATTGAAGGCTGGAGGAACAAACTCAATGAACAGGGACCATACAGTGCTTGGCAGGCTGCGACCTCTTAGCAGGGAAGCGGAATAAACGATTCTATCGCCTTCGATCAAAAAATCCATCCAAGGCCCTCTACGCCAACTAGAAGCGCATGCTGTAAAATACCAGTGCTAAGAGCCAGCTCCCTGACTCACACACACAGAAACACAAACCCACACATTGGGCAAGAGATAACAACAACAACAACAGTGAAAGTGCACGGTTGGCATCCACAAGAGAGCCTCTGGATCGAGACTTCTGAGAAAATGCTGAAGGATGAATGCCTTGCCTCATTCGCAGGATAAATCACATTTTAATATGCACATGTCTTTTCTTTGAACACAGAAAATGTTACAGTGAAAACAAATGCATCATACCATTATGTATTAAATACAAAAAAATGGAGGTGATTGAATGACAGTGAAAGCCATTCAATGGTGGACAGACATAGCGTGTCCCGGGGCTTTATGTGGGCCAGGGCTGTGCCCCAGCAGGCGCCCAAAATTACCCTTGAGCCTGAACTCTGCTGGGACTCTCAGAACTGACTTCCCCAAACTGGGTTCCTGTTTAGGTAAAGTCAATGAAACGATGACTATTGACAATATTGCTCTTCCCCAGTAGATGTCACTATCAGCCATCTTTACAAGTGCATAATCAATTATGGGCAGTCAGAATTAGAGTATATATTTTCTAACACGGAAAGGAGGGTATGATGCAGAGAATTCATTATGTGATTTTTGCAACATATCACTTGGAAGCCTTTTCATTAAAGGGATTTAATAAAATGAATAGATGAGAATCAAGTAATTCAAAAGAACTTCTGGAATGTGCATTGATATATTTTGATATGATTTTACATCTGAATATCTGAATTTTAATACATTTTGATTTCCGATTAGTTATATGTAACATACCTTTTCAAAAAGATTTAACTTCCTTTCAATCCAGGTACACAACTCCAGCTTGTCTGATAGGCTGCATCCTTAGTAACAGGGGCCCCACCTCGTTTAGAGGTGCCTCGGCTACTTGGCATCCTTAGTAACAGGGGCCCCACCTCGTTTAAAGGTTCCTCGGCTACTTGGCATCCTTAGTAACAGGGCCCCACATCTTTTAAAGGTTCCTCGGCTACATGGCATCCTTAGTAACAGGGGCCCCACCTCGTTTAAAGGTTCATCGGCTACTTAGCATCCTTAGTAACAGGGGCCCCACCTCGTTTAAAGGTTCCTCGGCTACTTGGCATCCTTAGTAACAGGGCCCCACATCTTTTAAAGGTTCCTCTGCTACTTGGCATCCTTAGTAACAGGGGCCCCACCTCGTTTAAAGGTTCATCGGCTACTTGGCATCCTTAGTAACAGGGCCCCACATCTTTTAAAGGTTCCTCGGCTACTTGGCATCCTTAGTAACAGGGCCCCACATCTTTTAAAGGTTCCTCGGCTACTTGCCATCCTTAGTAACAGGGGCCCCACATCGTTTAAAGGTGCCTCGGCTACTTGGCATCCTTAGTAACAGGGGCCCCACATCGTTTAAAGGTTCCTCGGCTACTTGGCATCCTCAGTAACAGGGGCCCCACCTCGTTTATAGGTTCCTCGGCTACTTAGCACCCTTAGTAACAGGGCCCCACATCTTTTAAAGGTGCCTCGGCTACTTGGCATCCTTAGTAACAGGGGCCCCACCTTGTTTAAAGGTTCCTCGGCTACTTGGCATCCTTAGTAACAGGGGCCCCACATTGTTTAAAGGTGCCTCGGCTACTTGGCATCCTTAGTAACAGGGGCCCCACATCTTTTAAAGGTTCCTCGGCTACTTGGCATCCTTAGTAACAGGGCCCCACATCTTTTAAAGGTTCCTCGGCTACTTGGCATCCTTAGTAACAGGGCCCCACATCTTTTAAAGGTTCCTCGGCTACTTGGCATCCTTAGTAACAGGGGCCCCACATCGTTTAAAGGTGCCTCGGCTACTTGGCATCCTTAGTAACAGGGGCCCCACATCTTTTAAAGGTTCCTCGGCTACTTGGCATCCTTAGTAACAGGGGCCCCACATCGTTTAAAGGTGCCTCGGCTACTTGGCATCCTTAGTAACAGGGGCCCAACATCTTTTAAAGGTTCCTCGGCTACTTGGCATCCTTAGTAACAGGGCCCCACATCTTTTAAAGGTTCCTTTGCTACTTGGCATCCTTAGTAACAGGGGCCCCACATCGTTTAAAGGTGCCTCGGCTACTTGGCATCCTTAGTAACAGGGCCCCACATCTTTTAAAGGTTCCTCGGCTACTTGGCATCCTTAGTAACAGGGGCCCCACATCGTTTAAAGGTTCCTCGGCTACTTGGCATCCTTAGTAACAGGGGCCCCACATCGTTTAAAGGTGCCTCGGCTACTTGGCATCCTTAGTAACAGGGGCCCCACATCGTTAAAAGGTTCCTCTGCTACTTGGCATCCTTAGTAACAGGGGCCCCACATAGTTTAAAGGTGCCTCGGCTACTTGGGATTCTGAGGCCTCGCCAGACACTTTTTAGGCCCCTCCCCTTGCTTTGTCACCGATTAGAGCCCCACGCCTCGATTTCTTACCCACTTACACCACTGACAAGCCATACAGCGCTATCTGGCGGACATTGAGCATCATGCCTAAAAAGAATTGCTGCCTTTTGACATGTAAATCATAGATTCCGTGTGTACATTGTCAGCATAGTGTTGAATTGAATGTTAAAATATCCTCGCAGTAAGTATTTTGTCACAGTCAATGCGACTCCATTTGCATGTCACACAAGTGCGCTAATGCCACTTCCCTCCCCAAACTCGCCTCCTAAACGTTTGCACAACAAGGGCATGTTATTTATTTATTTATGTAATATATGCAGGAGGAACAATGCTCCTTTGATCACTAAAGAATGTACAACTGATGAGAAATCAGATTTGATGGGAAGCAGTGAGCTTCTTACAATGGGGTGAGTTTGAGGGACATTCTGACCTGGTTGTGGAAGCGAGTAAATGGAACAGTCACTGGGGACAATGCATAAATGGACATGCACAGATTAAGGACAACCAACATTGGACATGTTTTAAGTGCAGGTGGGCGGTACGGCCAGATGTGCTCGGGATGTGACCATGATGGGTGAAGTGCTAGAATGGAGGCAGAAGACGTGAGGGACAGAGGCAGGTTAGAGGCGAGGGAACATGTTCAGCTAGCAGGCAGAAGAGAGGTAGGGGATGGTAGGTTTTAGCTGGTACCCTGGCACTTCAGGCAGCCAGCACTTCATTGCGTGGCATAATCACACACAGTAGCCTCGTACTAAGGGCAAATCTCGCTCCTTTGCTGAGTCTTCAGCAGAAATGGGGAACACTCTCATTATTATTATGAGAATGTTATTTACCGAGAACAAAGTCCCTACATTTTGAGTGGACGGATAGCGTGTGACAATGCCATGACCAACAATGTTTGAGATATGTTCCTAGGTGAATCCGAGAGGGACACACTGTTTTCAGTGATCTTACAAAATACATGTGCACTTATTCAGGGATAGTGCACAGTGGTAGTGCCCCCCGCTGGAGGATGGCCTGTGGAAAAGGGCCAGCGTCATTGCAGCGTGTTGTGTGCCTTGTTTTTACATGTGCAGGTGGGTGGACCTCTTCCGCATGGCAGCAATGGTGTGGTTAGACCTCTTTCACATGGCAGCAATGGTAGTGTGTCCCTATGGTGTGAGCCTGGGAGTCTTGGATCCATCGGGAACCTCCTGCAGCAGGCGATAGCCTGGGGCTTCACAGTTTGGCAAACAGCAAGAACTCCTGCCCAAGGCAATAAGAGAGTTTGGAAAAGTGATTGCTGAACAATCTGACACAACAATTGTCAAGAAGCCGCACTGCATGCTGTGAAATCAGCAAACCACCAGGCCCTTCCTGGAGACTCCACTCAACACTCTCTTTATTCTACTCCTCTTTGCCTTCTGCACACCTTCTTTAGATTCTAACCCTGCGTTTGCCCCAGAGACTATTGCTAGAAGGTGATCCCGTGAAACAGGGATGCTTTTGCAGGAGTGATTTCAAATATTGGCCCTAAGCCTTTCCTCAAAGTATCTAACCTTAAGACCCCTTGTAGTAGAGCTGTGCTCCTGCGGGAATATACGCTCGCCTTCTCTGTTGCACGTACGTCACTGAGAGATGCCACTGCCTCTGTAATGGCTTCCATCCTTTGCTACTTTTCCATACTGTGCCATAATAGCCCTTGTTTCTTTCGTTGCAAGATTTAAGGATCTTGGTAGCGCCTGTCCTTTTGGGCGAGTGGCTCCATAGTTAGCAGAAATGTTCGGGTTGATGCCTCACACGTGTTATCCAGTGCTTGCGTGACTTTCATTTTGCTGCTGATAACCCAAACTTATGAGGTCAGTGGGTCGAAATCTAAAGCTGCCCTCTTCTCTATTTGGCCTTCCTCCCCAGACCTTCTCTGCCTGAGATCAGTGGCTGAAGTGAGCGGGAGCTATTGTGAGCGGTGTACCGCTACTTTTACAACCATTTTACCCATTCCGGAATGTCTCTTTTTAAACATACCTCTGTATTTTGCTGAGCCACAGCAGTTACAGCTAAACTGAAATCCGCTTCACTGTACATTGACAGAGATTGAATGGCATCTCAGCCTGGATACACTCTATCTGGCTGCCTCTTAGCGATCAGAAGATGATGAAAAACAATACAGAGGACCTCATTCCACCCACTTGGCTGTCCGCCTGGCCCATCCATAAATCGTTGGCAATGTGTTGCACCTTGCTCCCTCCCACCTACCCCCCACCCCCCTGAGCTACAGTTCCACTATTTTTCTTGGCACACTTCTACCACTGCCTCACATACGTCAATGGGCATGCATTAGCATGCAACCTCAGTCACCATAAGCTGCGGCATCCATTTCCCAAAACGAGGTCAGGTAAGCAAGCCTAGGTTTCCATCCTCCACTTTCCTGCAGTGGCACTCCATCTAGTCTTCTCAGGTCCCTTGGCAAAGTTCCTGGCTGTCAACAACGAGCAAGTAGGCAAAGTTGCCAGTGAGGCTGGCAGCACCTCTTGAAGGATTAGTAATTGTTTGTTCTCAGATACCTCGCGCATGAAACAAAGAGGAAAGCGTATTCCTTAGATCATTTTTTGTGAATCATTGTGTTGTTTATATATAGGGTGGTCAAAGTGGTCAGACGACAACGTGTTTCGACCTCTCAGGGTCTTCATCAAGGCTGGTACGTTTATGTCCATAGACCGAGTGGTGTGGTGTTTCCCGATGGTTGGTTGGAGTAGATGCCTTCCACTACTTCTCCTGACAGACTATGACAAGTTGGGCCCCGATGGGCATGGGTCTGGGCGGCTGGCCTTGAGCTCCTTGTGTAAACGTATGGGTGGCGCTGGTGGCCTTTGTAGGACTCAAGGATGCCTGGCTTGCAGTTCTATCTCAGCAAAAGCATGATCCTACCCACTGTCTGACCAGCGCTTGGACCTGATGAACTATAAGGGTCGGCAGTGAAAGAGGTTGAACAACCAACGTGAGCCTTTAGAGTAGCTGCTGCAATGCAGGGATATAAAGGGATGTCACGTGATCACGATATCAGTAGACTGGATGGGCAAAACACACAAATCACAAATCCCACACTACCGTGCCAGGAAGCAACTTGAGGCTATCCAGCACGTCAGGCCATTCTTATTAGGGCCAAAGGACACTGTGCCAGTCGGAAACAGAACCCAGAAGCCGGGCTTATATTATGCCTATGGCAGAGGTGTGGCGTGCACACCCCGTGCACTGCTTGCTAATCCTAGCAGGAGTCCACTTCAACTCCCGGTGTACTCAATCCAGAGCATATGGAGGCTATACCTCTATGTGCCTATGCCGGATTGACAAGCACTCTATGCCAATACGGGCACTGAGGGCCAACAGGCACTCTGAAATGGTACCATGCAGTGCCAACTGGCCCCTCCAATGACTGCACGAAGCTGGAGTATGTCACAAAATCTGACAGGAACACAGCCACTACGATTTGTAAATGGTACTAAACATACAGCTTTTCCGACGTGTCTCCACATACAGCACTAAGAAAAGAGGACAGAGGCAAATGGGCCCAAGGTCTGAAGAGCCACAAAGTAGCACTGTTGTGCTTTGCCACGCCGTCTAGTAGAGATCCATACTGGCTTCGAGCCTCTCTCTGGGGGTGGGGGTGCTCAAATGATGCATCAAAGGCTACTGTGGGAATGACACAAGACACCTGCAAAAACTGTGAGAAAGGTATGCAGCACCGAGATGCGGAAAAATAACTTTCACAAGATACGGGTTGGTCCGAGAAGGCGTTGTATAATGATTTTTCACCACCGTTTGCAGATCTGATTGGAGGAAATTCCATACTGTACACAAATTCCTCTATGCCCTGACACAGTCCTCCGGGGGTGCACTGGGAACCAAAAGAGGCCCTGCAAATAATGTTCATAGTGGCCCCATATCACACATTTTCAGCAAGCCCAGCCCTTTTCCTATGAGAAATTGTGACTATAAAATAAGTTACCACACAAAAGAGGCCCTGGGTGCAGAGGCCTGCCGGGAAAACTCCATAGTTCCCTATTGGACAGTCCACCCCTGCAGTCCACTCAGAAACAGACCCACACACATATCAACACCTCTGCAAAGCTATCTTGCATTTTCCCTTCCCTTATTAACATCACCCACCCCCTCACTTTCAGATGTGCCAGAGCCCCTGGGGTGTGTGCAACTGGCAACGGATCCGAGTCAGTTAACATAACATAATGCATTCTTTTGAAAACGATGACACCCTTTCGCCATTCAGCCTGCAGGTAGGCTTCTGTTTTTGGGATTTACTGTGGAGTGTTTTGTACGGTGATGCTGGTGGGTGTGTGTGGGCGCGCGCGCGTGCACACATGCGCGTGATGCCTCTGTGTGCACTGGAAAGAGACTCCACATGAGTTTAAGGGAAAGCCTCTGCTTCAAGGGCCTGTACCCCGGCACGGATCCCGTTGCTATGAAGTGCGCCATAAAATTCGGTTACATCTGAAATCCCATTCCGGGTCTTTTAGGGCTATCTAGTGAAAGCCAAACGGTGTAATCTAGAAGGGAAGAAGCCCCGGTCCAGCTAGAAAGAAGGACAGGGCGAAGCTCACTCGACCTCGGCGTCAACAGTCTGAGGGCCCTTCTAAGATAGCGCCTGCGACACAGCCCTGAAAGGCGAGACACCTCTGTGACCCAAAGGTCGACCTGCATCGCCTCCATACTGGTGCGAACAGGCAAGATTAATTCTTGAAATATTTCAAGCAGCTTTCTTGATGAACGTCGTTATATGCGGTATTCATAATTTCAAAGCGCAGTCCGCCCTGTCTCTGGCGTTTCTCTCATGGGACTCAATGAGGCCGCGGGCCTGCTCCTGTTATCTTCTTATCTGCAGATGAACACTCGGATCCGCTCAGGAGTTCAGGCACCGCCAGGTGGGGATGCATAGGGGAACACTGTGGGGATGCGTTGCTCCCTCTGTTAGAGCTGAGAGATGTGGCGCCCCATGTCCCCAATATCCCAAGAGCTGAGGAAAAAGGAAAGGTGTGCTACTCCTCCGAGCATCTCGACTGTTTGTGCGTAACATCAAGGGAGCTCTCGGTAAAGGGAAGCTACTTTCAGAAATGCTCTCTAAGCAAATTGTACCAGTGAAGCAGACTGAGCCGAAGTAGGGGCAGGAGAGGGAAGGCCTGCAGGGGCCGGTCAGCTGAAGCGAGCGCTGTGGCACGTTCCCTTCAGTGTGTGCATGCCTGCCTTCTCACCCGGCCCTTCATTATAAAGCATGCAGACGTAGAAGTGTGTAAGAACTAAACAGTACATCGTTCCACTACTTTTGGGAAATCTGTGCCATCCTTCACTCGCTTCTTGTGGCTCTGGATTTGCAGGCGAAGGGCTTGTTTTGCAGCTCCCTTACTGGGGATTCGAACTTCATTCCTGCAGGAGATGGTTCAATGTCACCTCTTGCTGAGCCAGCTTGCAGACGACTACATACCCATGTCCCCACAGGGATCGGCGTGTGTCTAATGCAAAGACGCAATGTTCATGTGAAACTCGGGCAGCCGGCACAGCCGTGTGTGCACGTAATGGTTGGGTGCCGGTGGCTATAGTCCTGGCCTGTCCCCTGAGAGATGGGAACAGTGGGTGAATAGAAAGGGCTTGGTGCATACGTCTGCATGCTGTGGTGGGACATTGACAACATAGTTTGGCTCCTTTAAGATACATTGTCTGCCACTATGTTTCTTTCGGCCTTGACAGTACAGTTGGAAAAGGGGGTTGCGGCGGGAGGGGGCAATGGACGTACGGCAGGACCCAGGAATGGGGTTTGTAGTGGGGAAGAGAGCGAGGGTGGGTGTGAGGTCTGTGGAACGCGGGAAGGCGCGGGCAAATAGTTCCACTACATTATGGTTACAATTTGGGTCTGCTAGCCGGTTTTATTTTCTGGGTAGGTGTCAATGCGTCTCTGGGCATCTGGCTACCACGCCTCTATTTGTTTTTCTATCTGCCAATCTATCCATCTAGCTAATGTAGCCATCTATCCACCACCTGTCTGTCCATGTGGGCATTCATCCCTACACCGTATTATGTGTGTTTGTGGGTGGGTATGAGTACCTCTTTGCATGCCTCTATATCCATGTGCTTGCCTGCTTGTCTACCCATCAAAGGTCACCCCACGTCCGTTCAAACTAAAGATATGAAACAAATTCTGACAGAAAGAGCAACAGCAGGTGGTCTGCATTCTAGCCGCATGAGACGCGGAGAGGCTACAGAAGTGCCGAGTGGCATGGAATCTGCGACGACCCGGGAGAATAGACCCTCGGGTCTCACATGGCTGTGTCTGCCGCGGGCAGAAGTCTGTTCTTCGGCGGCATTTTTAGAAACTTCGCCGCGACCGTAGAGTCGGAACAGAGTGCGTCGCCTCCTGACACAGCCGCGCGGGGCGCCTCCTGACAGAGCTGCGCGGGGCGCCTCCTGACACAGCTGCGCTGGGCGCCTCCTGACACAGCCGCGCGGGGCGCCTCCTGACACAGCTGCGCGGGGCGCCTCCTGACACAGCCGCGCGGGGCGCCTCCTGACATAAGTGCGTCACGCGTGCACGCCGCCCCCGGCGGGCCGATCCCCACCGCCTCCGGGGATGCGCCAATGGGTGATTTCCTACTGGAAGCGCCGCTCTCCTTTTCCGCTCCGCGCGGGACTCCGAAGCAAGCGGCTACTCCGGGCGACGTCCCCCGTGCCTGTTCTTTTTGAAGTACGAGAGCCGTGCCCTGAAGTCGTGTCATCGGGTAAAATGAGAGAAAGTAGCACGCTCTTGAAAAGCAGCCGAGTGCTGGCGTTGGCACATTTTCTAATTATAAAAGGAGGTACAACATTGTATCTGCCGCATCTTCTGTGGAAGCAGCGTGCGCCGTTTTATTATTTTTTTTACAGATGCCGCCCCGCTGCAGGGCCGCCCGCTGCGGCCGCGCTCATGGGCCTGGCGGCGTTTGAGGGAAAGCCCGTGCTTCTCGCTCGCGTGGCCCCGCTGGTGACCTCGCCTGCAGTTTGGTTTTCTCGCGAGACTGCTGCTGGCTTTAGTCAGACGTGACATGTCCCGGGCAAGGCCAGGCTCGTGGCCCGGACCTCGGGCGCCGGTGCCAGCGTGGGGCACTGCACGTGAAAGAGGCGACGCGAAGTCACAGCACTCAATGATGTAGCACCGACATTGCTAAAAACCACTAGAAGGCCGCATATGTGCACATAGCATAACACTCTGATAATTGGACAACAATAACCCCCCCCCCCCCACCCTCCCTCCCAGCACTCTTCTGATTCAGGGGTTTCCTGCCACTGACCATGCCTATGGGATGGAGTCGGGGCGTGTGTGTGGGTGTCTTTCTGAGTAGGCCAGTGTGTTTCTCATTGAGTCTAACTGTGTGTGTATTTCTCGTTGCGTGTACGGCGACTCCCGTTGTCTTCTCGTTTTGTGTTTCTGTGTACACGTGATTGTGGATAGGCCTGCTGTGTGTATTACTCACTGCTATGCGTGTTTTGTGTATGCGCCGCTGCCTCTGTCCCCGTTTGTGTAGTCAACCCCGTTCAATGTGTCCGATTTTAGTTTATTGATGTCTATTGATTGCGAGTAAAAAAGCGCCGTGACACAGGACGTCATTTGCGGCGCTATGCGGGACTCCCAGATAGATACGCCGGGCCTGCTTCTCACTGTGTTCCGCTGCTCGCGCGGGTCCCGCTCCAGCATTGATCGGAGCAGTGAATGAAATGTCCCGGTGGCCGGGCTGGGGGTAGGGCGGCCCGAGCGGCCTGGAGCCCCCCGTACACCAGGCGCAGATGATGAATAGCGTCCCGCGGAGGGGATCGATGGCGGTCAGCCCCGGCTCCACTCGCTCCCACACAACCACAGGGCAATTAATTGCGGACTGTCCCCTCATCCCTCATCTGCTGCTGGCACATATCGATGGAGATTACTGCTGATGGCCTGTTTTATCACCTGAAATAAACAGCCAGCGCCTCTCCTGCCCCCTTCTATGCACTGGCCGCGTGTATACGCAGCCGAGCAGGGAGGGTGCGGTGACAGACAGCCAGCTAGAGGACGCAGCGGCACAGGAGACCGTCTTAGCAGGTTCAGATCCCGACTCCGCATTTCATCTTTCAAGCGTCCAGCCAGTTAAATAATAACCGCGGCTCTGGCCGTTCAGACCGTGAAGTGCCGCGTTTAAACATGCATGCTATCTGAGTGACACGAGCCTCTCCGGGGGGAATCCGCGGGAGATATTGAGGTGCAGTCGGGGTGGCTCTCTGCACTCTCTAGGAACACAACCCTGCGGGACCCCGGCCTCTGTGTTTGGAGACTTCCCTGGTCGCTCTGACCCGGAACTGAAAGCAATAAAGCGTGTCTTCTCTCGCAGGTGGGACGGGCAGGGGAACCATGTGTAAGCACTTGCCAGTTTGGAGTATTGTTTTCCACAGAGGCGTGCGGGCTTTTTGGGTGAACTCGTTATTTCTGGTGGAGGGGAGCCCGCATTTTGAAACCGTGCGGAGAAAGGACGCTCCCTCGTTCTTCTGAGTGGTATTTGCCGCCATTCGTCGAGATTTGGAATCTGCCGTGTATCCATGGCGGGGCACTTGGGGGCTTAGGCCACACATGGGGTGGCTTGGCATAGTCCGAGACCCGTGCCTCCTGCTGTGCACCACTCTGTCCATGAGGCTGCGCCTCTGTCCTCCGCTCAGTGGGACCTTGGGTCCTCATGGGATCAGGAGGGGCGGCCAGGTTCCGGCAGGAGGAGGCCTCCCAGCGCAGTGACCTCGCGGGGGACCCAGGCAAGCTCGGCAGTCACCACAGAATCTCACATGAAGGGAGCCCGCAGCGCCCCCCCCCCTTCTCCACTACCGGGAGAGTGTAGTCGTGTAAAAGTGTCGCTGTCAAGACAATTGAGCAGCCGGGTCCTGAATACATACCACCGGCCACACAATTGCCACAGTACCGTGTCGCGTCTCTGCCGCCATTTCCGGATTGGGCGAGAAGGGCGTCTAATTCGTATAAAGCCCGAAGGCGAAACACATCGACTGATTTGAAGGAGAGGTGATTCCCCCGGAACATGTTTACATTGTTCTTAGAAAAGAGGGGACGCCCTCATTTCCCACTCTCAGGGGCTGTAATGCGCATCTGCTGGTTTTATCATTGTTAAGAGGAACTTTCAATTGCAGGCCCCGAACTCTGAATACTTTTTGGCTATTTCGAATGGAGATGCGCTGAAAGTAAGGGGAGACGCGCGTTTCTATATTTCGTTTTCGGTTGTTCTTGGTTTTGCACTGTGAAGAAAAAGGCGACGTTGTGCGCTCGCAACATATTGTGTTTTTAATTCAATGTTAATCGCAATGAATTAATCATTGATTAAGTTTAAAAACAGAGTTCCCTTTTTGCGTTCTACCCTTTTATTTCATACAGGCTGCGGTCTGTGTCCCCTCCAAAGCAGCGCCCCCGTGTCCAAGGCATCGGCCGTGCGGCTCCGTGGAGGGGGAGAGGCGGCAAAGGGGCCGAAAGTAACTCGGTCCGGCCTGGAGAGTTCCGAAAGTCGGTCATCCAGGAGGCGCCGTGCCAGTCAATACCCGCCCCTGGCACCCCACAGGGCAGCGCACACCCGAGCCCAGATCAAATGCGCCGCAGATACACAAGGGTGTAAAAAGCAGACAGGACTCACAACACACACGACCAACGTCGCACTTTGTGTCCCGTGCTGTCTTTATAACACACCGTCTTGCTAGTGTAAGGACATTCAATGGAACTCAATTTAAGGGACATGAAAGGAGAAAGCGCTGCGCCCTCTGTGCCGGATCAAACCAGCGGCCGCAGCTCAACCCACTGAGCTGCCTTACCCCGGGGAACACAGACTGTCAGAGCCTTCTCATATAGTGCCGGTGTGTGCGCGCTCGGGCCATGATTCTTTTATACGTAATGTGGCATTGAATATAGCGCGCTTCTTTCATGTCCATTTATTTATAGTCTCCTTTGTATTGCAATTATATATTTACACGACTAGATGTAAATGATTACAACTATGAACACATAGGTTGCAATATATGTCTATACGCGTAAGTGTGTGTAAAACGTAAGACTCGGCCTGATTTACAAACATGTTTTCAATGGCACTTACCCATTTAAAAACATGTTTGTAAATCAGCACCTCGGTACATATGAATAAGCGTCTCCGTGGAATTGGAATGATCTCTATAACACCGCCGGCCACTCTCCCGTGGATGGGGTATTTTCGCCCGCATTTGCCGCTGGCATTCGTGCGGGCACACAGCCTGTGCCAGCGATGCTGACCATTAACTATAAAAAAACGCCTTTTCCGCCTCCTCAAAGAAAAACAATGCCTACACCGCACTCTCTTCGCACAAGTGGAACACTATTTTAAAGTTAACAGTCGGGGTGCCCTCCCCTTTTCCCCCCCACCCGCAATCCCTAAGAAAAAGAGCACCGCGTGCAAAGAGCGCGCTCCCGGGCCGCGCAAGGGAAACACACTTCCGTCCATCAAATGGCCGCGCAACAAAACACGATATTTCCCCTTCGTGGGCGCTAGATATTGTGTACAAATAAAGACATACATTAAGAAAATATTGTGTCTTTCAATTCTGTTGGAAAGAGAAAGAAAGGAACGATACAAGAGAGATAAAGAAACAAAAAACAAGAAAGAAGGAAGACGCCAAGAGCATCGGAGAAAGAAAGTACACATCGACGTTGTACAAGAGAGGGGTGTAGGCCAGGGAGCCTGAAGGCAGCCCGCGTGACGGAACAGGTGGCATCTAGTAGCGCCGCGGGAAGCGCCGGAACTCTGCTGGGCGCCCTCGGGGTTCTGCCGGGCCGCCCGTCTCGCGCTATCTATCATTGGCCTCCGCACCTTTCATTGCTGGGTGCTCGTGGTCTCTCCGGGGGCGGGGGGTGCCCCCCCCCCTCCGTGGGCTGGAAGGGCGCTGCTCTACTGTTGTGTGTTGTTGGATGCTGGTGGTCCCAGGACTATAGGTGTTGAGTCCTGGTGCGCCGGCTTGTATGCCAGGGTGAGTGTTCCGTGTCGCTTGTGGGGCTGGTCGTGGATAGTGCCCCGAGTTGGCTGCCATATACTCCAGCACTGCACTGTGTAGTTGTTGGGGAGGCTGCTGAGGTGTGTACTAGTGTGACTGCTCTGTGGTCGGCCTTCCACACTCCCGTAGTTGTGGGTAGCTGTGCAGTTTGTCCTGGGGACAGGGTGCTAAGGCAGTTCATTGCATGTTGTTGGGGGTCGCCAGTTTGCTTCGCGGTGGATTATGTCTTGTGGGTAAGTTGGGGCCCGTCTATTTTAGTTGCTGGTGGGGTGCTCTGTGTTGGCTGCAGTGCTTTAAATGGAGAAAAGAAGTGCAGGGACTCCCCGAGCGAGCCACGACGGCGCGGCCCTTTTGCCTGAAGTCGTTTGGCGCAGCTCCTTGGCCACAGGCCCCTTTTAGGCACACCCTATCGTTTGCAGGCAATGCCCAGTGAGTTTACATGATGTGCCAAGGAGCACACACTTTGGTAAAGCAGTGTAGCTGAGATCCTTAAATACAAACTTCCAGTTTTTTTGTTACGCATTCATTGTTTAAAAAAAAGTTTGAATATCTATATTAAATGAGACTTTCTTTTTTGAGATCAGATATCACAACTCTAAACTGAGCTCTAGAAGAGGAGCTGTCATTGCCTCATAGACTCGTAGGTCACTGGAGCTCTGTGCGAGATTTTAGTCGAAAACTTTCCATCACAACTGCAATTACTTAAACATTTACATATTAGAATAGGCACTGCTAATAACAAAGAAACATCTTAAAAAGTAATTTCCCAGTCTTCCCAAATCAATTCCTTCTCCATCAAAGGACACCAGTGGTAACCTGTGAATTCCACTTAGCCAAGCAGTGTTCCACGCCTGGTGTGCTGCTGAGAACCCAGGAGCTGCATGTTTCTTTCTCCTTTTGTTCTGCAGGGGGGCCCTGAAGGAGACATTGTGGGCACTGTGGGTGGGGGGCAGGAGGAGGGAGAGGCTGCAGAAGCGTAGACCTTTAAGTTGCTGTAAAGTGAAATGAAAAAGCGTTCATTTTCACCTCGCAACATAGTTGAGAACCGGTACTCTCTTTCAGGTGTTGAGAAGTGTAGGTTCTCAAATGCTCAAAACATAAGAAGTGAAGGTACTGAGGGCCGGGTAGGGCCGGCCCATTTAAAGCACTGGTTGGGTTTCGTCTGGTGGGTGCTATCTGGAGGGTGCTTCCCTAGGACAGTTGATTTTGAGTGTTGTTGTGGTTGGCCCGTGTGAGATGTTCTCTAGGGTTCTGTGTGCAGAGTGCCTGGGCTAGGTGGTGGGATCTGGTTGTCTTGGTTGCTGGTGGGGTGCTCTAAGTTGGGTTTCCTCTGGTGTGTACTATGTGGAGAGTGCTTCCCTAAGACAGTTGATTTTGAGTGTTGCAGTGGTTGGCCAGTGTTAGATGGTCTCTAGGGTGCTGCGTGCAACGTGCCTGGGCTGGGTGTCTTGGTCGCTGGTGGGGTGCTCTGAGTTGGGTTTCCTCAGTTTGGTCCTATGTCCTCTCTTGGTGCTTCTCTGGGATACTTCATATTGACGGTTGTTGTGGGTCGCCAGGTACTTTGCTCTCTGATGGATTCTCTCTGGTGGTTGGCCGGTGTGAGATGTTCTCTAGGGTGCATTGTGTCTGTCTGTGGTAGGTGTTGCGATCCAGTTGTTTTGACTGCTGCTAGACTTCCTCTCATGGGTGTTTTCTGGGCCTTGTTCTGTGGTGGTCCTCTCTGTGGTGCCCCCAGTTATGGGGGCTATGGACTGCTTGTCCTGGGAATGCTCAGAGCTGCTGGGCTCGCTGGTGGGAATGGTCAGTGGGGACGCCCTGACGGGCGCTACTCTAGCCATGGGCGCCATGCCTCTGTGCCTTCAGCGTGCTTGGGGTGAGAGGAGCAATACTCACGGTTGTTGGGGTCGCTGGTGGGGGTGCTCAAGGGGATGATCTCCATTCGCTGCTGCCCATACAGGTAGTAGTCCAGCTCTTCCGGGCTGCACCGGGGCCGGCACTGGGCAGCTCTCTCCAAGCATTTGGGCGGCCCCAGTTCTAGTCGCATTGCTCCCGGCTGGGGCCCACTTGGCTCAGGGCTCTGCAGAGTTCCAAAGACAGCGGGCATGGAGGAGAGAGCAGCCAGGGGCGCAGAGGAGGCGGTGGAGGCCGGCGTGGAAGAGCAGGAGGAGGCCGAGGCCAGCGAGGCCGGGCGCGGGCGGAGGCTCTCCGGGAGCTCGGCGGCTCTCTCCAGGGCGGGCCCCAGGGCTCCCAGGGGCAGCGCGCCCTTCAGCTGGCTGTGCGGGAAGAGCTGCTGCCAGTGCTGTAGGTAAGCCGGGTCCACCTTCAGGAAGGCCGAGCCGCCGGGGTCCCCGGGTTTCAGCATGTCCGACGCCTGCGGGGAGGGAGGAAACACGGGCGTGATTAAAGTGCAGGCACTTGCGGAGGGTCGTCACGCACTTGAACAGGGAGCGAGAGGACACACCACCAAACACACGCGCCATGCGCACCCCATGCCCGGACCCCGTAATCTTTCAATCCACACAACACCATGTCAGGTCACATCACACCACCACAACATCCTCTGCCCTCCCCCAACCGGTCCTAACGTGCCCTGTTTTGCATACCATAATATAGCACACCAGACCACATGTGTCAAAACACAGCACAAGACAGCTTACTTGCCAACGAAACACAACATGACTGTCCCGCGTGCCAGAGAAACTTCCCACATTAAAAGCATTCCCTCAGACTGTCGCTGGTTGTTTTACAATGTCCACGCGACTTCGTGCTAGAAAGAGGAGCCCACCCCCCTTTCCTCAGGGAAAGGGTCAACATTATGGGGCTTTTTTTTATAAACAGCGCCATCAGTTTGACCCTTGACGTACGGCTCGGCAGGGACGCCGAGAATGGAGACCAACACACAGCGCCCCCCAGGCAGGCGCGCGCAGGGCCACTCGCAGCGCCACGGTGCATGGCACGCGCTAGGGAAGGCACCTGCGCACCATGGCACGAGCAAAGCGGCCGCGACTGTGTGCCCGCCTAGAAGCGGTTGCAGGACAGGGCTGGAACCACATGCTTCCGGCGAGCCCTTACCTCTGAGAGCATTTCCACACAAACGGACGCCGTGAAGCCGGTATAGGTGTGTGAAGTCCGACTCCTCAGCATCCCGTGCAGTAATACAGTTCTAAGCCACGGGCATGGGTACCATGCCGACCCAGCAGCCCACCACTAACTCAGACCTGCCTGTGCCCCGGCTCCAAATCCCTGATACACTTGAGACGCCAAGGCGTGGCCAAACAAGCGCGAGGGGCATACGCAAAGAAATCATTAAAAAAAGATCCAGGCACAAAACTCGATTCGGTCAGACAAAGCCGCCGTGACGTGCAATGTGTGCAGACACAAACACGGGCCGGTGACAGACGCGGTGTCTGACAGCAGCCCCTCCCCCATCAGCTATTTTACAAGCTGTCAGATGCGTCCATTAGTAATCGACCGCGTCAGTTTCTTCAGAATCCTGGGTGATCTGCCCCCACCCCCCTCCAGTGAAACTGACCAAGGTGTGTCACCCCTCTGGCAATGTCCCACTGAAGGAGCGGGACTGGGCTCTGTCGTCTCACTGTGCTTCACCCAATTCCCCCTCATCGCATCGAGTTCCACCAAGCACTATGCGCCGCTGCCCAAAGTCCCAGGCACATGTGTTACCGAACCACACCGAACCCAAGTACAGAAGCCTGCCAGGGGTGAGGGTGCCCTTACCTGGGTGGACCCGGGACTCGGAGAGAAGCCGGGAGTTCCAGCGAGGACAGGGGACGGCGCAGGGAGGCCGCGGTGCTCGCTCTGAGGCGAGCCGCCGCCAGAGTGTCCTGTGCGCTGCGTGCAGGGTCTGCGTGAGCAGGAGCAGGAGGCGGGCCACATCCACTCCAGCCTGCGCGCTGCTCTGCTCTGCGCTGCTGCGCGCTCAGCTCTCTGAGCGGCTGCTGCTGCACACGTGGGGCTTCACCGGCCCACGCGGCACTGGCCGAGGGTGTGTGTGTGTGTGTGTGTGTGTGTGTGTGTGTGTGTGCGCGTGCGTGCGTATACACCAGTGCACTGCAGGGCTACGCACACCCAAGTCAATACCCTGCACTTTTGCTCGCGTATAACGCTCCACTCCTCTCTCGCGTGTATGTGCCTGGGCTATTGCGAATACAAGAGCGTGCATGTTGTGATTGTATTTATCCTACCATTGTGTTCGCATTCGTCCGCTGGTACTAGATTATTAAACGTCTAATGTATAACTTTTCCCCAAGGGCCTCTTCTTCAATGGGATTGCGCCATTATAGACAGTGGTCGAAGTGCGCGGCAACGGCCGGGAGCGGTGTTCCGCTACTTTTATGTGTACGTGTTGTGAATCAATCAGGTCGGCGTGTGCACACGGCGTTTATCAACAGCCGGATTGTTTACTGGTGCGCAATTGTGCAATGTGCGCGTTTTATTTGGTAGTGTGAATTGTATTTTAGGTGATTGTGCGTGTTTTGTGTGTGTTTGCGCCGTTGTTAATGTCTGGTTGCCTCTGCAACTGTAGTGCTTTACCGTGCGCGTGTCTACGTGATGTACTAGCGGCGCTTGTGAGGCTCTCTTTGCCATTTCCACGCCGCTGTCTCTCGGCGAGATTACATGCGTGTACTGCCGGCGGCTGTGTGTGTCTGTGTGGTGTGTTGCACGGTAGTCTCTGCAGCTCTGTGCGGTTGTGCATTCGTGTAATGATACTATGGCCCTGATTTACAATAAGGCATCTTCAATAGGAAAGTCCCATTGAAAAACGATCCGTAAATCAGGGCCTAATACACCCGTAATGTGCGTTCTTCTTTCAGGCGAACGTGTGTGCTCACTTTCGCTCCCTCGTGCTCCCACAGCTCCCAACTCCGACTGCAATATCTTCCCAAAAATCCAAGACGTCAACCACCCCACTCCATTAAAACATTTTTCTATCTGTTTCCGCAAGGAATACCTGAAGAGTTGAAGATCGCCAGGGGGCGGGGCGGGGCGGGGCGGGGCGAGCCTTGCCAGGTTTGCGTTTCCGGGGCCTTGAACACACCTGCCCGCAGATTGCACACGTGTGTTCAGCCCGCGGCGCCGCCACCCCTGGTGAGGGCAGGAGGGCGCCTCCCTGTGTGCTACTCAGTCCGCATATAACGGACCAGCGAAAGGGCGCCCACACCCCGAGCTCGGCTCGACACCGCAGTCATCTCTTCAACTCCAAAACTTGGCACCCTCGATTTGTTTGTGAGCTGCGACACGCATTTAGGCAACTGTTTCTGTTACCGGGGGCGAGTGGGGGGGGGGTGTGTGTTGGGGGGGGGGGGGGGGGGCGGTGTCTTGATGGTTGATTCACACACCTGCTTATTCTCCAACCCTTGCCCCCTGCCTGAGTAAAGAAATACCGCCCCATGAGGTCGGACAACACTTCGGAGTGCGGTGCTGAACGAACTTGACTTCACCATAGCGAATGCAAAGATATCTGGCGTTTTGTTTCCCATAAATATATATATAATTCCAGGAGATGTGTGTGTGTGTGTATACATATATATATATATATACACACACACACACACACACATACATACGCACGGGCGTAGAATGTCTTTTCAACGAGTTTCACGCTACAGTTTTTGGTTCTTTGGTGGAAGAGGGAGATGGCGCGGGTCTCGGAATGTGCTGGAACGTCCAGTCGCGATACATTATGCCAGCGCGAGCCGTTATACCAATACACCTCGCCACTGCAGTTTTTGGACTGTTTTGGACACGTTTCCAAAAGTACCGTTGACACGCTGAGAAAAGCCAAAATACCAATAATACAATATATGTAATGTACATTACAGATGTAATCTGGCATAACTTCCATGTCCCCGTTCGTACAGATGCGGTGTGCGTGGTGCATGCATGCGTGCGTGCGTGCAGTCGGCACTGCCACCTGCCCGAATCTCCCTTCAGGCGCGTGGGTTTATGGCGGCAGAGCTCCTCCAGTGCCGCGTGCCCGCAGACTTCTGCACGCGCGCACATTCAAGAAGATGGATATATCACATGCACACGAAGGGCCCGATTCATGGATATTTTGCCCGGTTGAAAGTGAATTTGCACTGCCGTCACAAACCCTTATTTATGGAACTGTGCAAAGTGTATTATTGCCGTGCAAAGTCCGGGAAAAGTCATTTTGTAGTGCAAAAATGACTATGCGCTCACTTTGCCCGGACTTTGCACGGCAAAAATACACTTTGCACGGTTCCATAAATCAGGGTTTGTATCGGCAGTGCAATGTCACTTTTCAGAAGGACAAATATTCCATGAATCGGGCCCATAGTGTAGTATGTATGTGCGTGTCATCTATATGTATAACCATTAAACATGCGCACACATGTGTAAATACATATAGAGCTACTCTCCCCAATCCCTGCGGTCCTGTGTCAACGGGCCCCAGTATCTGACAGACAGTGGACCACGGGCACCATTTATTTTGCGTGGTCTGAATTCCCCCTCCCCCCTCCTCCCCACACGCAGCCCCCCTGGCCAGGCGTGGCCGCCCCTGCCGAGCCTGGGAACGCTGCTGCTCCGGTCGGTTCTGGGGTTGATACAACAGAATTCTTCCCCCTTTCTCACAAAAAATACGCACACGGCGGTGCCTGAAATGTTGTGACTGGAGCCTTTTTGACAAGGTCATCTGTCAGCCTCTGTGTGGATTGATAGTGCCCCTGCCACAGGCCGTCCAGCTCAGGGGTGTGGGAAGCCCACGCTGCCGCCAGCAGGCATCACTCACACACCGCACTGCATCACCCACCACCCCCAACACCACAGTCACAGGCTGAATCACCTCACTCACACGCTGTATCACTCACTTCCATCCCGCACCACCTCACTCAGATCCTTCACCACCTCACTCAGCGTCTGCACCAGCTTACCCACATTCTGAATCACCTCACTCACATGCTGCACCACTCAATTCCATCCCGCACCACCTCACTCAGATCCTTCACCAGTTTACTCGGTCAGAATCACCTTACACTCGGTCCGCACCAGCTCACACAGATCCTGCACCACCTCACTCAGCGCCTGCACCAGCTAACCCACATTCTGAATCACCTCACTTGCAATCTGCACCAGCCCACCCCCACCCTGCACCACCTCACTCAGCGCCTGCACCAGTTTACCCACATTCTGAATCACCTCACTCTCAATCCGCACCAGCCCACCCCCACCCTGCACCACCTCACTCAGCACCTGCACCAGCTTACCCGCAGTCTCAATCACCTCACTCGCAGGCTGCACCACCTCACTCACATCTCACACCACCTCACTCAGATCTTTCACCAGTTTACTCGGTCAGAATCACCTTACACTTAGATCGCACCAGCTCACACAGATCCTGCACCACCTCACTCAGCGCCTGCACCAGGTTACCAACATTCTGAATCACCTCACTCACACCCTGCACCAGCTCATTAAGAGCGGGCAACAGTTCACACGCATCGTGCCTCACCTCTCTTAGAGCCTGCACAAGCTTACCCACAGTCTGCATCACCTCACTCGCAGGCTGCACCACCTCACTCACATCCTGAACCAGCTCTCGTGCATGCTGCACCAGTAAACTCAGAGTGGACACCAGCCCACCCCCACCCTGCACCTCTTCACTCAGTGCCCGCAACAGTTTACTCACAATCTGAATCACCTTAATCGCAGTCTGCACCACCTCACTCACATCCTGCACCAGCTCACTCAGAGTGGACACCAGCCCACCCCCACCCTGCAGCTCTTCACTCAGAGGCCGCAGCAGCTTACTCGCAGTCTGAATCACCTTACTCACAGGCAGTGCCACCTCACTCCCACCCGCACCAGCTCACTTAGTGCTTGACCCAGGTTACTCTTATCTGGCACCAACTCACTCAGTCTGAATCAACCCACTCAGAGGCTGACCACCTCATTCGCATGCTGCCGCAGCCCACTTACCCCCTGCACCACGTCACTCACATCCTCCAGCACGACTCATAGTCTGAATGATCCAGTCACAGGCTGTACCACTTCACTCACACCCAGCGGCAGCTCGCTCCCATCCTGCACCACCTCACTCAGTCTGAATCATCTCACTCACAAGCTCCAGCACCTCACTCACATCCTGCACATGTCCCTGAAAGCCTGCACCAGGTGGCCTCCAGGATTCTAGAACTGGAGGTGGCATGGAGTTTGGGTTGTCCACAGCCCGTTGTCTTCCTTTACAATGATGTACACTTTAGTTGACATGATATCTGGGCAATTCTAAGCAGATCTAAGAGTCATGCTTTCATGAAGTCTGTCTTCATCTTTTAATGCGGTGTGGGGGGGGGGGGGGGGGGTGGAGACAAGAACCCGCAGAAGGTGCAAACTGGAAGTAGAGACTGCGAGGCATATATGTACTATTTGTCCACTTCTGTACAATAGATATGTTAAGGTGAATGCCTCTTTTCTAAGTGAAATGTTCTCTATAAAAACGGACCAATTCTGGAGTATGACATTTTCGGGAGAATTACTCGTCATTGCCTCAGATGTGTATTTTATATGGAAGTAATTGGAGAAACGTGTTTTTAATGACTAGTTAGACAGGATATTTTGAAAATGTGTTTACTAAGGATTGGACAGACTTGAGATACTTTTAGACTAAGGATTGTGGTAATATATGTTATGCATTTATTGTGTTTCATCTTTCTTATATGACATATGACAGTTTATTATGTCTTTCTTCTACTGACATTTTGAAATTCTGAACTTGTTTTGACTGTGTAAAGATTGATATGAAATCAAATACACAATATAATTAAAAAAAGGTATGTACGCACCTTACGACAGTAACACAAGTAGCACTCTTACGACTCTGAATAAAATAATCATGAAAGCCGAAAATGTGAGATCCCCTCTTCTAAGGATGAACGTGGCTTAAATAGCTGGTTCTATGGAAGGTGCCTGCTCAGGAGGGTCTGCAATCACTGCGTTTTATCAAGGAGACATGTCCCTGTACATATCAGCCTGGTCCTGCCCACCTGGAGAGTTGTGACAAATCAACTTCTGGGGCACCAGTGGTCCAGGGATGAATATCGGTTTCTAAACCATCAATCAGCCTGACACCTCTAGTACACCAGAAGGTATCCAAACAGATTGGAAACACAAGCAAATTATAAACCTCCTTGTCCAATTTGGGTAACGTGGATGGAACGGCAGGCTTATTTCCACAAGATCGTCGATTGTTGGCAAGTTGCAACACAGCAAAAATACAATTATTGCCCAATGCTAAAAGGGACTGTTAAATTAAGGTTGTATACACATATCTACTTTATTATTATCACAACAGACAGTTCTAGCATTCTACAAAATAAATCCACCCTGTAACGGAATGCAGAGGACAGACAGTTTCAAGAAGGAAAGGGCATGCACTCTGGATACTGACTGGAGGGTAGTTGGTAAAGTAATTAATCACAATAGTTCATGGATACTCGCTTTCAACACAAAGGGAGCAAAGGGTTGTAAAATGTCACAAGGACCAGTGGGACAGAACCACAATGTACCTTTTGCTTGTAGAAGTTCTTGCTGCTTGACAGTGTAGAGTCAGTTTCAGGACAGACAGTTTCAAGAAGGAAAGGGCATGCACTCTGGATACTGACGGGAAGGTAGTTGCTAAAGTAATTAATCACAATAGTTCATGGATACTTGCTTTCAACACAAAGGGAGCAAAGGGTTGTAAAATGTCACAAGGACCAGTGGGACAGAACCACAATGTACCTTGTGCTTGTAGAAGTTCTTGCTGCTTGACAGTGTAGAGTCAGTTTCAGGGCGATTTGCAACTTCTGCGACAGTGTTCACGAGGGGAGAGAGCTGTGGGTATCAGGCAGCAGGCAGTTTGGCGAGCGAGGCTGGACGGACAGCTGCAGGCTGGCCTACACGGCAGCTCAGGGTCAGGAATCATTCTTTCAGTGCTGGTTGGTGGGTCTAAAGCACTAGTCGAGGCATCTGAGATGATGTTAGTGACTATGGCATGACAACAGTCAGCGGTGCAGTCAGTTGCAGCTCGAGGGGCTTGACTGGATCAAAAATGTCAGTGAAGGTGGCCGCTGGTTGATGCTTGTCGATGCACTCCTCCTAGCTTCTTCACTGGACTTGTGAGGTCGTTTAAGGCAGATGGTCCAAAGCTGAGGAGAGTGTTGCAGGCATAGGCCTTGCCCTGGGTTTGGTTCATCGACTCTCTGGCACTTCCCACATAGGTAGCTTGCTTGCAGAGCCTAGCAGGGCATGCTGTGTGCTGACTGAACACCGGTTCTGGAGTTGCTGGAGGGTCCTCTGGATTCAGTATCTCACTCTTTTCCCTGAGGGATGATTAGGGGAGGGATCTTGCTTCACTCTTTGGAACTCCTGGCCTTCCTTCACTGGCGGAAGCTGTAAGATAGACTGTACCTTCAGCCACAGACCAAATTAGTTATTCTTGTTACTCCTTGTGAAGTCTTCAGATGATCTGCCAAAAGAGGGGCTCAACCCTCTTTTAAAGCCAAATGGGCCCCAGTGATTGGTGTAAGCCTACCTTAATGAACCAGTCCTGGGTCCCCACCAACAATCTGCTGTATGCATGAGGTCATAACCAGAGTGCTTTGCAACCAAAAAGGTAAAGGGGTGAAAACTTGTAATATTACGTCCCGCCCATCTTCCTGTCTGTTGTGGATCAAAGGCTCTATTTGGTTAATTGAGCCCTCTGTGGTTCCTGATTGAAATGTCAGGTCTCCCTTGAATCTGTGGCGAGAACAGACTTTCTGCCTCCATCAATCCACATACTTGTACCTTCTAAATGGGGTCCCCATGTGGGGGTTGCCTACTGTAAACACATAGTCCCAGACATGACAGGTCACTGCCTTTGATACTGAGAGGTGGGAGCTGGCTTCAGGTTGACACAATGCATATTGTTTGTGTTTCTCTGTCTTTTGTTAGTCCTGCGAGCAGGTCTTCTGTGGGCCTGCTTGAATTAACTCTGATTAGTATGCGAAGCTGCAATCAGCAGAGCTAACAAAAGAACAGGGCGGATCCATGGGCCCTTTGTTAGTTAATTAGGCTTGCCATGGCAGGAGGAAGGTTGTGCCCTCCCCATTCTGAGATGCCTTGATGTGCTCTGGCTGTCATATCCCAACTAAATATGATAGGAGGACGGTGCCTGAAAGCTTTGCCCACCAAGAGTACACAGTTCTATGTGTATGTCATGCAGTGAGCATAGGAAAATGTGTGTGTATTAGCCCCACACATTTTCCGTAGGTTGATCTACCATCATTCAATTTCATTTAAAATTTCAAAAAAGCCTAGGCGAGCGCACACCCACCATGCGGATGGTCAAATTCCTCTCATGCTCCCCAGCCTCAACATGTGAACCACCACCCTACTGAGGTTCTGGTTCGTCATACTGAGGGTCTGGCTCGTCATCAAGGTGAAAGCACCAGTTGAGGCCATCTGCATTTCCATGATGGGAGCCTGACTTGTGCTGTAGGGATATGGCCCAATGCAAAAGCTTATGGTCCTCCCTTTGCAGGGCTATTAAGCATCGAAGAGGCTGATGGTCTGTCTGGATCGTAAAGTGCGATCCAATGATGTAGGGTTTCAGCCTCTTCATGGCCCACACAACCGTGTAAGCCTCTTTTTTAATGACAGCCCAGCACTTTTCCCTTTTTTTCAATCACCTGCTAATGTAGGCGACAGGTTGCTCTACCCCTTGAGAGTTCAGCTGCGCTAACACTGTTATCTTCTTCGGCATCTTCTTGGAAGTTAAATCATTCAGGTGCATGGCAATGGTCCCATATGACTTGATGAACGACCATTAGTACCCAGCAAGACCTAGACAGGTTCTCACATGTGTCTGTGTGCTGGGGATGCCCCAATCCTTCACAGTCTGTACCTTCACTTCTAGAGGTTGTTTATTACCTCCAGTGACCAGGTGGCCTAGGTAAGTCACGAGCATGCGCTATCTGGCACTATGTGGCCTTGATAGTCAGACACTCTGCATCAACTGAAGCACTTGTTTCAGGTGGAATAAATGATTCTCCCAGGTGCAGCAGAAGACAGCAATGTTGTCTAGATAGGCGACACTGAAGTTTTCCAGACCAGCCACAACCTGGTTAACCATCTGCTGAAAAATGTTGTAGGGGAATTATTAAATCCGAAAGGCATCACAGTGAACTGATAATGTCCTTTTGGGGTTGAGAATGCTGACCCCTCTCTCACTCCATCTGTCAAGCCGACCTGCCATGAGGTCAAAGGTACTCATGTACTTCGCAGCATGGGCCGGTTGGGGGTCTCGGAGCACACTTGGTAGCAGAAATCGGATGGTTATCGATTATCGAATAGAATAAGACACCCATTGACCGTCGACATAAAGTAACTCTAGGTCCTCTGTAATATCACGAGTCCTTTGCCATTCGGCTGAGTAGACCATGAAGCTCCCCGTAGACAGTGGTAGAGTAAAAATAAAATCTGCAGAACGAGGTCTGAAGGGACCTGTGCTTCCCCACATAACCCCTTCCCACTCCTACGGACAGCTGAGCGGGAGAAAAGCCAGAGAAGGCAGTGACGAAGGCGTTGATACCGAGGATCCAGAGAGGAAACATGCGAGCGGTGAGTGAAAAAGACTAAGGCTTTGGCAAAAAGTATATACCATAGAACAAGTAAGGGGAAAGGTAACGGAGGGAGGCGGGAAAACAAAATATAGTCAGAACTAGAGAAGAATGTATATATATATATATATATATATATATGGGGAAGGAAATAATAACTCAAGAATAATTAAGTAGACAGAGAGAGGATACCAGGGCGGACACCCGAGAAGAGAGAGGATACCGGGGAAGACACCCGAGAAGTGAGAGGATTCGCCTAATTCCTACGCTTTTAATATAAGCGGCTAGAAGAAACCTGCATCCAGAGTCCCAAATAAAGGGGAACAAATAGGCCACCAGAGTGATTAAAGGCGCTTTTTATGAAAGGGATGGGTTTAAACTCCATGTCGGGGTAAGAGTATTAGAGGCAAAGGTATATGTGGCCAGCTGGAGTTCGTTTAGTCTGTTAACGACTGTCTTATGTGTTGTTTGTTGTGATGTAATAAGTCTAAAATTTTCCTTAGAGGAACTGACATAATAGTTATGCGATTAAATATTTGAGATATTGTAATATACGAATTGATGTTTATTGAGTAAAATAGAAGATATAACATTTTGTTGAAAAAACAGAATTGGAGCTTGCAGTGATTGGTGCTCGCTCATATTGTTGGAATTGTTTAAGTCACGTAAAGCATTAACAAGTGTTATATAAAGGGAAAGGAAACAGATTTAAGCATGGAAGACATAACTACATTAGCACACCTGTGCAAACAGTTGCCGAAACATGCACCTAAGCTGAAAAAATACAGTGCAGAATGGGTTAAAGGAACAGTTCACAAAATGTTTATGTCTTGGCCACAGGGCGGGTCATTATCTAAAGCTGTTTTGCAACACATGACGACATACTTGCACGCCACATAAATGGGAAAGAAATTAGACAAATGCCTAGCTAGTCTAGAGTTGTGGAAAATGTATCAACAAGACAAGGAAGAGGAACCGCCATCAGACTGGATACTTAATGTATGCACAGAGGGGGGTGAGACACCCTCAGCGCCACCCGCCCCGTCTGAAATGAAAATTGAAAATGATAAGGAGGAAGGGTTATACCCGCTCAGGGAACTTAAAGCAGCCACGGGGTATAGCAACCCAACGTATGAGTCACCTACGCAAAGTAGTGATGAAAATCAAGATAAAGATAGAGATAGCGATAGAGATATTATCTCCAAAATCCCGAGGGACAAGGAGAGATGCGATGATGAGAGAAGAGACCAGACACAGGCAAGTAATCTCTCGACAAAGAGAGAGAAGGCAAAAGATGGAAAGGAAACAAGGATAGAACTGATGAGATAGCATTCACAAAGAATGAATGGATGGGAGGGCAGATTTTATTGAAACTCGATGGCAAAGGCATTGATGACGCGAAACAAAAGGAGAAGTTAGACGATGTACAGAGAAAGGAGAAGGAAAAAGAAAAAGGATTGAGAGACGAGTGAATGAGCAAAAAAGATGGACAGAGACGAGAACAGGTATATCGTGAAGAGCTAGAAAGGCAGCACGATCGTAAACAGAGAGCAGCCAATGATCAAGACAGACAGGAGCAGCGAAGGTTAGAGGAAGAGCAAAGGATACGAGAGAAAAGAATAAAGAGACGAAGGGATGAGGAAATCCAAAGGGCAAATGAACGTAGAGATGCAAAGAAAGAGGAAAAAGATAGGGTCAGAGAAGAAGCGAGGCAGTGCAGAGAATTCGATGATGTAGAACGTAAGTGAAGACAGAGAGCACACAATCTTGAATATCTGGAAAGAGAGGTTAAAAAACCTGATCCAGTGGTAGACTGGGAAGAAAAAGAAGAATTCTTTCCTGAGTACGATTCGGTACCAGGCACATCTAGAGCAAATATTGAGGATGACTTCCATACCAGAAGCATCGGAGAAATGATCGATAGGACATATGATGAAATAGGGCTAGAACAAGTACCCCAAGGGGAGGGGAAAGACGAGCACCTGGAGAGCACTCAGCTTTACGACAATGAGGATGTCTCCCGATGTAGTGGGAATAGAGAACTATCCCTAGATAGATTGGAAATAAGCAGGAACAAAGAGGACGCAAGAAGTTGCACGAGTTGGGGGCAGACAATGTCTGACACTGAAAGACAGGAGCGTGAGGAAAAGGAGAAGAGAGGAGATGCGAATAACGATTCCCAAGGGGAAAAGGGATAAAATGGTCAGACTAGTGAGCCTTCACCGAGGGCATCAGAGTTAGCCACGCCATCAGACCGACACAAAGAAGTATCTCACGGTCAGAGGGGGGTGTTTCCCACCCTATGCGAGGTGGCTAAGGACATTGCAAGGTAGGCGGCGATGTGGGAACATTACCCTGACAATAGACAGGAGAACAATGAGAGAAGAGAGAGAGGGCTATGCGTCCCAATTTCCATTGCTCGAGAAAGGAGGGGCGAGACCACAATATATTCCATGGCCACACATGGAGCGGGAAAACCTGAAAAATAAGCTTCCAATGCTAACATTGGGAGCCGGAAAATGGATTCACAAGCTAGAAAAAATGACGAGAGGGAACATGTTAGCTATCGAGGATATCAAAGGTCTCTTAACCACCATACTTGGTGATAGAGCAGACGATGTGTGGACACAGGCAGGTTACCCTGGTGTGACCACAGTTAATACTGCGAATGACGGAGCTCCATTTAACAATTTCAGAGCAGCGGTATAGAAAGCACTACGAGTGCTATACCCAGAATCTTCCAACATGGGAGTTATCATGACACGTAAAATTAAGGTGTCAGAAGATCCGTTGATTTACATACAGAATTTTCAAGACTCATGGGTACTTGAGACTCGGGAATCTTGGGGGAAATCTATACCCGTGTTCTACCATATATTGTGCCAAGGGCTGCCAGAACCAGTACAGAAACAGCTCAAGAAATTAGTAGGAACTGAGGCCAGGTTTTCAGAGTAATCAAGGAGGTTTTCAAAATATGCAAAATGCCAATCAAGATCTGTGAAATGGGCAAGTCAGACCACCGCCAGTATGTTGGTTGTCTGGGATGACAGGGCATTTAGCGCGCACATGCAAAAATCAAGGCATGATGCAAAATGGCCAAGGAATAGGAGCACGCATGGTGAATCCACCTGTGTTTCTACAGCAGGGAGTTGCATAGAATCACACAGTGCAACAGCAAACGCCAGGAGCACAGCAAAACTCTCAACCTCAGAATTTGATGTGTTTTCCACAAGGATAGTCTCAACAGTCGCCTATGCAACTGTCACAGACAGTAAGTACAGGACAGGCTGCGAACCCTGGAATGAGGAATAATACTGGTGATGGGGGAAGTCCATTCGCACAAGGTGGGACAAAATTATATATGGACTAGGACAGCTCACTGGGAACCCTGATGCGTTCTATACTATCAGTGACACCAGACCCTCACTGGGAACCAAGGGTGGATGTCGTTATAGGGGATAACAAATATTCCTTCCTCGTTGACATGGGTGCAACATGTTCGTGTATACGTGAAGGCAAGTTTTCCTTGTTCGGCGATGCTATAAATACTCAGAGTTTCACAGGAGCTACAAGTCGTGTTCCCTTTACCAACACACTTCCCGTCGCTATAGGAGAATGTGAATGTGCCTCTATTATATTCACAACAATCCCCAGTAAACATTTTGGGTCGAGATCGAATGACAAAGTTAAATATGAAAATCTCGTTCACGGAGGAGGGCATAGTATCTTCAACTCCAGGAATGCACTATTCAAACATATGCAAAATGATTAGAGCATACGCAGGACACACAGCTATGAGGGCTGTAACATTGGAGCCCCAAATATTTGTGTATGGAATACGTGTGCTAATGGGGCTGTACCATTGGAGCCCGAAATATTCGCGTATGGAATACGTGTGCTAATGGCAGGGCTGCCGGGCCTTGCAGAGAAGATCATGAGGACTCCAGGTGAATTTCTATTCAGGCCAAGAATACCTATGCACAAGGAAAGGGGACAAGTATTTCCCTTAATAATACACACAGCCACGATGCGAGGAAAAGGGGTTTTGATCAATGGTTATGATGATGAAGACCGACAATGGTGCACAGTAATCGCCATCGAAGAGGCATACTGTTACGCTCACCTGATATCCCCGGGGGCGTCTGGAAGGCTCTGAGATCTGGAACCCTGAATGCGTAGTTGCCCAGTGCTGAATAATGAATCTTAGTTATTTGTAGGGTGAGCTATCCGTCCTGCGTTTCTTGTGCAGGGGCGCTTGACGTTTGTTGGCAAGCTGCCCGAGTTGCTTCACTGGTGCAGTATGCCTTCCTTGGGCCCAGGCCTGCTGTGACCCCGAATCTGCTGGTAGGCAGGTAGGTTTGTTAATTGTAAGTCTTTGTTCTGTTTATGGTGGGAATTTGTTAATGTCTTTGTCTCCTTCTTTTTGGGTGCGAAGGTCTTGATGCTATCGTGCCGGATGGAGAGGCACGTTTCTAGGTAAGAGAAAGCACGAAGCGCAGCACCTTTATTGTCTTTTGAAGCTAACCTGTGTTTTCTTCTTCTTCTCCTCACAGGCTGCTGTGGTGCTGTGAGTGGATGAGAGCGCGATGAAAAATAGGCCCCTGGAATCCATTAAGGTAGTACAGCGCTGTGCAGTTGTTTAATATTGAAAGTGAACCTGAATATGTCTCTTTTCCTTTGCAGATATTGCTGTGGTGCTCTGGATGGAAGCGTGGTGTAGTGCGATGGAATTCAGGTAAGACGGATAGAATTTGATGTTTTGGAAGCGCACGTTCTAATATTGTTTTTCCCTTTCTTGTTATTGCAGGTCGCAATGTTCGAACAGCAGCTGTGGTAGCGGTTCGCCGGAAGACCTTAAGCTAGTACTCACAGGTGAGTGATGTTTCTTCTTCTCTTGGTTTCCATAGATTGCAGCCCAGTTGAGATGCTGAGTGCTGGATGGTGTTTTCTCAGGTAAGACAGAATAATCTTGTTCTTGTTCTTGTAGGATTACAGGAAGATGCTGGAGACCAGGAGCTGGACACAGTGAGCGTCACTCTGCTGGTTGCAGAATAACACAAACCATGTTCTGCAGTCAGGGTGTGGTTTATATAGCACTGGTAAAGTAGTACCAGGGAAAGTAGTTCCAGGCCTGCCACATCCAAAACACTAGACCACATGGCTTGTTCTTAGAATTAGACTGTATGGGTGCTTCCATGTTGGATTTAAAGGCCCATGTACATACATGGGACCTAGTTTGAACAGCCCTTCCTTCCTATAAATGAGCCTGGTGCCAAAGGTGCCATGACTGGCTCCAGGAGCCCTTTTGCAGTGGTTTTAAGGCCCTCAGGGTTCTGGTGGGAGCCTGCTTGTGGCACAACTTGTGCCCCCTCACAGTGGTCATGACAGCACTCCCCCCCAAGGCCCCTCTCATGGTATCCTTCCTGTCCGGGTTTGGTGGGGTTATCCAGGTGAAACTTCATAATCAGACATGGTGCGTGAATATGTTCACTTGGTTCCCAAGTTCTGTCTTGAGGCCCGTACCCTTTCCAGTCCACTAAATAGTACAGCTTAGATCTGGTACGTTTCGAATCCAGGATGTTTTTAACTTCAAATTCAAGCTCTCCATCAACTAGCACAGGTTTTGGTGGTGTTAAGACTCGGGTTCCTGTTTGTACAGGTTTTACAAGTGACACATGGAACACCGGATGAATTTGCATGCTTGGTGGTAAGGCTAACTTGACGGCCACTGGATTTATCACCGATTGGTATAGGGTCCTAGATATCTTGGACGAAAGGTCCAGGTACCTTTTATGGGCACATGTTTTGATGCCAACCAGACTTCGTCTCCAACTTGGTAATCAAGAGCTTTCTTTTGATGCCGGTCAGAGAATTGTTTTGTCTGTCTTTGGCTTGCAGTAAATGTTCATTTGCCCTTTTGAATGCTTGGGTTATGCTTGTGTGTAGAGTCTTTACCGTTGGCATTTCCAAGGTCCTTGGAGAGTCTAGTTCAGAGGTACGTGGATGTTTTCCGTATATTGTGTAGAACAGGCTTTGTCCCGTGCTGTTGTGTATGGAGTTATTGTATGCATATTCCGCTATCCATAACAAGTCTTTCCATTTCTCTTCCACTTGATGCAGCATGCAACATAGATGCTGTTCTAATGTCTGGTTTGTTCTTTCTGTATGTCCATCAGTTTGGGGGTGATGGCTAGTGGATAATCGAACATCGATTTGTGCCAGGGTACAACATTTGCTCCAGAAGTTGGAAACAAATTGGCTTCCATGATCTGAGATTAGGACTGAGGGGAAACCATGCAGTTTTATAATATGTTCAAGAAATGCTTTTCCCAGATCGGTAGTGTTAGGAAGTCCTTTGAATGGAATGAAATGTGCCATTTTAGAGAACAGGTCTACAACCACTAGAATGGTATTAAAACCTTGACAGGGAGGTAAGTCAGTAATAAAATCAAAAGAAAGAATATGCCAGGGAGCCAGTGGAATATCCAGTGGTTGTAGGAGGCCAGCTGGTTTCTGTTTTTGTGATTTATTCTGTGCACCTATCCCAAAGGATAGAACGAATCGAGCAATGTGCTTACTCCAGGTTGGCCACCAATAATTCCGTTTAACCTTGGCTAGAGTCTTAACAATTCTGGGATGGCCTTCGATCAGGGAATCATGATAACCAGACATTACCAATTCTTGCAGATCTTTACTTGGTAGATATAGTCGTTCCCTGAAGTAGGGTAATCCATCCAGAACCGTGTGATGTTCATTTTGGGATTTCCATTTCTGCAAGATCTCGGGGTTCATTAAGGTTCGAATCTTATCTTGAAGTTCACTCAGAGTCAATGTGGTGGTGAATCCCAGAAGTTTATTGCTTGGGATGATGGCAACAGGGTCCAGGGTACTGTTCGTTTTCTCTTCAACACTCATACGAGACAAGGCATCGGCCTTCCCATTCCGAACTCCCGGTCGGTATGTTATTACATAATCGTATTCTGCAAAGAATAGAGCCCACCGCAACTGTCGTGACAATTGGGCTTTTGCTGACTTTAGGTATTGAAGGTTTCAGTGATATGTGATTACTGTGATGGTGTGTCTGGCACCTAATAGATACTGCCGCCAGGCTTTGAAGGCTGATTTTATTGCCAACAATTCTTTGTCTGTAATTGCATAGTTAAGTTCTGGTGTTGAGAATTTATGTGACCAAAGGGCCATGGGGTGTTATTGGCCTGTCTCTGGATCTCTTTGAGAGAGAACTGCTCCCATAGCTATGCTGGAAGCATCAGTTTCCACTACATAGGGGAGATCAGGGTGAGGATGTCGTAAAATTGGCGCAGAGGTGAATCTTTTCTTGAGTTCTTGAAAAGTCTGTTCCGCCTATTCAGTCCATTGGAATTTTTGGTTGTTTTTTTCTCAGTAACGATGTGATTGGGTGAACTATCAGTGAGAAATCTGGAATAAATTGATGATAAAAATTTGCAAAGCCGAGCATGCTTTGGGTTCCTTTAAGTGAAGAAGGTGATGGCCAATTAAGGATGGCATCTACTTTGTGTAAATCCATCTTGACTCCCTTTGGCGAGAGAACAAAACCGAGGCACTCAACTTCGGTGACATGGAAGGAGCATAAAACAGAATAATGTTGTTCTTGTTCTTGCAGGATTACAGGAAGATGCTGACGACCAGGAGCTGGACACGGTGAGCGTCAAGCTGCTGGTTTCAGAATAACACGAAGCATGTTCTGCAGTCAGGGTGTGGTTTATATAGCACAGGTTAAGTAGTACCAGGGAAAGTAGTTCCAGGCCTGCCACACCTAAAACACTAGACCGCATGACTTGGTTCTAAGAACTAGACTGTGTGGGTGCTTCCATGTTGGATTTAAAGGCCCATGTACATATATCGGACCTAGTTTGAACAGCCCTTCCTTCCTACATATGAGCCTGGTGCCAAAGGTGCCAGAACTGGCTCCAGGAGCCCTTTTGCAGTGGTTTTAAGGCCCTCAGGGTTCTGGTAGGAGCCTGCTTGTGGCACAACTTGTGCCCCCTCAGAGTGGTCATGACAGGTACCGATTGACTGACGTCACTGATGACTATCTGTTTGACGAGCAAGCAGATATGGGAGAAACAACAGTTGAGGTAAACCTCACTTTTTGGGTGAGATTGATCAAAAGAGAAGTACCTCAGAGAATGATGTTGCCACAGAACCGTCCTGAATATTTTGATGACAACATGGCCTAAGTGCCTGTCTCAGTATGGACTACAGGCCCCTATGATGCAGGCTTATTGAAAGGAGTCAGAGAAGTGAAAATTAAACTGAAGCAAGGAGCCATTCTTCCAAAAGCACGACAATACCCCATGTCCAGGGAGGCAGATGAAGGAATTTTTAAGACAATTTCAGCTATGATGGAGCAGGGCATGTTAGTGATGTCAGAGTTGTCATGCAATACTGCAGTTTACCCTTTCTAAAAATCAAAGGGAGGGTCTTGGAGGCTAATTCAAGATCTGAGGCCCATAAATGATATTGTTGAAGCTGAGTTCCCTTTAGTCCCTAACCTGGCTACAATCCTATATAATATACCTGTTCATGCAAAATATTTCACAATGATTGACTTGAAAAATGCATTTTTCTCAAACCCGTTGCACCGTGACTCACAAGATCTGACATCATTCATGTTCAGACAGATGCGTCTGAAAATCACGAGGCTACCCCAGGAGTAAAGTGAGTCCCCTTCTATCTTTAACAGATTCCTGCAGATGGACCTAAGCAATATTGCATTAGAAAGTGTTGTCTTGCAATATGTGGATGACATCTTAATTTGCAACACGACAGAGGAGCAATGCAGACACGATTCTGTTCAGCTACTGACTATATTGGCTGAGAAAGGATAAAAGGTTGACAAAGAGAAGTTACAGTATTGTCAACGAGAAGTACTCTACATAGGTCAGCTGATCTCACACAAGGGGGAAAGAGTTACCCCACAAAGAACTGAAGCCATACTAAACACAGCCAAGCCACACACGGTAAAGCAGATGCAAAGTTTCTTAGGCCTGTGCAATTATGTTAGGGCATGGGTCTTCGACTACAGCTCTTACACCAAGCCTTTGCTTCAGGCCCTAAAGAAAGCGCAAGTGGTGAAAGAAAAGATTGAATGGTCTGAGACCATAGAGGAAGGATTTGCTGAACTCAAAAGAGCAATTTGCACAGCACCAGTTTTAGGAATCCCAAATTATGCAGAGGAATTTTTCCTGTTCTCACACACGGATGGCAGAGTTATGATGGCAGTGCTCACACAGAGAACCACATTGGGGTACAAGCCTCTAGCATAGTATAGTGGAAATTTGGACCCAGTGATGAGAGGCCATTTCCCGTGCGAACAAAGTTTAGCTGCCGCAGTGTTGTGTTCGCCATCGAGAAGGCTACTACCATTGTAATGGGATGCTCAATGACATTGTATGTTGAACACTTGTTATTTGCTATTCTAGAGAAACCGAAGGGCACACAAACATCTCAGAAAGCTTCTGCTTATGAAGTGATCATATTGAACCCTTCATTTAAAATAGTCCGATGCAAGATAGTGAACCCAGCTATGTTCATAGCCAAGCCAGTCACTGAAGGAGAGCCAATACATAACTGTGCGAATTATGAAGAATTCTATGATGAAATACCCAGAGTGAAAGAAAATGCATTGGCAGAAGGAGAAATTGTCTTCATTGATGGTTCTTCAAGAATCCATCAAAACGATGGGCAAAGATATACAGGCGTCACTGAGCTGAAGCACACAGCAAATTGAGAATTTCGAGTACTCCTTAGTGCATGAATACCATCTCATTATTCAGCACAGGCTGCAGAATTATTGCCTTTGGTACTCGCAATTGAGAATCACGCAGACCAGGAAGTAATTGTGTACAGTGACTCTGCCTATGTGACATCAATAGTGCATGCAGGCTTAGCATTCTGGAAAAGGAGGGGCTACCTCCGAGCGGACGGCATGCCAGTACAGCACGCAGCCTTATTGGGCAGGCTGATTAAGGCACTACAGCTCCCAGTGGGCATAGCATGAAATGCGCCGCCCACACGAAGGGGACAGATTTTATCTCATGAGGAAATCAAGCAGCAGACACAGAAGCCAAGTATATGGCATCCAAGAGTGAGACAATCATGGAAGTGGAAGTCGCTCACACAAATGAAAAATTGATTGTTGCACGGATTGCACCTGAAAGCTACAATAATCTGGGACAAACACAGTTGATGGAACTCCAAGGGGAGGCACCACAGGAGGAAAAAAACTTATGGAAACGGCGAGGGTGTTCTTTAAACCCCTCCAAAAGCTTGTGGCAACAAGACAGCTCTGGTAAACCAGTAATGCCTATAGCCCTGTTAAAATTAATGCTGGAGCAGTTACACTATCCGGCACACACGATGAAAGAAAATCTAGCAGCTACGCTCGCAGAGACTGGTTCATACCGAACTTAATCGAGCACGTTGCATTTTTTATAGTTAACTGTATAATCTGCCAACAGTTCACGGCTGGGCACACATTAAAAGTAATGAGAGGAGTCATTCCTAGGCCAAATGGGCCTTTTCAGCACTTGCATGTTGATTACGTTGACATGATTAAAGTATGTAACGGGTACAGATACCTAATTGTTGTGGTGTGTTCATTCTCTAGATGGATAGAGGCAGGTCCATGTACACACCCAGACTCTACCTGTGCGGCCACATTTTTAGTGAGGGAGGTATTTCCCAGGTGGGCGGAATGTGAAGTCATGAGATCAGATAACTGGCCCATTTTGTAAATGAGGTTTGTGAACAGATTAGCTTGCTGCTTGGTATAAAGCACAAGTTCTCGTCGGTGTATCACCCACAAGGTAAAGGAACCTGTGAGAAGCTCAACGGCCTATTAAAGGAGAGGATAGCCAAGTTGAAGCTTACTCTAAGAAAGGGATGGTTGCACTGCCTTCCTTTGGCACTGTATGCACTCAGGAATCAACCCGGTCTGACCATCCTCTTACACTGAACGAAACAGCCACAGGAAGAGAAATGCGCACTCCCCTGACACCCCGAGACAGAGCTAGATGTGATGCCCAGTCAACAGGAGAAATCTTATGGTCTGAAATGCAAAATTACTTGAATTGCATGACATCTTGCCTTGCTGTAATTTCAGACTAGCTGCAGCGACGACGAAAAGTGTCCAGGGCAGCACGGAACACAGAAGGAGATACTACTACAGGCACAGCTCAAGGACTTTGTGTTCCATCCATTTTCCCTGGAGACACCATCTTGGTAAAGAACCATATGAGGAAAAGGTAGGACGAGCCAAGGTTTAACATCCCTTTACAGTGGAAGACTTCACCCCTTGTGCAGTGAAACTACAAGGAAGAAGAGCTTGGATCTTTTTGGTTGACATCAAACTATACATCGGAGAAGGCCCCCTGCCTGCACCCCAGCGCAAGGAGACTACAGACGACGGGGAAGAACCACAGCACCTGCAGACGCGATCCATGACGAGGAAGAAGGACGCATGATCAGCAGCAAAGTAAAGACAAATAACTTTTGTGCAATAGTTGTGGTTTCACTTTGGTCATTCCTCTGATCAAAAAAGGATAAGGACATAAAAAACAGACGCTCTGTGTATCCTAGTTGCAGGGTGAAGAAGAAAATTGCATTTATAAACCACAACATAGTCTGTTGACTTTGAACCTTGGACTAAGGCACTTGACTATTAAAGAATATGCCAAATATTGATTGAGGACACATACAATGGAAGAAAATACAGTATCCAGATTGCTTCCACACAGAGACCTTGTTCAGAATCATTTATGGTGTCCCACAATAGCGACATCACCAAAGATGTGGTGACATACTTCGATCTAGTGCTAAGATTGTACCCGTCATTGGTGGGTAGTCTCACCAGTGTCACTGACTTTCTTCAAGCTCCTGAAAACGAAAAGGCTATAAAGAGATTGCTTACTGTGATTGCCGAGCAGTTCCTCCTACTTCCTGAGTACAGCGAGGAAAAAGCAAATGTCCCAAGCGGAGAAGGAAGCAAATGAGCTTATCAGCCTATTGTTCTTTCACTTAATCGAAGACTGCCCAGAACTTGTCGGGAGAACGAAAGATGTATTAACATTTCTTCGAGATCCAGCAAATACAGAACGTCTGAGCATAATCCTAAACAGCATAGTGATCCAAGTTGCTCTCCACGCAAACGGAAAGTGCAGCCACTGTTCACAGTGAAGTGAAAACCTACAGTCCTGAAACTCAGCAAGACACGACAAATGTCCCTGTCACCAGAAGACAGCAGGTTGGCAAGTAATGTTTTCTTTCACCTAGTCACGGATTTTCCAGAGCTAGTGGGGAGACCTGTAGATGTTGACGTCCTCACATTCATCAGAGACCCAGGTAATTCTACACAGATGGGCATGCTCTTGCATGGCATCGTGATGCAAGTGGAACTTTCTAACCATCAACAGAACTATTTGAGAAGATTTTAAACTTTCCACTGAGGGACAGATCGAGAGAGCAGTGCCAGAGATCTAATTTCTTATTTTTCATATGGACAAGGACACAACATGTCTTCAGGAATGAAGCAGATCAGGGGCACAGACTGGGAATTAATATATTTTGAACATGCACAATAGAGAGACTTGTTGGATTATTGCCTGTTTTGACACACAAATAGAAAAAGAGAACTATATCCAGAAATAATAGACAATCCAGTGTTCAAACAAAGAGAGACAATTGTTTAAATACTTGCAGCCTGCAAACAGAACCAAACAGAATCCAGAGACAATATTGTTTAAGATTTGTATTAACAGTTAACACATTTTGACTGTTGATCGAGATGGGGGTCCAGAGCAGTAGTCTAGTCCTCCCGCAGGAGGAAAGACGTTCATATTTCTCTGGAGGTAAATGCTGCCGCTTAACCTACAGATGCATAATGTATTTATGTAGTATATTCATCATTGTTTTACTGTCATTAACGATCAGAACTGCATTTTCTATCGGTGCACAAAGCGTTCCAATTCCAGTGCATCCACCCAATGATGTACGCATGAAGCCTACGAAGGCACCCAGACCTTACATAGTCATTCCAGTCCCTAGAAGATCTGATGGTGGAATGAATGAACTTGAGATGGATGTAATTAGCAATGACACACACACACTTGTGGTAACAAGTAAATCGAAAAGCCGGAGACAGGGTCGGCACAGTATGAATGTAAAAAGGTTACTGACAACCACACGCATGCAAACATTGAATGCACATACACCTGGCCTAGTGTCAATGACTGCAGAACCACAATCCAAAGCATGGGTGAAGAAAAGACTGCCTACTATGAGAAATCCCACTATAAGCAAAGTAAAAAGCCAAATAAAGAAAGCAGATGTCATGGAAAGACAAGAAGAGTCGGAAAGAAAGCTAATAGAAACCGCAGTATCAGAAACTCTTGATCCAACACCAAGAAAGGCAAAAGCAAACTCAGAGAAGATCTCTGCATGAGCACAACTGATAGCAGATACATTATGTCCATTCATAGCCAGAGCAAGGAAAAGACAAGAAGAGTTGAAGAATAAACCCACAGAGACAACATTGCCAAGCAAATATGTTCCAGTGAAAGGGACAAGTTCAAGTTCTACAGAACAGCCATATACAGAAACAATGCCAGAGTGGATGCAGACATTTTTAACCAGAAAGGAAAAGATATATGAGGACAAAGAAAGAACTGCCAGACTTTTGTCTACTCAAATGGCACAGATGAGGAGGCCTGCACCATGGACCGGGATACCTGAGAATCCTCCAGCAAGAAGGAGTCATACAGATGCATTCAGGGATGTAGTTATAGGGAACTAAATGATAACCTACCCACATTTGGGAAACAACATTTGGTACCAGCACATGAAAAAAGTTGGAAGACGAAGTTCAGAATGGGAATGCTTTATTTGTGCACTCCTACCGTACAGCATGGGGAAGTCCAAGATCTTTGTAGCTGTAGAAATTTATGTGCAGACAGCACACTGTCTTTTACACGTAGCAATGTGCAAGACCAGAGGCCAGTTCATGGGAAGTGATGCCTCACTGAAATGGGCAACTGAAGCAACTGATCCTGATGAAGATGACTATGTTCAAGACATAAACCCAATAAACAGAGCTCATACTAAGAATCATGTTATCAGGTTTAAGAAACCTGCAAGGAAAAACTCCAGAAGAGGCTCGAAGTTGGAAGAACAGAGGCCAAATGCAGATTTGGGGAACAGTGCTTTCACCAAACGGATGGGAAAAAGCAGCAGTGATTTGCAGAGCATGGATGGTCATAGGTTGTTACCAAGGTACCATTGACATAGTACAAAATGGATGCAAGCCATTGTGGCCAAAGCTTGCAAAACTGCTGACATGGGTCGAAGACAGAGGAGGACCCTTGCAGATAGTACCACTGGAAAGCCCAAAATTCTGCTTCAGGAATAATGGCACTAGAAAAATGGGAGAGAATCAGAACTGTGGATGAGATTTTGACGCTCCAGGAATGGAGCAAGCAATTGCAGTAATTATGGATCATTATTGGGCATGTGGGTCCAAAGCATACATCGGAATGCCGAGAAACTGGGGAGATATATGCACAATAGTGAATGTCCACGTTCCAGCGTTGGTGATCGCGAAAAGTGACTTGAATATTGACAGTTTCCCGAAAGCAGATGCTCACCTGAGGAAGAAGAGATCTGTGGAACTGCTGACTCGACTGAAGAGGGAGAATTACTTTTCTGCCAAATCTGAAGAAGCTTTTCATGCAATCCCATATGAACCTCATCAATGTTCGTATTAATCTTCATGCCAAGATTTCAAGTTGGAGCAAATACTAAATGGTTGCAGATAACCAGATGGGAGTTACTACAGACCATCAACACAACCATAAAGGCTTCAACGCAATCAAGGAGGAGTTAAGGGCAATCCGATTGATGACTCTCCAGAACAGATATGTACTTGACATGATCACAGCTATGGATGGAGGTGTTAGTGCAAAAATCAGAGAATCATGTTGCACATTTATACCTTCTCGCGATGAGGAAAATGGAACTCTAACAGAAGCCATAGGTATGCTGACAAAACTGCAGAACCAGATGATTGATGAAACTGACGAAGTTGATGATGGCAGTTGATTTGGATCACTATTCTCATGGGTTCCACAATGGATGGCAGATGCATTTAAGTTCAAGGGAGCCCTGCTAGTGATGATATTGCAGGATTCTGTATTATCAAGATAATAATCTCTGAGTGCCAGAAAACTGCGAAGAAAGCCATATGGATGAAGATCATGATTGATGTCAAGCCAGAATGGAAGCCCAAAGACCTGACTGATGAGGAAATAAGAGACTTGGTGAAATCTAGCATTCATGCACCTGAGGGAACAAAGTTTCTCTATCCCAGAAAGCACAGAAAGTATGTGGGAAGATGGGTCTACTGCAGCCCAAATGGACAGTGTCAACTGATGACATGGAACAAAGACGAACAGGTAAGGACAGTGGGAAGTCTAAAAAGAGTCATAAAGATATGAACTCCACAGAGACATTTCTTCAGACCATCATGTATATACCCAGAAGATGAAGAAAGAATAGACCCAGGCGATGAAGTGAAGGTGAATACAGAGGAACCAAAGAAGATGGATCCAAAGAAGGAGGCGAAAGTGGTTGATGAATCGCCCAGAGGGGGGAGTGTAAAGGAGGTCCCAAATAAAGCCTGCACTCCAACCGCCATTTTGAAGTACCAGGAACGTTCACACCGAAATATGTGATGTATGATGTGCAAATAAACCAGCAGAGAGCCGCAGTGGGGCTCTGTCGAGTACCTCTCAGAAGAACAGCACCTATTGAAGCACCAGTACCAAGGAAACCATGGACAGTAAGGTATCCATTGAGGAAACCCAATCAACAAATTAAACGAAATGAAGATCGTCTAAGTACAGTCCCTGAAGAGACCAAAAAGGTCTTAATGGAAGACGAATGGTGACGTCACGAGAAACCGGACTGACTCACATATAGAAGAAATGACGACCAGAGAATGATGCGAATAGACGAAACGCCATGAACAAGGATATTGTGAACTTAAAGTGAAAGGGCGATGTCAAATGTAAGAAGCTTAGGCTGTAAGCATGGCAAATATATTTGACCAGTTTACACCTCTACATATGCTTGGAACCGCAAGAAAGCTAAGAAAATCATGCGGCTTGCTATGCTTAGTAGACAGATAGTGCGGCAAGCACCACTATACATAATCTACCTCAAACGAAGCACATTATATAAGTGTATTTCCACTTTGCACAAGAAGCAGAATCAACCCAGGTTACTAAAGTCCACATGAGAAAAAGTTCATATTTAGCAAAATTGAGAAGAGACAGCTGAAACGAAACTCAGCAGAGGCAACTCGTGCCAGGAAAGCCAAGGTCGTACCAATAGAAGAGACGAACAGTAACTACATTTAATTGAAACTAAGAACAGAATATCCTGCCTCTGAAAGGTCGAGATAAGAAGATGAAGGCAGGTGGTGGATGAAACGAGAATCAAATACACAAATTGATGGAAAAGAGACAAATTCATGGTGTCCGAATCACATGACCAGCCGAGCAAGAAGAAGCGGGGACTCACACCTACACATGGCACCAGGCCAGGCGAAGATATCAGAACTTTTCCAGACAGAAGATGCAGTCTCGAGGCCAGCCACAGTGAAATAATTGACATATGGCTGCTAAAGTGATGATTTATTATAACAATAATTGGAGGAAGGCCGGGTAACTAAGGAGCACCCCGCACCTGGCCGAGCATTCTGCGTGCTGCTAAGCAAAGTGGAAAAGTATGCATGGGTTTGGTGCCAACCCAATCACAATGGACCAAATAATCTAGGGTCTTATAGTTAGTAGAACCAATAGGACGTCGTACTTTTAGTGACGTCTGCAGTAGTCGTTTTTGAAGGAAGGGCTTAGATGCCCAACTGACAGTGTTTACCCAATCCCCTCACTCCGTTACCATATACAGATATAGTACCTATATTAAAGTTACCTTTGCTGAACCAATAGAATTGCATGTCAACTTTTGAATCTTACTCGTCAATGATGAGAGTTTTCAGTATAAATGCTATGATTTTTGTGAAGATCGTGGGAGTTGAAGCGAGAAGGAAGATCGCGCCATTGCTGATATTCATAACTCCCCTTTTTTGTACTTGTCATTAAACAAACTCCCTTGCCAAATTGTTGAGTTGTCCTTATTGATTGGCGTTGAAGTATATGTCTGCACTCCCATCCATCTCAGTGGTGCTGCTATCTTGTCTTAAAGTGCTTCTGAGCAAACCCCGACTCTATGGGCTGGTTGGGGGTCTCAGAGCGCACAAGTCATCCCGTCTCTAATGGGACTTCAGCCGGTTGATGTGAAAGACCCTGTACATCTGTCTAGGTACTTTCACAATAATGAGATAATTCACCTCACTGACTTTTTCCAGCACACAGTCAGGCCCAGTACACTTAGCCTGAAGGGCACTGGGTTTGACAGGCTCCATAATCCACACCCAGTGGCCTGGAGAGTAGACTGTCGTCTGGCCTTCTGTTTGTGCCAGTCCATCATCAGCTCCTGACTGGCCTTTAGGTTTTTCGTTCACTGTTCCATGTACTTTGCAGTCTAGACCAAAGGCCACATACATAGTCCACCACATCTCATGAAGGGGGTGAGGGGTTGCCCTCCCATCCCTCTTTCACTAGACTAAGGGGACCTCGCACAGGGTGTCCAAACAGGAGCTCAAATGTGATAAAACCTACTCTGTTCTGCGGCACCTCCCTGTAGGCGAAAAGAAGACATTGCAGGAGAATGTCCCCTTTCCTCCACAGGTGCTCTTCCACACCACCTATCATGCCTTTCAGGGTCTTGTTGAACCGCACAACAAGCCCATTTGTTTGTGGATGGAAGGATGTTGAGAACCGGTAGGTGACTCCACACTCTTCCCACATAGCCTTCATATACGCTGATGTGAAATTTGATCCCCTGTCAGGAACAACTTCCTTGGGGAATCCAGCACGGGAGAATATCCCAATCAGATCCTTCACAACCATGGGGGCATTCATGCTCCTTAGAGGGACAGCCTCAGGGTACCTTTTGGAGTGGTCCACCACCACCAAGATGTGTGAAATGATGTAGCACCAATCACCAACCCACCTGAGCCAGCAGGTAAGTTATTGTGGGTTTATTAGTAAGATATTCAGCACGTCCCTTTAGCCTAGCAAACACTTTCCAACTGTCCCACTTGGAACACTGGTTCAGATAACAACACTGACACTGACACTCCACAGTGACCTCACAGCACACGAGCACTCCATACTGACATCACCACAATCAGAAAGCCAGGATGTCACCCACAAGCCAAGCTCACATTACAACACCTCTCCCTTCTTACACTTCTGAAAACCTAGAAAAAGTGCAGCACTAGTACATTCCTATCCCTTACATCGATACGCCCCCTTACAAATACGTGTGTCCATCACGTACCTGCACCAGCAACACCAGAATCCCCAAATGGATAACAAACCAAACCCTAGGAAAAAACCTTCCACCTGAAGAATCATTGACAACCAAAACAACACCAATGAACACCCAAAATAGACTGCCCAGAACGTTTGATCAACAATAATAAACCCCACGCGGCACCCCAAAGGATCTAAACACGAACTGTGCCAAACCGTGCTAAAGAATACAACCAACTCCACTCCGTTCCCACAAAAACCACACTTAAAAGAGGAACCCACCGATGTAGAATAAGGGCTAACACCTTCCCTCAAACTGAACTGGAAAACACCTGAGGAACAAAATAATTAACTACGCACTCCACCTGTTTCATGCTGCCCCTTCAAACCTAGAGCCTGCCAAGGCCACGGTCTACCCCAACGGCGCCAAACTACACTCCCTAAACCACAACACCACGAGACTCCTAGTCCCTGCCAAACTGCACCGCAGCACACCTACACCACACCTGCAGTACCCAACAACACACTCAGGACCCCTAGTCCCGCCAAACGTCACCATCAGGACCCCTAAATTCCAACTGCAACTAAAATACGCTACGCTAACTCCTAAGGGTCCCCAGCCCCTGCCAGACCACCACCGAGGCACACCACCTCCATGATATGGTACCCCTAGAGAGGCCAGCATACCATCGCTGTCACCACTAATGCGCGCATCACGGGACCCCTTTACCCCGAGAACTGCTCCACACAGGAACATCTCCACACTTACATAGGACCCCTAGTCCCAGCCACCCCAACGACGACAACGTCATAAGATACCAAGAATAAATAGGACCATTACAGGACCCGGCCGGGACCCCGCTGGCCAAACGCACAAGAAACCACCCGGCATTCCATGCACCCAAACTCTGGGAAATGTTCACTAAACTCCAACTATGCATATGCACACACCCACACACACACCGGAGATGAAAGACGGATAGTGGCGACAGAGCAATCTCACTGAATGATGAAAAGTTCACAGTGTTCAAATCGTTTGGAAGCACACACGGTGTGGTTCCATCCACGACATCGATTCCCATTGAACAGTCCTCTGGCTAATAGCATATCACCCATACAACAAACTAAATACATGGATAGCCACCCATGAGTCCAACCACCCACGAGTCCCACATTGACCACCCTCAGTTACAGGATGAAAAATTAACTGTCTCTCTCAATCCTAGGAGTATTGGACCCCGTACGCACGTGTCCAACCCCACCTGCAATAAAACACAGGTTAGCAAAAACTGAGAGCATCTCAAAAAACAAAGGGCCACTACATAAACACACACACACACACACAGGCCCGACACCAACAGCCAACCTAACACATAAGACCACAACATGTACACGAGACAACATACGAACCGGCCTTGAATGCCTACGAACAAGGTTCCATTAGAACAGGAACCCAAACGTCCTCCTCACATAGGGCCACCAACAGTCAAAACCCAAATATGACTGGGCCCCGGAAGCAATGGTGCTGAATCCGCACCAACCATGGCAAACTCCTTTTCCTGCCACACCACACAAACAACACGTTGTCCTTGAATGCCACATTACTGCCTGCTCCTGTGGAAAATCCATTGAGTCCACAGTACCACTCAGTGTCACATCTGCGTCTCGAAAACGCACCATTTCTGGGGTCCCTTCTGCCTGCTCCTCCCCAGTCCACCCTCTGTATATGGAAAAACAGGCCTTTGCCACTACGGATCCTGAGACAACACGGCTTCCATTGGGCAACAGATATCCAACGTCATTCCTTTGCCGCCACGCTGCACATGTGGCACGCTCCAAATCCCTCACGCGATCCAGCAGTACACGCTGAAACGCCAACGGATGACATGCTGACATCACCATTTAGTCAGAGGGCACCGTGGGGATCGCATCACCGCTGCTAACCCTATTACAGCAGCCACTTAAAAAGTCATAGCGCCGGGTAACCTCCTCCCCGACGCCCTCCATCTCTGCAACCTCCAAAGTCCCAGCACACTGACAAGTCAGCTACTCACCGGACAGCCCGTCCGCTGGCCTCACCCTCCGCCACAGAGACTCACCCAGTCCAGCCTCACCCCTCCACTGCCTGGCAGGACGCTCTCCTCTGCACCCCGGAAACAGGCACAGTGCCGGATGAACAATGCTGCTGAAACTAGAGCACTGATTCACCACGCTAAACCGCTGCGTACTGGACTCCATACATCTGGCGCCGGCTCCAACACTGCGGACCTCGTCTGCCTTCAGCACCACCCGGCCTGCTGAAAACTGGCACCAGGTCCGGGTACCTGGAGCCAGACTGCTGGCATAAACACCCAGGATGTGAGCAAATGGAGGGCAGTGTTCTTGGCTCAGCTGCTGCCCCCTCCATGACAGGATCCCATCCTCGTCGCCAGTAAAATGTGGCACCGTACACCAACCCACCTGAGCAAGCAGGTAAGTTATTGTGGATTTATTAGTAAGATATCACAGGAACACTGGCACGTCCCTTTAGCCTAGCAAACACTTTCCAACTGTCCCACTTGGAACACTGGTTCAGATAACAACACTGACACTCCACAGTGACCTCACAGCACACGAGCACCCCATACTGACATCACCACAATCAGAGAGCCAAGATGTCACCCACAAGCCACAAGCAAAGCTTACATTACAATAATGTGTCTGTTCCCTGAGCTGGTTTGAGGATCTAAAGGACCCACAATATCAATTCCTATTCTCTTGAAAGGCTGCCCAATCATGGGTAGTGGAATTAAGGGGGCCTTTGTGGAACCATCTGACCTGCCAGAAGCTTGAGAAGCCGGTAAGGACCTGACAAATTCCTTAACCTTTATGCCAAACTGCGGCCAGTAAAAGTGCACAGAAAAAATGGTCCGATGTCTTAGTCAGTCCCAATGACCCGCTAAAAGAATTTGGTGAGCCAAATCCAAAAGGAACTTTCTGTGGCACTGGGTAATCAACAACCTTCTGGTGCCCTTGCCCTCAGAGTGTTTTGGCTTACTGTACAGGAGCCCATCCTCCCAGTACACTTTGAACAGTCCATTGGCCTTGCACTTAGCTTGCTTCCGTATACCTACCAGAGTGGGACACTCCTTCTGGGCTGTGAAGAAGTCAGTCTGATCTGGGGTCCCAGCTGATGCAAATTCATTGAGCTTGGGTAGGCCCTTCAGATCTGCGCCCACTTGGTCCTCCACCTCAGGTTCCTGCGCTGCACCAGGCAACTCTGAAGTCACTGAGTTCCCTGCTACCAAAGTAAGGTCCTCAGTGGCTACTGCCCCCTCTCCCGCAGGAGTAAGCGACTAAGCAGTCTGTGGAGCTGAACTAGGGGCTACCGGCCATGCCAGTCCTTCCAACAAGTCCCCGGGAAGCACTACAGGCCCTAAGGCTATGAGAGTGTTCAATCTGGTGATCTCTTTGGCCCTCGATCGGGTAGGCCCTGTGACTATATTGGGATCTTGAAGATCATTACCCAACACACATGGGACAGGGATGGAGCCTTTCACTGATACACTGCGCTGGGTCATTTCACATTGCCGGCAAAACTGTACTATCGCAAAGGGACACTCTATTTTTCCCTCGACCCCACTGATACAACAATCAGGCCCATCAATATATTGGTCTGGCTGTTCCCACTGCTGGATGACAGCAGTGACGCTAGCCGCAGACCACAGCAGTTTTGTGTCCATGGATATACACATGTTCTAAATAGAGTTGAGTAGTGTTGGGAACTGGGATTTTTTCGGGAGAACAGGTACTGTTCCCACTCAGTGTAACCAATCCACATTTGGCCACTCCTTGGCTTATTGGGAAGTCCTCCATAAGTCCAACATTCACTATGGCTTGCTTGGATAAGCCCTTGCAAGCAGGACCCCCCTTTCCTATGGCCCAGCTCCTTACACACAAAACAACCTTTGGGTGGTGAGAACGCAGTTGTGCCAGTGTTAGGGGTGTGCACGCTCTTCTTTTCAGTGTGTATAACTAAACTAAAGTTCTGGGATTTCCCTTAATTGTTTTGGGGACCTGACTTCTAAGAGAAGTGGTTTGGGCATTTGTCCTTCCCATTCTTGTTTACTTTTTTGTTTGAAGATTTCTCTTCTGGTTTGGGTGTGCTCACCTGAGCCTTTTTCTGGACTCTAGTACTCACAAACCTGTCGGCAGCCTTTTCAAGCTCCCTAGGGTCTGTAATAGTCTTGTCCACAAGATGCTGGTGTAGGTCAACCTCACAATTCATCAATACATGCTCACATGCAATCAAATTGTACATCACTTTAAATGTGTCAACTTTGTTACCAGACACCCACCCGCTCAGATATTTCAACAAGTATGTGAACGCTTCAAATGTCTGCCCACTTTTCTTTCCGAGCACTCTGAAGCTCTTGAGATACTGTTCTGGGATTTTACAGCACTTCCCGAGGAGGGCTGCCTTCATGCTTTCATAAACAGGCCTTTCCTCTGGAGTTAACTGAAGAATTGCACCAGTCCCTGGTTTTGGTAAGCGACCCCTCAGGGCTACACCCCACAATACCTCGTCCACCTCTTGTAGTTGAAAAGCCAGCTTGAGCACTTCAAACCAGTCAAAAATATCCTTCCCCACTTATCAAGCCTGCACTAAGTCTTTGGGTATGTGACGCTGGGGCTTATCCTGGGCATTCTGGTTTGAGCCACTACTGCTGCTTTCGGTAGAGGTGGATCTGTTGGCCTCCTTCTTCTCTACAAGCGCCAGCTTGCACAGCTCTATGGCAGCCCTGTCCCACTCTATGGTGACCTTTTCCAGCTGTTTCTCTTCCTCTAGTGTCCTCTCCTCCAGCAGGAGCTTTCTAGATGTACCTCATCAACAGCCGGAACAATTACTGGACCACACAGAGACTGAGCTGAGGCCTGGAAACTGCAGGGTGCCACACTAGCTCCTGACTTCACTGACACTCTACAGTGTTAAAAACCATGCTTGCCCCACAGTGGCATGTTTGGCGAGAAACACTGCTCATGCTGCCTACCTCTTTATCTTCTGCCTCAATCTCCGGAAGGTAATTTCCGTTTGGGTAAAAATGGCCTTGCCCGTCCCCTGGGGTCTTCTACGCAAGTGCCCTTACTTCTACTCAAGCTTGGAGGCAGGTCAGGAACTCAGGTTTATTAACCTTAGTGCTGTGGGGAAGTCCTGTCTCTTGACATAGGATCTGCAGAACATCCTTGGTCATTCCTTTCACAGTCTCCACGTCAAGATCCGTGATTATTACAAATACCTAGCAGTGTCTAAACATTGCCTGCAACAGTACTCTTATTGTTGGGTGACTAAGCTGTGCACAAGGCTCCTACCGCCTTCCACCAATGTGATGAAAGAACTTCCAGGGCACCAGTGGTTCAGGGATGAATATCAGTTTCAAAACCATCAATAGGCCCCACACCTCTAGTACACCAGAAGGGATCTAAGCAGATTGGAAACACAAGCAAATTGTAAACCTCCTTGTCCAGTTTTGGTAATGTGGACAGAAAGGCAGGCTTATCCCTGCAAGGTCGTCGATCGTTGGTTAATTGCAACATAGCAAAAATGCAACTATTACCCAATGATAAAAGGGACTGTCCAGTCAAGGTTGTATAAACATAGCTACTTTATTATTATCACAAAAGACAGTTTTAGCACACTACAAAATACAATCCACCCTGTAAAGTAATGCAGAGGAAGTTTCAAGAAGGAAAGAGGATGCACTCTGGATTTTAACAGGAAAGTAGTCGTTAAAGTAATTAATCACAATAGTTCAGGAATACTTGTTTTCAGCACAAAGGGAGCAAAGGGTGATAGAATGTCACCAGGGGCCTTCACAGAAGGACCAGGGGGACAGAACCACAATGTACCTTGTGCTTGTAGAAGTTCTTGGTGCTCAACAGTGTAGAGTCAGTTTCAGGGCACTTTGCAGCTCCTATGACAGAGTTAAAGATGGAAGACAGCTATGGGTATCAGGCGGCAGGCAGTTCAGTGAGCGAGGCTGGACGGATGGCTGCAGGCTGGCCTACACAGCAGCTTGGGGTCAGGAATCGTTGTCTCAGTGCTGGTTGGTGGGTCTAAAGCACTGTTCAAGGCGGTTTGGACGATGTTAGTGACTGCAGTGTGACAACAGTCAGCGGTGCAGTCAGTTGCAGCTCAAGGGACTTGACTGGTTTGAAAATTCCTTTAAGGCAGATGCTGGTTGATGCTTGTCGATGCACTCCTCCTAACTTCTTCACTGGACTTGTGTCTTCCTTCAAGGAGGATGGCCCAAAGCTGAAGAGAGTGTTGCAGGCACCGGCCTTGTCCTGGGTTTGGTTCAGAGACTCTCTGGCACTTCCCACAAAGGAAGCTTGCTTCTAGAGCCAAACAGGGCATGCTGTGTGCTGGCTAGGTACCGGTTTTGGAGCTTCTGGAGGGTCCTCTGGATTCAGTATCTCCCTCTGTTCCCTGGGAGATATTTAGGGGAGGGATCTTGCTTCCATTGTTGGAAATCCTGGCCTTCCTTCACTAGCGGAAGCTGTAAGGCAGACTACCTTCAGCCATGTTCCAAATTAGTTCTTCTTGTTACTCTTTGCGAAGTCTTCAGATGATCTGCCCAAAAGAGGGGCTTAGCCCCCTTTTAAAGCCAAATGGACCATAGCGATTGGTGTAGGCTAAGCCTACCTTAATGAATCAATCCTGGGTCCCCACCAACAATCTCCTGTAATCATGATATCATAATCAGAGTGCTTTGCAACCGAAAAGGTAAAGGGATGAAAACATGCAACACTAAGTCCCACCCATCTTCCTGTCTGTGTAACGCTTACCTTGGTCTCTCTGGGGCCTGTTCGACACTACTAACCATCCCACACCCATGTACTACCATTATTACACCACCGAGTGTGAGCTGGAAGAAGTGGGATATGTTGTTGGTGGTAGTGTTGTGGAGCTGCTACACAGGACTGCCAGGAATCAGATGTGAGGACCCTAGGACCAAAGAACACGGATAAGTGTTTGCTGCTAAAGAAGGGACCCTGGTTCCCTCACCCAAAGAAGGCTGAACTCACCTGTTGGTCTGCACAGGCGTGAGGTTTCCTGGTTGCTTCTCTGCCAGTTACATCACTGGCGCAGCCCAGACCCACCTTGGCTAGCTGGAGGGTATTAGTGCTCTGGGTGGTAAGCGCTGATGGTAATGTTCGTGGGGATGAAACCCCATTCTTTAGTTGTGGGTAAATTGTGCTGAAAGTATCTATTGAGGCAAGAAACTTGTGGATGCAGTTCCTTCCTTCACGAGTGGTTGCACTTGCCCAAGGTTGATGTAGCTGTTCCCTTTCCAATTGTTTGTCCTAACTTCTCTTGTCTCTTTTTCCTTTTTCTCAGGTGCATGAACCCCCGGGGAGCTGCGGTAATTGGCTGCATAGCTGAGCCTGCGACAGCGGAACGTGCTGCAGTGAGAGACAGGAGCACAAGCATGCAATGCAGTAAGTATTTAAATGCCCTGGAGTTATTGTTGAAGTACTCGCCTGCTCCCGTGTCGAGGGCTAACTTGTTCTTCCTGTTGTTTGCAGAGAACTGTGAACCTGCGGTGCAGTGAGGGACAGAGGCGCGGCTCTGCAGTGAGGGACAGAAGCTCCGGCACGCGATGCGGCAAGTAAGTATCTGAAAATATCCCATAGTTGTTCTTAAGATGCTCGTGGGCTATCTCGTTCTTCTTTTCCCCCTTACAGGAAACAGAGGCTCTGCAGTGAGGGACAGGACGCCGGCGTTAAGCGTTCCCCTGAAGGGGGCAGAAACAACTCAAGATGATGAAACAGGCATGGGTTTGGCTCATATTGAGAGTAGGCCAATAAGGTCCTATGGAGCAGTCCTCTTGGAGGTCCCATATAAACTATACTTCCTATCAGAAAGCGCCAGCAGGATGTGTTAGATGAGCATGATTTGCTTGGAGTACATGCCAACCACACCATAACTGGGTCCAGCCTTCTCTCTTTCAACCTAGATGTGTACTCCTGACATGGTGACTGAGGCCCATTTTGTTGGTGATCATGACAGTCTGTTGTGGATCAAAGGGTCTCTCTAGTTAATGGAGCTCTCTGTGGTTCCTGATTAAAGCTGCAGGTCTCCCTTGAAGTTGTGAAGAGAACAGATTATCTCCACCAATCCACATATACATACCTTCTGAGTGGGGTCCCTCTGTGGGGGTTGCCTACTGTAAACACATAGTCCCAGACATGACAGGTCACTGCCCTTGATACTGAGAGGGGGAGCTGGCTTCAGGTTGAAACAGTGCATATCAAAATGTGTCCAGGTCCCCTGTCTCTTTTGTTAAACTCTGCAGCCAGGCACCATGTGGGCCTGTTTGAAGTATACTCTATTAGTATGTTAAGTATGTTAATTGCTGTCACCATCTGCAGTGCTTACACAAAAGGACAGGGCGGATCCATGGAGCCTTTGATAGTTAATTAAAATGGCCATGGCAGGAGGAAGGTTTTGACCTCCCCCTTCTAAGATACCTTGATGTACTCTTGGCTGTCATATCCCAACTAAATATGACAGGGGGGAGGGCGCCTGTAGGTTATGTCCCATCTTGAACTCTACTCTATCGCAGGAGCTGCAAAGTGCCCTGAAACCGACTCAACCCTGTTGAGCACCAAGAACTTCTACAAGCACAAAGTACATTGTGGTTCTGTCCCCCTGGTCCTTCTACAAAGGCCGCTTTGACATTTTATGACCCATTGCTCCCTTTGTGCTGAAACCAAGTATACTTGAAAAACTGCGATTAATTACTTTACCAACTACCCTCCTGTCAGTATCCAGAATGCTCCCCCTTTCCTTCTTGAAACTGTCTGTCCTCTGCATTCCTTTACTGGCTGGGTTGTATTTTGTAGTGTGCTAGAACTGTCTGTTGTGATAATAATAAAGTAGATATTTGTATACAACCTTAACTGCACACTCCCTTTTATCATTGGGTAATAATTGTATTTTCGCTGTGTTGCAACTAACCAATGATCCACGACCTTGCAGAGATAAGCCTGCCATTCTGTCCACGTTATCAAAATTGGACAAGGAGGTTTAGAATTTGCTTGTGTTTCCAATCTGTTCGGATCACTTCTGGTGTACTAGAGGTGTTGGGCTGATTGATGGTTTAGAACCCGATATTCATCCCTGGACCACTGGTGCCCCGGAAGTTGATTTGTCACTGGCCTTTTGTAGCTGACGCTGCTACACTAATATGATATGTTATTCGCTTATGGGTAAAAAGCTACGCTGCAATAAGTTGAGAAACCAATCTGTTTTTAGAAATATGTGCTTCAATGTGTTTTTGAGATAGAAAACACTGTAGGGTGAAGATTGAGATTAAGTAGATAATGCACCTACAAACCCATGTCACAATTTTTTTGATTTTATCAACTCAACCTTTTTAATAGTGTGGATGTTGTATATGAGATGTGTTTAAGGAAAAGAAAGTTGATGCTTGATATATATATTTTTTTGATACACTGAATAAAAATGGATTCATTAAAATGTTAAGTAGTAATAATTTATTTCGGCTTTCACTATTTACAAAGAGAAATACATTTTAATACAGATTACAGAAATAGATCTTATTAAAAATATAGTAACTAAAAATAAGAAAATTGTGTACATTTATAACATCTATAAATTAAAAATATAATTAAAATGTCCTTTCCACGCGCTCAAAAGCGGCGACAATGTACTCACACAAATTATTAACAGAACATGTATTGTTGCAAAACAGTTCTAATATTATTATGACAAAATGTCTTAAGTTACAGGCTCTAGGGAGGGAGGGAGAGTGCTGCCACCATTACCAGTCGGTAATGCCCCATCACCACCACTCAAGGGGCTGTAGCTATTAGCACCCGGGCATGCTTTGCAGGGTGCCTAAAGCTATTTTCTATAAGTTGTGAAATGGTGATGTGGCAGGTATTTTCATACGTTTTAAAAAAACTACAAAAGAAATGGCCACCATATAAAAGGGAGATAGCCACTACTCTTAGTCCCTTCGCCCCCTTGTCAAAGATGGGCAACAGTGCAGCTCTATGGAGCAATGGGGAAATGATGAGAGGGGCGACTGCGCAGACCGGCCCACAGTAAGTGTGAGGTGCGCAGGGATGAGGGGAGGTCATAAGGCTTAGTGCATTGGGGGACAGTGTGAGGCAAGGCAGTTTCCTGGGGGGAAAGACGGCAGTGTCCCCCTGCCAGGGGTGGACTGGGAGCCAAAAGAGGCCCAGGAAATTATTTTCAAATTGGCCCCATATTGCAAATTTTCAGCAAGCCAAACCCTTTTCCTGTAGGAAATACCACACAAAAGAGGCCCAGGGTGCAGAGGCCTACCGGGAAATCTCCAGAGTTCCCTAATGGCCACCCCTGCCCCCTGCTCAGGGTTCCTTAGAAAGCTGGCCGAAATGATGAGGAAAGGAACTCCTTCTGAGATCCCTGATTGGCTGGGAGACCCATCTATCAACTCCCTGGTGCTAATACTAAATTAATTAATTTCATTATTGAGTTTTAATACTGTGCCAAATCACCACACCAAACTGGGTGCCGACTCGAGCAGGTCCATTCTTCCCCACACCTAGGTTTGAAATGCAACATCAGTACATATGTGTCAGAGGTAAAATCAACGTTACGGTACGCGGGTTGTGGGCAATGCCGCAGGGCTGTCCAAGAAGAGGCAGGGTAACTCATGGTACCATGTGGCAGGCCTGGGAGAGGGGCAGCCCCCACCACCAAGCCTGCTCCTCTCCCCCCCACAGACATGGAGACATGCAGTCTCCAGCATACAAAAGCAAGGGAAGGGTGAGGTGTGAACAATCACCTCACCCTTCCACCAAGCAACAAGGTGCTAAGCACCAGGAAGGTAGCTATCAGGTGTGGAGCAGGGTCAAGGACCTGCCCCCCCCTCCTGGGGGCATAGACAGTCGGCTACACCGGCCTGGGGGCTGGACTACAGCTTACCCACTATGCACATCAAAGACCCAGGGCTCCCCTGGGTCTTATAAATAAGAGCAGCATGCTCTAAAAAAACACTACTTGTTTGTGGACCCTGAACGGGGACCCAAATAAACAGGAGGTTCGCTGTGCACTCAGTGTCCTCCAATCTTTGTTTCTTTACTTTAACACGTTTGCAGTGCACTCAGCATCGTGTATTTCTTGACTTCTGGTGTTCGCCGTACACGCAGCGTCACTTTCTCTCTTGAAACATTGTACTGTTTTAGTAAATCCCTTGCGGCTCCCCCGCTTTCGCCGTTAGCGTGGATAAACAAACAAATGTGAGAGGCCCAGCTGAGTGATCCAGGGAGTCGTGAAGCTGCAGCAGGAGCGGTGTGAGGAAGCGTGAAGGAAGCAACCCGGCGCCGCGGCGACTTTGCAACATTATTTCAAGTAAGTCGGCCGCGGCGCCGGGCAGAGGCAGCAGTGCCCGCTGCTCATGAAGAGCGGCTAAATGAAATAGACTAAGCCTCCGTTTGGAGGCAAGGCAACCAAACAAACAGGCCCGCTAGTATGCGGCCGCCCTATCTAGACAGGGGGGGTCTCGTACGCCACAATAAGGAGCTCCATTAATTTTGCTTCCAGTTGGAAGCAAGGCAACACATAGCAACATGGTCCGCGATAACGTTGACTGATTAGTAAATGCCAGAAAATAACATTTGTAGCCACCAGGTTATATAGTACAGAGGTGAAGTGTCCCGCCTACAAACCTGACGACGGGGTTTCGAGACTCGCGGGTGGTGGCAAAGCATAATTTCACAGACGACTCTCAATATTGCTCATTTTTGGTACAAAATTATAACAAACCATAAAATTTAACAGGAGCACGGGGGCGGCCGAAATAGAAACAGCAAGCCAACATTTGTTTGTGTAAAGGGGCACAGGGATGCTTATACTCTAAAGGGGTGTATGGGTAAAGCTGCAAAGTTGCAAAAACCATCTGCAGACCCACGTTGTCCACACCCGGTCAAGTGGCTCAGCGAGTAGAGCGCCAGCGTTGACAGCGTGCAGAGCCTGTTGATGCAGGTTTGAATCTTGGCAGGGCCTAACTCAGCCTTTTATCCCTCCAAAGTCAATAAATAAGCAACACACGCCCTGGGCAATATTATTCACAATCCAATGAACGTTACAGAAGCCATTTGATATTTCTTGAAGGGGGTTTTCCATAATACTGAAACTGGATAGCAGATAAAGTGCACAAAGTTGGACGATACAGGCCCAACAACAGCCAGCTATCCAAAGCACGCAGCAGAATAGGCAAGTTTCATGCATACAGAACCTTGTGACACAAACAAACAAATTGAATGGTGAATGATTAGTCACGTATTCACAAAGACAGTTAGGTAACCGCACAAAGTTCAAAAGGGAATAAGTATTTCCAATTCTTTTACTTAAACAGGCAAAGAATAATGGCTCCCAAGCGGAAACCACAAGAACCCACAACACCACCACAGAAGCCCAAATCACCCCACTTGTTGGTGGCAATAGAAGCAGCCGAGCTTTATGGCTGGGCCTGGGTCAGGGAAAACATGTACAGCCTACCTAAAGAAGGGGTAAGCTTGACACCAGGCCTGGAGAACGACCCGCCCCCAACAAAGAAAAGAAAGCCGACAGAAGGCATTGGAAAAGGTAACAAAAACAAAAAACTGTCTCAATTATGTGTAAACATGAGTGAACTGCAAAAATTATTGCTTGAAATCAGGGGTCAACAGCCACCTCCCCCAGGTGGGACCATTTCCCCAAGTCCCACAACTCCACTTGAACCCAACATCATTATAGACACCCCACCGCCCACAACAATATTAACAACACCTATGTCACCACCTTTAACAGTGCCCCTGCCGCTCACAATGACAACACCAACAGCAGCCGCTACAGGTCCACTTGCGCCAACAGCGGCATCACCAGATCTGACAGGTGCACTGAAAGCATGGGCATACCCCAGTGCAAACACACCGGGGCAGACGGGGGAAACAGCAACAACCCAGCAGACATGTTAATGATCAGCAGTGCCCAACAAGACCTAAAGCTGAAATCCTTCCAAACAGAAATCCTGAACAGATACAAAAGATGCCTGGCATGGTACATTGACATTACAATCAAAGAGGCCATATGGGCAAAAGAGTTCATCGAAATCTTTTCACTTATAGAAACCCAACGCAAAGGGAGAGATGCCTTCAGGGATCCCAAAAAGATAGAGGAAAAAGCCATAGCTAGGAACGCCCAGGTAGAACAGAACTGGGACAACTGGTTACAATCTTTTGCCATCCTAGCAACCATCTATGAGGAAAAATTCCCCAGGGATGGTAGAAAACTATGGGCATACATGGACAAGAGCAGAGAAGTAAAAATAGCACAAAGGGGAAAAACCTGGCTAGCATATGATATTAGATTCAGGCGGAGCATGTCAGAGAGGCCAGCCATATAATGGGATGAGGTACAGAATGATCTATACATGCTAAAAGCCGAGCCTCCATCAGAGGAAGAGGCCAACCAAGCAATACCCAAAAACAACAGAAATTCACAGGGCCCCAGAAATTCTGAGAATGAAAAGTACAAGAAGGGAGAGCAGCCCTTTCGGAAGAACCAGCCATGGGCGGCTAAGTCTAATGCCCACAAACAGAACAAAAACCACCCCGCCAAAGCCAATATCCCATGCAGGAACTTTGGGAAAAATCAGTGTAACTGGGGGAAGGAATGCTGGTACAATCACACGAGCACCAACTGCAATGGTGACCATGCAGCAAGCAATTGCACCAAACTCCCAGCCAAAAATGCAAAAGCCTAGCAGCAACACCCCCCCACCAATCCCATTTCTAGAACCAGGGAGAATGCCCATCAATCCTAACAACTTTAGAGAGGCGCTGAGGAACTACCCAGATAAAGAAACCAGCAGGGCTATCCTGCAAGGTTTCATCAATGGTTTCATCATCCCTTTCAAAGGGACAGGGACACAAAAAATCCCAAAAAACCTGAAATTACCCATTGACAACCCAGAAATGATAGAGACCAAAATTGAGAAGGAACTACTACTAGGCAGGATTGCAGGCCCCTGGGGCTACATGCCCTTCGCAGAGTTCATAGTTTCCCCACTAGGCTTGGTCCCCAAAAAAGAACCTGGAAAAATGAGGATAATTCACCTCCTGTCCTACCCAAAGGGCCAATCACTGAACGATGGCATCCTGCACAGAGAATCTGTGGTATCCTACACACACTTCCAAGAAGCAGTGAGACTCATACAGGAGGGTGGTACGAACGCCCTTATGGCCAAATTGGCCATAGAATCAGTTTTCAGATTACTGCCAGTCCACCCAGACTCTCAGCTAGGCTAGGGTTCACTTTCAAAAACAAATTCTATATAGACAGATGCCTCCCCATGGGATGTGCAGTATCCTGCGCACTATTTCAACAGTTCAGCTCTTTATTCCAATGGGCATTCCAAAAACAAAGACCAGGAGCCAAAATAGTTCACTACCTTGATGACCTCATGGTAATGGGACCAGCAAATTCTGAAGAATGCAGTAGAGCTCTGGCCAAATTAGAGGAAATGGCTGCACAGTGGGGCATCCCCCTAGCAACAGAGAAAATGACCAAACCAGCCACCAACATAATCTTTCTGGGTATTGAAATAGATTCTGCATGGGCCTATGCAGAATTCCAAAAACTAAGATAGCAGAACTACTGGAAAAAATACAAGGCCTGACAATAAAAGACAAGGCCACAGTAAAAGAAATCCAGTCACTGGCTGGAAGCCTCAACGTTGCAGCCAGAATAATCCCCCAGGGGAAGATTTTCTCCAGAAGTCTGGAACTAAAAATCAAATCATACACCAAACCCATTTACACATCCGGCTAGGCAAGGAAGTAAAACAAGATCTGGAAGTTTGGGGGAATTTCCTAAAACACTTCAATGGGACCTCACTTTGGAGCACACCATTGAATACATGGACAAAAAGGGTCCTTTTTACTGATGCAGCCGGGAGCAGGGGGCTTGGAGCCATACTTGACGCAGAATGGGTAGCAGGACACTGGCCCAATTCATGGCAAACGGCAGGGTGGACAAAAAACATCACCCTCCTAGAAATATTTCCCATTTGGCTAACCATACACATCTGAGGCAGGCAGCTAGCTAACACGGAACTCTTGGTCTGGTGTGACAACATGGCGGTGGTAGGTTCCATAAACAGAAGATCTACCAAATGCCATTTAGTGCTGAAAGTACTACGAGCCATTACAGCAGTCACACTGCAGGAAAACATTGTGGTCAAAGCAAAACACATCGCTGGAGCAGACAAAAATATTGCAGATGCTTTATCTTGCTTTCAATGGCCAAGGTTCCGGGAGCTAGCACCACACGCCCGAAAACAGATGACGGCAATGCCAACGGAAAGCTGGTCAATAAGGGGAAACTAAGAAAAACGGCATCAACGCCAGCGCCAGAGAGCCCAGTCCAGGATGCCCAACAAGAACCAGACACCTCAAAAACGGGTGCCAACATCACGCTATCCACAGAGAACAGGAACCCTGGCACGGGGTTCCTAACAGAAATGGCTGATAAGGCACTGGCAGGCACTACCACAGCTCAATACAGTAAGTGCCTACAAACAGTATTCAAAGCTACAGGTTTAAACCATGTAGAATTAATAACAATTAAAGACATAGAAATATTTTTAGAATGGGCTCACAACCAAAAAGGCACCTGGTAGCAATTTCATATTTTTTTCAAAATACGGGGAGACTCAGACCCCACTCAGAACACTCTGATCTCCAATGCCATGAAAGGCTGGGGCAGACCAGAGGGACTCCAGGTAGACACCCGCCACCCCTTAGATTTCAACAAACTGGTAAAATTAGCGGAGCAACTGGAGGCCATATGCTGGCACCCCTATGAGACCATGCTATTTAAAACAGTATTTTTTCTAGCGTACTTTTGGGCCTTCCGGGTAGGGGAACTCATCGCCTCCAGCACAAAAGCCAACAATGGGTTAGGCATCATGGAGGACAGGGTCAGACAAGACAGCGTCAGCATAGACATCCAACAGTCCAAAACAAGGGCCAAAAGAACCATCAATATCTGCTGCATCAACGATGAAGAAAACTGCCCGGTGTGTATCACCAACCTTTACTACTCTCAAAGGCCAAAAGTGGGGGGGAGGTTCTTAATCCACATGGATGCCTCGGCACTAAGCCGCTACCAATTTAAAGGGGTGCCAATGAAAGCAATCAGCAAAGCAGGATGGGACCGTAAATATTTTGGCACCCATTCCTTTAGAATCGGGGCGGCCACCTCAGCATGGCAAGGAGGCCTGGCACCAGAACAACTAAAAAACATAGGGGGATGGACGTCAGATTGCTACAAAAGATACATCAGACTACAGCTAATATAGCCCTTCCCTCCTCCCCCTCTTTTTCTCTTTCTCTCCACCACTCCAGAAACAACTGCCGGGGAGAGGACACCACTCCGATCAGCATGGATAGTCGGCCACTCATTCGTCTTCGGGACAGGCCAATGGGCAGAAGAAACTTAAGAGGGTCCACCCTTTAGGAACACCATAGCTTCCTGGGGGGGATACAGAGGTCTTCTCTGGGCCGACATCCACGACACACTAGCAGAGCTGGTCAAATACAGAGACCCACCAGAATTCCTGATAGTACATCTAGGGGGCAACGACCTAATGTCTGCAGGAAGGAGAAAACTACTGGAAGAAATTTGCTCCTCCTTAGCTGGCATTTCACATAACTGGAAACACCCGGCCATCACGTTAGGTGACCCAGATCTGTTTCTTAAAGACAGCACCCACCTATCAAACCAGGGCATGGAACATTTCTTTCGAGAAATCACAGCTACCCTAGCCTCCAGGGGTTGCCAGTAGAGATACTTTCGGGGGAACACGGTCAGCCAGCAACCTGCTCGTGTGTGGTGGCACAGGCCAGAGGGGGTAACCTCTGGACCCGGTGCCCAAAGGTATGATGATATTATGATATGTGATTATTGTTATTCCATAACCATATCTGCACAATAAAATCCTACTCCCTTTTATTGCCAACACTTGACAAATGTGTGCTCTTGCCTATTACTGGTGAGGGTAAGGGTTCGCCCATACAATTTGCATGCATATGGGTTCAGCAGTTATATTGTTTCATTCAGAGCAATTGTATTAGCAGCTTATCACTAGTAACTAAGCAGTAAAATATCCCCCATGGTCACGTATGATGGGGGAAAACTGGAACCCTGCACAGATTTTAAATTGAATATACTAGAGGGGGTAATATGGAAAAGACTTCTCGGCTTACCGAGAGATTACGTTAGAGCGGGTACTAGTATCATACCACACCAGCTGCAATCAGGTTGTGTGCGGCTGGCTCACAGAATTGCAAAAGTTGACCTACGTAACGTTGTCTTATTTGGGGTGATTAATATACCAGCATATTTGTGAACCAGTTTGAAAAGAGACCACACTATGCAGCTAAATATTGCCCTATTCTAACTTACCCCGGAAGCTGCTTTCAAATACTGATGGATAAGTGCCTTTTTCAGCTTTGAGGTATGGGCCAAGAATCTTTGACACATATACGGTTTACCTGCCATTATTCTAAGTAAATAAGAAGAAAATTGTTGAGTCCTTCGATTATGAGGCGACACAGCCAAAATGCTACTGATGCGATGTCTTTGATTTTAGCAAGCATCTCCAATAAATTAAATTTCCAAGTAGTAACCTCCTTTGCTGTATTCAAGACCCTTACACCGTAATAGATTTGTCTGAGAAAAATATGTCCTATATCTAGGGCAATTGTAACTCTGTAAACAATGGAGAATACATCTGAGAACCATCATTTGGGGCGAATCCCATAGGAAGGAAGCTGAGCACAGCATACAATAGATATAATGCACTGTTGGGCAATGGTAATCCTGTATATAATGTTGACTACATCTGAGAACCATCATTTGGGTCGAATCCTACAGGAAGGAAGCTGAGCACAGCATACAATAGATATAATGCACTGTTGGGCAATGGTAATCCTGTATATAATGTTGACTACATCTGAGAACCATAATTTGGGACAAATCCTATAGGAAGGAAGCTGAGCACAGCATACGATAGATATAATGCACTGTTGGGCAATGGTAATCCTGTATATAATGGAGAATACATCTGAGGACTATCATTTGGGAAGGTTCCTATTGGCAGGAAGCTAAACAGGGGGTGCAATAGATATAATACACTGTAGGGCAATGGTAATCCTATATATAATGGATAATACATCTGAGAACGATAATTTGGGATGGTCACTATAGGCAGGAAGCTAAGCACAGCATACAATAGATATAATGCACTGTTGGGCAATGGTAATCCTGTATATAATGAAGAGTACATCTGAGAACCATCATTTGGGACGAATCCTATAGGAAGGAAGCTGAGCACAGCATACAATAGATATAATGCATTGTAGGGCAATGTAATCCTGTATATAATGGATAATACATCTGAGAATGATAATTTGGGATGGTCCCTATAGGCAGGAAGCTAGGCACAGCATACAATAGATATAATGCACTGTTGGGCAATGGTAATCCTGTATATAATGAAGAATACATCTGAGAATCATCATTTGGGACGAATCCTATAGGAAGGAAGCTGAGCACTGCATACAATAGATATAATGTCCTGTTGGGCAATGGAAATCCTGTATATAATGAAGAATACATCTGAGAACCATCATTTGGGACGAATCCCATAGGAAGGAAGCTGAGCACAGCATACAGTAGATATAATGCACTGTTGGGCAATGGCAATCCAGTATATAATGGAGACTACATCTGAGAACCATCATTTGGGACGAATCCTATATGAAGGAAGCTAAGCACAGCATAAAATAGATATAATGCACTGTAGGGCAATGGTAATCCTGTATAAAATGGAGAATACATCCGAGGACCATCATTTGGGAAGGTTCCTATAGGCAGGAAGCTGAACAGAGGGTGCATTAGATATAATGCACCGTAGGGCAATTATAATCCTGTATATAATGGAGAATACATCTGAGAACCATCATTTGGGACGGTTCGTATAGGCAGGAAACTGAGCATAGGATAGATATGCACTGCAGGGCAATGGTAATCCTGTACGCAATGAAGAACCCATCTGAGGACCATCAATTGGGAGGGCTTATATGGGTAGGAAGCTGAGTGCAGTATAGACACCATGAACTGTAGGGTGATGGCAATCCTGCATGTATGGGAGAATATGTCTGAGGACAATTATTTGGGATAGGTAGGTAGCTGAGCACAGTGCAGATAGATAGATATAATGCACTGTTGGCCCAATGCAATCCTGTATACAATAGAGAATGCATCTGAGGACCCTCATTTGGGAGGTTCCTATAGGTAGGAAGCTGAGTACAGTGCTGATAGACACATTGCAGTGTAGGGCAATGGTAATCCTGTATATAATGGAGAATGCATCTGAGAACCATCATTTGGGAAGGTCCATATAGGCAGGAAGCTAAGCACAGGATGCAATAGATACAATGCAGTGTAGGGCAATGGTAATCCTGTATATAATGGAGAATGCATCTGAGAACCATCATTTGGGAAGGTCCATATAGGCAGGAAGCTAAGCACAGGATGCAATAGATACAATGCAGTGTAGGGCAATGGTAATCCTGTATATAATGGAGAATGCATCTGAGAACCATCATTTGGGAAGGTCCATATAGGCAGGAAGCTAAGCACAGGATGCAATAGATACAATGCAGTGTAGGGCAATGGTAATCCTGTATATAATGGAGAATGCATCTGAGAACCATCATTTGGGGTGGTTCCTATGGCCAGGAAGCTAAGCACAGGATGCAATAGATACAATGCACCGTAGGACAATGGTAATCCTGTATATAATGGAGAATGCATCTGAGAACCATCATTTGGGAAGGTCCCTATAGGCAGGAAGCTACACACAGGGTTCAATAGATACAATGCACTGTAGGGCAATGGTAATCCTGTATATAGTGGAGAATACATCTGAGAACCATCATTTGGGAAGGTCCCTATAGGCAGGAAGCTACGCACAGGGTGCAATAGATACAATGCACTATAGGGCAATGGTAATCCTGTATATAGTGGAGAATACATCTGAGAACCATCATTTGGGACGGTTCTTATAGGCAGGAAACTGAGCATAGGATAGATATGCACTGTAGGGCAATGGTAATCATGTACGCAATGAAGAATACATCTGAGGACCATCAATTGGGAGGTTTTATATAGGTAGGTAGCTGAGTGCAGTTTAGACACCATGAACTGTAGGGTGAGTGCAATACTGTATGCAAGGGAGAATGCATCCAAGGGCCCTCATTTTGGAGGTTCCTATAGGTAGGTATAGGTGTGATAGACACAATGCACTGTAGGGCAAGGGTAATCCTCTATGGCATGGAGAATGTATTTGTGAACCATTATTTAAAAAGGCATATATATTATATTATCTTAAATACCGGCCCCTCACCTAATGCTTAGGTGGGTAGCAGAGCACGAGATAGATAGATATAATGCTCTTTATTACGGAAAGAGTGTTGGCTCCGTTTGCTTTGCAAATTGAAGGGGTTTGAATATCGCACCCAGAAGGTCTTTTTAACTGGTGTTATATTGTGTAATGTGGTTGGAGGTGCGACATTAATGTTAACTAGGAGCAGCACTTTCTCTGCCGACTTGTTTCATGTGTGTGTTCTCGTGTATCTCAACTGAATGGCGAAGGGCTTCCTTATAGGTGTGTGGTTTGACAAGCTAGAGAATAAAGTGGACTTGACGCTCTTCTCTGATGAGTGATCTGGGGATTTCGTCTCTCTTCCTAGCTGCAACTCTTCCAGGCCTCTTCTCATCTGCGTGTCTGCCTCTCTCCATCCATTGCCTCCTGACTCTATGTCGCTTTTTCTTTCTCTTCCTGGCACTCTCTTTCTGTCTCGGCTTGTGTACCCTTCTCCCCCTGCCTCTTCCTCGCTGTGAAGTTTCCTCTGTCTCCCCGTCTCCCAGCTCTCCTCTGTGCCCGTCTCCCATTTCCTTTAATACTTCTCTTCCCCCTTTCTCTGTTCAGCACTCTCTCTTTTTGGATAACTCTCTGCCGTTCCCATTCTCCCCAGGTCCTGCCCGAAACTGTCCCCTTTGCCACTCTCACATGGTCTGGCCTTGCCGCCTCCCGCCTCACCTGCCCTCGGTAGGCTGCACTTCTTTCATCTCTCTCTCTCTTCTGCTCTCTCTGTCCTCGACCCGCGCTCAGTATTCTGTTGGATGTAACCCTGCTGTCCCAGCCGCAGACGGAAGTGTAATATCAATCATTGGTCCGCTGTACCACTAGTTCTTTAATTTTTTTTTACAGCGCATATCTTTAGTTCAAGGCTCAAGAAACGCATTGTTGATGCTTTTTTTCCCTCCTGAGCCAAATATAGAATCGGCTCAGGCCGGACATTCAAGCACTGCCAATTTCGCAAGTCTCAAGTAGGCAGACACACAAACGCATTGTCCATGACTCTGCAGGTCGTTAAGGTGCTCAGGTTGCAAACACATTTCTTTTATCAGTGGCAGAGCCTTTCATGTGCATGATGGAACATTTCCAACTCAAAGCACCAGTTACCTTGAAAATCTGTGATAGTTAAAGTGAGCAACACAAAGCGGCCATTTAAGATGTGTTTATATCCATGATGTCTACTGTCTTGACATGCAAAAAAAAAAAAGTTTCTTTAACTCAATAATCAAATTTTTTCAACATCATGAATAGTCTCGGGAGGATAGCTCAGGGGCAACATGCTCGCCTTGGAAGCAAGACGCCACGGAGCACCACAGGTTTGATCCCTTGGTCTACGCTTAAGCGTGTTATAAATAACATATCATAATGACGAGCTGGAAGTTTCTGACAAAGAATCTGCATGTCTACCTTTGTTTATTCCCGAACTTCTTTCATTACATGTCTTAAATCACTGAAAGTACCATAGGGGTTAACTTGATTGTTCAGGTTGGCATTATCTTGCATTCTGGGACTTGTAGTTTACCATTCAAGATGTGAAAATTAAAGCTAAAATGATATCCTTTTGGCTTAACATGTTGCTGTAAGGAGAACATGCTGTCATGTGGCTTTATTACGCAATTTGTGTTTTCGTAAGTAAACTCTATAAGACATTAAGACATTATTACTGTAGACCTTGAAATCCAACTATTTGAGGCAAAATGCGTGATCTGGTCACCACCAGCCCCTCCCCTAACTCAACCGCTCAACATCACCCTGCCCTCCCAGCCATCTGTCGGACCATCCCACTCCCTCCCTTTTGGATGTAGCCAGAGTACTACTAGTTCCTTTTTTCCACTTCCACCCCTGCCCCCAGCACATAAGCAGGATGCCCTGTTCGCTCTCTTCCTACGTCCGAGCAGCAGGGCCTCCTCCCGGGACAGTGGTCTGCAGAACAGTCCCTTGTTCAGTTGCAGCGGGGCGGCCGGGCTGCTAAGCGACAGCTGTCGATGGCTGAAAACACAGGTGGTCTAATTAACCAGATTCAATTAGAAAGCCTTGGCGGTGCAAGGGAAAGCTTGCAACTCATAAAATGCCAATCAGAGGGTGGTTTGGGAAATCTTCCAGGGGACTGTGTGGGGGGCGGAATGGGGGTCCAGGATTCACACAGTCGAGAAGCAAGTGGCATCTATGCCATGGACCACACTTGCCGCAGGTGCTGTGCCCACCCTTCGAAGGTAGGGCAGTGGGTGGGCAGTTCTCTGGGCTGGCTGTTGCTATACAGATATCAAGCACTAATCTTAGCCACTTTGTTTGGCCGTAGACAGATCAATATATTTCCCTTTGCGAGTTGCCTTTTCTTCCAAGCAGCCCTTAGAAGCAGTGTGACGCATAAAGCTGAGTAGAGATGTGATGCATTTGGGAATAACCTAGCAAACTAAAATAAACAAATGCTGCAAACATAAATTAGTGGAATGCAAATTTGGCTGTAGGTTTTATTATTCACAAAGCAAAACATAAAAACCCAATAAAAAACTGCAGGTGTGTGTCTTTTGGGCATCTCGTGGTCCGGAAGAGCGATACCCCATAACACCAGCCTCTTACATTTTTCCAGAGCTCAACGTCAGGCCAACCAGTGTTCTCCCTGGAACAGAGCTCTGCTGTCAACCCCAAGTCCACCTTTGCGTTTGCAAGCAGGACATCAATTCATAAGTCTTATCCTTCACCTTGGTTCTGGCTGGCACCCCATCTTTATCCAGCGAGCATCCTTCATCCTGACCTGTACCGTCATGCGCCTATGACTATCGGACACTGTGCTGCTTTCTGTGGTTTTAGGCCATTGTTGTCTTAGTGTTAGGATTCGACCATCCGCACGGTGGGTGTGTGCTCGCGTGGATTTTTTAAATGTTTAAAAGAAATTGAATGATGGTAGATGAACCTCCAGAAAAAGTGTGTGGCTAATCTGCACACATTTTCCTATGCTCACTGCATGACATACACCTAGACCTGTGTACTGTGCGTGGATACAGCCTACAGGTGCTGTCCCCCCTGCCATATTTAGTTGGGATATGACAGCCAGAGTACATCAAGGCATCTCAGAATGGGGAGGGCACAACCTTTCTCCTGCCATGGAAAGCCTAATGAACTAACAAAGGCTCCATGGATCCGCCCTGTCCTTTTGTTAGCTCTTCTGGCAGCTTCACATACCAATCAGGGTTTAATTCAAACAGGACCAGATGGGGCCTGGCTGCAGAGGCTAACAAAGGAGACAAAAAACCCCAACAACCTTTGATATGCTCTGTGTCTCCTGAAGCCAGCTCCTGCCCTAAGTATCAATGGACAGTGAAATATTGTGTCTGGGACTGTGTGTTGCAGTAGTCATCCCCGCAGGGGGACCCCATTCAGTAGGTAGGAGTAGGTGATGTGATGGAGACAGAAAGTCTGGTCCTGCTGCAGCTTCAAGAGAGACGTGCCGCTTTAATCGGAACCACAGAAAGCTCCATTAACCAGAGAGACCCTTTGTTCCACAATAAACAGGAAGATTGATATGACTTAGTATTACATGTTTTCACCCCTTTACCCTTTCTGTTGCAAAGCACTCTGGTTATGACCTCATGTATGCAGGAGATTGTTGGTTGGGACCCTGGATTGGGTCATTAAGGTAGGATTAACCTACACCAATCCCTGTGGCCCATTTGGTGTTAAAAGAGCGCTGAGGTACTCTTTTGGGCAGATCATCTGAAGACTTTGCAAGGAGTAGCAAGAAGAACTCAGCATTGGACTCTGGCTGAAGAAACTGTCTGCCTTACCTCTTCAGCCAGTGAAGGAAGTCCAGGACCTCCAAGAGGGAAGCAAGATTCCTCCCCTAATCTTCTCCTAGAGAACAGAGCGAGATGCTGAATACAGAGGACTCTCCAGCAGCTCCAGAACCGGTACCCAGCCACACACAGTGTGCCCTGCTAGACTCTGTCATACTCTGAGTCCTCAGACTATTGGCTCACCTGTTTATTCTTGACGTCTTCTTTCTTGTATTTGCAGAATTCTCCTTCCTAGAAGTTTGGGATTTGTATAGGAAGGGGTGTGTCTCCTCCGTCGCCAGTATGCAGGCAGGTAATGTATAGATGTGAGTTTGGGCTCCTGCCGAGGAAGGATACGATGGCCCGTAGCGTTCAGTGTTCCAGGAAGGATTCCAGGAAAGACCGGGTAACAATCCAGGAGGGAAGGCTATGAATCCAGGAAGTTATAAAAGAAACTTGCACGGCTCCGCAAGCAGAGATAGCGAGGAGCAGCACATAACAGCCCACAGGGAAGGAATGGGAGGCTAACTGCAAGGAAGCCAAAGGATTAGGAAAAGTGGACAACGGATGGAATCAGAGTAGCAACTTGCCAGTATGAACAGCACGGACAAGCTTAGCATTGAGACGTGCCGAGCCGCGGGGGGGCGTGTCTGTTTTCAAAGAAGCAACAGGCATTACTGGGAGACTAGACCGTGTGTTTCCCCGCGGTGTTGGCCATGTTGGGTGTACAATGGATGCAATAGTACAGTGTTTGAGGGACCATGTTGTCCAGAAGGGGCGGAATCGGTGATTCATAACAGACTCTGCAGCTCGTTTCTTTGGTGGGAAGTGCCAGAGAGTCTCTGAACCAAACCAATGACAAGGCAGCTGCCTGCAACACTCTCATCAGCTTTGGGCTGTCCGACTTAAAGGACGACACGAGGAAAGTGAAGAAACTAGAAGAGTGCATAGACAAGCACCTGCCAAAGCACACCTTGAACGACATTTTCGAGCCAGTCAAGCCTCTCGAGCTTCAACCGACTGCACTGCTAACTTCATGCAGCAGTCGCTAACACTGTCCGAGACACCTCGACCAGTGCTTTAGACCCACCAAACAGCACTGAGACAACTGTTTCTGACCCTGAGCCACCATGTGGACCAGCCTGCAGCCGCTCATCTAGCCTCACTCCCCGAAATGCCTGCTGCCTGATACCCGCAGCCGTCTCCCATCTTGAACTCTGTCGCAGAAGCTGCAAAGCGCCCTGAACTGACTCTACACTGTCCAGCAGCAAGAACTTACAAGATGCATTGTTGTTCTGTCCCCCTGGTCCTTCTCTAAATGCCCCATGTTACATCTTACGACCCATTGCTCCCTTTTTGTTGAAACCAAGTATCCTTGAACTATTGTGATTAATTACTGTACCGACTGGACAGTCCCTTTTATCATTGGGTGATCATTTTATTTTCGCTGCAGTCATCCCTCGACCACCGGTGCCACGGTAGGTGATTGTTATTAGTATTATTATTATTATTATTATTCACACTTGGCTTCTTTCTTCTACGAGATTCAGGGTTCCAGGACATTCGTCCTCGTGTGCGCTTTTGGAGTTTAAAGGCGTACATGCAGACAGACCACACCCAGGCTGCTTTAAAGCAACGCTGCGGTTCTCTGTGGGCGCATGCTGAGTTCTGTCTTCATGGGACCCAGCAAAGGTCGATAATCAGTCACAAGATCACAAGAAGGGCTTAACGCTGAAAGAAACAATCGCGGAATGCTCGGAGCAAACCCTGAAGAAGACCCGGATAAAACTGGGCGGAAACAATCGTGCGTTGCGAGCGAGCGCTGCCCGGAGGGGGGAGGAGGGGGCACCAGTCGCCGGGCTCTGGCTCCAAACGGTTTTCAGGCCAAATAAACAAGCAAAGTGGAAGTGTATTAAGAGCAACAAATAGTGCGCGCGCCGCAGTGTTTTTCTGCATTGATTAATGACCTGTGAAATAAAACATGCACCAGGAAGAGTCGGGATCGATACTTTAAACACCAAAAAAGCATCGCTTGCCAGGTGAGGCTATTACGGCCCTCCCCACCCCCCAAATGAGAACCCCCTTCCCCCAGTACAGCCCCATACAATAATAAAAAAAGGCGCTTGATTTGATCCGACAGACCCTGTATCTGATTCCGTTTGACACCCAATTAAAAGTTTGCATTTCATATTAATTAATTCTCGCGATGCCGTGGAAAGACAAACGGTCGGTGGCCGCGTGACAGGAGACCGATACCGCACGCGGGCGCCTCTGCCCGCGGCCCCGAGGTCACGGCCGGCTGGGCCCATAATTCATTAATACGGACCCTTATGCGGACTGCAACCCCCTCCTCTTATTCCCCTAACTGCCGAAGAGCGGGTGGGGCCGGGGCCCCTCAGGAAGGGCTCACACGTGTCACATGGTGTGGCCCGGTCCACGGGTCGCGGACCGGGGGCAGTCACAGGCAGGGCCGCCCGCGGGACGGAGGGAGGGAGGGAGGGCACGACTGCGGGCGCGTGCCACCATTTCGTGTTTCATTGGTTTTTTTTTACCACGGAAGAAAATGCTGCTCTTTAGCTGTATTATTATTATTATTATTATCATTATCATTATTATTATCATTATTATTATTATCATTATTATTATCATTATCATTATTATTATCATCATTATTATTATTATTATTATTATTATTATTATCATTATTATTATTATCATTATTATTATTAATACACATTTCTGTTATTTAATTATCACCCGTATCGTGTCATTGGCAGTGACAGTAAACATGACGTTGACCGCCAACAGCATTGGCAATACAAATTATGACAACGATGTGATCAGTAATAACACAAACAACATAGACAACCACAGAACAACACAAAAAGAACACTTTCTTAATTATAGCCGAGCTAATTAATACAAAATGTAAACATACTAACATGATATTAATAATATTATCGCGTCTACAGTCCAACATCAAATAAAAAATTAAATATTGACAGAAACATAAAGAACCCGTTTTTTAGTTGTTATAATATGAAGACAAAAGGCTACAATAGAATACTGACACTGATATGAAACGAAATATTGCCGCATGGAGAAAGGCTGCATTCTATATTACACAAACTAAGTCGATTTTAGAGGGTGGGCGGAGGGTGTATTTTGGGGCAGGGAGGGGAGGTCAGTCCGGTCTCCATGATCTGGCTTTCCCTGCTAGTCCACGAGCCCCCCTTCAGAAGCGGTGCCCGCCGCGAGTGAGGAGCATAGATAGTGGGTGCTCTTTTGGAGCCTTGCGAAGGGGGGCAAGGGGTGGGGGACTCACTGGTCAATGCCCTCACTACTTAACGTGCCGGGGCACCTGACAATGCCAGCGTAATGTGCCAATTCGAGTTTGGAAGAGTGAACCTCTTTATAAACGTGCGCACTTAATATATTCCCTCCAGACGTGGAGGAAGGGGGGAAGGGGGGAGGCCAGGGAAAGATTCCAATGGATATAACCTAGCAAGGATGGCCGGATGACAGACTTAAATGAAGCAGTTACAGCCCTTTGGACGGTTAGTGCCCACAGGTGCGGTGTCCGCCGGCACAGCACCAGCCTCGGAGAGTTTGGGCCACAAGGGGGCGCTGCACACCCCCAGCAACCTCGTGGAGCCCAGCGGTAGATTTGCCTGACTGGTGACGGACCGCTTTCTGTGCCGTCCCTGGCATGGGTCCTGCCCTCAACTATCCACTGCCCGCTGGTGCCGTGGCGACAGATCTCCAGCCTCCGAGGAGGCGCCACAGCGGAAGAAACGACCACTGACCCGGTTCCAGTCCGTCACGCCCTCCTTGGGATCTCTCATCCCAGAAACGACGCGCCATTATTTTTCATTCTTAGTCCCCCAAGGTATCTATCTGCACGATACCCCAAGTAGCGCAAGGAGAAATGTGTGCAGCTCACATGGTGAGAAAGATCCTCCTCATTTCAACGGCGTGTCCTTGCCACGCTAAGGGTGCTCAATAAAGGAGCAGCTCATACACCCTGCAATATTGGGGTACGCTCGACTAAAGTTCCTGACCACTTACCGGGCATTCCGAGTCCTCTTCATAACACGTACTTCAGCTGCCATCCAGACCAGCAGGAGGCTGACAAATATAATACAGGGAGACGTTTGTATGGGTGGCTAAACGGGGCCCGTGGCCTGGGCCCACACCCTTGGGGAAGAGGGGGGCACCTGCTCCCCAACTTGGTGGATGGGGGGTGTTGTGTGGCACTGCTGGGGGTGGGGGGGTGGGGAGCGGCACTTCATGTGGTGTGGCCGAGTCACGAGACCAGAAAACAGTTTGCGTTCTTGCTTTCTCTCATTTATATCACCATTTACACACTCAAAAGAACATATGCTGTGTGCACGTGTGCCTGCACGCACATTTGACACACAAAAAAGCAAGCATTTACAATGCCAACAGTTTGGGCTTTTGTGTAGGCAGGGTAAAGGCACATCCCAGGCACTTCGTAGTGCTATTAACTGACCATTGATGGTAGCAAGTGCCAAATGGTGCGAGTGCCTGGGCATCTAATAGCAGCGACTGGCAAATGCCTAATACTTTTACACAAGCCAAAGCTGTTAGCTTTCCCAATGCGTGTTTTTAACAGGACTTCAGTGAAGGACACATAGGGCTTATAAATCGAGGAGATGAAGGGAGACCTGGTTGATATTTTAATGACAGTAGTGTGTTTACAACTCAAATTAATTCATTAACTTTCAGAAGACTGCTTTGAAAAAATACTGGCAGGCACTTTGATAGCCAAGTTTGCTGGTAAGGCTTGGTTAAGGCGAGCTGAAAGAGTTCCCATGGGGAGGTGTTTTGGGTGGGGATAAGCAGGAACTGGGAGGGAAAGTCCACAAGGATTAGCATAGCCATGGGCAGTCAATGAGTGGGCAAATAGTCAAACAGCACTTTCAAGCTTTGTGTCCCTCCTCAGATGCCATTTCTCCCCATCTGTACTCTAATGCAATAGTTTTGGCTTGTAGGTGGCTCTGCCACATTATAGCCCAAACTAATGAGATGACTCATTGCTCCCCCCAGACCGTGAAGCTCCCACCACATGGCAATCAATCAGTTTGCTGATTGGAAACATGCTACTCACTGCTGGCGCCAGAGCGGGGCTGACAGCCAGGAACTAGGAAGATATAAAAACAAGCATTGGCAATGGCAACGGGTTGGGCTTTTGTGTAGGCATTGGAAAGGCACACAAGACACAACTGTTGGCTTTGCCAATGCTTGTTTGTAACAAGCCATCATTGAAGGACACGCATAGTGCTTATAAATCGAGTGACTAAAGGCAGACCTGGTTAAGACATTTTTATTACACCAGTAGCGTGTTTATTACGCCTATCAATGTATTAAATCTCTGAAGATTGCTTTGAGAAAACACTGGCAGCTGCTTCAGGTGCAAAGTTTCTCCTCAACACCTAGGCCATCATGTCACCCCACACCACCTGACTCGCTAGACAACATCCGCTCCTCTCTCCCCACCACCCTGTATAGCAGTACCCCTCTGCTGTGCCCCTCTGTATCCTACCCCCCTGTATATCTGCTCTGTTGTTACCTATGAAAAGCACTCTGTTATGCATCTGTACTGTTGTATACCTCTGAAAAGTGCTCTGGGTATCCCTCTGAAAAGTGTTCTGTTGTGTATCTGTATTAGTGCATACCTCTGTAAAGTGCTGAGTTGCTTCTCAAAGCTAGGTCCTCACTCAATAAATACAATAATAATAATGATAACAATCATAATAATAATAACAGCCCAAGTAAAAAAAACAGTAATGATGATTGGCATGGAGGTGCTTGTGTTGTCTGATGGCTCCGCCCATCCATGCAGTGAGTCAATCATTTATCACTGTTCTCTCTGCCTTCCCTGACTGCTGCGTGTGGCAGATCTGCACAGACCTCTGAGCCAAGCAGCAAGAGGGCCCATGCTTGAGTGCCAGCAGGCCTTGACTACGATCCTGATTCCTTCCTCCCTTGGATCGAATGCTTCCCCATCTCCTGTGCAGGTGGCACAATGCATCAGCTTGCCTGAGGTGGCTGCTGTGCCTCTGTCCTCCCTTGTTGCGTGGTCTAGCAGGTCATCACCACTGTTATTGTTTGTCTGCCCCCACCCCTATGATCAGCACTTTCACTTTGCTGCCCACAGCCTGCCTGCCACAGAAGGACAGCCATCCAGGAGCCTGAGGAGCTCTTCCTCGAGTCGCTCCTCCCTGAGGCAAGGGAGACAAATGGGGAATGCCAGTCAGAGGGGAAAAATGGCCACAACTTTTCAGGTCAGGGCAAACTCACTGGCTGGGGGTTCCTCATGTGCTGGGTTGTAGGTTATTATTTGCATAGTACTTCTGGTCTCTGTAGCCAAGTTCCAGTGACGACGAATTTGGATGTGTGACTTAGTGTCAACATTACTGAGTTTAGCACGCAGACACTTCAATGTAAATCCTAGCTTCAGTACCTGATCAGCATGGTGTTATTCTGGACCAATCTCTGCATTTCCCCTTGTCTAAAAGTGCAATTATGTGGAATGTGACGTGAAACTGCACCTGTCAGCTGTGGGCTGCCCTGAGCTAATATTGTCCCATCACTTCTAGGATTTTCCCTAATTTGGCCTCCAAAGCACCAAGGCCAGATTGGTCTGCGTGCCGTAGTGCTTTTTTGAGGGGGCCCTGCCACCATCTATCTGAAATATCAGCTTTTATCCGGAAGGATATGAGAGCTGGGCAGTAACAGTGCACCTTTTACATTATGTATGATTTGTAATAATCTGCTCAGAGTACAAAAAAGATACACAAAGTTAAAGGAAAAGGAAATGTGCTGAGGTCTGTAACCTGCAGGACACTGTTTCTGAACGCCATCAGGGCCAACTCAGCCTTTCATCCTTTCAGAGGTGGAAACAATGAGGACTGTTTAGCTGAGCATTGAAACCCGTCTTAACTGAAGCACCAGGTTAGTTTAAAGTGCGCAAAATAACTTGACTCATAGATTTAAAAAAATGAATGTCTGAGTAAGAAATGCAATCATCACATTGGGGAAAGGAGCCTGAGGAAGGCATTGGCAGGTCCTCAGTTTAGTGGAAAGTATTTCTGGCATGGCAGCCCCTTTGCCCCCCAGGCCCTTGATTCTGCAAGGCACACAGTGAGGGGGCTCCTCCATCCACAGGGTCCGTAAATAAGTGTATGGTTTCAGAAAGCAGCAATTTATAGCCTGAGAGAGCAACAATTCTTAAAACAACTGAACATAGTTTTCATACATCAAGTTGTATGAGCTAAATGATGTCTTTTTCTTCTAATTTTGTGTATAGCGCCTTGTACCACATATAGGCCGGACAGCTACTGGGCCACTTCTATGCCATGGCACATTTGATTTGCAGTTGTTATTGGCCAGGTAACCTCACTGGAGCCTGTGTCTCCAAGAGAAAACAAAAGCAGGTGACAGATAGGCCGCGTCCCCAGATGTAAAAGGAAAGTAATTGTAATGAAAATTATATTGACCCAATGCACAATAAATATGTTTTGGTGTGTGAACATTTTTAATTGAGAATTTTTTCCCTGCCAATTATGTGCGTGTCAAACTGTTGTAGGAGGAGCTGTACAAATTAGAATAAACAGTCCCTGACACTCAATGTTGGCAATCATTTTGAAAAACAAAAAGCACTGACATGCTTACTTCTCTGCGAGTTTGCGCTTTGCAGAATGCCTGTTACAGTTCATCTTTGGTGCAGGGCTAGCATCCACAACCAAGCCATTAGCACCCTGTAAATCCCAATCAGTGCCTATACAAGGTGATGGCTGACAACAAAAGGAGAGTGATAACATGCAGGAATAGTGTGATCTATTTATCTGCATACACTGAGATGTTGCACTGTGGGAGGGGCCTCCACCTGGCTACCCGGCAAAGAAGCCATTACACTATATTTAAAGACTTAAACATATGATAATAATGCATAGTGTGCTGATGAGGTATTGCAACCAAGTTCAGATCAACCGAACCTCTAAATGCCCAGTTTGTGCATTCATTACATCGCAAACTTCGTGGCGATTCCATCTTTCTTTAGGCAATATATTAATGAAATGCAATAATAAATGTTGAAATGAATATTGATATGTTTGAGTTCCTCCATGGTGAAGAAGATAGCTCAGTAAGCTAAGCACTTGCTGCAGAGATCTGTGTTCATGTGCTGGGGTTCATATTTGTGTATATACTTGCTGTGGATAGGGGCACTTATTGTGCTACTAAACAAGATACCTGCAATAAAAAGAACTAGTTATATAGAACTAAAATGGCGTCATTATGGTGCTGGTAGTTAGTGGGGGTGCATGCCTTTCCGCACACCAATATTTATTATAGCAAGAACAGCATTGCAAGATAAATGATAGCTGCTACATTTCTCAGTGGGACCCATATACTGGTTTATGCAACCTGTGCAATGGGAAGTGATGTTAATGTTTCCCGAAAGCCCTCTTATAATTTTCCCCTTCATCTCTTCTTTACTTTAATGTGTGCTTTCTTTGAGACATATCTTTTTATTATGGGTCCTCTTTGATCAATGTCCTGTTTTTTTTTAAAATCAATTCCTGAGCATGACGTACGTCACATTTCAGACTGTAGACAGTGTGAAGAATTGCCATCTCTCTGCCTCAACACCTAGGCCTTCACATCGCCCCTCGCGCCACCTGACTCGCTAGACACTACTCGCCCCTCTCATCCCCGCCATCCGATACAGCTGTGTCCCACCTCTGTGCCCCTCTGTATCCCAGCCCCGCTGTGTATCTGTTCTATTGTTACCTCTGAAAAGTGCTCCGTTATGCATCTGCACTGTTGTATACCTCTGTAAAGCGTTCTGTTATGTATCTGTATTGTTGTATACCTCTGTAAAGTGCTGCATTGCTTCTCGAAGACAAGTCCGTGCTCAATAATTACAATAATAATAATAATTATTATATTATTATTATTCTTATAATCTGGCAAGGGCTTTTGATTTTAGTTAATACATAAAATGATCTGGGTAATTCCATCTACAAAAGGGTAATCTGCCAACCAGATTCCCCTTTTCGTCATCTCTATGCCAAATCACAGTGTAATTGTGCCCTGCTGGATCAATAGCCTGATCTGCAGCACCTGCTCTGCTTGTGGCGTAGAGCAGATTTAAAGGTCAGAAGATGCCCTCTCGACAGCCGCAGTGACCGACAAATTTCTACCGAGCAAGGGCAGCATTTAAGACATAGCCCGTACCAAAACTATGATAATCATGAGTAACCCATGCTGGTGGCAGGGTAAACGCTAAATAAAGCCATGCCCAAGTGTAGGCATGGTGGGGGGCACTACCTGTGATCATGACCACTACATTCCAATTGAAATCACACATGTGTCAGCTCGTTTGAGTCAGCTGTGCTGTGGAAGGTGTTGTGTATTCTGGCCAGCTGGGTGGAGAGTGCCAAATGGCAGGACAGAAATTTGGAGGGCCGGATCTCTTCTTTGATCTTTTTGTGAGGGCAGGCAACACCCTCCGGCAGAGGCAGCTGTCCTGGGCCCATGCGTCAAAGACAAAAATCAATTCAAAAGGAGTAGCCTCACCCCAGGGTACTTCATCTCTAAGGGCCTTTGTTCTTAGTGGGAAGGGAATGTGGGTGGAATTAGTGTAGGCGGGAGGCCCTGGTAAATGGAAGGATACTTCCACCATCTTGTTTCTCTCTGTCTCTCCTTCTCTTTCCTGCCCCCTGCACTTCCTCTGGAGCAAAGCACTTTGGGTTTGACATCAGAAGGGCAAGGTCCACTATGTTCTAAGCCAGGCAAGCTTTAGTCAAATCACCTGGGGGCTTTTTGCCTTTAAAAGAAGGGGTCTCCCACCCCTTCATTAGATTCTCTCATATCCTCTCGGATCCTCTCAAGACAAACAATTCACCCGAGAATACCTCACTGGACTTCCTTTGGGAAAGTTCTGCTTTCCAAAGCCCTCAGCCTCAGGTGAAGAAGAAGCTATCCCAGCCCCTTTGATGAGTATCAATTACCCTTGAGATAGATGAGGATGCAGATTTTATTCATACATCAATAATCAAAATGACTCAGGTAGTTTGGCAAAAACAAAGTCTGTTTTAATGTCAATGATCTAAAACAGGGAGTACAACGAACATCAGCACTCACTCGATCTTCTTACTCAACGAATCTTACAGAAAACGGAGGTTATACTGTGCAAAATCGTCATGAGTGGCGTATTGACCTGCGTCATTATCAACGTCATTCTACGTGGCAAACTACAAAAACCTAGCCGCAAATGTGATAGGCTCTAAGTGAATGTCTAGGTATAAGTTCCATATCAGTATAGAACAGTGAAGGAAAGTGATAGGGTACGTAACATCAGGTGGGGTAACTAAGCCTTACCCTTAAAATGGCCACTATGAACGTTACTAAATACACAACGTCCCATTGGCTACACAAACTATAGGACCCTTAATTACACAGTCCTCTACAATTAGTTGACTTCTAACCCCCGTCAGAACTTTTCCACCTACATCTAGCAGCATGCAGGCTGAACATCCAGGTGCTGGAGAGCTCGTCTTAATACTAGCTTCCCACCAATTAGCAAATCAATCCATCATCACCTCAATGGTCCAATGTCAATTAGGGCTTTGAAGCATGGCATTAAGTTTGTACTGTGATCTGCTAAATTTAAGGAGTGTGGTCACAGCCTGCCCTCATGCGTAGCTGTGACCACCTCGATCGTCCAACTTCATCCTTTCATGTGACTGGAGACCATAAAATCGAGCCTTTTTGTGTATTTAATATTATTTTCGAATAATCCTCTGATGTCTTTTGTTTTGCTCAAGCCTTTTGAACAGCAGTCTCTGTTCTTTCACACAAATTGTATCTAAATGTCAGTTCGCTCCAGTTTGATAAGACCTTGGTTTCTTTGGCTCACCCAAGTCCTTCTGCTGAGATTCATTTCGTAATCCAATTTTCTTTTTTTAACTGTGACACACTGAAATGAGGCCTTCTTATTTCTGTCCAGCACTGCTATAATGCGTAGTGTAAACATCCATAGTTCTCTTATTCCTATATATGTATACGTTGGTGCTTGCTGCAATCTATCCACTACAAAGCTAGCCTCATGATTACTTCGTCTGCTTGTGTTTCTCTTGCATATGTACACGTTTAAACTAGTTAAATATCTTCATCTGTTTTTGTGGCATAAGCTTCTTCATCTTGATCCCAAGATGTCACTTATCCTTAATACTTTCTTGATGCCTTATAGAATATCTGTATTTTATGGTTTCTGCATCTCTTCTACATATGTCAGCATGAGTCTGTGTGACATCACAATTCATCCTGGGCATTTATCTGCTCTGCTTCTTCAGGAATCTTATTCAAATGGCCATCATATTTTCTAGTATGCAGGTACAGTTTCAGTTTTCTCAATAGGTACTTTGCCTCCCAGATCTTCTTAGGTATCAGTACTCTCAGTGGCACTGCACAGAGTCCATAGACCCCTCTTTGTCTGTTCAACTGCTCCGTGTATGTTTCATACTTTGGTTCCCACTCTATAGGCAATGGGGACGGGACGGTTGAGGTAGGGGTACTTGGCTCCTCCTCTACACTCCCCTCTCTGGGCGATTCATCGACCACCTTCGCATCATCCTTTACATCCAGGCCTCCTCTTCTGAAAAAGAGCTTCTTAGGGACCCATATCTTTATGACTCCCTTCAGGCATCCTGCTGATTTTGCATGCTCATGGTTGTTCCATGTCATGAGCATGCATTGTCAACTTGGACTGCAATAGATCCATCTTCCCACATACTTCTTATGATTTTTTGGATACAGGAACTTTGTTCCCTCAGGTGCTTGAGTACGGGCCTTCATAAAATCTCTGATTTCTTCATCTGTCAAGTCTCTGGCCTTCCATCCTGGTTCAACATCGATCATGATCTTCATCCCTATGGCTTTCTTTGCTGTCTTCTTGCACTGTGAGATTATTATCATGATCACACAGAATCCAAGCAACACCAAAACTATCAGAGCTCCAAGAAACTTGAACATGCCTGCCATCCATTGTGGAACCCAAGAGAAGAGCGATCCAAACCAGCTATCATCAGCAATGTCTTCCACTTCGTCTATCAACTGGCCATGAAGTTTCGTCAGCATGTCTATGGCCTCTGTCAAGGTTCCATTCTTGTCATCATGAGAAGGTATACATGTGCAACATGATTCTCCAATTTTTGCACAAACACCTCCACCCATAGCTGTGATCATGTCCAAGACATATCTATTCTGGAGAGCCATCAGTCTTATGGCGCTCATCTCTTCTCTGATCGCATTGAATACCTTATGGTAGTGTTGTCTGCAGCAATTCCCACCTGGTTATCTGTAACCACTTGGTGTTTGCTCCAACCTGGATTCTCGGCATGAAGATCAACATGAATACTGAAGAAGTCTAGCTGAACAGTCATTGCTCATATGGATAGAGTCAAAAGCTTCTATTGATTTAGCTGAAAAATAGTTCTCTCTCTTCATCCTCTTTATCAACTCTACAGATCTCCTCTTCCTCAGGTGAACATCTGCTTTAGGAAAGCTGTCAAGATTCAGATTACTTTTTGGAATTACCAATGCTGGAACATGGACATTCGCCAGTGTGCATATTCCTCCTCCGTCCTTAGGTAGCTTCATGCATGCCTTGGATCCACAAGCCCAATAATGATCCATGATCACTGCTGTTCCATGTATCATTCCTGGGACATCAAATATTCGACTTTTCTTGTGCCATTATTTCTGAAGCAGAACTTTGAACTTTCCAATGGCACTATCTGCAAAGGCCCTCCTCTGTCTTCGGCCCAAGTCAGTAGTTTAGCAAGTCTTGGTCATAATGGTATGCAGCCATTCTGCACTATATCAATGGCAGGTTTGTAACAATCAATGACCACCCAGGCTCTGCAGATCACCACTCCATCTTCCCATCCCTAGATCTGCATTTGTCATCTGTTCTTCCATCTCCGAATGTCCTCTGCAGATTGTCTTGCAACCTCCAATTTTTGTTTACTTCCCATCCGATTCCAGCTCCTTTCACTCCAGGTTTGTCATATCTGATCACATGATTCTTCGTGTGGGCTCTGTTTCTTGTCTTTGTATCTTGGATATAGTCATTTTCATCTGGATCTGTCCATTCAGTTGCCCATTTGAGGAAGGCATCTCGACCCATGAACTGGCCTCTGGTTTTGCAAAGTGCTACGTGTGAAAGACAATGAGCTGTCTGGACATTCATTTCAATAGCTTTGAAGATTTTTGACTTTCACATACTGTATGGCAGGAGTGCACATACAAAGCATTCCTCCTTTGAAGTTCTTTCTCCAACTTCCTTCATGTGTTAATATCATATGTCCTTTCCCAGGTGAGCTTTGCTGTCCAGGTAATCATTCAATTCATAATTATGCTCCTGAGTGCTTCTCATAGTTCTCATCATCCTCATAGGACCTTCCAGAATCATGTCATGAAGGGTACCAGCATAACTTCTTCTATTTGGATAAATCATAGGCACATTTATCCATGGACAGGGTGCACCTATATGTGCTGTCTGCGTGTGAGTAAGTTCAGAAAGTTTCATCCTCTCAACATACCAGTTAGGCGTGAAAATGTATCGCAAAATCTCCATGTGTGTCTGTCTTCTAGGGATTATCTTTGGGTCATTTATCACAGGATCAGGTGTGTTTGCATGCATTGCCACTATGGGCTCACCATCTACCAATCTCCTGTCTTGCCTGTCTTGTCAAGCCTGTTTCTTACCTTCTAAAAGAGCCTCTAAGATACCTTTTACATGTGAATGGTTGTTCTTGACACTTATCTCAGATTCAGGCAATTTGTCATCTTTCTTTGGGACAGGAAGGACTACACAGGGTCTAGGCTGCCTAGTAGTTGCCACGTTTAAATTTTCCCTCTGCTCATGAACATGCCCAGGAGTCTTAGCTCCATTTGCACCAACATAGTACGACGTGCGTACAGTCAATGAAAGCAGTATGATTATGAACAAAATGCAAGCATAAATGACACAAAGATATGTTAGCTTACAGAGGAGACCTGACCCATCCGCACCCGTGCGCAGCACACCGACCGGCCTGAGGACATCACAATGGAGGAGGACGTAGCCTACCCGTGACCTGCACTGATAATGAACAATATGAACTTAAACCCGAAAGTGCCAGAGCAAATGTTGTGAGTTGTTGTTCGTTTGTTTTTGGTTTGTTTATTTGGTGTTAAATGAAAATAGAGAAAAATTGTTTAAAAAAAAAGATATGTTAGCTTAGAGCATCTACTTCATGGGGATAGTGAACGTCTCTCTTCATTTGGGAATATTATGTTACTGTTGAGACCATCTTGATTGCCTAAGGAAGGAAAAACTCAAACTTTAATACATCAGCATTGTGAACTGCCTCTGGAAGCTGCTGTCTTGACTCAGCAATTCATCCTCGATCAGTTGTCTGCTTTACTGGATGATGAGAACAACTTTCTGTATCTTTGGAACCAGTCTTTCCCCAGCCAAGATGTGGATGCCTCTTTAGTATGAAGAAAAAACTACCTCAGTTAGTCTAAACGAGTTCAATGAAATAGATTAGCTCCCAGTCTATGCCTCGAATCTGCTTCCGCCCAGACGATATGACGATTTTCTTTCAGAATGAACCAAGAGTCTGTCTTTATCTGCAACCTCTCGATCTGTCCCTCGAAGGAAAGTTTCACACCACCGACCTGTGAGTTCGCTCCGAATATATGCTCACTTGGATGATAATGTCTTCCAAAATCACGTTCAGGTTTGCAGTGTTTCTAAGATCCCTTTAAAAGGTGAGCACATCCGTGTGCCTTCCAACAAGATGTGGGTTTTCCTCAATTAGACGAAAGAAAACCACATTGACTAGTCTATGAGCGGTATCAATTGATAGGGGCAATTGTGCTCTCCTCACTGTATTAAGGTAGCTGTAAGAATTATTCAGTGATGACTATAAGCAATCTTCTTATAAATTGATCATTTTTAGGATCCCGCAAAAAAGATGGAATGCAAGATGTTCTCCCCACCAATGAAGGGAAAGAGCGCAACACCAACTCGAAATAAGTAAGAACGAGCCGAGAAAGGTCATTATTGGAAAACACCATAGGCAAATCCAAACAGAAACTCAGTATGGAATGAATTGGGGTATTGTACCCTTTTCCAATTGCTGTAACCACAATAAGAATCTGTCATACTTTTCTTCTTATCAAGGCTTAAGCATGCCTCAGTCCAAAGTCAATAAGCTACTGGGGCTTTAAGAATAAAGATCTTCCCTTGACCCTGAAACTGATTTGAACAGTGTTCGAATCAGCTTCTCTTAACCCTTTTGTAAGTGACTAAAAGGAGTGTCCCAAACCAAGCCACAGTCCACTGAACTCTTCCACTTTAGTTAACAGCTTCTGCATCCTTCTTCCTCGTCATAGACCTCGTCTGCACATGCTGCAGTTCTTCTCTGATGCTTGTATTTGCTCTCTGCAGGAGTGCGGGCAGAGGGGTTTCTCCAGCAAAGATCTTAACGTCCCCAAGGAAAGTCCAGGCACGCCAGCCCTGCACTTTGACAGCAGGGGGTCATGACGTCTTCCATAATGAACGGACTGTTAAAACGGGGTTCGTCCCACTTCTTCCTTGTGTGGTTACGGATTAGGACCAAATCTCTGGGGAATAGTTGGGGAAGACTTAATTCTTGAGATTCTTTTGTTGAAGTATCTCCTTCTGTGTTCTTTACTGCCCTGAACCCTTGTCACTGCAGCTGTCCTGAAATGACAGAGATACTTGAAGTCAGACAATTCAAGTAGTCACGCAATTCCATTCCTAACAAATCTGCAGTTGGCTGAGCATCACTTCTAACTCTGGATGGAGGCATTAGGGGTGTTCTCATTCATCTCCCCGTCACTATTTCGTGGGGCGTGAGATGGTGGTAAGAACCTGGTTGGTTCCTTAAAGCATATAATGCCAGTGGTAGGCAATGCAACAACCCTTTCTTTAAGGTAAACTTCAATTTGGTTATTCTTTCCTTGAGCAGGCCGTTGAGCCTCTCACAGATCCCATTTCCTTGCGGATGATAAGCCAAAGAAATTTGGTGCTTTATACCAAGCAACAAGCTGATCTGTTCAAATATCTGATTCACAAAATGTGGGCCATTGTCTGATCTCATTACCTCACGTACTCCCCATCTAGGAAATACTTCCCACACTAAATATTTTGCTGCACAAGTGGAATCTGGGTGTATACAGGGACCTGCTTCAATCCACCTTGAAAAGGGACACACTACTAAGATTAGGTATCTATATCCATTACATACTTGTATCACGTCGACATAGTCAATATGTAAATGCTGAAAAAAGCCATTAGGTCTCAGAATAACTCCCCTAACTGTGCGCACTATATGCCCAGCCGTGAATTTCTGGCAAACTATACAATTTGTCATAAAAAATGCAACATGCTCTAACAGATTTGGTACGAACCAATCCTCAGCCATAGTTGCAGCGAGATTCTCCATTGTTGTGTGCGCGAGGTGGTGTAGCTGTTCCAGTACCACCCTTAATAAGTCTACAGACATCACTGGTTTACCAGTGCTGTCTTGTCACCACAATGCTTCAGACGGGTTTAAAAAACACCCTCTGCGCGTCCACAAATTCCTCTCCTCTTGAGGTATTTCCCCCTGGACCTCTACTAGCTGCGTTTTTTACAAGTCATTGTAGCCTTCAGATACAGTCATCATGACAACCATTTTTCGTTCACATTAACACTCTCATCATTCATCATCTCTTTATCTGTACTTGCTATGTGCTTGGACTCAACATCTGCTGCTTGATTTCCACGTGCGATCAAATCTGCCATTTTTGTGTGAGCTGCACACCTGACGACTGCTATGTTTACTGGGAGTTGTAGTGCTTTAATAAGCCTATCCAATAATGTGGTGTGCTGCACTAGTGTGCCGTCTGCCTTTAGGTAGCCCCTCCTTTTCCAACGTGCTAACCCTGCATGCACCATCAACGTCACATAGGCGGAGTCACTGTACAATGTTATTTCCTGGTCTGCGTGATCCTTGAGCGCAAGCATCAACACCAATTATTCTGCAGCTGGTGCTTAATAATGAGACGGCAATCGAGCACATTTAAGCACCCGAAATTCCCCATTAGCTGTGTGCTTTATCACAGCAGCACCTGTGTATCTCTGTCCATCGTTTTGATCGATCCTTGAAGAAACGTCAATGAAAACAATCTCTCCTCCTGCTAATGCATTCTCTTTTATTCTAGGGATCTCATCATAGAATTCTTCATAGTTTGCGCAATCGTGTCCTTCTGTCATTGGCTCAGCTACAAACATGGCAGGATTCACTATTTTGCATCAAACTATTTTAATCGGTGGATTTGATATAACTAACTTATAGGCAGAAGCCCTTTGAGATGTCAATGTGCCCTTTGGTTTTTCTGAAATAGTAAATAATGCGTACTCAACAAATAACGTCATAGAACATCCCATCACTATGCTTGCAGCCTTCTCTATGGCGAATGTGGTGGCAGCTAAACTTTGTTTGCACAGAAAATGACATCTCATTAGTGGGTCTAAGATTCCACTGAAATATGCAATGGGTTTATACCCCAACGTGGTTCTCTGCATGAGTACTGCTGTCATAACAATGCCATCTGTATGTGAGAACAAAAATAATTTTTTTGTATAATTAGGAATCCCTAAAACTGGAGCTGTGCAAATTTCTTTTTTTAACTTGTCAAACCCTTCTTTCATTTCCTCAGTCTACATGATTTTTTTCGAGCGTTGCCTGTGCTTTCTTTAGGCCTGTAATAAAGGCCTTATATACGAGCTCTAGTCGAAGACCCATGCCCTGACATAATTACATAATCCCAAAAATCTCTGCATGTGTTTTATCGTGTGTGGCTTTGCAGTTTTCAAAATGGCCTCAGCTCTCTCGGGATTAACCTTCTTTCCTTCATGTAAAATCAATTAGCCTATGTACAACAATTCTTGTTGACAATATTGTAACTTCTCTTTGTCAACTTTATATCCTTTGTCAGCTAGTATAATCATCAGCTGAACAGAATCACGTCTGCACTCTTCCTCTGAGGTGCTGCAAACTAAAATGTCATCTACGTATTGCAACACAACGCTTTGTAAAGCAATATTGCTCAAGTCCATCTGAAGGACTTTATTAAAAATTGATGGAGACTCATAATACCCTTGTGGTAAACAAGTGCTTTTCAGACGAGTTTGTCTAAAAGTAAATGACCTCAGATCCTGCGAATCTTTGTGCAATGGGATTGAGAAAACACGTTTTTCAAGTCATTCACCGTGAAATATTGTGCTTCAAAAGGTATATTACATAGGATTTTAGATTGGTTAGGAACTAGAGGGAACTCAGCATCTACAATCTGGTTTATCGGCCTAAGATCTCGAATTAAACACCACAACCCCCTTTCCCTTTTTTCACAGGATAAATTGCTGTGTTACAGGATGACTCTGACGTCACTAAAATGCCCTGATCCATCATGGTAGAAATCGTCTTACAAATACCCTTATCTGCCTCTCGAGCCATGGGATACTGTCGTGCTCGAGGTAAAATTGCTCCTCATTTCAATTTAATCTTCACTTCTCCAACTCCCTTCAGCAGGCCTATGTCATAGGGGTCAGTGGTCCATAATGAAACTGGCACTTGTGGCATGTCTTCATCAAAATACTCAGGACGCTTTTGTGCTATCATCATTTTCTGAGGAACTTCTCTTTTAATTGCTCTCACCCAGTAAGTGATGCACGTTTCAAATACTACTTCATCATCAGATGGATTATCTTCAAATAGATTTTCATCAGTGACGTCAGTCAATCTGTAACCCTCCTCAATGGCCATTACTGCACACCATTGTCTGCCTTCCTCATCATTTCCATCAAGCAAAACCATTTCTCCTTGCACTATGGCTGCTTGTAGCTTTAAGGGAAACACTCGTCCCTCCTCTTCAAGCATAGGTATTCTTGGTCTGAACAGAAATTCATTGGGTGTTCTCATTGCTCTGCCTAATAGGCCTGGTAGCCATGACAACAGAATGCGGTACTCCATAATGAAAAACCTCTAATTCTAGCGATATTGCTCTAGCAGTTATCTGTCCTGAAAAAGCCATAATAATTTCACACACGTTTAAATAATGCATTCCTGGTGTTGAACACACTATGCCTTCATCAGTGAATGAGATTGTTCTATTTAATTTTGTCATCAAATCTCGTCCCAATATATTAACAGGTGTTTGCCACGAATATAGCAGTGGCACCTTCATGTCACATTCTCCTATAGAGACTGGTAACTCTTCAATGAAAGGAACTCTGCTTGTAGCTCCTGTGAATCCCTGAGTATTCATGGCATCGCCAGACATTGAAAATGTTCCCTCTCATATACATGTGCGTGTTGCACCCGTGTTTTCTAAAAACAAAAAACGTTTGCCCTTTATACTATCTACCCTCATTTCCTCACAAGTATTTGGCGTCACGGATAGTATTGAACACATCAGTTCTCCCAGTGAGCTGTCCTATTGCAGGTACAGCCTCATTCCATGACTCGTAAAAAGATTCCCTCCATCCACAGTGACACCCCTGTTCTAGGAGTCATTAACTGTCCTGTGCTTATATTTTGCTGCAGCTGCATGGGTGACTGCTGTGACTGCCCTTGTGGTGGGATGATTGCTATTTGCTGTGTTTGCAAGTCTTGCTGCTCTCTTGGCGCTTGCTGCTGCTGCATCGTTTGATTCTGCGCAAACCCATCTCCACTTTGCTGTGAATACCCAGGTGATTTGACATCCCCCCTCTTGAAAATTGGCTGTTTTGCACCATCCCTTGACTTCTACACATGCAAGCAAGTGCCCTGTCATTCCACAAGTCCAAAATATAGGTCGGTGGTCTCCCACCATGCCTGTTTTGCATATTCTGATTTCTATCCTGCATATTCTGAAACCCACCTTGGTTATTCTGAAAGCTTCCCTTATTATTCTGCCAATTCCCTTGATTACCCTGCCAACCTCGTCCTCGGAATCCTCTTCCCCGTGGAGTAAATCCACTATTGTTTTGATCAAACTGCCTTTGATTATTCACCTGTGGCATGTTCACTGTTTGCTGTGAATTCGATCCATCTACGCTCGTCAACATTGCCCCTTCAATGGCGTATTTGGAAAAAATGTTCTGCACTAGCTTTGCCCTTTCTAATATCGTCTTTTTTGTGATTCTTTTCCTGCAGGAGTCTGCAGTAATGCGCAATGGTCAGCTGAATATCCGACCATGGTTTGTCTTCCATACCCACTAATTTCTTGAGCTGCTTTTGGACTGGCTCTGGCAGCCCTTGGCATAATATATGATAAAATACCAGTATAGATTTTGCCCAAGATTCGCGCATTTCCAAACCCCATGCCTCCTGAAAATTGTGAATGTAAACAAGTGGGTCATCCCTGTCCTACATCTTTTTCGTCATTATAGCTCCCATATCGGACGTGTCGGATACAGTACTCTAAGCGCTTTCCAGACTGCCGCCCTACATTTATTGAATGGTGCTCCGTCATGAGGAGTGTTGACTGTAGTCACACTAGGGTACCCTGCCCTTGTCACACATCATCCGCTCTCCCACCAAGTATGCCGATTAGAAGACCCTTAATATTCCCTATAGCTAATGTATTTCCTCCTGTCATTTTTTCTAATTCATGCATCCATTTCCCGATACCAGATGTTAAGCCTGGGAGATTACACCTTAAATTATCTCTGTCTATTTGAGGCCATTGTATATACTGTGGTCTCGTTCCTCCTTTTTCTAGCAAGGGAAACTGTGAAGCTCCAAACTCGTTCTCATCTCCCATCATTTGTCTGTCTACCACAGGGACGATATATCGTTGCATCGTCTTCTACCTGGCAAGGATCTTAACCTGCTCACATAAGGCGGCGACTCCCCCCTCTCACCACGGAGTTGCCCTTTAGGTTGACCTGAATGTGTCAATGGTTCTGACGCTCTAGTTACAGGTGTGTTTAAATCTGACCATCTGACTTCTTTCTCCATTGAAAAACATCCCTCAGGACCACATGCGTCATCCCTCTCTTCCCCATGGAAGGTTACTCGTGCAACTTCTCTCTTCTTTATCTCTATTCAGAGTCAGTCTGTCTAAAGACAGCTTCTTATGTCTCGCACTACATGAGGCTCCCTCTGTATCATACAACAGAGTGCTCTCGAGTTGATCATTTTCTCCCTTCCCATTTGACTCTTTCTGAGCCCTCATTTCATGGTATACTTTATCGATCGTTTCCCCAATACTCCTAGAGTCAAACTCGTCTTCAAGATTTGCTCTAGACGGGCCTGGTAATTACTCATATCCTGGAAAGAATTCCTCTATATCTTCCCATGCTACTTCTAGATTAGGATTCCTTACTTCCTTTTCCAGGCGATCAAAATCGCATGCTCTCTGCCTTCATTTGTGTTCCATATCATCGTCAAATTCTCTTTTCTTTCTTACTTCCTCTCTAACTCTGTCTTCTTCCTTTTTCATCATATCCCTTCTCTCATTTTCCCTTCGTATCTCCTCATCCCTTCGTCTCTGTATTCTTTTATCCCTTAACTTTTTTTCCTCTTCTTCTATTCTTTTTCGTTCTAGCCTTTCCTGCTCATCGATCGTTCATTGTCTATTGTCACGTCTCCTTTGCTCTTCTGCTCTCTCATGTTTTTTCGCTTGCTCATCTGAGGGCTCTTCACCCCCCTCTTTGCATACATTAAGTATCCAGTCTATAAGAGGCGACTCATCTCACTCCTCCTGGTACATCTTCCAGAACTCTAAGCTCGCTAGGCGCTTGTCTGGCTTCTTTCCAGCATATGCTGCATGCAAATATGTCATCATATGCTGCAGGACTGCGTTCGATAGTGACCCTCCTTGCGGCCACAGCATAAATATTTTATCTGTGGTTCCTTTAACCCATTCCGCACTATACTGCCTAAGCTTGGGTGAATGTTTCCACAAATGCTTGCAGAGATGCACAAGTGGAGTAACATTCTCCATCCTTAACCCTTCACTCTTAACTTGTTAAGGCTCGCTTGCTTTAATCACAGATAAAAAGTATGTTTCAGGAAAACAGCACAATATGAGTGAGCACCAACCGTCGCAAGCTCCAATCCAGTTAAGCACCATTTTTTACTTTAATCTTGCTAAAAAACAACCATCAAGTGCGATATAAAACAATTAATTTTTTCCGTTTATGACATCATCATTCTTTCAAAACCACATGAAACAAACAGACAGACTTGACCGGTCACATAAATATTCTATGATCTTCTCTTAAAGACTCGTCTTGCCCTCTAAAATACTTCATACGAAGTGTAAATTAACCCCTTTGGATTCGTCTTTAATCAAATCTGTTTTCTACGTGTTCCACTACGGGACTCTGGGTTCAAATTTCTCCTAACGTTCTTTAAAACCTAGGTGTAGGGCGTGTCCTCTTTATCGTGGCCTCTCTCATGATTATATATTGCTCGGCCACACTCAAGTCAATGGGCCCCATTACGACTGTGCCGGTCCGGAAAGAACGGTGGCGGTAAAAACACTGCCACCATTCTTTCCGGACCGGCTGATTCAGAGTCCTGCAGGCGGGAGGTGCCACTCCCACCAGGTCTGACCTGGCGGGTGTAACGCCACTCACCTGCAGCAGCAAATGGAAACACCGGCTCCATCATAGACAGAACCAGTGTTTCCATTGTCCCCATCCCCATGGAGTCCTATGGAGCTCCATGGGAATGGGGACTTAAAGAATTCCGCCTCCGGAATTCCCTGGTCACTGGGGTCATAATGCCCCAGTGATTCTGGGAACCACGGAGGCGGAATGGTAATACGGGTCCGGCGGTAGCCTGCCGTTTTTTCCGGCTTGGTTACTGCCGGACTCGTAATGAGGCCAAATATCTCATCCCATATATATATATTACACTCTTACTATCACGTTATGTTTATCCCGCCTCCCTCCGTTACTTTCCTTTATTTACTACGCATGCATCAATTTGCCAGTCTCCTCAGTTTCTACTCAACATTCGCATGTTTTCTTCTTCTGACTCTCGGGATCGTACGCCTCATTTACTGCCTCTTCAAACTGTCGTCCGTTCAGCTTCGTGTAGACGTGGGAATGGATTCTATGGAAACGAAGGGGGCCGTCACACCCACCCTGCAATGTCTTAATAGTTACACTAACCACTATCTATGGGGAGCTTCACGTCCTGTCAGCTGAATGGCAAAGGCCATGCAATATTGCCAGGACTCTAAAGTTTACTTATGTTGATGGATTTTTTAATAAACCATCCTCTGCTACCAAGTGAACTGGGTATCCCAGCCCCTTTGATGAGTAGCAATTACCCTTGAGATGGATGGGGATGCAGATTTTATTCATACATCAATATTCAAAACGACTCAGGTGGTTTGGCAAAAAGAAAGTCGGTTTTAATGTCAATTATCTAAAACAGGGAGTACAATGAACATCAGCACTCGCTTGTTCCTCTTACTCAACAAATCTTACAGAAAAATGAGGTTATATTGTGCAAAATCGTCATGAGTGGCGTATTGACCTGCGTCATTATCAACGTCATCCTACGTGGCAAACTACAAAAACCTAGTGGCAAATGTGATAGGCTCTACGTGAATGTCTAAGTATAAGTTCCATATCAGTATAGAACAGTGAAGGAGAGTGATAGGGTACTTAACATCAGGTGGGGGAACTAAGCCGTCCCCTTAAAATGGCCACTATGAAGGTCACTAAATACACGACATCACATTGGCTACACAAACTATACGACCCTTAATAACGCAGTCCTCTACAATTGGTTGGCTTCTAACCCCTGTCAGTACTTTTCCACCTATGTCTAGCAACATGCGGGCTGAACATCCAGGTGCTGGGGAGCTCGTCTTAATACTAGCTTCCCATCAATTAGCAGATAAATCCATCATCACCTCAATGGTCCAGTGTCAATAGGGCTTTGAAGCCTGGCCTTGAGTTTATACTGTGCTCTGAGAAATGTAAGGAGTGTGGCCACAGCCTGCACTTGTGTGTATGTGGGACCACCTCGGTCGTCCAGCTTCCTCCTTCCACGTGACTGAAGACCATAAATCGAGCCTTTTCGTGTATTTAGTATTATTTTCTAATCGTCCTCTGACGTCTTTTGTTTTGCTCAAGCCTTCTGAACAGGAGTCTCTGTTATTTCACACAAACTGTATCTAAATGTCAGTTCACTCTAGTTTGATAAGACCTTAGTTTCTTTGGCTCACCCAACTCCTTCTGCTGAGATTCATTTTGTAATCCAATTTACTTTTTTTAACTGCGACACACTGAAATGAGGCCTTCTTATTTCTGTCCAGCACTGCTATAATGCGTAGTGGAAACATCCATAGTTCTCTTATTCCTATATATGTATACGTTGGCGCTTGCTGCAATCTATCCACTACAAAGCTAGCCTCATGATTACTTCGTCTGCTTGCGTTTCTCTTGCATCTGTACATGTTTAAACTAGTTTTTGTGGCATAAGCTCCTTCATCTTGATCCGAAGATGTCACTTATTCTTAATACTTTCTTGATGCCTTATAGAATATCTGTATTTTCTGGTTTCTGCATCTCTTCTACATACGTCAGCACGAGTCTGTGTGACGTCACCATTCATCCTGGCCATTTATCTGCTCTGCTTCTTCAGGAATCTTATTCAAATGGCCATCATATTTTCTAGTATGTAGGTACGGTTTTCTCAATGGGTACCTTGCATGTCAGATATTCTTAGGTATCAGTACTCTCAATGGCACTTCACAGAGTCCATACTCCACTCTTTGTCTGTTCAACTGCTCCATGTATGTCTCATATTTTGGTTTCCACTCTATAGGCAAAGTGGGTGGGACGGTTGAGGTAGGGGTACTTGGCTCCTCCTCTACAAAGCTTTCCTAGGCTGAAGGAAGGTCTGCCCCCTACCCACTCCTAGGTCACATGTGGAGTGACCTTTGCGGTGGACCAGGACCTACCACCCTCCGCCAGAATCCCCTGAAGCTGGGAGTGCAGATCCTGCATAGAACCATCCTGTGCTCTAGTCCCCCTGAGCTGGTTTCACAGCAGCTGGTGTGCCAGACTAGTCGAAGCTCTCCATTTTACCGAACCAGTCGCTCCGTTTTTGTTGCACCATGAGTGAGAGGGAAGGCACCAGCTCTGGCTTTTGTGCTCCTCCACCAAGTCGAACTATTGCATGTCGAACCAGCTCTACGCTGCTCGTGCCCTATCTAATCCCTTCACCTGCTAGGCTTGAATCAACTGCTGAACACTGGGACCCAACTGAATCACTGGAAATTCACACACTGACTCTGACCGTGGTTCAAACCATGGCTTAACCCAACTTGCCTTTGAACAGCTGCTTCATTGACCTACACATCGACATCCCCAAATGATTTGATTTGGTTTGATTTATCAATCCTGATGAACTTCATCATATTTGGGTGCTGATGACTCATCAAAAAAGTAATAGTAAGACAGAAGCATAAAATCAGAGTTCAATTCAAGTACGATATGCAGGGTTTGTTAACAGGTCCATACATCCCTTGTAGCCAATGAGCTTCAGTTAAGTAAATGAGACTTGAACCGTTTTCAAAACAGACTCAATGATTTAACTGCTCGGATCTCTAGGGATAGTCGGTTCCAAATTCTAGGTTATAGACCGCAAAACTCCAGTTGCCCCTGGACACACTAGCGGATGATGGAATCCTTAACAGCAGTTTATCTTCGGACCGGAGAGACCACGTTGGACAATATCTTTAAATCTAATCTGCCAGATAGGCCAGAGTCATATTGTTAAGGCATTTAAAGATAAGGCACAGAACTTTAAAATCAATTCTATCCCTCAGAGATAGCCAGTGCATTGCGCAACGGGACCCTGAAATATGGTCAGGCCTCTATTCCCCAACCATCAGTCTCACTGCAGCATTCTGAGCTCTTTACAGTTGTTGGCACTGCTTAGATTGAATTCCTGCAAGCAGGCTATGATAGTAGACTTGTTGAGCATTTACAAATACTCTGACTACTGAAGCCTGCTTGTTCAATGGTACATAAGGCAGAACTTGATGCAGGAGCCAAAGGTTATAGTAAACGGTCTGCACCTTGGCACTCACCTGAGCCTCACTGCTCAGATCCCCTGCCCATATGCAGCACATATTCTTAATTCTGGTGGCTAGTGGAAGATCCGTTCCCTGAAAGAGGGGTGTCTGAAGCCAACTGCCTGCTTCAAAGAGATGTTTCGGGCCAAACAAGGCCAAATCCGCTTTCTGCCCCCTGGCATTACGCTGGAACAGTTAACTGACATCCAGCTACTGACATCCAGCTGCTGACCTCCTCCAGACAATCCTTTACTCTAAGGAAGGACTCCTCCACATTGCCTATGTTGACATTAATCGTGTATCGTCAGCATAAGACTGAAAGTTCACCCTATGCTTCCTCAAAATGTCCATTGGTGGATGTAGATATAGGTTAAACAACAGGTGAGGAAGGGAGGATCCCTGTGGTACTCCACAAGATTGTGCCAGAGAGTCAGATACCAAGCATCCCAATTTAACCTCCTGTTGTCTTCCTGATTGAAAGCACTCGAACCAAGCAATACTTGATTGATTGATTAAGATACAGTGATCCACCGTATCAAAATCGGCCGAGAGGTCTAGCATGATCAACAAGGTTAAGTCCCCCTAATCCACTGCCTTGAGGAGATCATCCCATACTGACAGAAGAGCTGTCTCTGTGCCAAATAGTGGTCAGAATCTAGATTATAAAGGATCCAAAAGCCACTCCTTTTCTACATACTCCTGTAATTGTGTTGTGAGTACCTTCATAAGTACTTTACCTGGCAAAGGCAGTCCTGCTACTGGCTGGTAGCTTTGAAAAATCTCTGGATCCAGATTAAGTTTCTTCAGGAGTGCTTTGACCATCGATTTCTTTAGCTCTGGTGGGACTGAGCCAGAGGACTATGGGCCTCATTACACGTAGTGTGGTAAACCATGGTGCTATTAGAGGAAAGGGGAATTACTGCCCTATTCCAAGGTTGGGAAGGCAGTAATTCCGCCTTCCTCCATTTCCCTTCCCCATTCCCATTTTTGCCCCATAGGGCTCTATGGGAATGGGGAAGGTGCTAATTAGGGTACCTGCAAATTGCGGCACCGTAATTAGCACCCTGGTCCCTTTGCGGGTTGGTTTTTAACGCCTGCTAAAAAGCAGGCGTTAAAGTACCAAGCCGCAAAGGGACCTCATAGTAAGGCGGTAAGGGTTTACCGGTATCGGTGCCCTTACCGGTACCAGTAAACCCTTACCACACTATGTGTAATGAGGCCCTATGACTTGTTCACAAACTGTGCCATATAAGGTGTAATCTCAACTGCCAGGCTTTTGGCCCCCCGTGCTGGCAGGGGAAATAAGGTGTCATTCATAGGTTTCAACACTGCCAGCATAGCCTGAATAGTCTCCTCCAAAACCAGTGAATAATCAAAATTATTATTATTCACTACGAAGTGAGTAAAGAATACATTAAAAGCAGTAGCCTGTACTAAGGACGCCTCAGATGGAATAGAAGCAAAAGATGGATGACTAAAGTCCCCACTTCGATTAACGCTGCCCGCCAACTCGAACCGCTGAAGCGTCACTCATTGACCCCTCCAAGCGGCTAAAGCCCGACTCCGCCTGGCTCAAGTGCAAAGCAATCCTGGGACCACTCTGACCTGCGTCATTGAGAACACCCCTTCTGCTGCATAAAAGTTCTATGTGAAAAGACCTCATTTTAAAGGTCTCAAGAGAAAAAGACCAATTTACAATGCCCGATTTTCTTTTGATCGTAAAAACAGCATTGTACAAGTCTTTTTCTCTTGAGACCTTTAAAATGCGTTAAAAAAATATATATTCAGGGGGTTTCACCATCCAGGCCCTCCATTGTTCCTCACCACCCTCCCATCCGACTCCCACCCTCTCCCGTGGGATTTCATCCCCAGGACTGGACAAAGGGACCACACTCGCCCCTACTTGGCTCCCACCAAGAACTGAATCCAGGTTCTGTTGACCCTGAAACGTCCCCTTGGTTCACTTGGCCCTGGAGGCTGGTTAGGTCATGATTGCACCTATTTTCAACATTGACATATCCTTCTTGTGGCTAATAATTCTCCTCTCACCCCTGGAACCAGGTACAGAGAGCTAGTTTCTTCTTACATCTTCTCTGTTCTTCCCTCTCTGTTCTTCCTTGGGGTAGGATTGTGTACAGTAGTTTCTTTTTGTTCTATTACAGTTGGTGTGTTTAATTAAAGTATATATATTTTGTATAGAACCTTGATTGGACAATTCCTTTATTATGGACTGTGATCCTGTGTTGTTTGGGTCACTACTGGTTCACCGTCACAGCCCTCTTAAGAGCATACCCATCCATCTGCCCACATTACCACAAAAGGCGAAGGAGGTATATCTCTGAACTGTCCCTGTTTTATCTTTACGATTGAAGCAATATTGAATTATTTGGCCCTGTTAAGCATTCAGTCTGGAATGGTTCAAGAGAAAGAATTTTCTGACATCAGTAATGATTTAGCAATGTGCAAATTTAGATAGAAATATACAGTGTAATCTTGGCAGTGTTTCAGGCACACCAGCCTTGGGCAGTAGAAAGCATATACTCAATGGGTACTTCCCATTACATTCTTTCTATGGTTACTTGAAGTTGAAGTTGTTTGTGTGCTGTGTGGCCATGAACTGAAAGGCTAAGTAAATTGTGATGTTTGTTACATGCCTTTTTGTTTTCCCTCCTGCCTAGTCATGCAATGTTTTTCCAAGGGCATGTACAGGTATCCAAACCACAGTGGTATACCAAGAAGCCCTAAATGGAGATATTACTAAAGAAGAAATCATGCATGCTATTGCCTCCCAGAAATGTGCCAAAAGCAGCTGGGATGGATGGCCTGTCCTACTTAACTACTTACATACCCATGGAACGTCATATCACACAATGGGAGAAGCAAGAATCTCTTGAATCCACAAGGAAGGTGAGACCCCACCACCTGTGCGTATTACCACCCAATAGCAGTTCTTAACAGGTATATTGAGATATATGCTATGATCCTTGCCAACAGTCAGGGTTCATCATAGGTAGACAGGGAGCAGATAATGTGAGGAAGATCATGGGTCTAATAGACATCACGCACAAAACACATACGCCTGCCATAACACTGGTCATTGACACTGAAAAGTTCTTCAACTGGGTTGAGTGGCCTTTTCTCTATTGGGATGCAAGTTCAATGCCCCAAACGTGAGAGAAAGTACAAGCTAATGAAATCTCTCTAGCACGAGACATGATCTACACAGAAGGCCAGCCACTTAGCCATTTCACACGACATATAGACCTTATGTGAAGCTGACAAAGGGATAGATACATTTCTGAGAGCAGTCAATGAAGAAATACAGATTAGAAACCTAAAGCATTTAACTTCCTGAGAGTGCACAGCATGTAGACTAATGTAGATGGTGACCAGTATGTAGCAGTACATTGTGGGATGTTTTTACCCATGCAGCCAAGCCCTACCATAAAACTGTGCAGTACTGGCATTGAAAACATCATGATGGCCAGAACTCCCCAGAGAGTGCACAGGGAAAACATGAAGAATAGGCTGCCACCCATTTTTGCCTATGTTGTGAGCACAGGAGGGCACTGCCTAAAACCACCATTGGGCTACACACACAGTAGCCTGAAACCATTGGGAATGGCAATGCTGATTGCCAAAAGCAACCCAGAACTGTGGGGAATTCATTTTCTGAATGTCAAAAATGGATGCAGTACTGGTGCTCACCACTATCAGAAAGCCGGCGTTTTAAAACCACCAGACTTTTGTGTAAAACTGAACAAATGAACCAAAACCAGGCCAAGGAAAGACTTGCTAAGAGGTGGATACAATGTAAAACTATATCCTGAAATGACTTGAGGGAAATAATTATTTAATGTATATATAAAAAATAGCTGCATGTAAGTTGGATTTGAATGTAGAAAACTGGGAACTAAAGTGACATTTAGCTGAATTCTGCCTGACAACTACCCCTGACAGGAGAAACCTGCTGAGCCACTCTTCCCAGGCCTGGCTGCATCCTGCTGCCCCACCAAAAGGAGATGACACCTCTCTGATTGGGTTAGGGGAGGAGCACCTGGGGACTGCAGGAAGTTGAACAAAGCCTTGTCCTGGACTCAGGCAAATGTTATATTGGGGGGGCCATAAAGTGGCTTCCTCTTGGGAGAAACTGGGAGGGGCAGTGCCTCTGCTAGCAAGCTGAGCTTGGGGGAAGTGGATAAACCAGTTATTCCACCATGTGATGTGGGAAGCCACACCCCTTTTTGACCAGGGCATAATTTTAAAAAGATCGATAACTCATAGTGTGGTCAAAATTATATAAATAATATCATTATTCTTGGGATTTTTCCGTGCACATTTTAAGAGGTGTTAGGACCCTGTGGTGTATTCTGGGGGGTTGCTAGCGGAAAATAGGGTCTTACTCCAAAGGTCTGCATGTTAAAAATCTGACACTTCATCAATTAATGTCCATACTCCTTGCGCATATTTGTGTAATTTTTGGTAAATGTCCGATATTGGTAAACTGACCAAAAAGCGCAAAATGTTGTCATTTCTGAATCCCAGCTCGCAGGAACATGGGGCTTGAACAGAGACCTGTCTTAATTCATCTGTAATATGTACATGTAATGTCAACCACTTGTGTATCTGGGAAATATGTATTTGAATCAAATATATATTTGTGGGCAAATTGACCAGGGGAGGATCCTCTGACCCATAAACAGACCTCATCATGATGACAATCCATTTCCTTCCCCCAATCATGGGAGAGGGGAGAATTGGGCCAATGACAAGTAGAGAGGGGCAGGCTCAGTTATGCCATGCACACACCCACTTTCTCAACACAAAAAAGCAGACAGTGCAGGACAGGTAGGGACATTCACTTTCCACTTTCCACATAGCGGGACGCTTTGCCGGGAGACTCCAGACTTCAAATCCATCAACCTCCAGAGACCAGAGATCCAGAGAGACCAGAGATCCAGAGAGACCAGAGATCCAGAGAGACCAGAACTGTGCAGTGTTGTGAGCAGAACCGGTGCTTGACAGACCCAGAGAGCAGAGCTGACCCAGGTAGCCGGGACTTCAGAACCACCCGCCGGAAGTCCCGTCCAACCTGACCAGACCTTGACGGCTTATTTCAAACAGATAGTGTGAGTACTCTAGGACTGTGCCAGACTAATCTATTAGTTTAAAATAATCTAATTAAAACTATTTTAACCTATTTAGAACTACCTCATAGGAATCGTGTGTGTCATTCTGTCCTTTTTAAAGCTGAAAACTGTCACCTGTCATTTTGAACTTTTAAATTTCAAATCCGAAAAACTACTTTCACAAAATCGCCTGTATCTCCGGAACCGTTTGTGCTAGGAACGAGATTTTTCATCTTAAAGCTAAGATTCTAGGCTTTCCAACGAACCTAGAACCGACATCCTACTCCTTATAGTGCCTCTGTAATTACGCTCGACGCACGCGATTAAATTTGCCGCGATTTGACATTTTGTACAATTTCAGCCACGTGTAAAAATCAGCAGCTCCTTGCTTTCCTTTGCTAAAATTCGTTTTCACCTGCTAGTTACTCATAGAGCATTGCTAAAGTGAGCCTGAACTAATATAAACTACATATCACCCACCCTGAACCTCTAGAGGGAATTAAAAGCATTTTTAGCACATTTCTCACTTCATTGTCATCACACTCAAAGCATTTTGGGGCCTGTGTTTCAAACTTCTACCCGTTTTCCTCTAATCTTGCTGGGGGGGAACTGAATTTCATATTGTATTTGATTGCATTCCTGAGAACTGTGTGCTCCTCCTTCCATTTCTTACATTGCATGGGGGGGGGTGAATTGCCAGAGAAAAAGTGATTATATTATTTTTTGCTAAAATCATATCAAGTTATTTCTGTACTGCATTTCATTCCTCATTGCTTTTCCCTTGAAACCATAAAGGTATTTTCGCTGCCTTATCTATCCTATACCAACTCCTCATTGATTGTAAAGAGGTGTGCTAGTGTCAGATTACCCATTGTTGATCAACATTATATTCATAAGTGTGATATCAATTATTAATTTATTATAAAAGTGTGATATATATATATATATTGTTTAATTTTTCAAATAAACCTTTTAAATTTGCAAAACAAACCTACTTCTTGGCTCAGCGGGGTCGGGGGGATTCTGAGAGAGGGGTGTTATACAAGGGTTCATCATCCAGATTATAACTTGCCATAAAAATATATAAATAAGGGCTTCCCTTGGGCATCCCAGACAAGGCACTGACTTAGTGGGATTGCTTGATTGGAGTTACTTACAAAGTGAGGGCTCGGAGCCGGGATATTCTGGGTTAGAATTACCACTTGTGCAGCTTAATACAGTGTGCCAACTGACCGGATACATATATCCGGTTAGATCACCACGCTGTTTTACACTGTGAAAGCACCCCTCAAAGGAACGCTCTAAGGAAACGGTCTGTTTTGCAAAATAAAATACAAACTTCTGTAAGTCAGGAAGGAACTCAATTTCCAAAATGACGACACTGGTAGACATCAAAATAGCCAGAGAGCACTTCTTACATAAGCTATTTGTGAGAGGTGAATGGACTGAGCAGGGCCAGGATGCGTTCTTGCAGGCAATCACAAAACAGGTCACTGCAACTGGGTTAGATATCTGGAGAGATCAGGCCCCCTTACATGTGGCCCTGAGCAAACTATACATGGCTCCTAAAGCTAAAGATGAACACGACAAGATGGTTAGGATAGCGGCATATTTGTATCTATATATGGGAGCCATGCAGGACAAATGTGCTGAAGGCCAAGATCTGGCAAATAGGCAACAGATGGCGTTAGAAAAGGCCCAATCTGACCTGGTCTCTTCTGAGCAGAGGCTGCACAGAAGCCAGGAGTCAGAAAACGAGAGTAGACAATACATCATTAAAATGAAGGAGGATATGGATATCCTGCAATAAGGATAAGGCTGACCAGTATACCAGAATTCTGGCTTTGCAGAAGGAGCACCAAGACAGTTTGGACTCCTTACTGCAGAGCCAGAAAAAGCTAGAGCAACAGATAGATTTCAACAGGGCATGCACAAAGCAGGTAGCCACCCTGCAAAGACAATTGGATAGAGAAAAAGAGGAGAGCAATAAACTGATTCTGAAAGATCTGGACACCCAGACAGAATTTCCGGAATAGCGCCAGAAAGCTGGTGCCTTTCAAAGGCAGAGGGACGACCTGGCGGCACAGATGCAGGCTCTTAGTCAGGAAAGGGACACCTTAGGCCAGGAAGTCTGCCAACTAAAAGAAAAAATTGAAGAAAATCACCTGGCCCTCCAGGGGCTGGGTGACCTCCAAAAAGAGCATCACGACTTGCTAGAGCACACCAGGAGGGTGGAAGATGCTCTGGCAAGAAAGGAGCAGGCCAGTAGGGATTGGACTCAGGAGGTAACCCTCCTGCAGCAGAGACTGGCCCAATACTCCAGGACCAATCAGGAGGCACAGAGAGAAAATGAGGCTCTCTGTCAGCACTATGATAGGCTCCAGCAACAGGTAGCCATGCAGGAGAGACTGATAGAGTCTAGTAAGGCCTTAACTGAGGAACTGAAAGCGCAGGCTCTTGCATTGCAACAGGGAGCAGGGGCTGACAGAGATGAAGTTCGCTGGGAAAGGGAAACACCTGAGCATAACCTCAGAAGCCCTAGTACCAGAGGCCTTCATCTCTCTCAGTCCCAGGACTCTGCCACCCCCATGTCCCCTGGCGCACATGAGCACAGGGCCACAGGGATGGCAGATTACTATCCAGCCAAAAGTATGGGGCTCATAGGCCAGTACCACCCAGGAATGGAACGGCGGGCATCCGGATATGGGCACCCAAGCACAGTGCAATTTAGTGGGGAACCCCAGGAGAGTAGGCCCATTAAGGGCATCCTGAAAACCTCTGCCCAGTTAGGTCAGTGAGGGGGGTACCCATCAAATCCTGGCAGCAAGGAGGGATCTGAAGACTCCTCTGAGCGTTACAGGACACAGGAGACCAGGTCCCCACATTCTGCCAGCCATTCCCAGGCTCGCAGAATCCGGGAAAACCTGGAAGATCAGACGGGAACCTCTGGGAGCAGTGCTTCAGAGTCAGAGGATGAATGGACCAGGGTGACCCGAACCAAAAAGGCTAATAAGGCAAAAAGGGCCTTGCGTAAGGACCCATTGAAACAAATAAAGGCAATAAGGGGTGTCATCACGCCTTATCATAAGAACGCCAAGTATTCTGTTTGGGAACACTTGGAGCTCTATGAGCAAATGATGGAGACTTTCCATTTAAGGGACAGCAGTAGCTGCATCCTGTACGTCAAATGGACATTCTCCCCAGAATACTCCAGTTTCTTTGCAGGGCTGGAGGACCAAAACCATTCAAGATGGTCCGCATATAAGGCGGCCATCTTGAAACATTTTTCTGTTCATAGAAATCCTCAAGAGGCTCGCAAGGCAGCCTACAATTTGCAATGTGGGGAGGATCAGGCCCCACAAGAATTCGTGCAAGAATTGAAGCGTGCCTTTGCGCAGACCACCAGAAGGGTGCGCACAGACAGCAGAGAATTTGTCAATACTTTTTTCCATGCCTTGCCCAAATACATCATGACCCAGCTAGTGAGAGATTTTCATGAGAAGAGGTCACTAGACTGGGTCATTGAACAGGCTACCCGGATCTATGAGGTGCAGAAGCCCATAGAAAATAAAAGTAATGCGCAGAAAACCCCCAAAACCAACAGCACCCCTGCTGCTGCCAAGGTGGCGGAGGTAAAGGTTGCCCCCGTTTTAGTTTTGGAGATGGGGGGGCCTAAAAACCTGCCTGCACCAAATAATTCACAGCCCAGAAGGCCCTCGGGCCAGTCACAGACAGGGAGTCGAGGAGGTAGTCCCACAAATGGGGTCCCCCGCTCCCCTGATTATGTAAGTCCCCGCTACAAGGGAAACCGACCCATCCTGGGTTATGTGTGGACTCCTCCATCCCAAGG